>NW_024518095.1:7080608-7782595 GCF_017590135.1 Pyrgilauda ruficollis
TCTTCATTGTGTTGATAGTTTGGGTGTTTGGTCTATGTCTGTATGTGGGCAGATTGTTTGGAAATAGTAGATGATGAGTTCTTTTGTTAATAAAAATGTGGAGGGCTCTTGTGTCCCACTCTTAAATGTAAAATCTCATTGCCAGAGCAAGTCTTACCATTGATTAGATTTATTTCTCTTAATGCTCTGTTTTTCCTTCCTTACCAACTCTCCCTCAAATTCTACAAAAAGATTCAGGCCTTCAGTTTCATCAATTTGGGTGCATAATCTGGTGGTGTTCTTTTTATTTACAGACTATTGGTATTGACTAGAGAAATGTAGATAAACAATAATCTGCCCAACTCACAGATACCGTTTGCATGCCTCCCTTTTACTGCTGCTGCTCTTTAGCACTTCACTACAAAAGCTTTGTTAGATTTTATGGGGTATTTATAAAAGTCAAGAGATTCCAGAGAATTTTACCTTTCTATTCAAGCTAAGGTAAAATATATCAAAGCTTTCAGTCCTTTTCAGCAAAATCATTGCAAGCAGGTCCTGCCCTTTCTTAAATTGGTAAGGCGACAGCTTGAGCTCATCCTTTGAGTGCCACTGTGACAGTCTAATCACCTGGGGAGAGTAATGTCTTACAGACAGGCCGATCCCAAGCCATTTCAGTAATTATAGGTGAAAACAAACAGCTTGCCAGTGCAGATTCTTGAGTGCCCAAGGCGTGTGCTTACAGTAGGAGCCTTCCCAGCACAACTGCTGCATTCAGTGCTTCTGCAGCAGCTTGTCCACGGGGCCCCTGGAGACAGCATCTTGTAAATAGAATAATCAGGGGATAATAAGTGTAATGGACAGTAGTTTTGCAAGCTCCTGACCAGCTGGAGTAGAGAGACCCCATGCTAGCTAATGCAGCTACATGATTGTCAGGTGCTGGCTGAGCGGCTAACCAGGCCTTTCACAGTTGCAAACCAAAGTAATATTTCTTCTACTCAAAGATTGTGTATAATGTTTCTTGATTGCTTCTACCAATAAATTTTCATCTTCCATCAGCCTAATTTTATCTGGTCATTGCTTTCATGAGGCAGTGAAGTTCCAATCACATTATGGAACAGGGAAACACATACTGTCAACCTTAATATCAACAGCATTGACATCAGGCTGTCAATTTTCTGTTCATGTAGGAGTTAAAGTGGCAGCCCATTGGTAGGAGAACAGCTTTTTCTTCAACAGGACTTTTCCTGAAGTTAGCCATCAATGTCAAAACAGAGGATGCAAAAGTGTAGTTTAAGTGAAGTGTAGACACCTAAGTCAAAAAGCATGGAAAATGCCACCTCCTTTCCTATTTACACAGTGAAGGTGTTTTAATTCTTTAAGGGTCCCAAGGCTTGACTCTGGCATTTTCCAATGCCTAAATCTCTGGAAAAACCCAGAAGTCTCATTATTAGGACTAGGAAATTGCTTAGGTTCAAATGGGATTTCCAGTCAGGCATCTCCCTTAGCAAGTCTCCTGAAAGTCATGAACAACTTGATTGGAACAGTACTAATTTCACAAAATTAGGAATGTGTGACCCTTCCTTTTTGAAACTCAGGCAGGGAAAATCTCCCTCCTCCAAATACAGTAGCAGTCTGGAAGCAGAATTGACCAAAGGCATAAGAGGTTTTCTGCCTAAAGGAGGAGAACCCTGCTCTGCGTATCTGGGCTGGAGATCCCAGCCACCAATCTCTGCCCTGAACTTGGGCTCTGTGGATTAAGAACTGGAGGGAGCAAGATGAATTCTGATGTTAGGACAGAGTTACTTGAGTTTTCTCCTTTACCTTTACTATCACTGTTTAGAGTGAATATTCCTCCCAGAGGTACAGTAGGAATTTGAATTAGCATGGACACTATCTTTCCCTGATTCAAAAAATTAAAAATTTCTGGATGTTCTAACCACAATGTGTCCATCAGCCATTTGATGAGTTAATAAGCTGACATGACTGCATTGCAGACCACCAAACCTAAGCTTCTGTTAAAACAAGTGAATTTCTATTTCATAAATTTAATTTTGTTTGCCAAGATAATCTTCCCATACTCTCACATAACGCTGTCTGAGTCTGAAGACAGCTTTATCAGAAAAGGGTGAACCTTTCCAGACCATTCATCTCAGTGGAGTACCAACCTCTCAGTCAGCTGGTTTCACTCAGTATCAGTGCCACTTGTATTGCTGGCTCTTTTATCTGAAGGTTTGGAGGGGCATGCAGGGTAGGAAAGCACAGGAAAGAAGAGCAATACCAGAGAAAGGAAGGCCATCCGTGCAGCCATCCTCTGCATGTGGCTGATGGATTAAGCCCCTCTGGTGACCGCAGAACAAATGGGGCTGGAGATCTGACCAGCTCATCCGTCACAACCTCCTGTCAGAGCAGTGCCTTCACGTGTTCCACTGCTGTTAAAGGTAGAAATCTTTCCCCAACACCAGCTGAGATCATCCTTCCTGCAATCTGGGCTGATTGTCTCTTGTCCTTCTGCCTTGTCCCAGTCTTTCTGCTGCTGTAATTTGAGCCATCACAGAAACTGGTGCCAGTGAGTATTTTGAGTACCCTGAGTGCTGTTAACCAGAGATGTTGGTAGTGGCACCCCAGCAGCTCCCTGGAGGCTCAAGTCTTCTGTCTTCCCTGTATCCAAAGAGCAGTCTGCATGTGCCCATGTCTCCATCACAGTGGCTCCTTCCCTGCCCAGGTTCTTCTACAGAAAACCTCCCCTTCCCCACTCTCCTCTGGGTTTTCCCTCACTTTTCTCCTGAGGGTTTTCAATACATGGCAGTCAGACAGTCTTCTCTATGTCGCTTGAATGGAAGCCTTTGCTTTTAGTTTCCACTTTTTTTCTAAGCTGTTCACTTGATCTATACCCGGATGTACGAAAGTGGCTACACTAATCTAGTCACTTCTCTAATGCTTCAGGTGTGAATATTGTAACTTTGTGTGCTCCAGCTTTGGTACTTTGTTGTGGATGCATGACAGAGAAAAATTCAAGGCTATGCTGCAAAATGTTTGGCTTTCTTCTTTTAAGGCTAACAACAAAACCCCATGATTTTTTCTTCCTCTCCCTCTGTGCTGTAGCTTTTTCACACCTCTCCACTGAAGAACTCCTTCAGAAGCACTAAAAGGAGTCCCTACTTCTTTGGATTAGAGGTGGTTAAAAAGGCACAGGACTGTGAGGGGGAGATGGAGCTATGGAGCTGAGCAAGGCTGAGTCAAGGCAGAGGAAGAGGCAGCATCAGCTGAAGTCAAGGAGAGGTAAGGGCCTGGAGGAATAGGGAAGGGAGGGCTGTTGGAGCCCGTCCTTCATTGACCCAATAAATAACATACATGGCAATAACAATAAATAATTTTATGAGGAGCTAGATATGCTTTTAAGGGGAAAAATGGTAGGGGGTATAACGGCAAATTGAGGAGGAAAGCAGCTGAGATGGGTTTCCCTGTTGCCGTCTGTCCTCTATTTGGCAGCAGCTCATTTGTGAAAAAAGCAGTCAAGAGTAGTTTATGATGCTAAGACATTTCAGTGACTTACACTCAGTGAAAATCCTTGATGTTTCTCCTTTAGCTAGGTTTTTCTGCGTAGAGCCGAAAGAATTTCCCTGTCTTAAATCCTATTTTGTTAAACCTGGCAATCAGTAAAATCACGAGTTCCTTAAGAAAATCCTCTGGGCTTGTAAAGGGACATGTTCATTACCCTTGTAATTAGCAGGAAAACTTCATCTTAACAGGGCACTCAGTCTCCTCTAGTTACCTTCCTCACAGCTCCTTAATCACTATTCAGATGGCAAATTGCCACTATTTAATATGTGTTGTAGAAAACTCTGATTATATTTCACTGTGAAATGCTAAAAAAGCTGGGCCATAAATATTTCCATCAACCTCTGTCTCTTCTACCCCACAGACTCCACTTCTGCAATACAGGTAATCCCTCAAAATGCAGTTTGGGTTTTGCTTTCAGTGGAGCTGATCCTTATGCGAAGGAAAGGTTACCTTGGGAACAAGGTTAAATGATAGGCTTATGGACCTACTGTCTTATTTCCCCTTTATTTTATGATGGAAATGTAAGATGTTGTGAATGGTTCATCATAACATATGCTAGCAGAAGCATGTCAAAAATAGCAATCTGAAGCAGCACATGGTATGTAACGCTTGCATACTTCTCCGAGAGTTAGGGAGATCATTGGAACAACACATGTCAGATGCTATTACTGTCATATTGCTGGGGCCATCTGTTAGAGGCCAAGATCAAGACCTGCTGCTTCCCTGGGAACAGCAGCTCCACAAAGGACTGTGGCAAATTAAACTAAATCTGCTCAGGCCAGGGAGTTCGTCTAAGGGATTTTCTTGTTTTGTTTTGAGATTTCATCAGGGATAAATCCAGCAGTATATTTTGGATATTACTCTAGGGGAACTCTGAGGAAAGGCTTTTTAATTCTTTTTTGTTTGTTTGCTATGGGTTTTTTTTTGAGGGACTAAATTGCAGGTCCAAGATGAGGACCAAATTGCCAGGACAGGATGTGCACATTTGCACTCACAGCTGTGCTTCTTGGGAAAACATGTTCATAAGTTAAATTTATACAAATGTGCGCATGAAATTCTTTGCAGCTACTGAACAATTTGACAGCAACCTGGAGTTGAATACAACAACTGATTTATGCAGTTGACTACACAGACACAAATTTATAAAGCAAAGAAAATACTTTTGAAATTCCATATGGAATTTGGATGCCAGTTCCTCCCAGTGGTCTTCAAAATCTCAGTTAGGATACCTGTAAATGTATTTATTAGAAGTAAGATGAAATTCTATGCAATTTGGATCCACAAGGAATTTTGCTACTGGAGGTAGTAGGCTGGATTTCACACATACACTGTATCAATATAGCTACTCACACACACACACATATCTATTCATATACACACAGATAGATGTTTTCTATTAGCATAATGTATTAGCATAATGGCACAATTTTAGTTCTGCTGCATTCATAGAAATTTATGTAATGGGCATATGTTTTACTGACGTGTTTCATAACAGTTCTAAACAATGTCCCTGCTGACACCAGAACACAATACAATTAAATGTATTGATGTGGAAGATTGGAAATCTCTGTTATGAAGACAGACATGGTTCAAATGCCATGAAGTGGGAGGAGTTTGCAAATGTAGGAAAATGACATCATAGATCTAAAATATTGTTGTGCAGGTTTTGTTTTTCTGCATGTTGGTGAAAGACTTTGACCCAGCTCCTACCCATTCTGTGCTTTCCACTTAGTAGAGGAACTTGCACCACAAAAAGCCTCCAATGTTTGCTTTAACTCTGATACAGAAAGAAGTTCTGTTTTGAAATCTCAGGCTAGAATTGAAATCTCAGTAAAAGAATTCTCTTCCTATGGACTCAGGATATTCACAGTGAGTGCCTCATTCTGCTCCTGGAGGAGCCCAGCACAACGGGGTGCAATAGCAGCAGAAACCTTTTCAGAGTGGAGGAGGCTACAATCTGGTACTAAAATAAGGAGAGGGCACTCGGGACTCTGCATGGGGAAGAGAGAGGACTTCTGGGGATTCCTGGCTGGCAGCACCTTGTCATTCTGCTTGTTGGCTATTTCTGTGTTTTACCCAATGGCTGTTTCATGTAAAATCTGTGGATGGTCCTTGGAGTTGGAGTAGGATCCAAGTATCCTTTTCCAAGACAGCATTCTGACTGGCAGGATAGAGATCTGAAGTTTATTAACTACACCTTCAGGGCCTTTTGCTTGTGGAGGTCAGACACTGGAGAGAGGACAATAACTTTATGCTCACAGCAATTTTATAATCTACTGCTGTTCTGTCCTCTGGGTCTCTTGCAGGAAACTGGTGTCAGAAAGATGCTGCTGTAGCTTTTGCTAGTGAGGAGTAATGATCCCAAATGCAGCACCCTCTGTACACATATCACTGTCTGGGGATGCTAACACTGCAAACCGATTATACACTTCAAGAGTACCTAACAACCTTCTATTTATTTCCTTTGCAGGAGAAATTCCCCAAGTAGGTCTCTGTCAGTCCTCCCGACCATTTCTACTCATTGCATTGTTCAATCAGAAGTGTTAAAAATACATTTTTGGAAGCTTTGTTTGATTGAAATTCATCGTGTCCAAATTAATTCGGATGAGTTGGAAAGCTATTAATTCCTTGGAGGAGGGAAGCAGGGTGGAACTGAAAGATGGCATGGCAGTTTTGGAGCCAAGCAAAGGGTGTATTTGCAAACTACAGGTACTGTAGAGATATTTGTGACCCCTGAGAAGTTCTAACCTAAAAGAGAAATTTCCATAATATGAAATAACCTCCCCTTCCCTCTCTCTCTGGGTTTAATCTGAGTGTTATTTGGGGTAGAAGCAATTTTCTGATTTTGAAACTTGTGCCAAATGACAAGCTCCCAGGACAGGGCATTTCAGCTCACTGAGACTGATGTTCTTGTCACTTTTACTGCCACCTCCAGCACAAATGGGCAGCAATGCCAGTTTCCCTGAGCAGCTGCTGGCATCTGCCACCAAAATGATCTCTGGGGGAATCCACCAGCAGACTGACTCCAGCTGAGAGACCACACAGCTTCCAACATCTCCATTCTGGGGCAGGTGTGCCAGTAGTCAGGATGACTGACCTCTGAGGACTGTCTTGCATTAAGCAAAAGCTTGAAATGTGCGTCTGGCACATTTTGGGCTGCAAAGGGTGGTATTTTTGGACTAATACGTGTTTCAACAATGTGTTCAAACAATTCCGAAGATTTCCCACAATCTAAGCGCTCATGTTACCTCCTTGCTGGCACTTTAGAGTATTCTTCAATTCAATTTAATATCTTGCCTGTGTGTGACCAGAAAAGCTTCCAAAAATGGTTCCACTTTTAAATTAATGGAAAAAGAATAGTAAATTCTTAAATGATCTGACCAGCACTGAGGCAATTTCTATATATTTCAAAGTAAGTGCTAATAGAGAACTTTCATAAAGCAAACCTTAAACCATCCCAAACTGTGCTTTCCCATGAATGAATTCCATCACAAAAACTGCCTGCATGTGGACTGCAGGTGCTGAAACACAAGATGTGTTAACACAAAGGCCGTGTCCAATCTCAGTCACAACACACAGAGAGGGTATTGCTAATCCCACTGCCAGACACTAAGTAATTTCTTGCAGGAAGTGGTTTGTTCAGTCCCAGCAGAGAGAGGCAGCTCCGCCATAGGGGCTATCCAATTACGTGTATTTTTTCAGGAAAAGATGTAAAAATATTTTCCTTCATAAGCCTGAGCTTCAGCTGTGTATCTCTAGTGACACAGTATTTTTGTTCTGCTTGGCTTTTTGTAGTGTTTCATGATGTGACAGGTTTCAAGTATTTAGTGATTGTAAGATTAAAATACGCAGTGTAAAGGTGGCAGAAGTATGATGTGTTTGTTTGCTGCTTTCTTGCTTGATTTTCCTTAGGTTAGAAGAGGCCAGAAGTATTCAGATAAATCAGAGCTAAGATGTGTTTTTTCAATATTGAGGAAATAAAGACTTGTTTACACTTGGAATATTCTTTAATGAAGGCAACCCTTGGAATAATAGTATATGTGGGGGAGGCTGAGGCTGGAGCTATTTCTCCTAAGGGAATTGTGAATTAATATGTGTTCCTCTCTTTTCCTCTAATTTCTCTCTGCTGGTAGGAAAAATTATATCTATAATGTAGCTTCAGTCCATGTCATTTAATATCCTGGACTGGTTCCCCCTTGGGATGTAGGGGAAGTAGGAAGAAGAAGCATATTTAGAAAAGGAGATGGTTTGTCAAGATTGTAAGAGAATTTTGGTCAAAACAAGACCACTAAAATGCACTGGATTCAATAGAGATTATTAGAAAACATTTTTTAAAATGTTTTCTAGCAATTCTGTGCTGCTTTTGCCATGTCCTACGGTTTCTGGGTTCAGGGATTGCCTTACCAAGCCATGGTCCTGTGAGAAATGAAGAGTGCCAAATAATCTGTTCCTGCTGATGGCTGTCAGTGGGATCTCAGGGAGAGAGCAAAAGAAACTGGGTAAATCCCTAGAGAGTCTTGCCAGGCCCAGCTCCTGGTGCTCTGCCTCTCTGGTGGGGAGCACCTCTCCTCCCTGGGGAGCTGATCTGGGGGTGCATGCTGGCCTTTTGGGTCCCCTGTCACTCACCAACCCCTCTTTCCTCTGCTCATGCAGAGCTGCTCTACCCAGGAGCTCCTTGTGCCTTTGGAAATGAGCTGCTGTGCTTCCCCCTTGAAGAGCAGCCACATGGAGAGGGGCAGGTATTAAGCCCCTTTTTGGGCCTGAATCTTACCTGGTTTATTTCAGGAGAGGTTGTTGCCTTCCACTGTGCCAAACGCCTGCTCCTAGCAAGCACCCAGTCACAAAGCCGTTCTACATGCTCTCACAGTACTAGTAGGAAGCCATTTATTCATTTTATCTGCTTTTTCCCCTGTGAAAGTAGTCCAAATACCTGAAGTGTCATTAGGAAAAGCAAGAGGAATACTGACAATTCTTGTTTTGCAAATTGTCAAATGAATCCATTTCCCACCATTGCTAGTAATGTCTTTCATTACGGCTTTAATGAAATTGCATTGACATATTTATGGTCTAATAAAAGAAAAAAAGATACCCTGTAAAAGAAGTTTTCAGAAGCTGAAATGTTTTAATAAT
Source organism: Pyrgilauda ruficollis (assembly GCF_017590135.1). NCBI lineage: Eukaryota > Metazoa > Chordata > Aves > Passeriformes > Passeridae > Pyrgilauda > Pyrgilauda ruficollis. Next base: position 7,089,279 of record NW_024518095.1, read on the forward strand.
GGTTTCATAAATTATTTTGGTTTTTTTTTTAGTCATAAACTTTGGCAAAATGAGTGTCATATTATTCAAAACTGCTAATGAAATGGTCTCTGGACTGTGCCATTTAAAACCTGTAAGATGTATTTTCTCCTGCCTCTCCTTTAAATTCAATGCCCTTCATTTTTAACATCAATGAGAAGCTGGCTACAATGTATTGTATCTTCTTCCCACACAGACCATTTATTCACTATTATATTTTCCTCCTCTCTTATCACTGGGAAAACAGCCCTTTGACATACCATTTTATGATTTATACTTTGGAATACGCACCTGATCCAGTTTTATTATGTTCTCAGTTGTTGGATTCAGCTTGAGTTAAAGTAGGGACTTAAGCATCTGTTTTGAAATTGTTAGGGATTAGCCAGAAAATTTTGTAATGATTCTGATGAGCATCTGTCAGTTTTTTGTGGGGCAGTGGTGAGAGCTTCCAGATAGATTGCTGTGTCAGGTGGGTCTAGATCTGGACCCTTCTTAAATTTAGGATCCAATCTGTTAATTGTATTCATTTTCATGAGTGCAGTTCTGGTTTGAGCAATAGATGTGTATAATTTTTTCAGTATTTTTTTCTTTTGTAAACTCATAAAATGAGTCTGACTGAGAGCTTTGTATGTTCGCTTCTCATATATGAATCAGCCAATTGCTGTATCCAGCTCAATTAACATCTGAATTGGCTTTTATATAAAAAAAAAAGGCTATTGGTTCTATCCCAGAGGTTAGAGCAGACTAAGAAAATAAAGGTCATGTTATATTTTGAATTCAGAATGTACAGATGTTATAAAAATATAAAATCTGAAATCCAGAATGAGAAGGAAAACTTATCTACAGCTATGCTATGTATATGTAAATGACAACAGATGATTTAGTGGTAGTATCTTTTTTTTTTTTTTTCTGTTTTAACAATGAAATGTCATAAAAATAGGCAAAAGAAAAAATCTAAAATGGACCAATGAATAACAATACATACTCAATCTCTCTTAAATATGCAACTGGGGGAATATATGCTAGTTTCTTAGGATATGGCTAGTAAATATGTAGAGACTTAGTGGCAGATCTGCCTTCTTGGAACAACAGTTCCTATATCACAGATGACAATAAGGATATAGGCATCAAAAATAAAGAAGAGAAACAATACATATACCCCTGAGACCTCTGTATAATGCAAATCAGTTGTCTGTAAGAGAGTTAGAAATACTTCATACATTCAGGGAATACAGCTTTCCATCAGAGAAATAAAACAGATATATCTAGGATGTATCAGCATTGGTCTCATATTTCCTTTCTCTGGGGTTCACTATTTCATAGTAGCCATGCTTTTCTCTTTGAAACTCACCATTGTTAGCTCAGATGCAGGGACGAGGAACATTTCAGAGGCAGAGCTCTTGGCACAATTTTTGCTCATGCTGTATTTTTGTCCTGTTTCACACTTTCAGTCTCATCCTCTGCCTGCTGTGTCTCCTGGCTGAGCAGCTGCAGAGTTCACCATGTTTGAGACATGTCAAGTGCTAAGCTGATATAAAATTTTATCCTCCATGAGTTGGTGGTGGGGGGGACACGGTGACACAGAGTACAAGGACTTTGGCCCATTTTTTCAACAAAGATGTGCATGATAGTTTTCAAAGTTTTTGAAGGGGTTGTTGTTTTAAGCTGTTTGTGGTTCTTACAAGTGTATTTGTTTATCTGCCTGTTCAGGGGCACTTGTTCTATCTGCCTGTTTTCTACCTGCCTATTTGTGATCAGCAAACCTCAGGAGTGTGGCTGCAGTGGCTTAGGTACTTATCTAAGTGTCAGTCACAATGCATTTATGGAAAACATTAATGAGTTTCCATGAATCACAATCTTGGAAATCATATATAATAATATTTACAAGAATCATAATCTTGGAAATCATATGGAATAATATATAAGAAAATATCTAAATATAGATTTACAGTCCTGTGTCCTGTCTTTTGTACCTTAAAAGCAGGTGAAGCAATTCTGTAGCAAACAGGTGTAGGATTTGGCTTCCATGTGATATCTCATCTGAGTCTCAAATAGAGATCAGCATGATCTTAAAGCAACACCCTTACAAACTCACAAATAAATGAGTTTTCAATTGTGATATTTGCTTAGCCTTAATTACAGGTTGAGGTGCTGAATTTCCCTGGTCTTTATTTTATAAAATGTCTTCTATTTCTTGTGACACAGAAATACCTAGAACATAAGCTAAGTCACAAGTGTAATTTAGCAGCATGCATTAGAATCCCATACAAACTAGGCAGGTCATTTGATACCTCTAAAAGGCCTGGAATTGATTTGTTTGTCAGAATGGTAAAAATGTTCTTAGAGGTGTTCTGAGCATGATTTTAAATGTGACATTCATAAACTAACAAACTTTATAATGTATGTGCACAAAAATGTACTGAGTATGAAGTGTATTTCTTATTAATTTGCAGAGGCTGCCCTATGTCTTCAGGAAACACAGAGCTTTGAACTTAGCTGTTTGCTAAAATTTTAGTGCAAAATTTAGAACTGACCTACTCTAATGTGTACTAAATTCTAGAGTCTTTATTATTTTGTCTAAATAATTACTGACCTGATAGTACTCCTGATCCGTTTTAATGGTGAGGTAAATGTGCCTCAGGCTGTATCAAAAGACAGTATACTTTTCATTTAGTGTGAAACTTCAATAATAGCCCTCCCTGGGTTTTTACAGGATTGATCATTATGTTGGAGAAAAAAAAGTATCTTTTTCTTGCATGCTATTTAGTTTTAAGGGATAATAACACACAAGAAAAAGAAGATTTTTTTTCTTGCACAGAAGTAAATAGCAACCATTTGATGAATCATTGCCGCAAGTGTAGCAATTAAATTTCACTCCTCAGGCAGTTTGTTTTGAATAAAAATATTGCAGAGTTCCATGCCAGTGTTTCTTATATAGCTTTGGCTTTTGTAGGGAATGCTGGAGAGCTGGAAATGCAGGCCTGTTTGTTCTCCAGATTTGTAAAAGAGGAATTGTACTGTGAGGCAGTTTGGAAAAGAAGGGTGTCTGTGCAAGGAAGCCAAATTTGAATCCATGCCTGACTCTATAAACATCATGTCACCTTTATATTTCATTATCCACCACAGAAATTCAAGTGTTTTTGTGTTTGTTAAATCATTGGTCTCAGTCTTACCCTTGCAATTCAGGGTCTGCAGCCACGGCATTGCATCCGTCTGTGAAGCTGAATTCAAAACACCCTCACTCTGGCTCAGAAACAAAATGAAAGGCTTGGGTCAAGTGATGACAATGTTTAGAAAAAAAATTTAACTGGTTGCTTGATGGTAAAGGGGTTTGCATTTGCTTATTGATCCCCTGATCCCCCCCAGCCACATCCCATTGTGATGGCTAAACTTTGCTATGGATGTGAATTATGTAGCTGATAGAGCTGGACCTCATGCCTCTGACCTTTCCTGGTCCTCCTGTCAGACTGGACTGGCTATTCTCCAAACTGCACCTGGGTCTGCCTGTCTGAAGCCCATGAGCCAGTGCTTACTGCACGGATCCGTTTCAGGTGTCTCTGCTTTAGATCCCACTGTTTATGTTTGCAGCCATGAGGTTACAAGTATGAATTCTCAAATAACAAACTGTTTACTGGTAGACTTGGTATGCTGTGGCATCTGTAAACATCTCTCCCCTGTTAGTCCAGAATAATGCTTTAAAGGTCAGCTCAGGGCAGGAACCACCAAAATTCCCTGCTCACATTATGAGATCTCTCCTGGTTTTCTTGTTTTAGTGGAACCTGTAGTTTCTTCTAAAGGAATGCCTGCTCCTCACAACTCCTCTAAAAATCTCCCTGAGGTTTTCTATGTGATAAGTTCCTGCAGAGAGAGTAAGACCATTGCAGGAAGGAGGTTGCCTGGTTCTGCTGTCTAATAATTCTTCATCTATGATAGAACTTAGCATAGCTACAACAGGATGAATAAATTGCTCTCAGTCACCTACCAGTGGAAATTTCTCTTCACAGCATCACTTTAAAAAGAAAGCAGTTCCCCTAAAATTTTAAATTGATGTTCCAGCTGAGAAAAATAACAGTAACTTTTGAAAGAGGATTTGATTTTTATACTCTTCTGGTTCAATACCCAGTAGCCTTAGGTATCTGCAAATATATCCTGAATACATAATCAGCCGATGCTGAAACCAGCACAGTTTTCATATCTCTCTTGTAAATACAATTCCTACAAAGGCTGGTTGCCCTACTGCAATACACCGAATCACTGCACAACTTACAAAGTGCTCTGAAACTCTTTAAAGTGTAGCTATTTTGAGTAAACTACATTCTCCAGTTTGGTAATGTCATGTGGATAAATGCCTCTTTCACTAACTGTGAGGGGACCACAAAGCTCTGGTGTTGTAAAAGTTTGATTTTCCAATTCTTGGGAATGGAAAATAGAATAGAGACTTGTCCTAGCCTTCCGGCAGAATTGACAAATCATTAATTCCATTGATTTCCATGGTAGTGAAATTTATCAAACAGAAGTCCATTTGTATTAACAAAAATAAGTTACATGCCATGGCATTGAAAGGTCTCTTCTCTTGCTTTTGCTTTAATACTTTCACCTTTATTTATTTGTTCTTTTTAAAGCACTGTTACATACTGTCATGTTCATAGAAGCTTCAGACAAAGATTATCAGTGAGAATCTCCTGTTGAGTCATGAGGTGCAGAAAGGACCCCCTGGCTTTCTGACCTCCTCCGAGAGGAGTCTGTGTGTGGCTGGTTCCAGTTCTAGTCCTGAACTTGGTCAATGGTTTATGTCTAAAGGATTATATAGGTGTAACCAAACCTTTATACTACTTCATTCTGCAGGATTAAGGATGAATTATTTATTTAAATTGATGATAATAATGATTTGACTAAAAGACTTTGTCTGAATAAGTTACTACAGTATACTTACAAATATACTTACTTACAAATACAGTAAATTATTTATTAAAGCAATAATTTCCAAGCTAGCAAAATTATTAATAGAGATTGATGTTACCACTACCAATGACTGTGGCCAAATATTTTTTGTTCAGCCTCGAGGTGTAACCTTGAGGGGCATCTCCTCTCAAGAGAGGAATCTCCACATGCACTCCTAGCAGGAGTATGCTAGAAGTCTCTGATGTTAAGTGGGACTGTGCCTTCATTACATGAAGTGATTGACTGTCAGTCACGTGTTTCTTGGCCAGCTCTATCAGCTCAGCAGTCTTTAGCTAAACCATCAGTCCTATCCCTTGTTGGTTCCTTTATCAGGAACTTTCTCTGCCACATCCTCACCAGTGAGGGTCCCTGTCAGGATACATTGTTTTTCACATTCTCAAAGTGTTTAACTTTTGATTTAATCAGTCTGGTCTCAGCATTCTTCAACAGCAAAAGCAGAATGACCTCCCTTCTATGTCCACTGATGCAAATAGGGTAAAGTTTGAGCTGTTTTACCCCCACTTAGGCAGAGGAGCCTGCTTTGTGTGTCTTGTAAACAATCTAGAGTGATTTACTGTGAAACCTTCTGCTTGTTCTTCTCCATTGCACTCAACACACTTTATGTCAAAATCACAAATACATCAATGCTGAATGAACACGTTTGCCAGTCTTCAGAAGGATTGGAGAGGAGAGAAGGACTGTGTGCAGCAGGCAAGCCGTTGACTAGGACTTGACTTCAGGAAGAAAACACTTAATTTCCTGCTTGGTGGGCTTGCCCCATTCCAGCAGGTGTTGGTGCTGGCTGGTGTATGTGAACACAGCTGCAGCTGGAGCGCTGGTGGCTCAGAGCACTGGTGGTGATTTGCAAGGAACGCTCTGCTGCTGGGGAATGCTGTGTTTCCACCAGAGATCAGCCTCTGGATGCCACAGAGGTGCACAAGAACAGGAGGGTTAAGGGTGATCTCTGATTAAAGTTCTGTTTGCTGATGCTCTTCACCAATTTATATCCAAGTGCTACTTTGCTAATTAATGACTGCTCATGAAATGCCATGTGTCAGCAATGAATCACTTATTTTTTGTTGCACTTCAGTAGTATATGGCTAATGAGCAAGGACAACTCATATAATTAAAGCCTAAAATAGCCCTGTCGGTTGGACACAATCAAGTGTTTATATCTTGCTGCAGTGTGTGGACCACAGTATGTCACTTTCCTGTCTTTGCCTTTGGTAGTTTTACAAGGAAAAAAAAGGGAATTTGAAAAAATTTGGAATGGCAAATGTTTTTTCAATGGTAGTAGTATGAGGAATTAAATTTCATTTAAAAAGAACCTAAAACTCTGCCAGTTACCTGTATCTGGCATAACCTTAAAATAAGACTGTCTTAATTATTGCCTCTAATGGGCCTCAGCAACTCAAAGCTAATTAAAAAAATAAATAAAAGGGAGAAACTGCCTGGATGAAATGGGGAAGGTTAGTGCAAAGCTACAGAAAAATGTGTATCTCCACAGATGCAGGCAGGTAGGAAAAGTGAGAAACAGGGACAAGCCCGCTGTGAATGTGTGTAGGCAGCTGTTCATACTTTAAGTGATACCTTGAAAAATGTGCCACTGAACCAGTACATCAGCAAATAGCATTTCTCCTGTTCAACCTGGTCAGTGCTAGCACAGCTGCGATCTTATATTTTCATTCATGAGATGCAAGATCAAGCCTCTGGAGAACATTTGGTCCATCCATGCACACTGCATCCCTCTCCCCACAGTGTTATACATCATGGTCTGAACCACTGATGTAGTTGCTAATTTTCCTCAAAAATAGGGAAAAAATTATATTCCTGAGAGATCAAGTAGAATCTATTAGCCAAAGTACCCCACGTTAGTAGTGACATGCACAAAAGACATTTGCAAATGGTTTCTAAGGTGCAGCAGTTTTCCCACTGCATCACATCTGCTCTGTGAAGGAATAAATCAATCTCTTGTGAACCCAAGTATTCTGATGAGTATATAAGGGAAGGGGAGCCTGCTACACGTAGCCTGCATTGAAAAAGATAAGGAAAAAAGGGGACATTATGAGGCATAAGAAGAAGAACAGACCTTTCATTTCTTAGTTTTGAATACAAAATATTTCATTGTTTAGGATTTTAACTTTGCAAAAAGAAGCAGTTTTATTACACGTTTCTTCCCACAAAAGCCCCTAACATTTCCCTCCCAAGCCCTTTTGCACACACCTGTGTGGGAAGTCCAGTTTCTATAAAGGAACAACAACCTCAGCCATCAGATGTGACCACTGTTATGTAAAAGAGCAATAAAAGTGAACATCTGTTTACCTTGGAATAGGTTCTGGATAGTATCTCAGTGTGACCAGATCTAATCTTGGTGCTCAGCAGTAAGAATACTACAGCTACAGCTCTCCTGTTCATGCACTGGGTAGAGTCTTTGTATTGGCCTCACACAGCAGTTAAAAAAAATCCTGTGAAATGATCTTTTCTGAAATGGCTTCTACAAAGTCTCAGAAAGCTTTGTGAGTGCTTAAGAAAAGCTCTCTGGGGTGTAAAGCACAGTGGGATTTTAATCTCTTTGTTTTCACAGGCTTGTTTAGGGAGAATACTCAACTCAGGTTGAGTGGTGAATCCTTAATCTCCTTATTCAAAACACTATAGCCGTTCCCACCTGGACTTGCCTGAGTGTTAAGCTATGAAGGCAGATGTTCTGCCTGCATCTTATTCCCTTCATGGTTCTGCTGTGATCTCCAATGACATCCTGACTCTGGAGAGTTCCTCAGTAACAAACTGGGAGACAATTCCTCCTGTTGACATCTGCTCTTCCACATTTGTTTAGCTCTTTGAACGCTGTCTGCTTGCACCAACGAAGCTGTGGATAACAACCCTCCATCTGAGCAGTGAGATTGTGAGAGATCTTGAATGGAATTAATTTAGGCATTTCTGATCTTTTGACATCCCTTTTGGTTAATTCAAGGTTCTTTATAACTGCAGAGTGGAGGCAGGGATAAAAGTATGAAACTGTTGGAGCATCTGCAAAATGGGCACTTCATGTTTTTAAAAAACATGCACTGTTGTGAAACAGAAGTGTAATATATGCCATTAACATTAGTGTCATTGAACATCCTCTAAATTGCAGAATGGTGAGAAAAAATTGATATGAAAACAAGAGAAAATGAAAACTGTAATAAGCTCTCTGCATGAGAAGGGTAATCTACAGTTAAATATAAAGGCTAAACTGAAACAATGTGAAGAATGAGATATGTTTTCTATTTTAGAGCTAAGACTGAATCTCTGTCTCTAACCCTCAAAGCTGTGACAAAAACTTAATGGTGTGAAGCAGAGACACCATGTCAGACTTCACTCTGCATCCCTGGGTTGGGATGATTTATCACTTGCAGCCATTCTGTTTTCTACTAATTAAGTGCAATAGTTATTTTAGTAAGTTAGCTTAACTGTGCTTTGTCCCCTGTTGAGCTTAGTTGAAAGTGAAAACAAAAGGCTTTTATTGCAGCTGCTGTAAACTCAGGTCTCAAATGTGGTTTTTTTTTTTTGTATTTGCACACTCATAAAATGAAAACAGGCAGCCTCAGTTCTCCGCTATAGGTACTCCAGTACCTGTGTATAGGCCTGGTTATAAAAACTGATTACTTAACAAATAAGCTGTATTGTAACATAGCCACGAAGATGGATGTGATCTGGGTGGTATTATGAGAGAATTCTGTCATTTTCACCCCCCTGACAGCAGACATATGGGCTTCTCTTTATGCTTTGGAGAGCAATGAACTATTGACTACCAAATGATGGGAGAGTGATGTTCAGTGTTGAGAAGTCCCTGCTGGAAGGGCCCTCTGGGAGACCATGCTCAACACAAAGGTATTTCTTGGAACTGGAGCTGACTGCCAGCCAGGTTCTATCTGTAGTTCTGACTGCTTTGGAAATGTCAGTAATGTCAGCCAAAATGGGGGGTTTGTGAGAAAGGAAGACAGAGCATCTTGCTGAGCTACAGCAATAACAACCTTAGGCTGAATGTGAGCTACTACTACCTACATGCACAGGTTTCAGAGAATGCACCCCTTGACACAACTTTCCTGGTAACATGTCCCTGCTCTGCTGGGAATTCAGATAGACACATACCTTCTGCAAGGAGCTTTTTTTTTCTTCAGCTCTGTTCAGCATTGTTTCCTGTTCCTTCTGTTGTGTCAGAAGAGCCTTGGTCACCTTCTGGTTTATTCCTTTTTTTTTCCTTCTACCCATAGAATATTAGAATATGTTGATATGATAGTCGGGTCAGAGAGAAAGCTAGATAAGCTTTCCCATTAATTGGTCTGGGAAGCTTTAGGCAGCTGGAGAGAAAGAATTGTAAAATATCTGCAGGTGGTGTTTGTAACAAGATTTTTCTCATAAGAGGTTTTACCCCAAAGGGGGTCTTCTTAATTAGCCAATCATGTGAAATGGGTTGATTAAATGACTAATCAGGTCCACCTGTATCAGACCAGGGTATAAAAGAAGGCGTTTCAATAAATATGGGGCTTTTAGCTTCTTAGCATTCTCACCTAGAGTCTGTGTCATACTGGAATTAACGGTGGCAAGATTATTCTCCCATTTTCTTTTTCTTAATGGCAGGTAAAAAGAATGAAAGATAAACCCCAATAAAGAGTCTCTGGGCAACTGGCCATCTTACAACTTGAAATATGCAGAAATACAAGATACAAAACTGATGACTGATGTGGCTTTTTATTATCCAGTCAGCTGATTATAAGGTGAATGCTTCCTTCTTTCTTGTACAGTGATGATAAATTGAAGAGAAGATGTGTTTGGGTGATGCAGAGGATCAGACACTATTCAAACACAAGGTGCAAAGCATTTTGTCCCTTCAGATGTCTGAAAGTCCCAGCGAGCCCTTCTGTTAGAGAGCCCCTCCAGGAACGGATATGTGCAGTGTGGCTGAGCTGAAAAGGGATCCCAGGGGCACAAGAGATGGAGGGAGTTAGAAACCACAAGGGATTTCCAGCCCTTTTGTCTGGGCTACAAATGTACATCTTGTATCTATTCTTTTCTATGAGGTTCTCAAGGGTTCTGCTGCAACCCTGCTCCAGCATAGTGGCTCTGCATGAAGGAGATATCTAGCCTTTATTCAGAATAGAGATTTAAGCATTCCCATATAACTCCATACTGAATGGTTGGATGGCAGATTTTTGTGCTGAAGTTCTGAGGCACCAATCCGTACAAGGTTCTTTGACTAACCATTTTGCTCCTCAAGTCATCCCTAAAATTTAAATTACCTAGACAATTCTTCAAATCCCAGTTCAGCTCATTAGGAAGTGTGAGTCCCTGGGAACAGCAAACGCAGCACAGGACACCTTGCATACAGTGCTATCTTTTGTGTGCTGGTTTTAACAGCTTTCTGAAAAAGAGGTTCAATTACAGTTTGCCTTGGAAGAGGTTTTTTCTGAGCTGCTGAACCTCTCAAGCAGTGTTTACAGGCGAGTGCCTGCCAGGCTTTGATGTTTGCTGGAGGAGGTCCAGCCCATGGGCAAGGCACCAGCTCCAGCTCCTGCTGCAGGGGCCAAGCAGCAGACGTGTGATGGGTATGAAGAGGCACCTGGGGGCTTCAGAAAGACTGCACCCCACCCAGAGAGATAGTCTTAATGTCTAAGAGTGTTTCCCAGGGCCAGAATTTCTTGCTTTAATGAAAGTAAGAACTTTAGCTGGTTGAAATGAGGATCTATTTCATGATAGGAAAAATTTAGTCTTGATGGAATATTGTTATAAACATTTCATTATTACTTTTTGCACTGAAGTGGCTCATTGTGTCTCAAGAGAACCATCATTAGACATTTCGACATACTTTTATTCAATTCAGAAATTAACAGTCTGGTTTTAATGAAGTTCAAATAAACCCAGTATGAATACTGGGATACAAAACAATTATTTTGTTCAAAAATCAGGAAGAAAATCAAAAAGTATATCTGAAGATTGCAAAAATAACTTCAAAGATAACAGAAAGATAAATGAATGAGCACAGCTATCATTCTCCTCAATATAATGAAATGTGTTTTACGACTTTTGGCTGTAATCACAATTAGCAATACTCAGGGCTATTTGCTTGGCTATGAGTGCAAATCAGAATTTGTGTGTATGAGAGAATAATAGTGGCTGTACAAATTAATTTCTTGTGAAGAGCTTATTGCTCCACCTGTTATAGTCTGTCTACATCCTATATTCCCATCAACTGTTGCCAATTAGTTCACAGAATGTAATTGAAGAATGAAAATAAAGAGAAAAATGTCTGATTTATAGTCTGAATTGGTTATGCCCTGTGATTTTTTTTAATGGTGGTTCAAATATTCTGTTATTAAATTGATTAAATAATTAAATGCTGCTATAAACATGTCAGATGGTATTGCACATCAATTTTCTACTGCTGAATGGGACTCTCATTTACTTTTTAGTATAGTAAGTATTACTAAAGTTTGTGCTAGTCTTGGACAAGACTGCTAAAGAACACTAAGGAAAGAAGGGAGGGATGAAAATACCCTCTGTAAACACTTTTCAGTAAAAAACATAGCATGGGCAGATCATGCTGTTTGCATGTGATTTGCCTTAAATAAAAGGGCTTTCTTTGCTGGGATGAGCAAAGCTGAAAGAATAACTGGTTCTAAAGGGAAAAGATGATTTTCAATGATTCCTTGTTTTCTTTAAGAATAATTTTGTGACAACACAATCACCAGACCACAAGCTGCACTGTTTATATGTTTATTTGTTGGAGAACTGAATCTTTATTTGAGGAAGCATGAGAAGTTAAGACTTAAGAAATCCCTAGACTGAAACAAAGCCACTTGCTGTAAATCACAATGTTAGTAAAGCAGATAAAGTAAAAACTGTTTTTTGGCAAAATATATATGCTGATAAAATCCAGGTGGACCTGCAGGAGATTGGCATAGCAAACTGTTATAAGTATAGTCAGAGAAAAGGAGATCCAGCTGCTGTGCCTCACTCCCCACTCAGAGCTGAGTCACTGCAGGAGCTGTGCTCCCTTTCTTCATATCTGGCAGCAGCTGAATTCCTGTGTTTGTATTCAACCCTTTATTCTTTGTTTAGGCTGAACTTGCTTGGAGTCTATTTAAACTGTGCTAATGGCTGTAGTCTGATTTAGCGAATGATCTCCTGGAAATTCACAGTCATTGTCTGGGTTTACAAATTTCTGAAGGAAGAGAAAATAGTGTACCTGCCTTTTTGATGGTTTTCTGACATGTTATTTGGTCCGCTTGCTATTCTCCACCCATGTGCAAAGAACAGGGGGGTAGCAGTTTTTATATCATGCTGTGCTGGTTTAGGCTGGCGTAGTTAATTTTCTTCACAGTGAATGGTACGGGGCTGTGTTTTGGATTTATGCTGAACACAGTGATCATAATACAGAAAAGCTTTTACAGACCCAAGGCCTTTCCAGCTTTTCATACTGCCATGCTGGTGAGGAGACTGAGGGTGTGTGGGAGGCTAGGAGGAGACACAGCCAGGACAGGTGACCCCAGCTGACCAAAGGGATACTCCAGACCACCTGACCTCATGCTCAGTGTATAAAGTGGGGGAAAGAAGGAGAAAGGGGATGACATTTGGAATGGTGGCTTTTGTCTTCCCAAGTAAATGTCACAGGTGATGGGGCCCTGCTCTCCTGGACATGGCTGAACACCAGCCTGCCCATGGGAAGTGATGAACCCATTCCTTGTTGTGCTTTGCTTGCATGTGTGGCTTTTGCTTTCCCAGTGACTAAATATTAATCTGTGTATAAAAAATGTTAAAAGGAAGTTGAGGTATTTAAGTTCTTTGATACACTGTTATCAAGAATATAGCTATCTGGTCAAAAGAAGATGGTTCCTTCACTGACACAGATCCCCTCTCAAGCAGGTGTATTTCTTGGAAAGATATACGGTAGCCAATAAAGTTTTCAAAATGAGTTGAGAATATTTGTTGCTGTCCTGTGCTGTGATTTTGGGCTTTGTATATCTCAGTTTTTAAGGGCATTCTGAATACAGTGTATATATTCTGCCCCTAAGACTTTACTACTTTTTCTCTTGAAACATTCTAATAATTTAAAAGAAAACCAAGGCAGAGGCTGAAGATAGATTTATTGTATTTGGCAAATAGCAATTTCTATGCACAGGTTTGCCTTACAGCAAATTTAAGTCTCACATTTTTAAACATTCATTTGGATGCCAAGTGTCAGGGCCACAGTGACTGCTTCCATTTTCTCATCCTTTTTCTTGTTCACTGAGTATTTTGAGGATTTCAGTGCTCAGTGATTTATAACTTGCTTGTAAAGGCAGGTATTCATGATGCTGCAGTGATGGCCAGATGCCTGGACACCTCCCTACTTGCTGTCATTGAGCAGATGCAAAGCAGAGGCCTTTTTGCAACTTATCATTAATCATGAACTGTCAGACTCAGGTATAAAGATTGGAAACTGCTGGTTCCCTTTCCAGACCAGTCCTGAGCTGAGTTTACACTATTCTCTGAATATGTGTCAGAGTGAATGGCATTAAAGTTCTTTTTTCACTTGCTGTTGAAGAGATTAATTAAGAACTTACAGTTCATGAAAACTTGGGAATTTGACTCAGTCTGAAAGCATGTACTCCTGCTGAAAGGATGCTAAAGGAGATAAGATTGGCATTGTGATTTTGAGCAAAGGTTCCTCCAGATTTATTTAGGAGAACAAGTTAAATAATATTGTGAACAAAAGCAGAAAGCTTATAAAAGGAAGAGCTTAAATACTGAAAAATAAAATTATTTTTCAGCAGTAAAGAAACTGGAGAAGGCCATTAGATTTTGATGACAAGTCAGCAATGATCACTACAGAAAATATACTTGGAATGGACATCTCCACAATTCAAGTGACTGGCTTTCCTCCAAGTCTTAAAAATGATTAGTGTCTATATAGTTGCAGTGGTTTGTAGGCTTGCTTTTTTTTTTTTTTTTTTTTTTTTTTTTTTTTTTTTTAGAAATTGCAGTAACTAACAACAGATATGATTGGTATGTGGAAGGCAACGTTTGTCATTACTAAACATATTTGTTTATATTTACCGTTCTAGAAGAAGTAGCCAGCAAGAAAGGTTTCAACTTGAAACAAATCTGCAGTTCTGTTAGAAGGCGTGAGAGTAATTCCTCTGAGATGCTCTCTTTCTGTCTTGTAAATACACTTTGGCAATTTTATGTAGTGCACGGAGAGCCAGACATAAGTGTCTGTACATCTCAGTTCACTCAGCACTATTCAATCTGAGAACTGGACTTTGGCATACATTTTATTAAATGCAAAACTGGGAAACAGAGAAAGGTTCTAAGCCCTGTGTCAGTGAACCAGGCAGTAACAGCGCAATTATAAAACTATAATAAATATTTATGTGCTTACATGTGAGATATTCTATGATTCTATATTGAACAATGTGCATGCATTGAATAACAAAATACTTAATACTGAGGCATTTTCTGCTTTGTAGATTACTTTAGGCTACCACAACCCACTTGCTTTAGAAGGAAGATTATTTTCTTTCACGAAAAGTGAATGTTTTAAGATTTTCATGTGCATGAAGAAGTAAGCACTTACTCGTATCTGACAAGGTCCAGAGTAAATTTATTCATGTGGCATATAATTGCCACTTTTTAGCAAGTGGAACCTCCTTTCTATGAACAAAAACCAAGACTCTTTTTTACTGTTTACTAAGCTTACTGTGATTTTTGATTCTGTCAAAACAAACTCTGAGATATAAACTCTACTCCTCTGCAAAAAATAAAACCTCTACAACCTTTTGTAAATTTTTTGTTGTAAATGCAAAGAAAGAAGGTTGAGAGATAAGTCTGGGAGCTATAATCATAGAAATGTATTAATGAAACAGTCAAATAATTCCTTTGAAGACACTTTTTAGAGTGTATTTCATAAAAGGAGCAATTTGTGTGATGCCAACCATCATTAATTGAAATTTCTGTGCCTTCAATAAATTTGCTTCAGTTGCTTGATCCTTTAAACTCTCCGATTAAGTGGCTGCACTTGTTAAGGGAATGGTGTGAAGCCTGTGGTCTGTGCTGAATTCTGTCTAACAGTTGAGCTCATAGATGAAAAGAGGTGCCCATTGACTTGTATTGCAAATATGCATCCTCCTTTCTGTGGAGAAAGAAGGCTGGAAAGGGTGGCTTGGGCATATAATTCTGTAGGATTTGGTCATTCTGCTCTTCATTCACACAATCACCTGAGCATGTACTTGATTCTCATGTGACTAAACAACGATTTTAGCATAAAAATGGGCTTTTGAGTGCAGGATCAAGCCCCCAGAGACACACAAGGTATAAGCAGTGACTTGGAAGGAGCTGACAAAAGAATAAAAAATGCATCAAGATGTGCATCATTGGCAGCAATATTTCAACTGGAGCAGGTTGGATAAGGTTTCCTAGGGGAGTAGTCCAGCCCCTTGTCATCACAGGCCAGGATATGTTTCCATCATGTGGGCAGATTGGTCTCCATTTCCCATGTGACAGGGAGGTCCCCAGCCTCAGCCATGTACTCCCATTACACAAGTGTTGTGTTTCCAGCCGGATGAGGGGACACCACCACTGCCACCACACAGTACTGGCCATAGAGAGCAGCACACAGCTGGCACCTGCCAGCCAGCCTTGGTGTTTTGGTTACGTGGTGAAGGTGTTTCCTTTTGGCCTTGTGAAGACATGGCATGGGGCCATGGGCAAAGAGGGCAGCAGGGTTGGCAAAACAATTCAATTCAAAACAATCCCAAGAGAAGGGATGGGATGAGGTCTTGGGCCAGATTCAGTTTTTATGTTAAAACTGATTGTTCATAGGGACTGGAGGTTGCTATCTCCAATGTAGAGGGAGGTGTCCCTGTCAGGTGCAGCTTGCCTTTTCCTATGATAAACGTAATAGAAAAACTTTACACGTGGAGACTCTTAGTTGGCATATGTTCCAGATTTCTAACAACATGGTAGTACACGGGGCAAGTACATTGGTGTAAGCCAACACAAGCATATCTAATCATTAATGACATCAAAAATGTCCTGCAGATCACACCTTCAGGTAGGTACAGGCTACAGCCAAAGCCCATTTTTTGTAGAAATGGGTGTCTAAATATGGAGATAAGTGAGAGCCACCCAACCCCTGCACAAAATGTCTCCCTGCTGAACTGCACCTTTGCTTTCCTGGCCTGTCCCAGCCTGAGCACCCAGAAGAGCCTGTCTGAGCCCTAGGCCAGGAGGGGAAGCAGCAGTCTCCCAGGTGGCAGCTTCATTCATCTTTCAGATGTCAGCTCAGCTCCCCAGGCATGCTGTGACTGAAGAAACACACAGGTTGTGTTCATTGTGTCCATCATCAGAGCTTCTTTCTGTAGATATCACTGCAGTATTGTGTCTTGGGACATAATTGAAACAAAAAACCCAAACAAACAAAAAACAAAAAAAAACCCCACACCCCAAAAAACTACTAAAAATTTTAAAAAAACCCACCCAACCCTCCCCCTCAAACATCAAGAGACCCAAAACAATCAAAGAGAAAAACCCCAACAAAACAAACAAACAAACGAAACAAAGAAAAAACCCCCCAAACACAAAACAAAAAAAAACACACAAAGAAAAATGGTAGCAGGGCTGTAGTCTATGTGACCTGTCAAAATAGTGGGGCCTTAGGAGTCATTTCTGCCATAAACTGAAGCTCTCTCACTGGAAAACTTGAGGGAGTCTGTTCACACTGGGTAGCAGAGCTTTTGGTGTGAGTTGTTGTTGAAGACCTGGAAAGTATGATCTCTTCTACAAACATATAATGCATGTACAATTTTACACTAGGTACAAATCCTATAATTGTATGTCACCTTTTTAAATGCAATAACAGTTAAAACTGTTCCTGGGTGTAATTTTTAATGGTATTGCTCTGAAAACCACAACTACTGTTGAAATTCTGTGCCCAGTTATGAAACTGGAGTACCGGCCATCCACAGTAATACATGTCAGAGGGAGGCAAGAGAAGGATTAGTGTTTCATGCCAAACTGATTCAGTAAATGAACTCAAGTTATCTTAATCACACAAAATCCTAGGGTAGCTCATATGCTTTAAGCTGAGATGTCCAAACACCTTGCTGGGCTGATAGGCTTAGGCTTAGAGAATTCCAAAAAGAATCTGAAATAATTTCTGTTTTATATAGTATATAACTGCTGACATGAATTAGTTGCATCCTTACCTTACACTGAGACACCGAAGAGTCTCACCTTCAGATTTGTCATCTGTGTGTTACACAAGAAGATTACTTAAATTGCAACAGGGAGATATCCCTGAGATAGTGAGATAGCTCAAGAACAACCACTGGTTGATGGAGGATTCTGGTGTGCAGAAGAAAGGGCAAATGGGCTCCCTGAAGACAAAAGAAACCTATAAAACCTACCATCATCTTGCTGAAATGAGGTAGATTAAGAATTTAAGTATTTCAGCTGGATTTTCACATTCAAACCCATTCTGTTTGATTATCTATTAATTCATAAGCAAGTACTTTTGCCCCATACTTTTCCTTTCCACAATCTTTCTTTTTGTCTTAGGAAAAAAAAAAAAAATCACAGCATTTGAACTCCCCAGTGTCAAATTAGGATCCTTATGTTTTAGGGACAAAATTCACTGGGAGGATATAAATTTCTTTCCAGCAGTGGACATGACCAGTAAAGAGGCACTTGCCGAGATGCAAATTTTTTGGGTGTCTGATTACCAGCTCCTGAAGTGAAGTCCTTAACTCTCCTATGCACTGTGCTGCATAGTGGTAAATGCAGACCCCTCCACTGAAGTGGAAAACCAAGCAGAGTTACTCACAGGAACCAGTTCAGAATTACACAGGAGGAAACCATCCAAAATTGCTTTCCCAACATCAGTCTGGAGCTCCAGTGCTGAACTCAAGGTGATAGAAAGAAACCACCATTCTCAGCCTAAATTTGTCTCTGACACCTATTTGATCAAAGAATGGGACTAACAACTCACTCTTTCCTTGAAAATTGGAATTACCAAGAGACATTTGTGTAAAAGAGAAAGTCCCAGGATCAGGAGCCCAACTAATGGCATCTCTGGACTGAAGGTCCCAAGCACAGAGCTACAGGTTGGACAGAGCTGCACCACCACAAAAATCCCTGTGACTGCCCTGCCCTGCTGTTAGAAGTGAACAGAAGGAAGAGCCCCATTCGACATGTTATTAAGCAGGCACTGGAGGGTGCCCTCTGTATTTGCTTCCTTTTCTGTCCAGAAGTAACTTCACTGGGAGTTTTGCAGACAGTTTTCAGAGGCAGAGTCTTATTCACCTACTTCTGAACACCTCTGTACTTCAACACTTCCTCTTTTCTTCTTCTAGACAAATAGAGAACAGCATTTCAGAGGTTTATTTCTGTCTGTATTTATCTACTGTACCTTTTGCATCATTTGCATCATTTGAAGCTGTTCACAGAAAATGTGCTTGCATTACTTTTGGGAACTGAAGCATGGAAGAAAAGAAAATTACATGTTTATCTTTATTTGATTTCTTAATTTGAGATGCAGAGATAATTAATTGACAAAGGTTTTAGATTTATCCCATTAGAATTTAGGGTTGGGACTGCTGAGCAGTTAAGTATTTTTGACATGTCAAGAACCTGAGAAGATTGCTTTTTGTTACGTATTGTTTTTTTTCTCACTTCAGTCCAAGGTACTTTTATATTTGTTTTAATATTTTTGCTAAGTAGTAGGAACGCTAATGGTACTAACAGGAAAAGATCTCTGCTTCCAATAGCTTGTACTGAATGATTTCTTTGCTAAGGAAGTATAGAGATGATTTTATAGTATAATTACATAGCTCTGTTTACATGCCTTCTCAATGATGTGGAGATTCAGAACTCTTGCTAGATTCTGGTAAAAGACAGCTAAAGTTCAGAAGGGAAGAATTAATAGTAGCATTGTAGGATGCTAATAATGCATAATTAATAATCGTTAATAACTAATAAAAATAACTAATAATTCACTTTTTGACTGGTCTGAAATTTTCAGTCTAAAAATCCAAGTCAGCCAGATAATACTACTAATAATTTATACTTAATTCAATGTCCTCTCTGCTCTTTATGTTTGGGGGAGACATTTAGTCATAGTCAGATCACTAAGTGAAAGCATCTATGAGATGCTCTGAGGTTTCCCTACAGCCAAATTCTTGCTCTGACACAATTCTCCTTGTGTTTTTGAATTTCTATACCCTTTTCCAGGCCATCAGAGCATTAGCTATGTGAAAAACTCAAAAGTATTTTCATATTCCATTCAGGTATCAAGTTATTTAATCAAAACCCTAAAGAGTTACATCCAGACTTAGTTTGGCTCTTTATATTTAGCATAACCTAATACTAGGGCTTTATTTCCTCTAAACTATCTGATTGAATGCTGCTGCAAATTATTCTGGTTTTAGCAATGCATTATTTCATCTTGTTCTCATGTTTCATAACTCTCAGAATAAAAAAAAAAAAATAAATTTTTCACCTTATTTCCAAGACTTGCTTAGGTAAGCTTTGTAACAGGACTGCAGAATTTGAAACAATGCATGCCTTGAGGGGGAGAAGAACATTGGTGACATTTCATATTGCCCTAATCACAAAGGGAATATATTGCATAGCTTAATTCCTCTCTGGCCCATGGTGGATTACAGGGTAATTTGGACTGGAAGGGGCCTCAGGAGGCTTCTAGTCCAACCCCATGCTTGAAAGTTCAGAACAGACTGCTCTGGACTGTACCCAGCACTTCAAAACCTCCAGGGAGAGAGACTGTAGATCTCCTTTGGCAACCTGGCTCCTCTGCTTGGTTGTCCTCACAGGAAATATTTCTTCTGTCTCTTCTGAACTTCTGTGGTTTCACTTAATGTCCTTTGCCTCTCATTCTCCAGACACATGCCACTGGCTCCATGTCCTTGGCAAGCTCCTCAGTGGTGCTGGGGGCTTTTCTGTGGTGCCCTCAGAGACGTTTCCTCTCTGGGTGAAGGCCCGGTCCCTCACAGCTTGTCCTCTTGTGCTCCATCCCTGCTCACCAGGGATGTCCCTGCCCTGGGCTTGCTCCAGTTTGTCGATGCCTTTCCTGCACTGTGGAGCCCCAAACTGGACACAGGTCTCCAGATGTGGTCTAACAACTGCCGGGTACAGGGAAGAATCCCTTTCCTTGATCTGCTGGCTGTGCTCCTGCTGACGGAGCCCAGGGCACTGCTGGCCTTGACTGCAGCCAAGGCTCACTGCTGGCCTGGGCTGACCCACTGGTGTGCCCAGGACCTCCTGTGCAGAGCTGCTCCCCAGACCACCTTGTTGCAAGGACTTCTTCCTCCCAGGAGAACCACATTGCCTTTGTCCTTGTTGAATTTCATAAGGCTGCTGTTGGCCCATTATTTGAACTTGACCTCAAGCAGGGTTGGAAATATACTGGGAATCAATTGAAAGGATACAATTGAATTCTGAGGTTGCTCTTGAATCATTCAGGACAGAAATTTAAATACATTAAAGGGAGAAAGAATGTGCAAAGGTATTCCAAGGTATTTTTGAAATACTTGAAATACAGTGACCGAGTCTTTCATCTAGTTTTGTATGGCATTAGCATAACCTAGGTTAGCACAAATCCTGCTGCTGGAGAAGACGCCACAATCCCTCGACCAGGAAAAAATTCATTAGCTGCCACAGCATGGTGCCCCATATCTAGCAACAGTCAGATACATAAAGTGCACATCAGGCATCTGAGGCAATAGGAGAAGCTGTGTGTGTACTCACACATATATACAAAGGCACAGTGCGTTAGGATAGGACTGACAAAAGGGTGACGGGAAGGGCCTGCACATGGCTGGGAGCATAGGCCTGGACAGTCCCCTATTTGTAATAGCATTTCACTAAAAGTGGCAAAACAAATGGAGGCAATTTAGGTCCTGTGTATAAACCAAGTTACACAGCCATAAGTTGTTCTACTTATTGTTCTACTCAATCCCTAAATTAGGCCTTTCTGAGAGTTATTTAGGCTTAAGGAAGGACATGAATTTAAAGTGAAATAGCTGTTCTAATTTTTCAAGTAAACAAGCTCTTATTTGATTTTTTTTCTCTGTAATTATTCAATAGCATGAAAATTAAAGACTATATTCCCTTTCAAAAAACTTTATTAAATATTTTGCCCAAATGACTTGATTGTATCATTTTAATGAATACAGAAAAAATGAATCAGCACAGAAAGTCATTAATTATAACATGGCGGAAAACCACTGAAATAGACAACAATGGCTCTTTAACATGTTGAAGAACTTTTTACTGAGACAGACTATTGCAAAGCCATCTTGCAAACTCATCCATGTGGGGCAGCAGATTTGCCAGAAGTTCATAATGCCCTCTCAGTGCTTTACATTTTCTCCTATGTATTTCAGTAGGAATCAACCCTGCTAAGGTTGGTTTATTGTAGCCTATGTACATAAAAGACAGAGGAATTTACTTCAAAAAGTGGTTCTTGATTTTAGGAGTCATCTCTCTTTTCGCAAACACAACTTGATCAAAATTGAAGACTTTGTGAAAGGGGATATTGCACACAGAAGAAAGTCAGAGAGATTTTGAAAATGGATAGAGTTTAAAGTGGATCAGTACTACCAGCTACTGCAATCATTACAACTGAGGATTAAGTTATATGTCTGTGTGGATGATGCATTTGTAGCTCTGCAAAACCCTGGACATGGAAGTTTTTTCTTGAATGCACTTCTTTCTTGGTCCATTTTTCCAATAAATGGACTGCAATCAGCTTCCGAAAGAGAATCTCAAACAATAGGTAATATCAAGTGCCTGAAATCTGAAATGCTCCCAACTGCTTAGAGAAGAGAAATTGTGAAGAGGAAAATTATGACACTGTCAGGAAAAACATCCTGAAGAAGGAAGAGGTTCAATTACATGTTGGTTTATTGCAGAAAATGGGAAAGCAGCAGTATTTTTTGTCTTACTATCTTAACCAATCAAAACATAGTAGTAGGACTGTGTCACATCCAAAAAAAATGAGGAGATGTGGTTTACAAATTTGGAGATAATATCTATAGCTAAAAATTCCCATTTTATTAATATTTTCATTTCTGTTCTTTTTTATTATTACTTATGATTTTAAAAAAATCTTATACCAAGCTTCTTCAAGCATTTAGGCTAACAATAGCATATTATTTTTTCCACATATATGCTGAGATTCCCTATCAGTGGTGGCACTGTAACAGATGGGAAGCATCAGATGTAGTGAGATTTAGACTTCGTTTGAGAGAGATTGGAATGCTGAGAGTGCAGTGGACATTCCCACACTCACGTGCGACTGGGAGACCTACCGGTGATTTCCATGGGCCATGTTTTTGGATGGTCTAAAGTAGTTTAATTCTGAAGAATTCTGGAGTTGTGTTGATTCACACCATATGGGTATTTGGCTAAATCATTCCCTGGCAGAGTTACAGAGCTATAAATGTGGCAGTGCTCTTCCACTGTCACTCTTTGTGGGTTGATTCTATATTTGCTGAAGGGAAACAGTAATTAAGGCACAGATATTTGCTTGACAGATAATACTCATGGCAACAATCTCTCAGGCATTTATTGTGTACACAGCTATTGAGAATACTGGCAGTTTTCCTTCACTTGGTGACATAATAAAATACTACAATTAGTACAAAATGCACTCAACATTCAAAATGTCGTCATCCAGTGATATTCATTGTTTCTGTGATTGATAGATTTTAGTGGAGAAGGATGAATTTACTTAAGTGATACATATTTGCACATGTTTTTCAGTCAATATTGATAAATTTGAATTAACTAAAGGCAATGCGATTTCCAGATTTTTGTTTTCCCACCAGGACCATTTACATTTGTTTTGAGGTTTCCCTGCAATTTATTGAGTAAATTGCTATTTAATTCATCATGGGTAGGTGCATTTCCTATGACATTTGCTATGACAAACAAATGCTTGGTGTTTTGTTCCAGGGGTATGTCATTGTAAGGAAGTAATGACTAGTCTCTGCATACTTTGATGGCTTTAGGATCACAAGCATAGGAAGTAAGGTCATTCTGCTTGCAGAAGGAGGTTCTACTAGCACAATGACATTCAGGGGAACAAGGTTGCTTCCCTAATTTTGTTATAGTCAAGTGCTGTGACGGTGCAGTGGTAACTAATGAAGTGAATAGTGGGAAGAGGACAATGTTTTTGCTATGGAGACAGAAATGGTAAAAAGAAATCCCAAAGGATCAGTGGGAGAGACAATGACACACAAGACCCTGGTAACTCTTCCCTGTTACTGCCTAGCAGAATATTTGGTGGGTTTTGATTGCTTCATTTACTACCAGACACTTGCCATCAAGCATTAAATTACCACATAACTCTTCTGATAGATAGATAGCTATAGAACAAATGCATGCAAACCTTTATCAGCATGAGTTTGGGATGATTGCCGAGGCACGTCCTCATCAGACATAAAACTCAAGTGATAACTCAACTCTGGGGCTTGAAATTTGTATAAAGCATTAAAGCTGCCCAGCATATGTGGCATCTCCCCTTATTTCAGTGCCCTTGGACATCAGAGGGTAGTTAGGTTCACCTGTGGTCACCTGTGGTCAATCACTTCTTGGTTATCTTTTCCAAGCCCTGAATTGATGCAGGTCCATTGAAGTCACGCTGCTCAGGATCTTGTCCAGTCATTTCTTAGTATCTCTCTTGATGAAGATATGTTCCTGACCCTTTCTGAGTCTAGGAAAAAGAGAGGAATCAAAAGGACTATTGGACTATTTCTTCCTTGCTCTTTCCCTCTGCTGCTCGTTACTCAAAGCAGACATTGGTGCTGATGCGGGAGGTCAGGGGGAATTGGGAAAAGAGGGGTTACTCAGGCAGGTGTGATCTAAGCAGGCTGCCTGGGACTCATGACTATGAATGCAAGAAACTGAATTGCAAGCCCAGGCATTATGGGAAATAACCAGTTAGATGCAAGGAATATCCTGACCTGGGTCACAGTCTCAGCATAGAGTCACACAAGCTTTTTGAAAAAAGAGCTGGTTCCTTCAGTGCAAGACTTTTCTGCAGCACAGTGGATGCCAATAAAAATTTTGAGCACACAACACATCATGTGAAAACACTGTTTATGTTCAGCAAAGGTATTTTTATAATTTAAAAAGAAATTCAAAAGATGTTATCTTGGAAGAATACATGCTTGTATTCTTCCACCTGAATGTCAATACTGAGAGGTTCAAAATATGTGCATGGAGTCATTCAGTGCACCTCTGGCAAGGTTGTATGCAGTGAGGCTGGCTATCTTCACAGATAAATTAGTTGTGTGTGCCCATCCAGCACAGAAAACCTTTCTTCCAGTCACTGCATGACTGTGTTGTTAAATACAGAATATCTGATTGTGTAAGATGAGTTTAGCTTCAGAAGGGAGGTTCGCTTCTACCACTCATTCCCATTCCTTAAACTATCGTGAACTTGAATGGGGTGAGTGGGATGAAGAAGAAATGACAGTGGCTCAGTTCTTCCCTGCTTCTTCCCCTATCCTGCACACCTGGGTTTGTGGGATGGGAACTGCACACTCTGTTCCTTGAGACTTGTTGAAGCTCCATTCCCTTGGAGTCCCTACTGCTAAGTATATGCAGATTGCTTAGTTAACACGTTTCTCTAGTACTCACAGTAACTACTCGCATACAGCAGTACCCAGCAGCTTTCTGAGAGCTCATCTTGTAAAATCCCAATGAACATCTGAGGGGACATAGCAGTTTTTTGCACCTGTCAAAATCTTATTCCATTGCCAATGCACAGCATGTCGCAGAAACATTTTTCAATGGTGGGAAGTAAAGTCTGGTTAATCTCTGAAAAGCCCAAAAATAGTTCTCCAATCATCCCAATTTACTGGGTGATTCTTATGCAAGGATAACAATGTCTACAAATTTAAGGTCGCTGTGGATTCAATAGAATACTGAGATGCAGGGGATTTCGTGTCACAATCTAGTGAAGCATAAAGGTATGCATATACAGCAGCTTTTAAATTTCAGTTGAAACATCAAATTGCCATGCAACATCCACATAACTTCATCACAATGTTTAGTGGGAAACACTTAGAGCAAAATATAACCCCCTCAGCTAGATACATGTCAGAGAGAAATATTCATGTCTTTCAGTATGGCTATA
Source organism: Pyrgilauda ruficollis (assembly GCF_017590135.1). Taxonomy (NCBI): domain Eukaryota; kingdom Metazoa; phylum Chordata; class Aves; order Passeriformes; family Passeridae; genus Pyrgilauda; species Pyrgilauda ruficollis. Next base: position 7,114,417 of record NW_024518095.1, read on the forward strand.
GTGGCAAACTGGAGTTAAGGAAAAACAACATTTTCAATAGAAGTATTTCTTTTAGGTTGATTTTTTAAATGAAATATTTGACAGCCCTGGAGTAAAATTGTAATAATTTACTGCAGGATTTAATTAAAATATGCTTATTTTTTGAAAAAAAAAAAAAATTGCATCTGTCCTGATGTGCCAGTGCTACACTAAGCAGGCAAAATAAATAAGGCAACACAATTTTGAAGTTCACCTTTACTGTGTGTATGCTTTGAAGTACTATTTATGGGTCAAATTCAAGAAGCACTAGAGGAGATCCCTGTGGATGAGGAGTTTGTGCTGTGGGATTGGAGAAGAAAGTAATATCCACATGCGGCTCCTCTATCTCTCAATGCCACCTTCTTTTCTCCCGTGGGGAATGGCTGGTTGGTCCACATATTCACAGAATTTCATTAAAAAACTGGCAAGTTTTAATTTTCTTTCAATATAAAACAGCAACAAGACCTTTTCTGCCTTACCTTATACATACATTTCACTGCCACCAGGATAAAGTCATGCGTATGAGAGATTGGCAGGGTTTGGCCCAAAACAGTTGGTGCAGTAACCAGCCTGTGTGTGAGCAGGTGCCTGTAACTTGCACTCAGTTGTGGACAGATGACTTATTAGGGTTCATGGAGCTTTGGGTTAGGATTGAGGTTACCGTGGGTCTGCAGAAGATTCTGTTGGTGGGAGATGGACCTCCTGGTGGACTCATGTTGTAAAGGCAAAGGGAAGGCTGCACACATATCCCTGACATTGAATGTCATAAATGAGAAAATATATTATTATTAATTAGTAATAAGAATAATAATAAATGTAATAGTGATTAATATTGATTTAAATATTATTATTAAAATGCAGTATTTCACTGATAAGATGGTGGAATTGGCTGGCATTTGTAAGAGATGTGGCCCTCTCAGTGACCTAACCTGTTCCAGCAATAATCTGGTGAAATTCTCCACTGATGTCTTTAAAGAGAATTGCTGGACAGAAATGTTTGTTATGCAGAAAACGCAGATATGATTGGAAAGTATATGTTCGACCCACAATTTCAAATTGATTTCATGTATCAGGTATGATGTACATCTTCCCTAGACAATAATCACAACATCTTCCCTAGAAAATAATCACAGCATCATTTAGTTTGGAAAAGACCTTTAGGATCCTGCTGTCCAACCATCAATCCAGCACTGCCAAGTCCACCAACAGACCATGGCTTCAAGAGCCACATCTACACATCTTGTAAACATATCCAAATTTGGTGATTCAACCACTCCCCTGAGCAGCCTGTTCCAGTGATTGACAATCCTGTCTGTTATTAAATGTTTCCTGATATCCAATCTAAATCTCCCTAAGTGCAGCTTGAGACCATTTCCTCACATCCTGTCACTTGTTGTCTGGGAGAAGGAACCAACCCCCAGCTGGCTACAGCTTCTTTTCGGGTAGTTGTAGAGAGTGATAGGTTCTCTCCTGAGCCTCCTTTCGTCCAGATTAAACACCCCCATTTCCCTCAGCTGCCTCTCATCAGACTTGTTCTCCACACCTTTCACCAGCTTTGTTGCCCTTCTCTGGATTTGCTTCAGCACCCTGATGTCCTTCTTGCAGTGAGGGGTCCAAAACAATATTTGAGGTATAGCCTCACCAGTGTCAAGTACAGGAGGACAATCCCCGCCCTGCTCCTGCTGGCCACACTATTGCTGACACAGGCCAGGATGCCATTGGCCTTCTTGGCCACCCAGACACACGCTGGCCCATGTTCAGCTGCTGTGAACCAGTGCTTCAAGGTCCTTTTTCTGCCAGGCAACTTCCCAGCCACTCTGCATCAAGCCTGTAGTATTGCAAATGCCACGCTGCAGGTGTGCAAAAAGCCAGTGTTTTAAAACTTTTCTGATCAAAGTGCATAACTGCAAAAGTAGGTTGTATGTATGCATGTGAAAAATGTGGAACTGCCATCAGCCATAGGTGAATCAGGGCTTCCCAGAACTCCTTTCTAAGTGATCCTATAGGCTGAATAGCACAAATTTAATCCTCTGCTTCTTCCAGGTATTTTTAAAATAATACTGATGTAGAGAATAGCTTTTCTTCACACAAGTGGCCTCAGTGTCCAGTAAACTTTGCCCATGATGACACCCTGAGGGGGAATCTGACAGAAGAATCAGTTTCTATCTGTCCTTGGCTTGCACATGTGTTGCTGTCTGCATCAGGTTAAGAGAGTATACAAATGCTGCTGACAACTCCCCTTAGGGATTCCCTTAGGAATTCTCACCATGTGGAATAATTATCAGGGCTCTGGGGAAGTTGTGGGGCAGCTTCCTTTCCCTTTGGGGACTCTGTTGAATAACTCAAGCTCCCTTGGTATTTGCACAGCTCTCTCTGTATGAAGGACCAGGATTTAAAGCAAACAAGCAGGTAGCTACAAACAGAAAAAACAATCAAAAAACAATCTAGTCATGTCTAAACAGAGGATCCTGAAGCCACACCTAGACAAAAAAATAAGTGATGTTGTTAAGGGTGCATGTGCCCAGAGCAGCTGCTGGCAGGTTCAGTGGGAATCATCACCTCCTTCGTGCAATGAGAATCAGGTCATTCACTCAGTGCCTGAACATGGATTTAATAGCCTCACTGTGGTGGACGTGGTTTTCCTCCAAGGAGCTTTTGGCCTTATGTTACATGTTTTGAAAAGGACACACTTCTCCCTGCCCCATCCCTAAAATAAATTTTAAAAAACCAAACTGCTGTAAATCAAGTAAAATTCATAACTTGCTTGAGGTATCACAGCTGTTGATTAAAGACTCAACATCTTTGGGAGCGCATTGCTGCTAGGAAGATAAAAATCTTTTTGACAAAGTTGTGACCATAAAAATTGCAAGGCTTTACTCAACAGTTAGAGAGGATTTGCATTTCCCTTATAATAAATAACAATAATAATAGCTCACATTTACATGATGCTTCCCAGATTCAAAATGTTTTACAAACATCAGCTAATTAATCTTATTGAAATACTTTCTCTTGCAATACAGTGATATACAGTCCAGAATGTATCTCATAAAGGGGGCTAATGACTCATAAAATGCAGCATTTTCCTCACTGTGAGACTATCACTGGTTTTTTAAATGGCAAATATAAAAATCACACACCTTTATATTTATGCAGCCTATTCTTCAATTATTACATCTGTGCAGTGGCCACTGTGTTTAATTTAGGTTGGGAACATGACTGGAATTTGGATATCCAGTTGGAATTTCTGGTCTTTTCATTCTCTTCTGTGGGATTTGTTCACCTTACAAGGGATTTGTGTCAGTCATCAGCAGCCTGATAAAGATAATGGTACCCGATGCTGCTTAAAGTCTATGGGCAAAAGGGGCTGCTCAAGGAGCCAAGTCAGAGCAGGCACCAGTCTGTGGGGCAGAATGGGGGTTGCGTCCCTCTCTGCAAGGTCTGCAAAGACCATGGAGGCAGAACACCATTGGCAGCTCTTGTACATACTCCCTGAAGTCTTTCTTACTGTGTCTGGGAGACCCGAAAGGAATATGTGCTGAATTTTCACTCCTTCTGTATCCCTTTCCTTGTATACCCCATGTCACACAATGCCTCTGAAGGAACATAGATGAAACCTGTGGTGGTGCGAAGGTGTTCTTGACAGCACCGTTTTTAGCACATATTTCTTGACCAACAGCGTATTTGGTTTGCATGGCAAGGTTTTGGTAGTGGGTGTCTGCAGGGCTGACTTCCGTGAGATGCTGCCAGAACCTTCCCCTGTGTCCAGCAGAGCCAATGCCAGCCAGTTCCAGGATGGACCAAGGCCCAGCACATCAGGGAGGGTGGTAGCACATTTGAGGTAACAGATTTAAGAAGCGGGGAAACAAAGCCTGTGCATCATCATCCAGAGACCAGAGTAAGGAAATGTGAGAGCAAGAACCTGTAGACACCACAATCAGAGAAGATGGAAGGGAGGAAGTGCTCCAGGCACTGAAGCAGAGATTCCTCTGCAGCCTGTGGTGCAGCCCATGGTGAGAAGGCTGTCTCGCTGTCCTCACTCAAGGTCCACAGGGGAGCAGAGATCCACCTGCAGTCCATAGAAAACCCCACAGTGGAGCAGGTGGAGGCCTGATGGAGGCTGTGACCCAGTGGGAAGCCCATGCTGGAGCAGGGTCCTGCCAGGACCCATGCCCCTGTGGAAAGAGGATCCCACAATGGAGCGGGTTTGCTTGCAAGACTGGTGAAACTGCAAGAGACTCATGCTGGAGCAGTTTGTTCCTGAAGTACTTAACTCTGTGAGACGCATTCATGCTGGAGCAGTTCTTGAAGAACTGCAGCCCATGGGGAGGACTCAAGTTGATGTCTGTGAAGGATTGCTTCCCATGGGACCCCATGCTATAATAGGGGAAGAGTGTGAGGGATCCTTCCCCTGGGGAGGAAGAAGTGGTAGAAACAATGTGTGATGGACTGACCACAGCCCCAGTTCCATGTTTCTCTATGCCACTGGAGGGAGGAGTTAGAGAAAACTGGAAGTAAAGTTAAGCCCTGGAAGAAGGAAGGAGTTGGAGGAAGGCATTTTAAGATTTGTTCTTATTTTCTCATTGTCCTACTCTGATTTGATTGTTTATAAATTTAACTAATTTCCTCAAGTTAAGTCTGTTCTGCCCTTAACTGGTGAGTGATCTTTCCTTGTTCTTATCTCGACCAACAAACCTTTGGTTGTATTTTCTCTCCCCTGTTCAGCTGAGAAGGGGAGCGATAGAGCAACTTTAGTGGGCACTTGTCATCCAGCCAGGGTGAGTCCACCACAGACAGTCAATATTTTTGTGAGAATCCTACCAGTTAAACTATATTGATGACATACTGACGATAGTGGTAACAGAGCTTTTCTTGTGGATCCCCAGGAAAAAATCGCTGTGTCCCCAGTGCAGAGGACATAGCTTCAAAGCATAAAATAGTGTTGTAACTAGGGATTTTCTTCTCCCATCATGTGGAGAACCTTTATTCAGAAAGATTGGGTAACTTTACAGCTTTCACCATTGTTTACTGCTTCTTACTTGAAGACAAATCTAGGCAAAAATCCATTAGTATTTAAAGTTGTAGCTATGATATTATGAAAAATCCTTTGCTGGGATTTTTCCTCTCCTGAGAAGCTGAGGAGTCTCAGGAGAGAAATGTAAACAATTACTATCTGCTGCTGGGGAATGCAACAGGTGCATCTGTGATTGGTCCATGTGGATTGTTTTCCATTGATGCCCAATCATGGCCACCTGTGCCAAGGCTGTGAGGAGTCACAGGATTTTGTTATTCTATTCTGTTCTATTCTTGTTGTAGCCTTCTGATCTCTCTGTTCTTTTAGTATAGTTTTAATGTAGCATTTTAATATAATATTTAACATAATAAATCAGCCTTCTGAAATGGAGTCAAGCCTCGTGTCTCCACACATGGAGAGTCTGCCTCAACAAAAGTAACTAAAGATTGAGCTAAACTCAAGACAACCTTTGCACCAGAAAAATATACTACTGACTTTTCATTCTAACATATTTTACTTTCTCTTTGACTTATTAATTACTGCCACAACTGTGGTACCATTTTTTATAGTAAGAGGTAAGATTGATTGCATGGCTATGGGATTATCAGGTGGGATGAGATAATTTTTCAGTGCTTTTTTTTCTCTCTCTAGAAATCCTGAAAGACTGCATTTTAGGTCTTGACTCATTCATATGAATGCTGCTTTATTCCTTATACATAATATCAGAAGCATTACAGGGAATGCTAAAATAGTTTACTAAGTCTGCAAGGCCCATTTAAGCCGACAGAATGGTACCAAATGTCCTTAAACATTTATGAGAATCAGACTGTTGGGGCTTTTTTTAAACTCAGATCCATGCTTCGTTTATATCAGTTTGTTGACTGAAAAAATGACAGCAGAGGAAAACAAAACTTATGGAGTTTGCTCTCCTGTCACAGGCAAGTCTTTTTGCCTGACAATAAATGAGACCACAGTATCCTAAAATTTTTTCAGCAAGTTCCAGTATGTGTCTTTCAGGGCACTAGCTGTGCCACTCAGTTCTGCCATACCCAGCCCACCCCAGATCCTCAGTCAGCTCTGAATCCAAAACCTCAGCCTCCCTAAGAGCCTTGCTGGGACTTCAGGAGAGGAGAAAACATTTCCATTTGATGGAAAGCCTCAGTAAATCACTACTAGGGAGGCAGGATGTGGAGGCATCCAGCCACGACTGTCAGCTGCTGGCATGTAGCCCTAACCTGTCCCTTTCCCTCATCCATGATTTCCACAGTCCTGACTCCCATGGCATAGCTTTAAGTTTTCTAGCAGAACCCCTTACCTGAATAAGCAGGCTTAGAGGAATTTGAACACTCCAATGAATCTTGAAATGCTTTGCCTCAACTGTGAAAGGCCACATTGAACAAAGGGGATAATTGACCTTCCTTTGCATATTCCATGCATAAACGGTGACTCCTGATGACAATATCTGCTGGCTGCTTTTTCTTTTTTTATTTACCACTGAAGAGCCACCATTATCATGGAAGCAGGAGCCAGGTAATCTCTGGTTTGAGCTTGGTCAGCAGGGAAGCTGCCTGAGTTCAGGCTGCAGCATGCTTGATGATGCATGATATCAGATGCATGGAGCCAGTTTTCTGCTCCAAGACCCACTTTGTAGGATTGCCCAATAGCAGAACGTAACTTTTCTTTGAGCTGACAGTTGTCAACAAGTCACATGTAAATATGGAGCTTTTATGGTCAAAGTTATAAAAAATTTATTTTTAGGCTTGAAACCATACTTTAGGCAGTAACACATGATGCTTCAGTGAAAGGTATGTTTTTCAGATCATACCTTGCTTCTAGCAAGGTATTTTTTGTGTGTTATCACATCACATGAATAATGTTTATATCACCACTGAAAGTGTATTGTCACACTTACAAGAGTAAACTTTGTGCTTTATTTACACATCAGAGAATAATTGTGTTTTGCTATCATTTCCAAGTAAGCCTGAAAATAAATGTTTGAGATACCTGTGTCGCCATTATATTTTTATGAAAATCCTTTCCATAGGATTTTCTCCTGAGAAGCTGAGGAGCCTCAGGAAAGAAATGAAAACAATATTTATCTGCTGCTGTGGAATGCAACAGGTGCAGCTGTGATTGGTCCATGTTGGCTGTTTCTAATTAATGGCCAATCACAGTCAGCTGGCTCAGACTTTCTGAGAGTCATGAGCTTTTGTTATTAGTCCTCTCCTCTCCTCGATCCTTTCTCTCTATTCTTTTTAGTATAGCATTTTAATATAATATATATCATAATATAATAAATCAGCCTTCTGAAACATGGAGTCAAAATTCTCATCTCTTCCCTTATCCTGGGACCCTCGAACACAACCATAGACCTGACCATGTGTTTGTTTTTCTGACTAGTCTTTACATTCAGTACTGATCATGGAACCCTTTTTACATTTTTAAACTGAACCACATTGTCACCTGAGTGAGGGAAAGACTAATGAAAACTTTGCTGGTAAATAGGAATCAGCACTGTTCACCAACTTCTAATTCACATAAGTGCTAAGGAATTGGCGATAATGTATGTGCAACCACTCAGTGATAAGTAGAGAACAGTTTAGGATGAAAGTGACCCTGAGATTAGCTCAGCTGTTTAGAGCATGGTGCTAATAGCACTGAGACAATGGGTTTAATCCCTGTACATGCCATTCACCTAAGGGCTGGGCTTGATAATCCTGTGGGTCCCTTGCAATTTGGAATATTTTATGATCTTTGTATCATATCTTGAAATTGCTATGAAACTAATACAGAGAAGTAGTCCCTCTTTGCAAATATCTGTTTACACAAATGCTCTGGATAAATGCTCAGGCTAATACAAAAAGGATAAACTCTCAGAAACTAGAGAAGACCTCATGAAAAACAGGTCAGAATGTGGAGTTAGCAAGTGAGGAATTGGGCAGGAGAGGGAAGTCCAAATTGCACATATTACATCATATGGCTCTTTCAATCATTATTTTTCTTAAAACTTAAAAAACAAAATAGGACTCCTGCATTTTTAAAGTTCAGTGGATAGAGTCTTCAGCCAAGGTGTGTGAAACAGAGGGCCAACACTCCTGCCTTTGGAGGTATTGAAAGCCACATCTTCATAAGCAAGGAGAGAACATTGTTATAATTTATTTTGGGAGATATGGATCTAAACATTTTTTGGGAAAACACCTGCTTCAGAGCAGCATTTAGCATCGAAATTTTGAGTATAAGCATGTAGGCTGCACTTTAATGACCTTATGGGTACCCAGGCCAGAGTCCCATGAATACAGAGATGGAAACATTGCTAAGCTGATACAGCAGTACTGCAGCAAATCTACGGTTTTGACTATAGTATACTTGTCTTATCTCCTTTGACACCTCTTCTGGGAGAGCTGTTGAAGGGAAGGAACTTTTGGTATATGACAAGAAAAAGATAACTGTGTGCAGGAAGAGTTTTTGATGAGAAATTGTAATGTCCCTGCTCAGCCTCCTCACATCCTCTTCTGTCAACCCATACATTATAAATAGAGTTGTTTTAATAGATCTTATAGATTTTTCCTTTCAAGACATTTACATCATTTTGATTGACATTAAGGCAATTACAGAGAAAATTCTAAACCATTTCTTAAACATAAAGAAATAGTTTGGCTCCTTTTAATAATGCCTATGTATTTGCAGAAAGATGAGCAATCTCTCTGTAATCTTGTAACCCCTGTAAAACATCCCTTTTGCTGCATCCTTACTCTGTAAGGAATAATTAGGATAATTCTGTGTAGATTTAAGACCCTTGCAAGAGTTTATTCTGCCCAGAATTACTATCACTTATTTATATATTTTTAAATTTCAAAAGCAAAGGATTCATTATAGTCAAGTATCACTCTTCCAAGCTAAATCAGACTAGTATTTTACAATTGTAGCACAGTGTGGAAAGAATAGAAATAAGTAAATAAATAAATCAGTTGGTGAGTCACTATCATTCACTTTACATAGTAAAAGCCAAATACAGCTGTCATTTCCTAACTTTCATTGAAAATAAATCGAAAAAGTATATCATTCTTTAACCTAGCAAGGAAAGAGAGAATTGCCTAATATTCTGCAATGCACTTTATTTGTGTAATACATATATTACAAAGGGGGGGAAAACAGAATGAAAGTGTGAGGTGACATAAAGTTGTAAAACTAGATTATCATATCCCAGAATCATAAAAGACTCATTTGTAAGATACAGAGAATAAAGAAGAAAAAATCAATTAAGAGTAAGCAAAATAAAAGCAATTGTTTCTGTCTTCCTACACTGCTTTGCAGCTACTCCATCAAGCAGATAACAGGGTAGGTGAGTGTGGGTGTTGTAAAGGTCCATCTGACTCAAACCCTCAGATTTCTGAAATAGTGTATAACACTGAAGCACTACTTTTCAAGGATGCCAACATAATTACATAGACTTTTCATCTGGAAAGTGAAAGAAACCGACTATCAATTTTCATCCAGCTTGGTGGATCGAAGTCACAAAAGTAAAGCAAAGAGTAAGCCCCTGTGGCTCTTTGTCAATGTGTTCAGAGGCATATGAAGCTTTGGTAGCCCAGATGAATGAGCAGGATTGCCCCCCGTAAGATATCAACCTTTTCCCAAACACCTGAGCTGGGAGTCAGCCATGCTGAGCACAGTTTTGATCTTCACTCCTCGTTGGCCAGACTAAGCACTGAGCCCTGCAATTTGGTGAGTTCAACCGCATGACTCATGCTTGCCTTCCTACATCTGGCCACGCCAACAATACCAATTCCCAGAGCAAACAAACAATGATCAGTTTCCAATAAGTCTCCTCTGACACAGGAAATTTTGGACCAAGCAGCTATGCAGAAAGACTTCCTAATTTTTGTCACTTATCCCTTCTACAGCTCAAGGGTGGTTCATCCCACATCCTGCCACTTTGTGACTCATTATTACTGAAATCTGTAAGATTTTAATAATCACGGTTTTGGATTTCTAAAACAGCTCTATTGAGGTTTTCCATCTTCAGGGCCTCAGATAGCCTGTGCTAGAGGATGATTGATGGCCAGCTGACATGTGTGGGGTGCTGAGAGCTAGTGAAATGCACATTGATGAGAAGCCTGCTCACAAAGATAAAGGTTCTTTTTTGCAATTTTTCATAAAAAACACTGTCCAGTTTTCCTTGGAGCAGCTGCTGGTCACACATTAATTACCCTTTAGAAAAGACCATTACCAAAGGCTAATAAGGTTTAACCCTGTTGAGGAGAAAATACTTGTCCTGCAAAATATTTTTCAATAATCAAGAAGTAATGACTTCTTTCAGAAAAAACTGGCAGATTCTGTGTTTAGGGGAAAGTAAAGAGTTACATAGTTTTCAGCTCCTTCAAAGGACCTCATGAGACACAGAACATGAATTATATTCTAATTGGTTATATCCTAATTGTGTCAGATTACATGGAGAAATAAACTCAAAGCCTTTCCCATATAATATACCTGACAAGCATCTATTATAACATTCTCCAGAAGCAATTTCCAGTAAACCATATTTTCGTGCACAGTCTTTTTAAAAAGTAAAGGAAACCGGAGAGCATATTTGACAGATAAAATTAGAAAATTAATGGACACAGATAATCCACTCAGATATTCAGAAAAGGTGTATGAAGAACCAAATTCAAAAGAACAGGACAGGAAATGCTTCAAGAGAAAAGTGAATGGTACTATAGGTTTGCTTTCTTATTCCTTAGCATTATTAACTTACATACACGCATACAGTAGCTCCAATAAGTACTGACCAAAACTGAAAACATTTTTTGTCAAATCCTTTATATATACTAAATCTGACACAGTCTGATTTTCCCTTCTTCTCCCTCTTTCCCAAAAATATCCATTTATACATTGTACTCAGAGTAAAAAGCACACAAATTTTAACTGCATGCTAAATACAATAATCATCACAATAATATTGCTTTGTCCACAGACATATTCACATAATGTGAATAATTTCCTGGTTTGTGAATAAAGTCATATAATAACTTTGTTTTAACATTAAACTGTCTGCTATTTCTTGCAGCAGTCTTGGAAAAATATATGATAGTTAATACTTTTCCTCAACTCTTTTTAAATACAAGATTTAAAGTGGATGTGAGATGTATGTATCCGTGCACACTTTAAATGCCATTATATGAAGTTCTGTGCATGACTGTTCGTTTAGGAGCCACTGGCAAAGCTCAAATTGATTTTGAACTTTACATCTGCCTTAGGAATGCATATTAACAGATGATGGACAAATCTGCAACTTCATATAGCGGCTACTGTGTAAGTGATAGGTCTTACATCTGCTGGGAAGAGTGGTGTTGAGGATTATTGCCAACAGATTCTGTTCTAAAGGATGGATTGTTTTCACTGTATTGAGCATATTCTACACAAGGATATATTTTTTATGTAATTTGCTTAAGTAATTTTTATTGAGCAAAAAGCCACTTGTAAGAAACTATTTTCAAAATTTGGCACTGTATAATATACTCTTTTGATGATGATTATTGCATTTATCTTCAGTTTGGGAAGGTAGTACAAGAAGATGGCAATGAAATAAACCACAGTCTGTGGTATGCCTTAGATGTGGCATTGATTATGTGGCTGTGACTTTTCCCTTGTACCCCTGTTCCTGCCACCTAGTCAAGCTCCTGACAGTAATGATTCAGGTTCTCATTCTTATTGAGCATCCCTTTCTATTTCTGTAAAAAGGCTTTTGGATTCTAAACAGGTGTAACCCTTTTTTTCTGTACCTCATTAGGCACTTTGCCAAGGAGAGAAAGGCTGATTCAACTTTCCTGTCAAACCGTCTCTTTTAAAGTGGCACCTTTGAAAGTGAGATCTGATATTTTGCTCATGTGTCTGGGCTCAAGTTTGGAAGGCAACAGAGCGTTCCTGGTTATTCCAGAAATAAAATTCTGAAGCTTTAAGGTTGACATTGGAACATAGGGTTTTGTTCCTGCATCTCTCACTGAAAAATATATTGTGTTTCAAATATTTCCAGTAAATTTGACCACAGATAAATAGACCTGTCATGGTTTTCTTAAGGTGTAATTATTCATATGAAAAAGCTTTTCAGAAGATCAATTCTGATGGTTTTTGTTTGGGGAAAATTTGCTTTGGAGTAAAAGGGTTTCAGCCCATGCAGAAGCTGAAAAAAATAAATTCTTCATGTTAATATGGTTATATCTGGTGAGTTTATCTTTTACATATTTGGGCTGCAGCCCTCCTCAAAGCCTGTTAGGATGTTCCTTGCTCTGGGGAGCTATCTCAGTGCCAGTGCCTTTCTGTGCACACCCCAGCAATGACATCCTGCAGTTCCATTGCCCACAGTCAACAGAGCTCCTTTTCTTGGGGAACGATGCCTTGTACGGCCTTTGTTTTGATTCTGTCAAGCTGCCTTGCCAAGTCATTTAAGATCTCTTCTGATTCAGTGACTTACTGGTGAACAAAAGGACATCTCACTCTATTTTCATGCTTTCCAAGATATTTTTGCTAGCAGAAGGCCTAGGCATAAACATTCTGCATTGGAAGCTTGGCCTCTAACCTGGTTGCAAGTTGGTGTGATGTGAATTTTACACCTATATACATCACAGTTAAATGATGAATGTTAATGTTGAGGTTTATGCAACCAGCTACAACATTTAGCTGGACCTCATCACGTGGAATAAATAGTGATTAAATGGAACCATCTCTAACTAGTTTTAATTACAAAATGTGGAGGCAAGTGTGGATATGATGAATGCACAGATAATAATTTGAAAAAGAACCAACATTTTATTCTTGTTCTTTTTAGTTTTGTTAAATCTCTGCTGTAGCTGTCATGTGCCAAAGCTGTGTGTTCAGGATTTCAATAATCACTTCCTAAGCTAAAGCTAAGCCTATTTTGCACATTTGATCTGAGTCTCAGCTTGTATTTATACTCTTAATTGCTTGTTTTTCCACCCAGTTAGTGCCTATACTTTGCTCCCCTCACCCTGGACTCAATCCAGCTTAGGAAACAAGATGTCCTGTGCGTTTGCCATTGGAATTGCATGTCACATGAACAGTGACCAGCTGCCTTCAGCAAAGCCATGAGGGCCTGACCAATGGGTCACAGCTGCTGAGGTGTGGGCTGGTGTGGATCTCAGCAGGGAGGCAGGAGCTGGCAGTGGTCACTGCCTGGCAGTGGGGCCAAGCTTGCCTGACCTCAGCTGCAGGACGTGCCTGGGTCCAAATCCGAGCTCACCACGAACCAGCTTCCTTGGCTTCCAGCCTCAGCCTGGGCAAAAAGGCTGTATAGGAGCATCTCACTCATTCAAGAGCACATGCAGTTGTGTCACCATAACACCTGCACCACTATAGCCTCCCTTAGACTGCTACCATACAGGCTTAAAATTAATAATGTAAAAAAAGAAAAAAAAAAAAAAGGAAAAAATTAATTTAAAGAGCTCCTGATTATGCTAGCTAATGTACCTACCTATCCAGAAAAAGATTATATATACAAGTTACAAAGAATGTTTTCAAACATTATAGTTAATGTGCACACCTTATCAACATACATTGATTTTATACACATCCTTTAATTTAAATAGCTTTGATTTTCTGTCTGGAAGACAAAAGAGAACATTAATGGCCATCGCTTACTGAATTTACAGAGTTGTGCATTAGCTCCTCTAAAATGATCTTGTGTTTGTTATGCTTTACATATTAATATTTAAAATAATATTACAAATGCTGGTAACCCAAGTCATGTAGACATTATAGAAATAAATTGCATATTTGATATTAATTCACCCTGTTACTTCCTATCATCCTCCATAAGATAGTACACCTCTTGCAAAGCTACCAATAGCAATCTCTGTGTGCCAGTTTATTACCTGTAGAGATATCATTATTCCCCTGTGACAGCAAAGTCAAATTCAAGGCATTTTTCATAAACTAGGAAAAATTACCTTTCCAGTGACATATGACACAACCTTCAGCTACTAAATGAATCCAAGACAAATTCTCTTGTGGGAAAAGACCTTGCATATGATTTGTCAGCCTTAAAAATATTTCTTGAGAAAGTTAATTCAGAGAGACTTTACAACTGAGCACTGTTTTCTGTTTATATTTAATCTGTACTCTGCTATGATGCATTTCAGAACTAAAACTACAGAACAAAAATTTGCTTTGCTAAATTTCAGCTGTACAAAGACTGTTAGGCCCTCATGGTGAAATCTGAGACCTTATTGGAAATCTCACATAAAAACTGTATTTGTAAATGTCATGTCATGATTTTCAGCACTGAGGTGTTCCAAGAGATTGATGCTGTGATGAGGAGGCTGAGGAATAGAGACTAAAACCGAAGCAAGATGTCTGGGGATTGACAAGGGAGTTAAAGTAGGATGAAGTGGTCGAAGCAAAAAGCATCAGCTTTGGGGAGGAGGAGAGGACAGAAGGATATTCATAAGAAGAACACATTCTTTCCAAACTCTCACACAGATTTAACCTTTTTGCTGTTGCTAAAGATGTTTCTGTAAAGTTGATTGGCACCTGGGCCCCTTAGTGCTGGCTCATATGCAGGATGATAACCCAGAGATGCTACTGCACCCCACAGTTACTGAGACGGAGTAGGTACACCGTGCCTGCCCAAAGCCCAGGGAAGGGTTAATGGCTTAATTACCTCCCCTAGCTGAGATCAAGCTGTGGATCTAAACCAGCTGCGGTAAGAGACAGCTGCCTGGGCATTATGGAGCAGCAAATGGTGAAGCTGCAGGCTGCCCTGGAGGCTTCAGAGATACAGGCTGACAGGAGTGGTAGGAAAAGCTATGTGGAGAGAAAAACTGCCAAGCAGGGAGATAGGAAGTTGCAACAGAAGAAAGAAAGGTAGGGAAGGGTGATCTGATATTGTTTGCTCTAAAGCTGTCAGGAAAGAACATTTCTGGATGTCCCACCTGAATGGACTAGGGTGTTTGAAGTTAGAGTAAGGGCTCATAACTGAGTTTGCAAGCCCTTGTACAGGGTCAAAGGGTGGTGCTCTTATGATTGGGTAGGGTAGCATGGAATGGGGATGCTTGTCTTCACTGCAAGTATGTACAGCAGGCTTCTGCTGTCTTGGTGGAGATTCAGCTGTACAACACAGCTCAGTGCTGTGCAGAGACCCTGAGGCTACCTCTGACAGCAGCACTGTGTGACAACTTTGTCATGCTTGCTCTTGCACAGGTGATCTTGCTGAAAAACATGTTGGAGCAGCCTGAACAGCACAGTGTTTAGAGCAGCTAAACCTCTTCACCCCAGCTGGATCACAGCACTTCAAGGTGATGGCTGTGCTATATAGATAGACTAAAAATACTGCAAAAGCAAGGCTCTGGGGTTTGCTGAATGGGGTGACACTACTAGTCTTCTCTATCCTGCAGTCTTGGAAAATTAAGTTTGCTGCATATTCATATAGTCTTAGAGAATTGGGACTTCCTGGGGTCTGAAGAACTTGCACTTCAAATAAAACCATGGGAGATTACTTATGTACCTAACTTTTCAAAAGAAAATTGAGAAGCTTTTTTAGGAAGGGAGCTACATGAAAATTATCTCAGGAGTGGGGTAGGCAAGAAGGCCACATCTCTGCAAAACTGTGTCTGTGTTCTGTCACTGTCTGACTCGAACCTGGCTATATGTGAGCACAGCTGCCAGTGAGAAGGTCAGAGTGCACCCAGCTGGGGCTGAAGGGCATCATGCTTGGTGTGTTTGGTAGGAGACTCATCTGGCAGAAGCATAGCTTGTGGTGCATGCCTGTTTTTTCTGATAAAGCAGAAGCTAAAAACCGCTCATAATAAATGACACTCAGTTCTATTAAGTACTTACTGAAAATTATATAAGGACTTACGATGTTGCAGTCCTGGGTATCCTATTACTTTTTCTTTAGAGTATTTGTTTTGTGCCATTACACTCACTCCCACCATTTAAACACCATGGATACTTTTTCAGAATTTCAGAATGCCAGGATTTCAAGTGTGTAAACCCCCCAAACATATATTCATATCTCATTTTTAAGCATGTGGCCATTTCTCAGTACAGTAAGTGCAACATTCCAACAGGCATGTTGCCAGTCTATGTCTCCTGGTGCTGGTAATTATGTAGAAGCACCTGGTAGCTGATCATAGTCTGGGGCTTGGGGAGGAAAAGTGGGGAAAGAGTGATAAGAATAACTGATGCATGGTGGAGTCATGCAGAGGTGGCTGTCTCTGCAGATGTATCCTCTGCAACTGCTGAAATGTGAGCACAGGGTGAAAGCTCTCACGCTTGCTGTGTGTCATTCTTTAGTCAACCTCATTGTAACTCCTTTCCTTCGTCCTGCCTTCTCAGTAGAGAAGCATTTGCCCATCAGTGTTTTGCAGTGGGTGGCTGTTCAACTCACAGAGAATTCTGGGACATGATCCGCTATTCCAGACATTGCTATTTCAGTGTTTCCATGGGGTGCAGCATCTAGGCACCACACAGTCATCAATAGCTCCTTTCCTCAAAGGTTTTTCCAGTGTTTGGAGGGGTGAAGATAGCAAAGGAGCTTTGGAAAAAGGCTGTGGCTGTACTCAGAAGTCAGCTGCTGAGTTTTCTCCAGTCTGGGCTAGTGAGCCAGCTGTTGGACCATCCTTTCTATTGCTTGACCTGAACTTACTGTGTTTGAACTTATGTAAGCCTCAGAGAAAACTGCTGGACACCTACCTACTTGTTGGTAGGGGAGTTTAGTGGGCTTTTCATGCTTGGTAAGGTTCCTTGAACTTCAATGCCTGCTGTGGCATATGCTTCTGTGAAGATCCTTAGTCTCTTTCCGTCTAGGAAATAGCTATATCTGCTAATGGGAAAACTGTATTTTCTTCTTATATTTTTTGTCACTTGTTCTGATCATGTGTTTTAATTTCAGTAAAACCCAAGATTACCATTTAAAATAACCCCTCTCCTTACCAGAAAGATTACCTGATATGTGACTGCTTGATTAAATTGAAGAGATTTTCAGGGATGAATTATTTTGCTTTATAAGCCTGTATTTAGTAAGAGAGAATGCAAAGGAGCTGGCTAGATAAAAACCAGAATCTGTAAGCTTCAAGTGCTTTTAATGCAGAACAAAATGGTGGTCTATAATGTACAAAAAATATTTTTCTTGTAGCTTCCAAAACTGTCAGCATTAAGAGAAGTAACAAAAAGGATTAATGAAAGTAACAAAAAGGGCTCTTTAAAATTAGAAACATCAGAAACATTCTCCCTGCTCCTTTCAAGAAGATAAACTGACCATAATTCCACTGTCCACAGTTGTCCAAGTAATGAATGAGGAATGTTTGAGCTGTTCTGTAAGGTGAGGGCTGAGTCATTAGTGTTGTATTAAACAATGCCTATTGTGACCATATTCCAGCCAAGTTTGAATCTGAATATCCTTTGCAGTACCTGTCCCATGACACTTTTAATTTTTATACATGCTTTTTAATTTCTGTGTTTTATCAGCAGAATGAAAAGCTGGTGTGTGCAAATCCACCCTGAATTTAAGCAAGTATGCTATGATGCTGTATCTGATCATTCATCTTCTCCAAAAATGGGATTAGTGGGAGTTTACAATTATCTAGCTTTACTTCTCCTGAAAAGGTGTTGCAAAATTAATGTCCCTAAGATACAAAATCATTTTTCTTGTGGCAAAAATCACACAAGTCAGAGCTTGCCACTTACATTTTCCAGGGCAAGTTTGATGATTATCCTTTAAATGAACATTGATTTTTTTTCTGTAGGTCCCATTATTTTCAATCCAGAGAGATTGTTCTGTCTTCTTGCATACCTATTATAAATGAATAGAAAACATTTTCACCATACATTATTGCTTTTTTCTTAAAAAAAATAGATGGCCTAAACCCTTAAACCAAACCTCTCCCCTTCCCTATGATGTTCAGAATGCCAGATCCAGACTATTCTTAGTGCAGGAGATATTTCTGTGCTTTTATAACTGGCTGACCCACAAGGTGGCACTAAAGAGAAAAGTGACAACTTGACTAATAAAAAGTGAAAACCAAAGGCAAAATACCATATGCTGAATCAATATTATTTTAATTAGGAGCATAGTTCCTTTATTGTCAGTTAAATTTTATTTCGTGAAAAGCCTTAAAGCTATATAGCAGCAAGGATGGTTCATTGCCCCCGTCCCACATCAAAAGTTAAGTTTTTAAAAGAACAAGGAAGACAGAGGCTGTCTGCTTATCACAGCTCCAGAATCTTAAGGAAAGTGATTGTTATCAAAATGTGGTTTAATTAATTTTCTTCTCTAAGGAATAAGGAATTCAAATGAACTAAAACCTGAAAACTTCTTTTCAGTCATTAGTTGTATTGGTAAGAAATATGACACCAGGAATTGTGTATTGCCTGCAATGTAAATGTAGTATCTTCTGGAATGTTTTGATTGTTTAATTTTTGTGTCTTTGTTGTTAAGTGCTCTGGTCTTACTTCATAAGCAAATTATTTGAAATATTGGGTTCTGTGATCAGGAATTTTTAACCAACACAGGTTAAATCTTGCCACTTTGATGATGAAAATGAATCCTCACCAAAAACATCTTATTAGTAAAACTCTTTTTGAGATCCAAGTTTTACGTGAGTAGTTTAACACTTTTCTAACAAGAAAGTAGCAGCCATGACTGCTGTAGACTGTTCTGGGGAATGCTGATGTGAAGCTTTCAACATAATGAAAGAATGGTATCTAAGTCAATTTTAGACCTTGAAAACCAGACTAGTTATAATATTTTTAATTTTCCTGAGATACGTGCCTATGGTATCAGCACTATTATGGGCGATAGGGGGCAGGAGTTTACTTGCAGAAACAAACTCAAAATAGTACTAATGCATCAAGAAGAAAATCCTTAAAACTATAATGAAATATTTTTCTCTGAATTGAGCAGTGTTACAGAATACCGGGTAGTGGGCTCTGGGGGCCATCGAATGATCAGATATATTGGTAACGTATTTTGATCCTTAATGGAATTGCAACTTTACAACCACCCTGGAAATCAAGAGTCACCCATGGGTGGTTTGGAACTAGAATTATTACTAAGTAGGATATTTTAAAGCATTTTAAATGTTGGTTAAATTGTCAGTGCTGCTGCTGCATTTAGAATAGTTTTATCACTACAAGTAGTTACTTGCTTTGGTTTTGGTTTCATTTTTAAAAAAAATCAATAACTGGTATTCTACATTCAAAGACCTTGTTTGATTCACTCACATTATTCATTTTGTGAGAAAATTGAATCATCTAATCCTCAGGATCCCAGTAAAATCAAACCCAGAAAAATTTTGGCTTAAAAGAGCACTGAGACAAACAATCTTGACAGGAAGGGAACTCCTCTTCCCTTTCATAATTTGTGCCCCCCATTTATGACTCCCCTTTGGTACTTGCTCCATTTTAAAGGCCCAAAGAAAGTCACGTTCTGGCAGGTACCAAAGTGCTTTCTTGAAATGAATTATAAAATCACAGCAATCATAAACACACTGACTTTTTTCCTTGCGGTCCTTATTCAGAGGAAGTTTGGGATCAATCAGCATTTAGACTGAGGGATCTCACAGTGATTCTGTTTGTAGATGCTTGTGATTGTTTTAACAGACCATTCTTGAAGGACTGGTGTGGGCTGATCTTCCTCTGCTGTAAAAGTCTGGCCACATTTCTGAAAATATTGCCTATTTCATGCTTACGCTGGACATCTGGCAAATCAAATATCTCTAAGGGACTTTGATTGAGAAGATCAGGGCAGGTGATCATTGGAGGCTGAGGTGAGTATCAGTGCACATATCCTTTCTTAGGGAGTCCATAGCAGGATACAAAAGATTACTGTAGAGCTGATAAAATACATTCATATTCTCATATAATGTCTACTAGACATAAATATGAGGCCTGAGGCAGGTGATGGTAAAGCACAAGTATTCTTGCATAAGGTGGGACTATCTGGACAAGCTGAATCAGGAGACCCACAAGGAAATATCCATGTTTTTGCCTTGTAAAATGGAAATCGGACATGGAAAGAAACAAAAGAGCACATTATGTTATGCATAATATATTATGTTTATAACATATTAATATATATTATGTTTCTAATTACTGTAATGTTACAAAACACACAAAACTCTGTATTGAAATCTAATTCCAGAAGTCTGAATATTTATTGTAGAGTTTAAAGGATGAAGAGATTATCCACAGATGTTTTTAAAAATGGGGTTTAATCTAATTGTTAATGGACGTAAACCCTTGCCTTGCCCACTACAATGTTCCTTGTACTTTTAGTGAAAAAGGTTCAGTAGATAAGACACAATCTAGACATGTAAATGTTGGTTCTTAACACAATCTGGAGTTTCCACAAATAATTCTTCTTGTCCCCCTGAGACTAACTTCTTACCACTAATTGATTCCAATTAGCCAGTTTTAAGTGTAATTATTCAGTGAAAGAAACAAACACTATTATATCTACGCTCTACATTCCACTACTAAAAACATAGCATTATTGAACTTGTGGAGTTGAAATGGTTCATGCTTAGAAAAAAGGTATCTTCAAGAAGCTGTGTTTAAAAACACTGAGAAAAAAAACCCCTTGTAAATAAGTTGGAATATGCTTTAACTAAAACTTGCTAATGGAGAATGAGAACACTTGTTTTCCTTCTTAAATTACTGCTGTAATGAAGAAAAAAGAAATGTAAGGAAGAAAAAGAAAAATCAGTTGCTGATTGGACGGGGATAAATATGAAAACAGAACATCTGGGGAAAAGAATACATCTCAGACACCCAAACTGAAAATTTAAAATATTTAGGTCTCATATGAAAGTAGATACTCCTAAAACTTGAGAAAGAAAATGCTGACTTTTGAAAAATGAAAAAGTATTATGACTTTGTAGGGTAGTACTGAGTAGTTTAAAAGGACTGGAATATAAAGGAAGTAAATTCCCCAACAAAGGGTGGTGATGGTGTGATTTCAAGGCACAAGGTGAATGGAAAGAAGCAGGTGCCCACTGGGGCCTGGTGGTGCACAGACAATGCTCTATTAATGCCTCCTCTGATGTTCCTTCCAGCTCCAGAGGTGACAGGAAAACAAGAGGTGATGATAAGAGGAAAAAGTAGGAGGGGAAGAGAAGGATCAAGTTTACTACGGAGCCCCTTTGTCCTGTGGCAAACTTCTGTCTTCTCATTCCACAGGACTTTACCCACAGCACCAAGCTCCTTCCTCAGGTATCTGTTCCTTTAAAAAATGAAACACAAAACTTGTCCAAGATAAAGCCGTACCTAGACATCTGGACATCTCTAGCTATAAACTAAACATAAATAGTGCTTACTGCCAATGAACTCAAGTAAGAAAGGTCATTTATACAGATGACATGAGGGTGAAGGAGCAGAAAACAATGGAAAGCATGTTCCTTTTCTTGGGATGTTTAAGCCAGCACAAATCACCACGTGTCAGCTTGTTTTACAATCTAGTGTTTTCACTTTTAATTAGAAAGTCTTTCCCTTAGCATTTTTCTTAGCAGCAATTTTTAAACTAAACAGAAGGTGTATTCCCCAGTGCCATATGTTAAACCTGACATGTTACTGAAAATGTCTTTTGGAAAAAACAAAGCAAAAGAAAACCAACTAAAAAACCACTAAGTATAGAACCACTGTCCCACTCCATTCTCTTTGACCTACTTGTAAGCCTCAAGAGCACACAGCTGTCCCATTAGATAGTATCAATTCTTTGAGGAATTAGTCATAACTGAAAGGCCAATGGATGATAGACTGGTAATTTCCTCTTTTGCTTCACTGGCAACCTGTGTAGCTGGAAACAGTCATCCCCCACTTGGTCTTGTAAGTAACAGCTAGATGGAAGCTGTGTCTGTGGGGAGTGAGTAGTTCATAATACTCTGAGAGGTCACCTTGTTGATGTTTTTTGACCAATATATTAGTAGGCTATGAAGTGTAGTCCATTTTATGACTTGAACAGGAGGGATTAAGACCTATGGGTATCCTTGACTTTAAAGTATGCAAAGAGAATCCAGCTATGACCAGAGAAATGCCTGACTGAGGCTAAAAGGGTCAGTGGAGCACTGACTGATGGTGGCTGATGCAGTCTTTTTTCCCCTGTAATTTTTCCCAATATAAATTGTTGATTTTGGGCTTTGTATAGAAGGACACTTTCTGAGCCTCTTTTTTTTTTTTTTTTTTTTTTTTTTTTTTTTTTGAGTAGTGTCAGTATGATAAAGTCCATCTGTAAACTTCTGCTATATACAGATGAATGAAGGATGTATCACTTGGAATAAAAAGCAGCCATAGTTAGGCAGACTCAGAAAAAATATAATGTGCCAATCTTTGGCTTGGATGAACTGTACCCAGCTGCATGATATACAATGAAGTTACTCATTTATAGTGCTTTTCTTCCAAGACTGTAAAGCACCAGTGTGAATACTGAGAGGTGTTTGCAATCCTAACGTAACATAAACTACAGCTTTATGCGGGTCCCTCATCAGCTCTTTGGAAGCCATGCTATCAGATGGTATAGAATTGGAAACTATGCTATCTGAAGTTTATCCATGTTTCTTCTGATACTTGTCTAGAGAGGGCCATCTCCATAGCAATTCAGTTAAGGTGAGCCACACTCTTTTATTTTGTATGAGTACCTGAAACCCTAGGCTGTAAGCTCATAAAATGAGATTGCATACAAGATGTTGATGGCCTAGAGGAAGTTTTGAACAACAGGAAGTTGTTATCAGGATTTTGCTGAAAAAATGATCCATGATCTGATATATTTTCAAATGCTCTTTGCAGAAAGACCAAAGGAGTTGCAAACTTCAGAGGCAAAACCCATGAAATCCAAGTCTATGTTTATAACCGTGGACAAATGGAAAAACAAGAATTTTTCCCAGATGTAGACACAATTTTTTTGGGGAGCCTTTGTATTTTCTTAAAAAAAAAGTCTACATATAATGGTACACTAAACTACTTTCAGAGAGTAGCATTTGAGAACAAATTACAAGTTAATACCTTCTTTGACCTGTATCTGGTCAAGCCATATTTTAGAAACCTGTCATTACTAATATGAAGAAGAGGTTAATCTGGTAATGTGAAGTTTCAGAATGATGGATGAGTCAAGGCTCATGAGCTATTTAACACAATACCTAGCTGCACCTCCTTATTGTAAGTCTCCAGACTGACAAGCCCAAAGAGGAGGGGTTGCAAACCTCTCAGTAGTTTGTTTCTGCAATGATGAAATCTGGAGGTGAATCTAGACAGCCTTAATTCCCACCACTCATGCCTTGTGTCAGTTTTTGGGGTGCTATTACAACTTGTCTTAAAAGGAATCAGTCTCATGGCTCCTTGTTAGCATGCAACTTAAACCTTTTACATACCCTCTCTCATACTGACCCTTCAATATATAGACTAATATTGTTGAAGCTAAATTGCATGACTGACTCCCTTGGCAGGGCTTGGAAGATTTTAGCCTGGAGAGTTATGTATTTGTTATCTGTACATCAAGACGGCCAGAATGATGCTCCTGTGCTGTCACACAGACACTTGTATCTCCCTCTTTAAAAGTGGCAGATCTGGTTAGCCCAACTGCCTGCTGCTCATCGCTTTTCTGAGAAGGCTTCAAAAAAACCGTAACCCGTGAAACTTGTAACTATCCAACTGTATTTAATTAAAATTATTAAAAGTTAGAAATGTTTATAAATGGGACATAATGTACCACTTTATTCCAGGTTACTTCTACTCTTGAATTACATCTTTGCCTGAACATCTCCCTGCACTGCTGACAGGAGCAAACATAACTGAAAGTGCAGTTCAGAGAGAGACAGAGGAAAACACTGCCTATTTTACTAATGCCTGATACTGACAGCCTGCACACAAAATCTTAAAAGCACTCAGGCACTTCCTTTTGTGCCCACTTTTAAAGGGTTTAATGAAACATACAGAAACTGACATTTTAAACCTGTAGCTTTGGATGTTACTTTGCCATGTCAGTTCCTTTTTTTTTTTTTTTTTCCCAAATCACATAGCAATAGTTTTCTACCTTTCTACATCAACTTCAGTCAACAAATAATGAAGACTGTTTTTGGATAATGTTTCTGTTCTGTGACTTGTTCTAATAGGTTGGCAGCCAAATATCACCACAGGAAATATGAGGCAATGCTAATTATTGAGGAAAATCTTAGTCCTCCTAGGATATACAAACACAATTAGCAAGTGTATCAACATACCTCTTATTAAACATTGTTAAGATTAAAAACGTTTTTTAGACTGTGCTGCAAGATAAAAATAAAGGCTCATTTCTTTCCAGAGACAGTAGACCTGAACAGAATCCTTCTACAGGACTATATAAGGAAGGTAGCAAACTCCTTATACTGAAAACTGGTAATCCTTAACTGGTTTGAGTGTCAATAAATGATCATTTGTACTCTGCAACAGCATGCAAAGTGATGTAACACTTCTTGAAGACGTCGAAGATTCAGGACAAAGAAAGATTAGGCATTTCCTCTTGAAGTAAAATGGCTAATATATCACATTTAATTAAACTCTTCAGATTTGCTTTGCTTATGAAAGAAGTGCAGGACTTGATTTTTTTGTTCTTTTCACTATGGAAAGTAAGGCCTTTATCTTGTGAATTGTTACGTATGCATTTAACCTGATGTACAGCATATATTCCCATAGATTCCACAGGACTGAATGCCAAAGATAGACACATCTGTGACTGCTTACAAGATTGGAGCTGAAGAGCTTCAAAAGAGAAAATGAACAGAGATAGTTTTTGAAGTATGCAAGCAAAATAAGGGGAACAGAGATGCTTTCAGACATTGATCTAGATCATTGCTGTATATATTAATTCTGTGTGTTTGCAGATCCTATGTACAGAAGTTTGGGTGCAGGTGGAAAAAGTAGGCTGATGAGGTTTTCCAGACGGGGGTTCACTCCTAGGTGTACTCAACGCAAGTGTTGCTGTATTATCGCAGGCAGCATTTAACACATCTTTAAATCCCTCCAGCTGAGAGGTGGGGGTTCACCACCGGCAGGAAGGTAAGAGAGAGAGTCCTGGGGCCGCGGGGTAACGGCAGGGGGATTTCTGAAAGTACCTGCCAACGCTTACGGCGCGATTTTTTTTCTGGGCATATTAATCCTATCGATTTAAGTAGGAGTATTTATCTTTTTCTGAGCTCCATCCTCACGTTAGTATGACAGCACTATTGTCGTTCAAACACATAGTCGGCGGCTCTTTATTAAGTCTCTATAAATATGACACAGTAAGGGCATTCAATATTTATGTGGAGAGCACACGCATTGGTGTGTAATCCCGGGCAGTCCTGCGGCTCGGAGGCTTTGCAGCGTCCCCACTCCCGGCGCAGCCCGGCCCTCGCCCTCCGCCCGCCCCGGCTGGGGCTCCCTCCGCCGCCTCAGCGACCTCCCCCGGAGCCGCCGCGTGTGACACACCGGAGAAAAGCCTCCCTCGTCCCCGCGTCGCCCCCGCCTCCCGCCCCCGCCCGCTCCCCCGGGGCGCCGCCGTCACCGCCGGCAGCCGGAGCAGCCGCTGAAGCCGAGGGGCGGCGGGGCTTGCCCGCCTCTCCCCCTTCCCATCCTTTCCCTTCCCTTCCCTCGCCTCTCCCCGGTGCCTATATATAGCCGCCTCTGCTCGAGCCAGCCGGGAGATTGCTCTGTACCTGCAGGAGACAGGAAAAAGAAAATAAGAGGAGCGACTCTCCGGAGCCTGACCCGCTATCAGGAGGAGGAGGAGGACGGGCCCGGCCCGCGCCGCTGTCCGGTGCCACCGCCCCCCGGTGCCGGGCGAGCCCCGCGGGGACGGGCCGACCTGCGCGGCGGCGCCCCGGGGGCGCGCATGGCTCGGGCGCTGCCGGGGCCGGGCGAGGAGCCCGACCCCGGCCCCGGCGGCTCGGGACGCGGGGGAAAGAGAGCTCCCTGCGAACGGCGGCGCTAGCGGGGGGACCGGGGCGGCAGAGCCCTCCCCCCTGGCGCCGAGGTGCGCTCGGCGGCATGTGCTGAAGTGCCCCGCAGAAGCCGCACAAGTTGCCTGCGCGCCGTGGCCCGGCAGTCGGACGGCGGGGAGCGCCCGCCGCCTCTTGCCTGACCCGACCCGACCTCGTCCCGTTCCGCTCCCCGAGGGCTGCTCCCCCGCGGGGCTCCCGGCGGCCAGGGTGATGCGGCTCGTTGGGAAGTGAGAGACCGTGCGTCCCACGCGGGCCGAGGGGCCCCCTGCCTCGGAGTCTCCCATGCTTTCGGGGCCCCCTCGGGTGGCGGCGGCCCCGCGGGAGGCGGGGGCGGCGCTGCCGTGATGGCCCTGGAGGAGAAGCGGGAGAAGCGCCCGCCCGTCACCCCCATGATGATCGAGGAGGAGGCCGCCTTGCGGAACGGCAGCCGGGGGCTGCCGCCGGGACCCTGGGCCGAGGCGGCGGGGCCAAGACCCCGCACCACGGAGCGGCACATCGCCGTGCACAAGCGCCTGGTGCTGGGCTTCGCCGTCTCCATCCTAGCGCTGCTGGCGGTGACCATGATCGCCGTGCTGCTCAGCGTCCGCTTCGAGGAGTGCGGCGCCGCCGCCGACGGTCCGCCGCGGGCCGGCGGCAACGGGAGCCTCTCGGGGGTAGCCCGGCAGCCGCCCGGTGCGGGGCAACCCCTCGGCCGGCCGGAGGAGGAGGCGCGGGGCGGGGAAGCGGCGGAGGAAGAGGAGGAGGAGGAGGAGGAGGAGTGGCAGCGGCGGCGGGAGCTGCCGCCCTGGGCCCGGCCGCGGCTGCCGCGGCACCTGCGGCCACTGCACTACAACCTGATGCTGAGCGCCTTCATGGAGAACTTCACCTTCAGCGGGGAGGTGAACGTGCAGCTGGAGGTGCGTAACGCCAGCCGCTACATCGTGCTGCACGCCCACCGCATGCACATCGAGGCGGTCCGCGTGGCCGAGGACAAGCTGGCCGGCGGTGTGCGGGTGGCCCGCACCTTCTTCTACCCCCAGACCCAGGTGTTCGTCGTGGTCCTCAACCGCAGCCTGGAGGTGCAGAGAAGTTACAACCTTAAGATCATCTACAACGCCCTCATCGAGAACGAGCTGCTGGGCTTCTTCCGCAGCTCCTACGTCCTCCACGGCGAGCGAAGGTAGCGGACGGGCCGCGTCGCCTCAAACCCAACTCGGTCCGAAGTTGGCGGCCCCCGCCAACTTCGCGTAGGGCGGCGCTAGGACCCGGCGGCCGCGGCGCCGCCAGGGGGGTGATGCCGCGGGCTCCGCGCTGCCCGGCCCCGGTGCCGATGGGTGCGGGGCTCGGCCGGCTGCCCGGGCAGGGGGCTACGGCGGGGGGAACGGCCGCCAAGGCCGGCTGGCTGGTGAGCGCAGGCCAGGCCTCGCATCCCCCCGCCACCTCTCTCTGGTCATCTCCGTAGGACTCGGCTGTCAGAGCAGAGATGCGGAGGTTCTCGGGGACGGCGAGCCCTTGCCCGTTCCAAGCTACCGGCCGGTGTCGTGAGATAGCCGTGAGAGCGGCTGGAAGGCGGCCGAGGCTGAGGGACTGCGCGGGAGCGAGGGGTGCGGGCGGAGCTGCCTCGGGCTGCGGGGCGGCGCGGGCCGGGGCCGGGGGCAGGCCGGGCCGGGGTTAGCGGGGCCGCCGGCAGGTGAGGGAGCGCTCCGCCTGCACGCCCCGCCTGCGCGGGGAGGGCTGCGGGGAGCGGCCGGCGGGTCAGGAGATGCCCCAGAGCAGCTTGGGGACGGACGGTGGCAAGGAGCAAACTTGCAAGGGTGCCACCAGTGAAGCAGACCGTCTGCTAGGTCCTTGTCAGGGCAGAGGCTCCGGGTCTGTTTCACACAAAGACTCTGTGTTCGGCAGCCGTGTGCCCTCGTATGAGCCTCGTCAGGTTACAAACAGCGGCGAGACTTCTGTTTTGCTTTTTTTTCTGTTTGGCAAAGCAAAAACCATGGTGGGATGCGTTTTCACATGAGGTGAATATGTTTACAGTACAGCTGGGTCGCGGCAGATTTACACACTGTGACCCGACAAACCTCATTCATTTGCGGGCAGAGCAAGATTCAGTCTTGTTTTGTATTTACCCATGTAGTTAAAGCCCCTTGGGTCCCTGTCTAGGCCCTTGTTGCGGTAGGCAGGGTTACTGTGCAGGGCCCAGTTTAGCCAGTTACAGAGGCTTTCTTTTTAAAGAAGGTGTTTTCTAACCCCATTGAGATTTTGTAATGGAAAAGAAAGGCAAGGGTGGACTTCTTGATAGTTCTGGCATGGTTTATAATTTTAGAATTGGATTCTTTTTAAGCTGTCCTTTCTTGAAATACCTGTGCAGTGACAGGTTTTCTTTTCCTGAATCTTACTGTTTTAGATTGTGGAAACAATTTAAGTGAAACAAAGATTTTATAGTTGGAAGAACTGGACAAAAATATTAAGACATGAAAAGCATCCTCACCAACTCAATTAAGTCAAAAGCCCTTTTATTAAAACATATTTTCATTACTATGATTACTGACAATTTTCAAGAACCTGATATTAGAACCACAAGCAGGATTGAAATTAAGTTTTTGCTATTTGTCATCAGAGTGAAATCAAAAGGAAATTTGAAAAAGCACAGTTGTAAGAAAAGACGCGGATAAAATGCCTTTTGTCACGGTTGACTGAATGGTTGGGGTAATAGGGAGTTCTTACAGACCTGTATTGAAATGGGCAAATCAGAAAACAAAATACTGTTAACAGCAGGGGGTATGATTCACTTTACAAATCTGAGACGTTATTTAAGCAGTTATTATTCTCATGTACTTTGACTTTGTGTAGGAATAACTGAACTGTCAAATAGGTGTGGCAGTGACATTTCTGCAGAGCTACTGTACTACACTTCGATACTGATGCCCGAGTTGAGATTTAGAAACCATCACCAACAAAAAAAAGGTCTATTCACTGTTTCAGTCATCAGGACAGTTTTAGACACAGGGTGGAAGGCGATGGTAAAATGTTTTTCGCAGTACTCTGTGTGTAACTTTTCAGATACAAATTACTTTGTTTTTAATACACTTAAGTATAGTTGTGGGCAAAATACATACCTTATGTAAGGTAGCATTGCTATATTGAAATCAGTGTCATGTTTTTCCTTTACGCCAGATCACTTATATTTCTTTCAGTGAAACATTTTTATAACTGTAGTCATTGCATGGTTGTAGTTTCAGGTGTTAAATAGAAAAAGTTTTTTTCCTTTTCAACTGTCACAGGCTTAATGACTCACTATAGTATAAAGTGAATTATACCCATTCTAAACCAGGGAACTTTTTTCATCAGAGAGTGCTTTTACAGTAACAATTTGCATTCTGATTAATAACCCATTTCTTAATATGATACATATAACCGTTTTTGGACCTCAAACACGGACAGCTTCTGTTATGATAGACAGACACACTTGCATGTTCTGGGAGACCTTGCTGTTCCAGCAGGGCTTTGATTTTTTGACATCTTTATATTCAGTTAAAGTACATCAGCCTCATTGGAGTAGTACTTGCTGTAAAAGGGTCCAAACCATCATTTTTCACTTTTGTTGTACATGAGGAGCAAATAACTCTGGTGTGAGGCATAACAAACGTACTAATGACTTCACTTTATGATTTTTTCCCCTAAAGTTAGTTTCTCTGGCCTTCACAGGTGAACGCTGTAAATCAGCCTGAAATGTAAAAGCTATGGTATTTATTTTCTGACTGAAATCTTTCCTACTGTACTTGAAATGTCAAATGCAAGTGATATGCTACAAATTTGCTTTGCATTATGTGCTAGAATTTACTGACCGTAATCAATGGAAATATAATACAGAGCTACTGTAGGAGTATGCAGGCATAATATAAGTGAACATCAAAGTTTGGTATAAGTGAAAAAGAAAAAAAAAATTCTTATATCACACAGACAAAACAAAGACGTATTCTTTAATCTTGTAACAACTAAGATGTCAAAACATAGGTTATTGAGGAAACACATCTTCCTTTAATACGTAAGATGTAATTAAAACACCTGCAAGTTACTGCCATGGGTATTCTGAGAAGACAGACTGTGAGCCTGTCATTCCCTCAAGTACAACCTTTTGTGGTAATATTTTTGGGAACAGGAGGTAAAAGCGTTGGTACCCAGAGAGGTGTGTAAAGGGAAGGATGAAATAGTCAAACTGCCCTTCACTTTTGGCATGCTGTAGAAGTCTGCTTGTCTCACTTGAACACAGGGTGAAATAGATAAACAATGTTTTGGGTTTAGCTTGTTTGTTTTCTTTAAATGGCTAGGGGTTTTTTAAGCAGTTTTAAGATTTTGTTTATTTTGCTTTATGGCACAACCAGCAAATTGATGTTTGATAGTAATGCACGTGTTATAGATACTACTATTATTGGTAGTTGGTGTATTTTTAGTATGAAGTATTGACTGCCCTGTGTTTGCCCAGTTATGTCTATGTGGATATATCTATCTATGAAAACACAGAAGATGAAGAGTTTACCAGGGTTTATCAGCCTGGTGAAGGGATTGTTTCAGTGGCCTAATATGTATTAAAAGATGACTGATAAGATCTCTGAGAAGTGGGGTGAAGATGTGGAGAGGGGACGAGGGAAAGCTTCCTTATTTAGAGGGTATCACAGTACGGCCAGTATGTCCTAAGTACACGTTTACATGTGTGTCGGAGCTCATTAAAATCGTTCATTGCAGAGGAAAGTTCATCATTCTTGCTTTGTTAATAACTGGCCAGTACAGTTTTCCATGCTCACTTGAAGCTTCTGTTGATGTCTGTATCTGTTTAGAGTGTGCCTAGAATACAGAATCAGGTCCACTTGAAATACTTTGCATATAAATTAAGTTGCTTTGCTTCATTTAATTGTCTGATTTGGCTTTGTTGCAGTAGTGCAAATCCACTGATATGGGAGTTTTTTGTATTAACAGGGATATCTGGTACCAACTTTTTACCTTAGATTTAGCAATCTTATCCAAAATGCTGGTTTTAATAATCTGTGTTTTGTAATGAGGCAAGAAAAATGTGAATTCCTTCAATAATTATTAGCCAAAGAAGGCTTTTTATTTTAGAAAGAAGAGCAGTGGTAACTGCTTCAGTAGTGGAAAATTTTTTCAAGTTTAAAAAAAGTTACCCTTATTGAAAATGTATATCTAGTTCTATCAGGCAATATAGCAAGAAAAAGGTGTAATGTTTCAATGAAATTATTTCTTCATTGCCACCAAAATATGTGTAAAACCCAAAAAGTTTTAAAAAAGTTAATTACATACTTTTATTTCCCTATGGGGAGCCTATATTTTTGCTCTGTTAATGTTAGAGTATCATATTGCAGGTTAATGGTTATATACTGATTAATAATAGGTGCCACCATTTTCATTATGTCAAAGCTATCCACCCATCCTTTTCCCTCAGAGGAATAACAGATGATTAGTCAGCCTCTAAAATGTTGATAAATGTTTGCCTGGTATCTAAAATTGCACAGTTATTTCCACAGATGAAACCTTGGAAGGTGAGACAGGAATCAAAAAGCCTACATACATGCTACCTTCACATTTACATGGCTGGCCCATGGTAATTTTCTCATTCTACATGCTGCCAGAAAATACTCTTACCAAACTCCATAATTTAGCCTTTTAAGTTTAGCTTCTTGTTTCTGCAAAAAGATCATGAGCTTTTTCCAAATGTATAAATACATGTTTCCATCCAGAAAGCTTCCTGTTCTGTATCTGGATCAAAATTTATTTAGTTCCAAAGAAAATAGTTACAGCTTGACAAGTTTTATTGTCAAGCTAAAGCCTTCCCATTCTTCCCATAGGTGCTTAGTAAATATCTTTACCTCCTTCAGTGATCTTTCCAAAATTTGACCCATTAACTGAGAACGTGGATTTGCTTTCTATAAAAGACACCAGAAAACAAAAGCACATGTAGAAGAATAGTGAAATACTTTGTGCTGGTTTAATAATTTGCTTGCATTTGTGATTCTGCAAAGCTCACAGAATGGTTTTTTGGAGGTGCACAGACAAAGCAGTGCTATATAGTACTGTGTCCCAGACCTACACGCAGCTGGTAGAGAAGTAATCAGCTGTGGAAAACAATGACCCTCCTGAGTGCGCTGTGTGACCGTAAGTTCTCACGCCCAAAGAAAGGTAAAGCGCCCTGTCAGTGTCTCAGGGCAGAGTGAATTCCCTGAAGGCTTTTAAATCCTGGTTTGAACTGAGCGTGCTTGTTTTACATTGTGTAACCAACAGTGGCTCCCTTTTCCCCCCACATATGGATGAACAATACTGCAAGAACCTGAAGTTTGATGCAAGGCAAGGGTTGATTTCTTTAGTGTTAGTGTGGTGTCTACAAATTTGTAGGAAATTTGTAGACCATTAATTTGTATCTATTGCATTGCAGTAGAGGTAGTAAGAAAATGATCAAGCAGTGTTCAAAATATATATATTTTGTGTATTATAGTTGTAATTATTTCCTCCTTTAAACCACAATGGTCAAGCAGTGTCTGATTTGGTATGTCTGTGAATCAAGTGCTAGGCACACTTAGTA
Organism: Pyrgilauda ruficollis; assembly: GCF_017590135.1. Lineage (NCBI taxonomy): Eukaryota > Metazoa > Chordata > Aves > Passeriformes > Passeridae > Pyrgilauda > Pyrgilauda ruficollis. The sequence goes on from NW_024518095.1 coordinate 7,146,974, forward strand.
ATCAATTTTTGTTTTTGTTTTCTGCTTTTCTAGGTTTCTTGGTGTTACGCAGTTTTCTCCTACTCATGCCAGAAAAGCCTTTCCTTGCTTTGACGAGCCCATTTACAAGGCCACATTCAAAATCAGCATCAGACATCAAGCGACTTACTTATCTTTGTCCAACATGCCAGTTGAAACTTCTGTTTTTGAAGAAGATGGATGGGTTACAGATCACTTTTCACAGACCCCTCTCATGTCCACCTATTACCTGGCTTGGGCAGTGTGCAATTTTACATACCGGGAAACTGTCACCAAGAGTGGAGTAGTTGTAAGTATTTCTAATGTACCAAAAACATTTCAATACTTTGAAAACCCTCACTTTTTGTAAAGGGGTTGTACCAGCAAATACTTAAAATATTTTCTTGATTAATACTTTAAAAATTTGTTAGTCTATTTAATGGTTGTGTATATTGTTTGGGACCTTTCCTGATGGTTTGTCTAACATTTTTAGTTTGCCTTGTGCCTTTTGTAAACGGTTAGCTTAGTAGGTGTGGTTATCTGATGAAATTTTAAACTTTTAAATATGTGGTTAAACTACACTTTGTTTTTCTTGTGAAGTTTTTTCTTGTTTTTCCTGTAGCCTTTTCATTACCAATTTTCGTGAGATAATTAAAGTGGTAATACTCCAATCTCCTTCCTCTGTACTGACGTTCCTTGGTGTGCTGTATGCTAGCTTAGGTGGCTGGTATAGTAATTTCTCTCTTAGAGACAGCAGTTTGAGCTGTGAGCCTGAGCAAAGGAGTGTTCACCTTATACTTCAGCAAATGCTGTATGATTTTGTGCTGTAGCTTGGGGGCTTGAGGAAGGGCTGCAGTATTCATATCAGGAAATATCTCCTTAAGCACTTTGAGCCAGCCTGAGCATTGTGCTGCAATGGAAGGAGCTGATCCACCTTCTCTGAGCCAAAGGTGTTCTTTGCTTTCCTTGTGCCAGCCGTCAGCTCTGTACAGCCATATGATCTGGCTGAAAACTGACCTGAAAAATAACTGACAATGTGGTAAGTTTTCAGCCAAAACAGTTCATTGATCTGGCTTTTTGTGCTGCTGCCAGAGTCCTAGCATGGATTCGAGGCTGTGCTGATGGAAGGTAGACCCAGGAAGCACTGGCGTATCTCATTAAGGTTGTCCTGAAGGGATCGACAAGTAAGTCTTGGTTTTGTTATTGGAACAGTTGAGTGGGACACTGGGGGCTTTTCTTCAGCCCTTTTCTGCCATGACCAGCAGACTGTAGACTGTGATAGTACTCTCTGGCACCACACAAGGAAGGAAGTATGACTAGGAAGTGGTTCTCCTGAGGTGCTTTAACCTATAATAATATGGAAATTGCTGAGACTTATGTAATAGTCATAGAACAGTTTGGAAGGGACCAAAAGACCATAAAGACCATCTAGTTCTGAACCCCCCTGCCACAGGCAAGCACACCTTCCACTAGACGAGGTTGCTCAAAAACCACATCCAACCTGGCCTTGAGCACTTCCAGGGATGGATCATCCACAGCTTTTCTGGGCAACCTGTTCCAGTATCTCACTGCCCTCAGAGCAAAGAATTTCTTCATAACACCTGATCTAAACCTGCTGCCTTTTGTTTTGAAACTGTTACTCCTTGTCCTGTCACTGCTGTTGGCATAACCAAGTATTTGAAAGGTTGGGGATGGAGCTCAGGACCATCAATTTGAAACACACAACATACTTCCTCCTTAACTCATTTTATTGTAGTATTGTTTAGAGCTCATATCCTGTAGACTTTTGCTGCTTGAATATATTTGATGCCTTGAAAACAGAGGCACACTTATGTCTTGTAGACAAAAATTGATAGCTTTATGCTGTTCTTGTGTTTTTTTTCCAAACTGTTCTCAAGGCTTTCGATTTACCTGGAATCTGAACAGAAAATCCAAGTATTCTTTTGTTAGGAATTTTTGCTTACTAGAGCCTTATAGTTATGCTTGAGTCTATTGGTTCAGCACATGTAGGAGATATATATGTATATCCCACCAGCTTGACAGTACCACTGGACAGAACTTTGCCAACAATTATGAAAATTAGTAGGTTAATCTTTGTGAAAACTTGAAGACCAAAATCCTGTTGCAGTTCGATTTGGGCTGGGGGCACCCTGTGGATGTCACCGGAGGGCCCCCTAGGCTGTGAGTTGGCTGGCAGCAGTGGGCAGGCAAGGAGACTCCACACGGCTTCTGAGGGTGCTGATCAGATGAAGGTTTATTTGGGGTGCCATCCCTGGGAACAGCATGGTTACTGAGGGAAAAGGGGAGAAGGGGGAGGGGGAAGGATGGGGAGCCTAGGGGAGGGAAGGGGCAAGAGAGGGAAAAGGCTAAGAGAGCGGAAGGCTAAGGGAGCGACTGATTTTGCTAGCACAGCTTAAGAGGGGAATTGAAGTGGGCACGGAATCACATTGGGCCAATGGGATGACAGATACAGGATGGTTCAGGGCAGGACCACAGGCTTAGAATATACCATACATTTCAGAGGGGTGAGACAGGGCATACCATTTAAACAAAATGCAATACGACAAAATCCTACATAAATTTAGATAGTCTGTTATCCTAGAAAATTGTTTGGTTAGTCTAGAGCTAGCTCTTGTTTTTTTTATAAAGCCCTTATCACAGAGGTGTATTAATACCAAGGAATACTGAAATAGTTTGCACTGGGTTATTGGTTAAATATATCTTGCTATTTTTCAGTTCCATTTGGGATCTGATCATCTTTTATCATGATTCAGTTTTGTTGAAAGAGTGTGTTTTAAGGTATGAACTCACAGCTAGTACTTCAGAGCTGCATTCTTTCAGATGAATTGCTGAGGTAATCCATCTTTTTGAGTCTCTTGATTTGCAATGCCAGGAGTTCATGGACGCTACTGAGTGCATTTGAAATCATTGGAATCCTTGCACATGGAATTTCAAATTTCTTAGTTTCCTTCAAAGCCATTTTTTACTAATACAGTTACCCCCATATCCATGGCAGTTAAGTTAAATGTATAATAAAAGTAAGTTTGCTTCTAAAAATGAATGGATTTTCATGAAAATTACCCAAACCTTTGTCTGAAGCATCTTGATAGGCTGTTTCTTATATTGGTGAATCTTCATTTTAATGTGTATTATATTTGTTAGTAGACACTTAAAATACTCCAGCTTGCATATACTTTTGCTTTTGTTTTGGCAGTTCTATGAACCTCGTTTTGGTTCACAAAACATTTTGGGGGGAGTGGGCTGTCCTTTCAAATTTTGACAGTATACTAATGATTATAATCTCACTTCCAGCTGACCAGTATTAATAAAGTACTATGGTCAAAGGTAGATAAACTCTGAGGAATAGAGCTAGCTATGAGATGAAAAGCAGATTTTTTTTCCTCAAAATTGCTTAAATGTTAACTTTTCATTTTTTCTCGAAGAATGTGACTGACCTCAAAATTACATTCAATACAAGTCAAGTTTTTAATAGAAACTGCCTTTTGGAAAGCTTAGGTAGCCAATCAAAATACTTACGTGGCTATAGCACATGTAATTCTTGCATGAGGATATATTATTTCATACACTAAAATTAATTGGAAAAAGGGAATTAGGACAAGCAGTTATTTTTTAGGAGCATCCTATAGTGGATGTGAATCATTATCACATGCATAACTCTTTAGTCCATGTGGGTCTGTTCCAAATCCCTTCCAGATTAGGTAATTTAAAAGCAGACTTGACTTTTTATATGTATTACAGGTATATAATATGTTGTTCAGATTCAGCTGGGATTACAGAAGATCACTGCAACTGCCTTTGTCTTTAGGCAGGGACTTTATTCCTGTGTAAAGGACAGCGGTGCAGTCATCTGTGCTGCTATGGACTAGGGAGCAGTGTAATTCTACCAGGGTGATGCCTGAGGTAATGTTGTTTTGAGGGAGGAGGGGTGCCCTTGCAAGCAGGCTTAGCTGATCAGTGTATGGCTCTAGCAGTTGGACCAGCTGCAGCTGAGGAAAATCGTGGGATCTGTGTACTGTCATCTTTGCACAGTACAATAATCCAGAAAACTCCACTTACGTCCACATGCTTGCTGTCTTATTTTGCATCTCCTAATCATGCATCATATGTTCTTTGTTAAAGAATTTATTCTTAAAATAAAAGCAAAATATTGCTGGTTGGATTGTATTGTCTGTCACATCATCTCTGTGTCTCTTTCCTTCACTGGTGTCTTTATTTGTGCTTTCAATCCACCAAGCCTTTTCCAACTATTGTTGCTTTATTTTTTCCCCTGCTTGGGTTAGTGCTTCTGTTCTCCAAACCCTCTGTTTCTCATTCCTTTGTCAGGTGAACATGGAAAACTCGCTATTTCCTGCATGGCTTTTCAGTGTCTGATAAGTTAATTCATTTCTTCCCCTGTAAATTCTTTCTCTTTTTGAATTAGTGGAAGGAGGGACCACATAATTTATCAGTGGAGATGAATGTATGGCTGGAAAAGATGTTTCCAAGAGATTCAACTTCTCCTATTCTTCCTATTTGCTGTGGTTGGGATGTGGAGATAGGTATGGAAATAAAATGCCAACTGGCAACACTAAAGTGTTTCTCTTGTCAGGGGGAGTATCTGCTAAAAACAGAAAGAAATGAAGAAGGAGGAATTGTGGGTGCAGGGGTTAAAGAGACAAGTGCAGGCAGTACCAGAGCAGATGGGAATGAGCAGCTGTGAAAGAAAGTGGCTATCTAGCTGGGTGGTGGTGAGTGGGAGGAGAAATGCTGAAGGAAGGCAGTACCCAAAGAAGAATTTTGCATGGTTTCACTTTTCCTACCCCTGCCTCTATTCCAAAATGGTGGCAGCACATTTTGCAGGACTGGCAGTGTGTGCCTGACCACAGCTGGGTCAGCTGCTCAGGGTAGGACCTCCACTGTCTGACTGAACCCATGCACGTTCCCTTTTGAAGAGACCTTTATGGCCAGGTGTGTCGTGGTTTCAGCTGTATTAAATGTTATTGTAGTGCCATGAATGCTGGCAGTGTCATGATACAAAGACCTTAAGGCTAAGAAAGATCTTATGATAAGAATTATACCAGAATAAAGACAACCTTTATTGCACTGCTTTTGTTTTGATATTGCTTTGTCTAAGATGTAATTAATGTTCACAAGCTATACAGTACATTTAAGTCTTACCCTGGCCAATGAGAAGGACCTCTAATAATCTGGCTAAAGGAAATTAAGATAATTAGTGTTTCTGTAGTGCTTTCTGGCTTGCAGAGAGCCTGTATAAAGGTCCTGGCATTGAATTCTCTCAGGCATGTGCCTGGGGGGCTCACTCAGTTTGGCTTAATATAACTAAAAAAGATCTAGTGGTTTCAAAAATGGGATCTGTGCATTAATAGTTGCTTTATTCTGCACTGTGAAAAATTATTTTTGTCCAGGAAGAGCTAGTGAACAGAGTCACATAAGTAGATTTAGGTCAGGATTGGTACATGTCCAGGAGCTCATGTTCGTTTAGTTGCAGCGTGGGACCATGATTTTATTGATGTTCTTATAAGATAAGATGGCTGGATCTAGTACTGTGCTTCCAGCTGGACAGCTGTGTTGGGCATTCCCTTACCTGAAGTGTGGTGATCAGTCTGAGGAGACTAAAGAGCTGACTTTCAGTAATAGTCTAAGAAAAAGAAAAAAAACCCCATGTTAATCAGCAGAATAACTTTTTTCCCAGTGAGTTTTGTCATTTGCTAGTTGCTAGAAAAAACTGAAAAGATCAGTCTTGTTTAAAATAACTCTGCACTTACTGTGCAATTTGGCCAGTAGCTTTTATAAAATTATTTTGTGTTTGAAAAATGTATTAATATTTTTATCTAATAGCAAGAATGACCTCAAGACCAGGCAATTTCTGTCAGCTAATGACTACCTGGGTTAAAGTCCTGAGGCTCTTCCTTAGGCCCTCTCTTCAGCTGATGGTAGTAACTGCCAGCAAAGTCTCTTCATCAGTTGTTATTTATTCATCAGTATTTAAGCAATTAAACATGAGATAATTCTTTGTGGGTGAGCATATTGGTTACAGCAGAATGGTTATGCTATCAAAAGTAGAACATGTCTTCAATTAAAATTTTCTTCCTTTGCAGCCTGAATTTAAGTCCAGCTCCAGAGTTGGGCTCTACTTTTGAAGCCCTGCAAAGTAACTTTTGTTAGCCCATCACTTACCACAGGGAGGCCACACGTTTATCTGATAAACAGGTAACAGCTAACACAGGAAGCACTTCGTAATAACACAGGCGTATTTCTGAAGCCTGGTACAATGCAGGCTTCTAATATTTAATCTTTATATGTCTGTGAATCTTACAATGATGCGCATTAGTTTTTGTTTTTATTACTAATGTCCAACACTTGCCGTCTTCAGAACAGCTTTCATCAAACAGTTAAAAAATAAAATGCATTTTAGAAAGAGTGTGTTGGGAAGTGTGCAGTTATGTTGAGCTAGAAAAGCACACATGGATATAGATAGGTGTGTTTGTGCTTTCTTTTGCGAGTTTGAAATTTTCTCTGTAGTAACAATAGGCTGATTCTGCAAGTATCTTTTACTCAGTTCAGTGCTTATTAGTGTGAATTACTTCAAGTGGAAAGCTGTATTATAATACAATAGGAATACAAAGAAATTTTAGCTTTTTCAGATTCATTGTATCAATATTCGTTTACCCATTCTGTTTTAGATCTGTATATTGAAAATAACTTCTAGTTTATTAATTTTTAAATACTGTAGCTACAAAACATGCTACAAACAAACAAAAATTTATGTGATCAGCATCCATGCTAAACTGAATATGCCAGGGAATTTGTTAAAAACATAAATTGCAAACTTGCAATCCATTGTTATTGATTTCTGGTTGAATTTGCAAGTCGAATGCACTAGGAAAACACTGTACATTTATTGTCCTTACTCCTTTAAAAATTGCTTTCTGTCAGCACTTGTAGTACATGCTGTATTTAAATGTGATATTTGTTTTACTAATGTCAATGCCCAGGTGCACTCTGCAAATAATGCTATTGAATTGAAAGACTCGAGTTTGGAAGCATTGTTTTGTTTTGTTTTAGGCTAGGAAGATCACCTGTCAGTATCTGGGACAGTGGTGTACTTCGTATATAGTAGCAAGAAGGCTGTCAAAAGGCACAAATCAATTTCTTAATTTGTGGCTGTTTCATAGGTTTACGGCTTGCTTCCAATTACAGCGAGCAGGGAGAGACAGCACACAATTCCTGGCCTGATGGTTGTCACAACAGTTTCCTTATTGTAATTCTGTACATTCAAGAGCAGTTCAGCCTGTAGCACTTCATCTGGGGTCTCTGCTGGTTAATGAAAGAAAAGAAAGGTCTGAGACTTAGTATTTCCCACTCCTTCCCTGCCATTTGCCCAGAGGAGAGTAGAGTGAGGTGCCTGCAGTTCCTCCTACTTCCCACATTACAAGCAAGGAAAGGATGGAGATGTAAGAGAAGACTTCCCTTTCATGTGCTAATGAACGTATGCTTAGTAGTATGTGCTGTGACAATGCAACTCATAGTCAACACTGAACACCCAAGCTGCACTCTGCTTTCTGTGTTGTTTCATGCCTCCTTATGCTTCTTATGTTGTGCTGTCATATTTTATTTCATTAACTTGCTCGTCTGTCCTTGGCATCAACATGAATATTGCTCTCTGACATCCAAGGAAGTAGCAAGAGTCTATTAGCGTCTTTCGGTGAGAGTCATGTTCTTGCTATAAAAGCAAAAGTGATGTGCCAAATAATCTGTAGGAGGTATCTCCCTCCAGAACAACGTAAAGGTGAACACATTCCTGCACCAGCCGGAACATCTGTCAGTTATGCCAGTGCTTTCCTGTGTACCTACTGTAGTAACTGTGCTCTATGCAGTGAAAAGGGATTACAGACTTAGCTGACATCTAGTTGAGTGACAGATAGAGTATTTGTTGATGGAGGAGAGTGGTGTGTGCTTTTATTTATTTATAGACCAGTGTCTCCTCCAGGGTTTAGGTAAATTTTAATTGTATTTTCTTACAGTAATGAGAAACTTAGCCTATTTGTTCACAGTTTTTATAGTCGGTGGTGAGAAAGTAACCTCTTACTTTGGAGATTCATGCCTGTTGCCAGTCCCAGCCTCCTTTTTGAGGACAGAGAGTCAGGTGTCTGTAATGTTCACCTTTTAGGCTTGCCTTGACCTGTTGTTTTTGTGTTAGAAAACCTGCACAAATGCCACCTTATTTTTTGCCTTTGTCCCAGTATTTTTTGCTGCCTGAAGTTTTATGGTATTGAACCCCATTTTTACTAGTAGAATACCTAGTCAATTCGATCTTCTTCGAAGGTATCGTAGGGTTGACAGAAGTCTTTTGCTCTTCCGGTGGGGTGCTGTCACACTTCGGGTACTTTTTTTGAAAGCTTTTTTTAATCAGGTGCTGGAGTGGAATGAGATGCTGGAGAGCAGTGCTACAGAAAGTGACTTTGGGATCCTGGTTGATGGCAAGTTGAACATAGGTCAGCAGTGCCCTGGCAGCCAGGAGGGCCAGCCCTGTCTTGGGCATCAGGCACAGCATCACCAGCTGGGCAAGGGAGGGGATTGTTCCACTGCGCTCTGCACTGGGGCAGCCTCACCTCGAATGCTGGGGGCAGGTGTGGGAGCCACAATATAAAAAAAATATTAAACTATTAGAGAGTGTCCAAAGAAGAGACATGAGGGTGGTGAGGGGCCTTGAGGGGAAGCCTCGTAAGGAGTGGCTGAGGTCACTTTGTGTGTTCAGCCTGGAGGAGAATGAGGGGAGACCTCATTGTGCCTTCAACATTCTCATGAGGGAAAGCAGAGGCGCAGGTACTGATCTCTTCGCTCTTGTGAGCAGTGACAGGGCCTGAGGAAATGCCATGAAGCTGAGTCAGGGAGATTTAGGCTGGATATCAGGAAAAGGTTTTTCCCCTGGAGTGTGCTTGAACATAGGAACAGGCTCCCCAGGTTCAGAGCACCAAACCTGTCAAGAGTTCAAGAAGCATTTGGACAATCCTTTCAGGCACATGGAGTGATTCTTGGAGATGGTGCTGTGCAGGGCCAGGAGATGGACTCGATGATCCTGATGGATCCCTTCCAACTCAGCACATTCTGTGAATATGTAAATGTGCTTTTCCAGGGTCTAGCCTCCATGGCTTCACATATCCTTTCCTGCTATTCTCCAGGGGTGTTGTTTGCAGAGAGCAAACCGCTACAGTGGAAATAGTGAGGCTGATTGACTGCCTTGTAGGCAGTGCTCTCATCCTCCGGTTATTCCAGCTCATAGTGGTTACTGTGGCTGTCCAACTGCTTGAGCTCAGCACGTGGCCCCGTCCCCTGGCATGCCTCTCATGCGCTTGGGTGGGGACAGGTGCCAGAGAACCAGCTCTGTTGGCCTGGTTCCACTGAAAGGTACCCCTAGGAGATCCTCTGCTGCTCCTGCCTGGCAGCTTTCTGGCTGCTGCACGCTGTTGAGACCTAGCAAGAGCAGTTAGAAATGAGAACTGAGCATGTTATCTTTATATTTGGAACAGCATAATATGAAAGCAGATTATGATTCTCTTTGAAGGGTAAATGACCTAAAGTTTATTAAAAAGTTATTCCACAGTGGATTATCATGAAAAATGTTTAGCAATGCATTTTGTTTCACAGCATGCAGTGGCGCTGTGTGGCAAAGTGGGACAGAACAAGAAGACTAATATTTTATTTATTTGAAATGACGGGGTGGGGGAGAGGATAAGAAGCAAAAGGTGCTTATTAGCATTTACCTCTGGGGGTACCCACACTTTTTTCCCTCTCACCTCCCTTTTCCCAGGCGTGGTGATAGTTTGGTAGTCACAGCAGCGTGGAACCTCAATTAAGAGTTCATATCCTCAGGATGGCAGGTAGTATCTCTCTTAATAAAGGTAAAAGGGAATAAAAGGTGGAGGAAATAAAAGGTGGAGGAGGAAGAAGGGAAATGGATTCCTAAAGAATAATTTCAGAGAAAGTACACCTACTGAATCATTCGCATACCACATGTGTTTCTTGTAGCTCTTCAATCCCCTGGCTAAATAAATCACAGACCATTGTTGAACAATAAATAACATCATGCTGTGTTTTGTTTTACTGAAAAGTGTTCCTATATGCTTGAAATTTGATAATGTTGTTGTAAGTTCATTGTTGCACTTTAAATACCATGGGGAAAAGGGAAACTGATTTATACCTGATGAGAAGGTTTGATAGTTTTAGTTTTTTTGTCTGATACTTGGATGTCTGTTTTTTAGCTAGGAGCCCAAATCTGCATGTGGGAATGTCAATGAATGCTAAGATGTACTGTTTCATTCAAAGTCATATATATGAATGTATGTGCATTCATAAATAGATTTTTGGCTACTGCTGCCCAGAGATGGCATACATCACTTTCTTTTTCCTCTCACAAGACTAGATGAATAATTCTTCTCATTCTTCTTTCAATTTCTTACTGAAATTCTACTAACAGGATTTTGAGGGATGGAAAGGGAATGATGGCCATACTTGCTTTTCTTCTTATTATTAGCCTTTGCTTTTTATTCCTTAGCAATTCTGTATGTTTAAAATGTTAAATAAGCAGCTCTAAAGTAAAAGAACAGAGTGATCACAGGGAATATCTGATTTATTTCAGTCCAGAGTACTTTTACTATACAGCCTTTCTGCAATAAGCGCCAGCAGAGGTAGTAGTAGCATTCTGCCTTTCTTTGGAAGTCTCCTATCATGTCATACTCAGGTTGTATTTGATCTTTATTGTGATCTCTTGTTATAGCTGTATAGAACGTAGAGTGGTGGTTTGTACTTATGTTCTATTTAACTTCCTCTGGGGCTGTTGAATGTTTATTCTTGAGCCAAGACCATTAGGTCTGAAGTGGAAATTTAGATAGTTAATATGGGCCATTCTAAAATAGCTTTGCAGACACCTGCTGACCCTGACGATCACTTAAAAAAGTAAAACTTTAATAAGCAGAGAATTAGGAAATTAACTTTCCCACTTAAAAATATTGCATCTCTTGTGGACAGCATATCAGTGAGTATATTGAAGTTAATAGGCCCCAAGAGAGCAGAAAGATTAATCCCTTGGGAGTATGTATCTATATGTATTTTTAGTTTTTAGAAAAAGGATGGTTGAAACTTCCTTTTGCCTCTGTGTTGCTTGGCTTGTGATGATCCACAGACGACCTGTCATTCACAGTTGCTGAGGCAAGTACTGTATCCTTTGTCTGCCACGTGAGCTTATGTAACTTCTGTCCACAGGAAACATGTGAAGCATAGAGAGGAGATTGGGTGGTGGCTTAAAGTTAAGATCCTGGTGCAAACCTCTTCAAAACAGTGGTGTGTAAAGCATAAAGAGGCTTGAAAAATGAAAGGGGATGAAGAAGGCCACCCCTCAGAAAACTCGGGACTCCTTGCTATGAAACAACTTTGAAATGCTGAACTAGCTTGGAACATGAGAGCTGCTTGAGCAGCAGAAAAAGTTCAGCAAAAGCATAATTTAGGTATGGAAATGAACATCAGTAATTTGCATGGTTACAATAGGGCGTATTATAACATTTGTCTTTACTACAAAATACTTTGATGAATCACACATGACTAGGAATGATTATACTACCATGAAGTATTGTGAGGATAAAAAGGATCTCTGAATCATAGTGCAGCTGGTAGCGTAGAGTTGCCTGGCTTCACAGTTCTGTTATTCAGGGTTGATGGCTAAGAAGAAATATCCTGAGTGCTGTTTTGTATGTACATTTGTGCTTTAGCAGCATTTGAAGTATTTAAATACATTTAATTATGCATTCTGTTCCGTAACTGATCTCACCAGTACAATGACACCTTGCATTACCTACATGAGGAAGTCCGGAGAAGAACAAAACTGATTTTCCAGCAGAATCTATTTGTTCTGAAAGATGCTTCCTCTCAAATGCAGACATGATTTACTGATGCTGGGATGTTTTCATTAAGTTGAGCTGTTGTTGTAATTACAATTACAAGTTGAAGTGCTTTTCCATATTTTTAAAGTTCTGTTGCCTGAACTTGGACAAGCTCTGCTTTATCTAACATCCTCTAACCACAGATTTTAATGTCCTTTTCTTTCTTTTTTGGTGAAAAAAGCAAGAAAAGGCTTCTAGTCACTTCAGACTCACCATCTTTCAGGTCCAAAGAATTGTGTGTTTTCCATTCAGCAGACTAGGTTCAAGTAGTGCTGCTGAACCATAGTGCTGGTTTTTGGCTTTTCTCTACCTCTGTCAAGGTTGGGATTGAAGCTTGCAAGATGATATTTTGCATTCAGGCTTAGATGTTTATTTTTTCTTATATATGTTACAGTCTCACAGGCAGTGAGTTCTGCAGTTTTTCACTAATAAGGTACAAAATGGCTAACTATCTTTCGTTACAAGGTCTTTTAAGGCTAACCTATCCAATTAAGAAAGGACACCTAAATTATTTTCACTTTTAACCCAATAACTAATCACTCGAAATCTGCAATGCAGACTTTTCTGTCCAATTGCAAAATACCATGCAAACCCATGAAGAAGTTAAAGAAGAAGGACCAGCCTCCACCCTAAAACATCCATCTTGCTCTCTATATGTTACTCTATTCTAAAACCTTAAACTCTTGAGTTTTCCACCCTGTGATATTACTTCTGATCAGACTACACACCTGTAATCCCAGTGCTGTCGATCAATTTTGGAAGCCTTCTCCATGGCCGCAGGTCAAATGCTGTGCTCTCCTGGGAGTCAGAGTCTGTCAGCACAGTAAGTCTCAAATTCTCAGCATCTAGGACACCAACATCATAGATTGCATTTCATCATTGTGAGTAAAGCAGCATAGCTGAAAGCTGCTATTGAACAGACTTGTATTGTTCCTCCCTGTCCTTTGCCTGCACACTTTGCTGTGTAATTTCTGTCAAATCTGGTGATCTGTGGTTGGACAGTGAGCCTGCAATTGTCTAATGGGAAACTAAAAAAAATTTAATGACCTTTTGACTGAACCATCTCATCCAATATGTGGATAGTCTGTGAATCTAATTTGAGAGAAGGAAATGCACAACTGTCCTTTTTAGTGGTATGCTGTCATAAATGTGGAGAAAGAACAATATAAAACTGTATGAAGATATTTTGCCACTTTTGATGACTCGTGGAGGTGTCATTGAGAAATATGACTAACCATAACTCTCTAACTCTGTGAAGCTTCGCTCTAACCATGAGTATTTCCCATCCAAGCTGTTGTCATTATTGCCCAGGTGGAGAAGTTAATGTCAGTGTTTGGTATGTGTGAATTACAAACAAGCTCATTCAGAAGAGTGAGATGTTACCTTTCCTCTATCTGTACCTCACTTCCTGTTATCATTTATTTTCTGGCATCTAGCTGGGTTGGTCACTATATTGAAGGAAAATGTCCTGTTATCCACGAGGCACAGACACTGTTTAAAGGACCCACAACCAGAGCTGGTCTTTGAGTCATGTTAGTTTACACTGAGATTGTTTTCCCCCAGTAGTTATTAAAAAAAACACAACACAACTAATGTAAAAAGAGACACAGAAGAAAATATTTTGCTTTGTCCTGTATGGAGACCAATTTAGAGAAGACAGTCAGTGGAGTATTACTCCTAAACTCTAGTTTGTCAGTGACCCTGACCTGGAGTTGTACATGGGCCACTGACTTAATAGCTGCTGAAGGGCCTGCTCTCTGTGAATGTGCATTATCTGGATTGGAAGCTGTTGCACTTCACACTCTGACAATTGGTGGCAGCAAGATCTGTATTTTACTTCCATGTCTCGTTTACTTAAATGCATTTATTCCACATTTTCATTGTCTTCTCTCTCTTTTTTTTCTGTCATGATCAGTGACTGTTCTCACGTTGCTGTGTACCAGTCCTGAGTCTATAGATAGTTTAGGTGTCTTTTTTCAGAACTCAAAAGTACTTAATCTCTCTTTGCAGGGGATTCACTTCCCGTCTCTTTCTGTTCTTATCACCTTTCTCTGTGCATTTTAAGTTCTATACTGTCTGTTTAAAACACTGAACGAGAGAGAGGGGTGGTGTAACAACTGCCTACAATGCTCAAAGTTGATATGCCTGCGTTTGTTCTGTGGCATAACAATTTTTTGGGGTTTTTTTCTTTCCTTAATCAGTTGTAACTTTGTGTTTGCCTGTTGAATATCTGTTGAGTACTGCGCTGACATTTTCAGAGAGATGGTCACAGAGATTTCCAAGAATTCTTCCCTGAGCTATAGCTAATGTAGACTACTAATGTGTATGCATAGTTAGGGTTATGTTTTTCTGTTTGCATGTATTTGCACTTACTGATGTTAAATTTCTTCCACTGGTTTATCAATCAGCCACTCGCTGTCATGAGATTCACCTGCAGCATTTTGTACATATGACTGTTCTGAATAATTCTGTATGGACTGAATGCTTTTTTTCTTATTTGTCCACATCAGTTCTGGACACATTCCTTCTTGCTTATCTCTGCTGGTGTGGCAGAATTCATGACACTCAGAAGAGTTCATGACTGACAAGAAGATGGCAGTTTCCTGTTCTGTTTTGTGGCAGGGAACTTGTGTGGAAGGTGACTAAAATGTCTTGCTGGAAAAGATGCTGGTAGTGTGATAATATATATGCCTAATCAGGTGAATAGAGAATATAAAGGTGGTTGTTGTTAGAAGTCATGGGTAGTTATGGTTCAGATTACTGCTATATGAGAAATCTGATAACATTAGCAGTGGCTGTTGTTGTGCTGAGATTGACCAACATCTTCAACTCTTCTGAGTGCATTTTAGCCAGTGTATCTGTTCAGGAGTATTCTGAATCCTTCTTTAGGTTCTGTTAACTCTGTTGAACAGACTGCCATTGCCTGACAGCAGAGGTACAGATACCATCTTGTGTACAGACATGAACAGCGCAGAGACCTTTGGGATCTGGAGTGCAACTGAAGTGTCTGCTTTGTCAAGCATCAGCTGTAGAGTTTCGACTGTAATTCTGTTTGAACAAATTTTCATTCCACTTTATTTCAAGAGGGATGTATTGTCTCTCATGACGTTAAATACTTAGGTTTTGTTTTGGTGAGAAACAGAATTACAGCAGTCCTGATTCAGTACTAACAAACCAATAATGGCAAGTTCAGCTGGTGAATTGATGGTTGTCAGTTGTATGCACATCTCTGGTGAGATGTTAACATGTAAAGGATAAGTGCCATATGGCTAGGAAGATTTTTTCCTTATATTTCTATTTCTCTTGATTTTTATGGAATGCTAGTAATCTAAAAATATAACAAGTTGGATGCAAAAAAAAGTTAAAAGTCATTGCTCTGGTATGTGAACAACTGCTTTTCTTTTTTTTTTTTTCTTTTTGTTTTTTTTTATTTGTTTCATTATTTGTTTAAATATCCAAGGCTACAGTGACAGGAGTACAATTTCTGTTTTTAATGAGAAAGATATTAGAACGAGTGAAACATCATTCATTGTTTGAAAGTCTGTCTGTTCTAGAGGAGGACCACCAGTGAAGTATTTAACTGATCTTTATATATCCGGACAATGCCAAATATACAGCTTCTTTGGAAACCCCAAAATGGAAAAAGTTGGACCTTCCATACCTGAACTTTTAATCTGAAAGAGGTTGTCTGTGGCTTTGTACCATTTTCTGCTCATCAGCATTCAGCAACCCTGCAGGATAGAGGAAAAGTACAGAAGCATACGGAAAAGATAAAAGGAGACTGGGAGCAGAAAAGATAAATGACTTTGCCGTCAGTGCAGTATAATGAAAATCAAATCAGTGCTTGGTAACACACAATTGCCTGGTATGGCTAACCCCAGACAGTGTTTTAAATAAAGTACATGCCTTTTGTATTTTATTCTTGTATTTATATAAAGAAAAATTACTTTGTTATTAGTTGATTGCAGGAGAAATAGACGTCCTGATTCTGTGAAATCCTAAGAATGAGTATGACTTACATGTTTAGTGCCTCTTTAGTTATTGCTTTACCTTGGCAACAACAAAATTCCATTACTGGCAAAGCCCATTTCAGCCACTCTTATGTTGTTTTGGGAGGGTATAAAAAGGATTCTACATATAGGATACATTCGTCTTAAAAGTGTAAAGGAATTATTTGTTTGATAATGCATACAAAAGATATCCAGGAGTTAATGAGCTGCGAGGTTCTGTTTTACTGTGCTCACCACTGCTCACAGTCCTTGCTGGCCTGGCAGGCACTGGCTGGATAGGATTGTCCAGTGTGGCTCCTTTCTGTTTGGTGATTTGGTGTTGCTGAGCTGCCATCTTCCACCAGCTTGGTCAACACTGTTGATGGTAATGACTGGAGTTGATGATTCCCAGTGGGACCAGCTAACCATGCTCTATGATTTTGTACCTTTGTGTTGGTGCTTTCTTCTTGAATCCTTGACCTAATGATGGCATCTCAATAATCTTAAACTCTGTAACTTTCTGTACTGACAACAGTCTGTAACTGTTACCTCCTTCCAGACTTCCCTTCAACTCTCTTTCAGTAGTTACACAGCCAGGCAGTACCAGAGATGGACCTGGGCGTGCAGGCAGCTGAACCTCTGGGTGGTGAAAGCAGAGCTACCACTTAGGGTTATAGGCTGTAGTGGTGGCATCTACATGACCAAGTTACACTGCAATTGAAAGTAGTAGTAAAAAAAATTAATTTTTGAAAACTTACCAATTTCATTTTGTCAAAAGAAATAATAAAAGTGCATTTTCTGTTTTATTTCCAAATAAAATGTTTCAAGTTATTATGCATTAGCACAGTGCTGTACTGTTTGTGGTAAACTCACAATGGAAACAGAATTCATTTGGGAATATGCCTACACTGGAATCAAAACACAAAAAGAAATCCACAACAACTCTGAAAGACTTCTGCAAACTTGCATTTTGTTCCCGATTGGGTCTGACAATGTATTTTTAATGAAGTCTTGAACATCTGCAAACTGTTTGCAAGCTAGAATTTTCTTCTTGAATTCCACAGCTGACTGTGGAATCACAGGCTGTGTAATCATGGATGCTATGTCTCCACAGTACCTATTTGCAGTATAGTAATATAATAATCATAATAATAGCAACAATGAAATCCCTTTCCTCCCAGTTAAAATTCAACATTCTGAATAGCATTTCATATTAGTATAATGTGCTATTGGCTGTTTATGATGACTCAAAATTACTGCAAATGCCCTCTAAACACCTTGTACTGCTGAAAATACATTTGTTTTCTGGGTTGTTCTTCTCCAGCTTCTTCATTTCAGTAAATGAATCTCAAAATGCACAAGTGTACAGGAGACTTCTGAACCAGGTTTCTTTTCAGATTAGATTACAATATACAAACCTATTGGGAACTCTGGTTTTGTGTCCACAGAATGATCTTAATTTCTTGCTAACTCTTATAGGAGTTAAATGAGTCAGAAATATTCACAGGGTGTTAATATTTCATCCATTCCTTAACTTTCTAAATATTTGTGTTGATATTGATTGTTGTAAGTTTTAAATCCTTGAATATGTTCATATGAATGCAGAGCAATATGCAGCTAGGAAAGCTGCTGTCATATAAAACTAGCAGGGCTAGGTAACGTACCCACTAAGATCAGGTCTAGAAATACCACTGATTTAATTGGAGAGACTGTATAATTGTGACGATGCGGTGTAATGTGGGACTGAATGCACTGCAGATCAGCTCCTAAAACATTGCAGTGCTCAATGTAGACAAACCCTTAAATTTGTATTTGCTCTCTTATCTCATTTTTCTATTGAAGCTGCAGGACCAAAATGGCAGGAAGTGCTATCACATTTTTTCCTTTCTGTGCTTACTGGCTTTCTTATGTGAGTAACCTTGTAAATTGATCTGTTTCCATAATTCCAAAGCCTTCAGTGACCTAGGAGTTGGAGGCTGTTCCAAAATATCTGCAGTTCCCTCAGTGTGATGAAGATGCTTTGGTTTTTATGAGCTCAGAGGCCACCGCCTATTAAACTGTTTTTTTTTCTTTTTTTAACATTCATAGAGCTTTCAGGATGCCTGTTGCTGAAGAGTCTGAAAGGCCTTCAGCTATCTCAGCACAAATGGCAGTAAAAATCAACATTTGAACAAGAGTAATTTTTCAGTCTTGAGTGTGCTTTGCAGAATGTGCATCTTTGAAATTTGGGTCAGAGGAGATCATTGGCATGGCCTTGGCTGCTGCTTAAGGGTCTTTGTTACAGTGTCGAGATACAAAAAGTAATGGAGAAGAGTGTGGAGCATTGTGGCTCTTCAGTTGACTTACAGCTATTTCATAGCCCATACTTGACCCCATTCCTGTGTTGGCGTAAAATGAATGAAGCTCATCTGCTCCTTTTAGGGAGAGATGAGTAATTCTCAGTGGAGTACAGTGCAAGTACAAGCATGAGGATCCCTTAATGGGATCTAGAATGGAAAGTGGGATAACATTGTCAGCAGAGCATCATGTCCCAGGTCATTTGCTGTGGTGCAAGTCAAGACTTATTAACTCAGACACAGCTCTGCCTCTGCCGTACCCGTGTCTCTGAGTGGTGCTGGATTGTAGCGCACAGCGGTGCTGGTGTGCCTGCCAGCTCCTTTGTGCCATGTTCTGCTGTTGAGAGGAGCTCTCCTCACGAACAAGGTCAGTTGAAGTTGCTGAAGTTGCTATCATCTCTGTGTGTCTTCTCCTTCAAAAACTTACCATTTTATCAGCTTACCACCTACAGGCCTGCAGTGATTTTGTGGTTAGTTTAGGTTTCTTTTTTTTTTTTGTGAGTGAATCAGACCTTTTCATTTTATCAGGGAAAAAACAGGTGAAGTTTTCTAATAACTGTTTAACACAATCTGTCACTACTGACTTTCTTTTTTTTTTGTTTTTTTTCATGAACAAGCTGGGCAAAGGTAAAATGCAGCAAAAGTCAGGAGACCTGTATGGATTTGTAGATGTAATGCATGGAGGTGCATGGGCTGAGTAGCATTTGAGAGGCCCTGAAGTACAGCAGCTAAAGTTAGCTGTCTCATAGCCTTAATCCCTTGGGTTGGGTTAATGAGATTGACTGGTCCTTGAACCAGGGAACATTTTAAGCTTTGGCCTTCCATTTAAGAATGAGTCAGTCAGCACTGTGAGCAGGCAATCCAGCAGCAATACTTCTCCCTGGGATTTCTTTCGTACTCCCTCATCTTTTTTTTCCCCCCTTGCTCTGCCTAATAGAAAATGGCAGCTTTGAACACTCTCATGGGAAAAGTATAGTAGACATTTTAGAGGCAGTAGTCTCTGCTTGAGAGCTTTAAGCAAAACTGGCAGCAGAATATTAGTCAACGATATTTATGCAAATGTTTTTCATAGAAGCTTCTGGTAGCAGTTTCCTTCACTGATCTGAAGACTCTGAAATTTTTATAGTTTAATTTTCTCAGCCTAGCATCTCTGGTCTGCTTTTGTTCTTAGTAGTTTTTTACATGTGATGTTAGTGACTGTTTGTTTCTTATGGAAATGAAATTTTCTAGCTCAGGGATTCCAGTCCTCACTGATACTTTTTTGCATATATTAAGAGTACATGAACTGCAGGACAGGTCTTGTCTTTCATTGTCCTGCCAACAACACTCAAACACCAGAAACTTTGGGGGAAAGGGCTATTTGATGTGCTGTTCTGATATGTTAAACTTAGAGGAGCCTTCCTTACAAGGTCCCCATTTTATCCTTTCTAGTGCTTTTATCATATGGAAGCTTCCAAAAAATTTTGCATTTTTTGGTGTCTACTTGCTTAAGTGCACAAATGCTGTTGTTGCCCATGCACTGTTGATACTGCTGCAGTAATTGTTCATAATGATTGTTAATCTGCAGATCCTCTAGTTGTAGACACGGTTTATGCTGTGGGTAGAGATATGAGAGGAACAAATAAAGGCTGCCATTTTAAAGGTTTAGCTTGCACTGTGCAGTCAGGGTATGTCTCATGAGAGGAGATGCTATCTTAGACTCTAAGAAAGTGTTAAAAAGAGAGAGACTAATGAAGCTGTTATATTGATGTGGATGTCAGCTGGAAGCTAAGCAAGGGAATAGCATTCTTCATCAGCTAGAAAAAAGGGAAGGAAGAACACTGATCACTGTTCAGACAACAGTGATCTGCTCCTCTGTCAGCAAAGAAACATATTTGTGCAGTCTATTTTATTATGCTAGGAACTGGAGTAATGATGGTGGTAAAAATGTTTTTGGATCCCTATTTCCATGATTGACATGCTATTTAAGACTTAAACCTTTAGAGCAAGTTCAATTTTGTCTGAGATATGATCACTGTGCTTGATACCAGGTGTCAGAAATTTCTCTTGTTTCCATCTTCCCATAATCCATTGGATCATGTTGTTGCTTTGTGCTAGCTACCTTCCTGGGAAAGAAGTTGCCTTGACTTTTTTGTAAGGAAGGGTTTCTTCTTATAATTGATCCTGTCTTAAACACTCCATTTTAATCTAATGCTAACCAGCACATTGATATGAATGAAGAGGTAATCTCTCAGCAAATTGTTTTGTTTTAGGAAACTTCTGTGATAGTCACCCAGACCTAGTTTAACCTCAGCTGCTTAGCTGACTGGCTGGCTGTTTGGATGTAAACCAGATGTGGTGTTTGAGCTGTGACTGATGAGAAAGCATTAGCAAATTGACCTTTTCCATAGGCATGCAGAGGACATTGCTGATTAACTCACATCTTCCTGATAGGAAGTATGTCCTTAGTAGTGCAAGTTTTAAGGTGAGGAAAGTAATTTGAATGATAAAGTGTGCAAAAATATTTTTCATAATCATCTGAACATTTCATATATTGGAAGGGGTTTGATTAATAACTCTGTGGTTAAACATTTTATAGTACTTTAATGTAAACAATTCATGTTACATTAATGTGTATTTTGTAGACTAAAACCAGCATACTTCAGAGTCATCTCATTTACTTGCTTGAGTTTGTATGTGTCAGAGTACTTAAATTTTTCAGCTTCTTCTGTCTTAAGGTCCAGTTTGGTACTTATCTGTGTGTCCTGCCTAGTGGTCAGGTGGTGAACCACTTTCTTTCCTGCTTGTGGCCTTCATCTTTCTCAGGTGGGAGTCCTGACCCAGGAATAATGTTCTAATTGATTCAGCCCAATTTTTTGTTTTCTCTGTTTACAATTGTAATTTGCCTTTGAAGGTTTTTCCTTTGTTGGTTTTCATGTTTTCCACTGAGATTGTTGTTCTCAGAAGGCGGCTGAAATCCTTCCAGTTGGAGATGTTAATGACAGATAACTACCTCTCTCCTAATTTGCCCTTAGTTTTGTCATAGGCTAGGTTGAGCAAAAGTGTTTGAATATTATTAGAGCATTTAGCTTTTTTTTTTTTTTTAATATTGTTCTGTCAATTTGGAGATTTAAAAAAAAGATTTGAAACATTAATTGAGAATGAAAACCAGAGCTCTTAATGAAGCTTTTCAGTGGATTTTAGTGTGTTTTCATGCAAAAATTTTGATTTCTTGATTCCCTGTTTCATGGTTTATGGTTTTTGTTTTCACTGGCCTAATTGCTTGTCTTTTTGCTCCTTTTAGCCTGAAGGAGCTCTCACTGTTAATATGGTTGTTGCTCTTATTTGGTGTAACCTGTTTTTGGTTGTGTTATGGCTTTTGTACCAGTCAGAGTACAAAATCTTCCACGTGGATTTTTTTGTCCCTCCTAAGGGCTAGGTACAGTTTTTCACAAAATCTCCAGCTCAGTGCAGCACAGTGCGGACTTGTCTAAAAAGTACTGTGTTTCCTCAATGCCAGCAAGTTCTAAAGGATATTTTAAAATTTAGCACCTTATAGCTGTGATCAGTTTACCTTGCAAACAGTTTTTCTATTAAGTTTACATGTAGCTCACAAGATACTTTGCTGTGTTCCTCTTGCTTAGTGTTGCTGTTACAAAGCAATCATTGAGTAAATGCTCTTGAGGTCACAGGGGAGCTGTGCTTCTGCTTTGCTTTCCTTGCAATTGTATTTTGTCAGTGGTTTCCTTTATTTACCACAGCTTATTATTTTTTCCTAATATTGATCAGGATTACTGCAAACATACGATGAGTAGGGTGAAACATATATACATACCAGACCTTGTTTACACTACGGTTGTGCAGATTTTATGTGGAACATGAGAGTATTTACGTGCCCTTGCATTCATCTTTGTTTTGTCATGGACAGTCTGTCTCTATCTCCTAATGTCTTTTTTTGTTATGCTCTGGACAAGTACATCACTTTACTCAGTAGCCATTTTGTAGGGGACCACTATGTTGACATCTCTTGAAATAATTCACTTAAAAGTAAAATACTTTTAAGTGAAGAATAAAATAAGCTTTTCCTTATTATTTCCTTACAAACCTAAATAAGTCTCTGCATCGTAGCCACTTGACAAAAGGTGTTATGGGAGTGGGATGGTTACTCTTAGACATGAGTTAATGTAGGGAACTTCAGTGTTCAGAATGCTTCTAAGTTAAGCAATTTCAGGGATACAGGTCTACAGTTTGGACTGAAGTTTCGGTTTGGATTTTGAAAACCATGTTGTGACTGAGAAACCTAAAGAACAGGATTTCTTTTTTTTTTTTAAATTTATGATGGAAAAAGTGGTGTTTTTCAGAAAATGTATTTTGGGAATAGTAATTTGTTGATTTATGGTGAAAAGATACTTCATCAGTTTGAGGAAGTGATATTCAAATTCTATTTCTGGCTCTTTTTTAGACTTCCTGATATTAAGATCATCTTTCTGTAACTTTCATTTATAAAATGAAGATGATAACAGTTCATTTTCCTCATGTTTTGCTTGTTACTCTTTAGGCAGAAAGACTGACAATAACAAACATCTCTTACTTCTACTTATGTAGTTGACTAAGCACAGGGGGATTGCGCTGTCGTATTGACAGTCTCTAGGCAATGCCAAAATAGAAATAAGCAGTTACGGTTTTCATATTATCATTTCAATTGGAATTACTCTAAGGTAACATCTGTGTGCCTGTGACAAAGCAGTCTTTAGCCAGGTGAAATTGGGCATGCTATAGGGCTGCTGAACATTGTAGGCCCCTGGTTAGCACTTGGTTTAAACTTGTGTACTTCTTAAACTCTTCTTTTTTTAACCAAGAGTAAGTGAAATATTATTTATGAATGATGTGTGATATGAATGATTTGACTATAAAATAGGGAATAAGTAGTACTTGAAATAAGACAATTCAGTCCAATCCCTGGCTAACCAAAGGAAATCAAAATAGGCATTAACTCTTGGGATACATGTACTGCGAATACTTTTTTTCCGGAGGAAAAAGCCATTCTCACATCATCTTACCACTGGGGTTGTGATACAGAACTTTGTGTAATAGGTAAAAAATGTAAATCTTTATGCTTTGTTAACTTGAAGCTATGTTGATTTTTCACCAGCTGCAAAGGACTGGAAGGAGCTTTAACCATTGTTAATCTCAACAGTTTAGACACTGAATTCCCTACAACAGCACTTCAGAAGAACTTGAACCTTTTTTGTAGGTTGAAGTTCTGTAATAATAATTTGTCTGTAAGCAGTCTGTTGTGGTCCTCTCTTCTCTCCACACATGCTTTCTCATGCTGTTTCTAGCACTGAACTCGTGGTGGCCAGGTGAGTAAGCTGGGCTGCCTGGACACCCCACCTGGCATAGTTAGCTGACTCATGCTGCTGTGAGAGGAGATGAAGTCCAGTGCTGATGTAACAGAAGAGTTGAGCCCAAATGACAGAGTATGTGGTGGGGAGATTGTGGCAGTCTTCTGGCTGAAATGGCTATGAAATGGTGTCTGTAATTACATTTGTTCTACATTAGTTGTTAACATGTTCACTTCCTGTCCCTGAGCCATTTCAACAAGATGATAGAGATTTTAAGTGCTCTAAATTAATCTTAATGGCATTGTGGTCAATGACATAGCCAGTATTTTATTGTATGCCAGCTGAGCACTGGTTGGATTTATATGTGAGTGCAGCTCATTAACTTTCCAAAGTATTTTATGATCCCAAGTTAGAAATTGCAGCATGTCTGCATGACAGTTTTGCCTCCTGGTGGAATATATTGTTGCACCTTTGGCTGGAGCAGTTGCATCCTGATCATCAGATGAGGATGAGGCAACTAGATGCTTGCCCCATGAGGTCATGTTTATTTAGAAAGGGGCTGCACAAAACTATTCCCCCTCTTTTACAACTCTAAAAATACCTGGCAGTCTTTTTGCTTAATATTCCTGATTTGCCCATTGTCACGTGGGACTCCTGAAGTTTCTCTCGCTTCTTTCTCCTTCAGGTCATGCTACAAGTTTTTGTCCAGGAATATTAGTTATTTCTGTTCAAAGCCTCTTTCCTTTGCCCTGCAACAAAGTTCTGTTCCCCCCCGCCCCGCCCCCCACATGCTTGCATTTAGTTCCCTGAGACATCTCTCTACCACTGTAATTCCCTCAGTGACCATTTCTTTCATTCACACTTTATTTTTAGTAATGGCTTCTCTTATTTTAACTGGTCTGTTAACTGAGTCTGGAGTGAGGATTCTAAGATGATATTTGCTTGCTATAAAAAAGAGTTCCATTCAATCTCTAGCAAAGGTGTTTCCTAAGAAAGTATCAGGTCATTGAATGCTCATTGATTTCAGCTAACTCTTAAGACAGTTCTTCAAATCCTTAAATATGTTTTGTTTTATTTATATTCAAAAAAGGCTCAGTGCAGTGCTATGTGTGACTGCTCAGTTTGGAGCAAAATCATCCTTTAAAGGTGAGCTGTTCCCTCGGTATTCAGTAAGCACATTTCATTATCATGCAGTCTTTTTTGAGTATTGCCCATGATGAATAATGAATAGGAGATTGGAACAAGGCATTCTTCTGTAATTTCTTCCCATTATCACATCTAACTATGTTCGCTACAGCAGAATTGATACTTCAATACAGCTACCTCTCTCTCTCTCCTTTACTTACCAATGTTGTAAAATTTATTGCATTTGCACCACACAAAACTTGTGGAGGTATGTGCACGTGCATATGAAACAATTCATACACATTCTTAGCAGAACCTGGCCCGTAGCTTGTTTGTGTGTGTAGTGAACTGTTATTTATTTTGAATTTATCACATTTTAGAGATACCATGCCTTGATTGCAGAAGTGATCCAGGGAGTTCACAGCCAAGGGTGTTGGATCCAGACATACTCTGCTATATTAAATGTGTGATGTGACCATATCTTTATCTCTGTAACAATAGTAAAAACAATACCTGTGCCTAAAATAGTCAGTGAGCAAAATAATTGTAAAAGATTTCAGATTATCAAGTAAATTGAAGCATTTAAGTACAGAGACAATGCATGTGTTTTTTAGCTGAGTGTCACCGCTGAAGTTGCTGCCGATGAAATAAAGAGCAAAACACTATTAATCTGCCTTTATAAAATTTGTAAGTGCTGCTCTATTGAAATGTTGGGGCCTTCTATAACATGTAGATGTATGTTTGAAGTTAAACATGTATTTAAAATTAAACTAAGGCACAAGCCCTTTCTGAACTGAGATGTTAAAATCATTTTAAGATCGCAAATATACCAGTCCTGGACTGAGCCTGTGGGTATAGTCACACAGAGAACTGGAGCTTGTCTGGAGGGGTTTCCCAAGAGCTGTGCTTTATGTGGAGTCTGCTGGCTTTGAGGAAGGGATTAAAGAACAGACTTTATTCCCAGGATGGCTTTGCTGACACCAGCTGATGAGCAGAAACATCTGTTTGATAATGGGAAAGCACTCCAAGCTCCTTTTAAAACACCTGACAAAGTTACTTTTAATTCTGTGTGAAGTAGGTGGGAGGGATAACAATCCTTAATTGTAAAGTGGATTCCTGTGTTGATACAAGGTTACCTAATCCATGCTTGCCTGAGAAAACAAGATTTATGTTTGTCACCAGACTTAGGCTCGGTTTCCATACCCTCATTTGCTCTGTCTGTTCAGACTTAAGTAAATGTAGCAAAATGTATCGAAGACAGGAGAAAGGAGAGGGGGACACCTAGACATTAGCAAAAGAGGTATATGCCAGCCTTGGAACGTTAGCTATGCTTGCTTGGAGAGATGCTGTAATAGCGGGAAGCTAAATGAGAACAAGGCTGAAGTCTGTTTTGCTTGCACATGCCTATGTGATGTGACAGCATTCAGGGATGGGAAAAGGCTCTCCACGTGGGTACCTTGGGGAGTGGTTTTGTGTGGTGAGCTGGTTGGCAGTATCTGTGATATCAGATGGTGTCATCCAAGGGTTAGGATTATACATGCCACTTTTCCCCTTGTCAGTGTCAAAGCTGACCTTGTTGTACGTGATTCTGTGACAGAGATACAGCAGTAGTTACCCCTGTGTAAATCCTGCATCAGGCTGTTTTCAAGATTCAGAGAGCTATTTTCTTTACAGCACATGAGACAGAAGTGTGAGATCCAGTCCTGCTTCTCATGATCTGAACTATCAGTGGCCATGAGCAATGCACAGCCCTTTATTTAAAGAACTTTTTTTTTTTTTTCTTCTCTTGCTGTGCAGCTGACTAACAAGGACTGCTTGAGTGGTGATCTAAAAAAAAAGGACTGTGCACATGGCAGATGCTGTTGGTGAAGATTGCCTTGGTAGAAGTGTCCCTAGCCCAGAGGCTGGACCAGTCATGTCTCCAGAATGTCTGAAAGCCCCTCTAGTTAACAGGAGTCATTCAGTTGAAGTCAGCAGATGTTGTTTTAGACCTTCAGAGCCCAGTGATCCATCTGCTTTCACAAGCCTTTCCTTGCTAAAATAGAGGTCCACTTTATTTCCTTGGAGCAGGATTTTTCATCCAGTGAGCTGTGATTCCCCCAGGGCATAGGGGAAGACAGTGATGACAATTGGAGTGGTCTTAAGACATGGAAAAGATAGCTAAACATTTAAAGAAAAGGTGCCTTGCAGAATGAATGCAGACTATTATAGAGGATTATTATGATCAGTAAACTTTACTATAACAATAAATAAAAGAATACAAATGTCTTGATATGAAGCAAGGTGATGTTCCCCTAAAAACATAGCGCCACTGCAAGAATAAAGGTTTCAAAGGGGCTGCACACATGAGTTAGAAGGTGACATAGAAAATAATGTCTTCAAAAGCAGGCTTCAAATGTAAAAGTGTATATATAATTCTACAGGAAAAGGTGGGCTCTGGTGTATGGCATGCTTCAGGCATGCAAACTTCTTACTGTAACATGATTTCCTGCAGTTCTCTCTGCTCTTCCTTTATCTTTAGTGAATTCATGTAGGGGAGAAAGTTGGAACACAGTCTTTTTGCAATTAGACACATGTAAATAATGGATTTTTCCTTTTCATTGCTGTGATCAAAATGCTGAATTTGTTACATATTCTTCCTACGTACAGAACTGTACAAACCCTTTGGTTTGACCCAAAGTATTTCACATAGTGTGAAGAGATTACTGCAAATTTTTCCTTACCATTCGTCATCCGTTTAATTCTCCACTCTTTTCACTTAACTTGTAATGCAAAAAAGAAAAAGAGAAAGTAGTGATTTTAAAATTTCAAAATAGAACAGTCCTACTTCTTTTTATTTTGTTCCTCTGTTTTTTTACATGATACAATTATCACTAGTCTTTGGTACAATGGTAACAATTTTGGTGAACATGCTATTCTCTAGAAATTAAGTTGTGTGTTGCTGTCTAGAGTTGTACTTGTCAGAATTTTACCCGGTTTCTGTTGTAGATAGTTACTAGTTCACATTTTTTGGAAGTGCACTGAAGTAATAAGACAAGAAAAGCTCTCTTTTCTTTTCAAGTGCTAGCTTTCTTTTTGATGGATGATTTTTAACTGCTGTAGATTGGAAGATTTTCTCATGCTCTGTAGTTAATAACCTGACTTCAGTTAGATGAGATTTGTTTTAAGTATGTTGCCCATTTCTTAGCATATATCATGACTCTCCGTGGGAAACAGTTCTTATTTTACAACCACATTTATCTGCTCTGGCAGCCTGGTATTACAAATATTTTTAAATTTCTTTGACTTATTTTGTGTAGCAGATGCTGAAACACTAAGACAGACTAGAGAAAATGTTGGAATATTTGCAAATTGTTTGTAAAAGTATGCTGTTTTATAGCAAATACTTTTGACTAACTATAGAGGACGAGGCTGTTGATCACTTACAACAAATACGTGGAACTTACCATACTAGTTTCAGGAATATTTTAGTATTTTTTCTGATAATGTTGCCAAAATAATTCTAAGAACCTGAGTGAGGTCACTAATATTTTTGAAATAATACTTCATGATGATTTTTTTTGGGAAATATTATCCGAGTGTGGCTGAGTATTGAGTTTGTTTAAAGTTCTTATGAAGCTACTCTGGGCCTCTGGAAAGCAAACAAGGGCAAACAACTCGCATTTTTACCCACTTTAGAAAAGAATGAGAAAATATATGTTGCAGAGATTTAATTTAGAATGTCTAATAACTTTCAGAGTTGTTAACAAGTATCTTATAAAGAGGGGATCTGGGTTTGCAGGCACAAACCTAGTTGCTCAAACTTGTGATACAAAGGAGACAGTCAGTTTGGTTCCATTTGAGGGAGAAATGAGAGGGCTGGATTTTTCTTTTTCATAGTCAAAACTCCTGTTGAAAAATTGGTAGTGGTTGCAAATGTAGATGTAAGGGAGCTAAGAAAAACCCTCAGAATTTAGGTTAACTGTGTGAACTTTGTTATATTTGTAGGTATACAAATTGTCATTACGAATATGATTCCTCATAACATTTTTCTGATATTTTTCAATGAACTATACTGCATCAGAACTATACTGCATCAGAACACCAGCAATGTACTGTTCATATACCTGTTGTCCAAACAGAACCTACCTCATTAATTCCCAGATGTGGAAGGTGCTTGGTGCAGGTTGTTAATGGTCACAAGGATGAATGCCTGCTTTGAATTCCCTCCCTGCCTCTGCCACAGAGTTGCTGTGGGATGCCAAGTAAATCACATAAACGGACAGAATCTCATTTAGTCATTATTCATGTACTACTGATTTTGTGAATGCCCAAACTAAGGCATCTGTGGCCAAAACTTCTATAAAGTGTTCACCACTGCAGTAAGGTATAATGGAAACAGTGCTTTAAGTATGTGCAATCAAACTGTTAAACAGACTTGACAGTGAGAGGTGTCAAGATAGGCACCCAGAATTACTCTTGTTCTCTCTTTGGTCTCCACTTTCTTACATGAAAATAATAGTCTAACCTAATCTTGCAAAGATTATGAAGAAGAGCATTAATAACATTTGCGGGGTAGTAAGTGCCATTGCAGTGAGTCATGAATTATGCACTTACACTGGAAATCTGTTTGTCTTTTGTAGGAGAGAATGTACTGCTTTTAGTTACATATTTAGGCCAACCCTGCAGAAAACTTTGTTTTTTCTCTTATTTAAATTACTGTAAAATCAAATTCTTAGTACGGTGATCAAACAGCCTGTGGGAAAGTATATAATAATTGGGCATTATTTTTCAATCCAATGCAGTTTTAAAGTAACACTACCTACCTGCCTTTTGAAATGAAAGTAGTAAACAAACAAATTATTCTAAACAAATCTCATGTCTTAATCATCATTCTGTTTTACTTAAGTTCCTCTTTGGAACAGAATATAAAAACTTCATTACTTTTGACTGAGAATCTTTTTATAAACTAAGGAAATAATATAGTCCCCGTTTGATGGATTTGGAAGTAAGATATGGTCAAAATAAGCCCAAACACATTAAAAAAAACATCAGTATGTGGAAGTTAGGGGCTTCAGTTTCAAACTTACAGGTGCCAACATTTAGACTGAACTCTGGACCAAGCTCCTCACGTTGTGAATGGCACACAATGTGACCAGAATGTGTCATCCAAAGCAGCTAGCCAGGTAGGCAGAGTGTCACAGACTGTCCCCCGCGGTAGCCCTCTGCTAACCAAGAGGGAATTTCTGAGGCCAGGGTAGGTCTGTGGTGGTGTGTGCAAGGTTCTCCATACATTTTGTGCTCAGTGGTTGCTGGGTGAAAGGCAGAAGCAAGACCAGTGTTTGGAGATGGTTGACTGCTTTGACAATATCTATTGCCTCAAAGCCCCTGAGAGACCTGGGCAAAGGTGTGGGTAGTTTCTGAACTGTGTTCCAGCTTACGGGTGACCTTGGTGTGAGCCATGGAGGTCTGGCAATCCAGAGCTGTTCTGGGCAGGCGGAGGGGCACACAGGGAAACTTTATGGGCGAAATAAAACTACATTCAGCATTAGGCAGGAGACAAATGAGAGTTTGCAGCATTGCAGCTTTTGTACCTTGGCTCCATCTCAGACATCACTAAATGCCTTTTCTGTATTTGCCAGGAGACATTCATTGTAATGCAATAAGCTGAACCTTGATTTTTCTTCTATTTGCTTAATATTTTCTTCCCTTCTGTTGTCCTCTTTCTTATTATGGATAGATTTGGCCACTGTCAAATTGAATGATTTTTGGCATACTTGGTTGACTCTTTTTTTTCCCTAATTTGCTGATACAGTCAACTGTGCCAGTAAAGCAATTATGCAAAATTGTGTATAAAGGTTTAATGATACAAAACAGTGTTCATCACAAATCTAATTGTGATTCCTAACATCCTTCCATAAACTCTGTGGTTAATATGTATTTTGTTAAAACCTGTATTTAGTTCAGCAGATCAGGGAACATTTTAACATACACATTACTGTTAACTTTGAAAGGAAGCAATAAATAAAAATAGTGATTTGGAGGAGTTCAGATGATGATCTATGTGCTTTCAGGTAGTGATTATAAGAAGTCTGCTTTATTACATATCTCATCAGGTTACACCATTACCTGTTTTACATTATGAATGATTACTATGTATGGTTGATTGTGCACTGAGTCTAATACAACACAAAGATTAAATGTGTACATGGACATTGTAATGAAGCAAATAATGTGTCTCCCTACTGAAACTCAAGAGACAGTGGGTTAAAAGAGAATACAGGTACACCGTACATAGGCTTGATATCTGGTTTCCACTTGGATAGCTGAACTGTTTCAGGAAAAGAGCAGTAAAGCAATACTTGGTAATACTTTCACTGAAGCCAAAAATCCCATTGGCTTTTCTTAATCCAGAATAGAGCATTTAGGAACATTCCAAAGCTGATATTTCTCCTTCACCTTTGCATTGATACTTTCTGATTTCTGTGCTACTGCTTTCCTTGGAACCCTGGCTGGGATTTAATCCTACCACAGAAAGTACTGGCAAGTCAGATATTATTACTAGGATTGACATTTAGTAGAGTCTCATTTACACATCGAACTGTGTGGAGAGACCTTCTGCCACAGTCACTAGAGACAATGCAAAGGCTACTTCCATCAGGCAGGGTATGAGGAGAGAGAACGAAAAGTGGTTCTCCTTTCTATCCCCTTCTTAGTTAGCAGTTGTAGGCTCTGCATGAAGGAGTTGCTACAGACTGTAAGGACAGGGAAGAGTAAGAAAGTACCTGGCAGTACTTTCTGCTATCTCCCTAATCACACTTGAATGCTGAATTATGAATGTGAGTTATGTTTACTTGGTTCACTCCAGGTATTGAAATGTGTGAGCTGTGTTATACTGAACAGATCAGTCTGTGGCTTATACAAACAGCTTTAATTTACTGCTTTCTGGAAACAGAGGCCTGAAGCAGTCGTGGAGGTTTCAGGAATGTTAATTGTTTGTGTACATGAATGAGCTTAGAAATGGTCGTTTTTGCAGTCTTCCAATAGCTCACTGAGGGTAATGGTGTCACTGCCGGAGAAGAGAAAAGAGAATGATATTTTTTTTTTTCACAGTCTACTAATATTTTCAGGGCTTGATATAATGTGCCTTTAGCAAACCATGAACTTCTCTCCTACTGAGTCACTGCATCCTGCCTACATTCAGTGTAGGCAGAGAACCATTATACTAATCCACTCTTCCATCATATCTCTAACAAACATATGTATTTCCTTCGAATACTTATTTTGATACAAGAAGTGCAAGTTTTTTTATTTGGCAACACAAATAAGTAGGAGATTGTGACTTCTGAACGTCGTAACTTTAATTGTGGTAGTTCTGGTTTTCAGCTATGATATGACTTGACAAATGTATGACAATCATATTTGGCTTTAAGGGAATAATCCTGCCACCTCATAGCAACCTTAGAATAATTCATTCACCTCTTCTGGTAGGATAGATTTAAAAGGCAGATGCTGAAATTGGACTTTTGCTTTGTTTTTTAACAGGTACGGTTATATGCAAGGCCTGATGCAATCCGAAGAGGATCAGGGGACTATGCACTAAATATTACAAGGAGACTCATTGAGTTTTATGAAGATTATTTTAAAGTGCCCTATTCCCTGCCAAAATTGGGTAAGATTTCCCAAAGAATGTGAAGTTAATCCAGAAATTAGGGATTAAGTCAGCTACTCTAAAGGATTGTAATGTGTTGGATTTCAAGTTGAATGTTTGGGTTAATTTAGGAGGATCATTAAGTAAGAAATTTTTCCTTGTGGAGGAAGGGAAGCCAAACCATGCTTTCTCCAACCTGGAAATGAAAGGAGCAGGAAGCAGTCAGTATTTACATTTATTAGACAACAGGTTGAGAACCTGAGACCTTTCACTGACAAGTGAGCTGGGTTTTTCTTTGTTTTTTCAACATTGTCAGTTTTGGTTCTTACTCCTATGAGATAGCCATTGGAAGATGTTTGTTCTGTAATAATTGTACCTTGGTGCCTCAGCCTTAAATGGGGAGCAGAAGTGAAAATATTTGTGGAAACTGGCAGCCTGTAGCAGTGCAAGACTGTGGGCTTGTTTTTTTTCTTTTTTGATTTTATGGCTCATATGGCTTATTAATGATGATTCGTAGACAAGCTTATTGTCTTGTTTATTGAAAAAATTGCTATGATTTTGTGACCTTTTAAATGTAAATCCCATAAATTACTATTATTTTTAAAAAACAGTTTCTTATCCTTCCTTTCACCACAATCAGTCTCCTACTCATTTAAATACTTTCCACAGTATTATTATGCCCTCCCTCCTTTGGAGCATGTTTGATAGAGATTCAGAAAAGCCTATTGCTCAGCAGCAGGAAGAGAGCATGTATTTGATCAGAAGTACTGGAGTTGGAACCACAGGTGATCCTCCCAGGAAGTCAGGGTTTATTTCATTAAATCCCTTGCCTGCTGAGTAGGTTTATTGGACTTAGAGCTAATGGTGTAGGAGATAGATAATGTAATTGATGTTTCTAGATGAGGGTATTGCATGAATATTTTTATAAGGATAAATAAATATGTGTCTTTTAATAACAGGTTGCAGGCAGTGTTCTCCTAGAGAAATATGCAGATGGGTTAAACAAGCATATGGCCTATTTAAGTATACACAAACTTTCTATGTATACTTTCATTTATGTCTTCAAACATGTTAATAATGCTTTGTAAAGGAAGTTCTAGGCTTACAGGGGCCAAAAATTTAGAGGGAGAAAATATAATCAAGAACTTGTTGAATAGAAAAGATGAACATAGAATAGTTTCAGTTGAAAGGGATCTTAGAGATCTTCTAAACATCCAAACATCGTTACTTCAGGTAGTTTATTGAGAATGCCAGCTGGCAGTAGTGCTAGTAACTCTATCTGCTTCAGAGTATCTTTCAGAACTATAACATATGGTCTTTAAAACCAACATGCTATATCCATTGTCATTGTGCTGTGGCATATATTTTAAAAATATCTCATTGTAAGTGAATATATTTCAGTTTGGATCTTTTTGGAACAGAATGGGAAGAACAGTCATAAGTAAAGTTGTATTTTTTCATCAAATATTTGCAGTAAAATTGTTAATAGGAAATACTACGTAAAGACTAGCCATTCAGTAGTGGTACAAGAAAATAATTACTATCGAGAATAATTTTTATAATACAGTAAGGTTGAATTTATTTAATATAGATATAGGAAGAAAAATGTCTAAACTCAGTGATATAAATATTTTTGAGAATTTTATTTACATATTTATTTACAGGTATATTTGTTCCAGTTCAAGCAAACACTGATTGCTATATTTAGTCATGTGCTGGTGTCTTTAACCTGAAAGAATGCTGAATTTTTATTTTTGCTGTAAACTTGAAAAAAATTCAAAGGTTAGAAGGTTAGGGACAGTAGTCTGATGGGTGAATAGAAGAACTAAAAATGGTAATAATGTAACCTGTCTATGATAGGGATTTTTCTATAGTTTTGAAGAATTTCCCAACTGAAAAGACAAAACAGCATTAACAACAGCACTGGAGAAAGCATATGCATCAGGTAGATGTGCTGATACTAAAAATGCACCTGGGCTCTCCAAAAGCTTAGGACTCTTCTGATTTACTGCTGTCAGTACTGCAAAGGATTGAGTACTTTATTACAGTTTTAAGAAAAATGAGCATGTTTTCTTCGGGGCATTTCAGAAGTCTTTAATTTCACTTCTAAATGTGAAAGTGGGAGTGAAAAATGAAGAATGTACTTTGGAAAGCTTTTTAATGTCAACAGTTTTATAGAAAATGTTCTGTTTCAAACAGATTTAAGAAAAAAAATGTTTCACGTACTTTTTAGTTCTAACAAGAAGAAACTTAACCAAATGTAATTATTTTTGTTGAAAGCACAGTTCATGTTTACAAAATGATTTTGTTGAAACACTGACCAGTTGACCCTGGAGGTGCTGTAGTGGCTATTGAGTGAGACATTTTTAGTGTCAGTGGTGTCTGTGGGGCTGTCTGTGTGTGTTAGAGTTGGAGCTACAGGTGATTCTCCCTGGCCTAGGGACCTGCCACCTTTGGCAAAGCACTTTCTCATCTATGTGGTGATCCATTTGAGCTCTCTATATAGTAGGAGTATCTGAGGACATTTAGGCTCTTTAGATGTGTTGCTATATCAGAAGGTTCTGTGTTCATTTGTTCACTTCTGAATTATTGAGATCCATTTCCAAGGCATTTGAAACTAGTGCTCCTTACTTGAGTTTATATTACATCAGCCAGTGTTCTCTACAGGAACCAATTCCTCCTGTTGCTCTTGACTACCTGACTGGTGGTGACCAGGCTTTCTTGCTGTGCTTACATGCAATCAGATGGCTGTGGCTAAGGTTTTTTACTTCCTATATGGTATGTACTGCCTTCTGAATGCACTGGAGAAGTAGATTTGTTTTCCAGTTGATGTGAATTCTGGTAATGAATGTAAATTGGGAATTTCTCTAACTGGAATTAACAATTTCTACAGTTAAAAGTTCTACTTAGCATGTGCTTTTTTTTCCTACTCTCCACTTCATACTCTGAAATGCAAGGTGCTTGTGTAAGGTTTCAAACCAATATTTTTTATACGAATTTCATTTATGAAAAATAAATCATGTCTTTTAAACAAAACCTAGATTTTTCCAAGACTATAATACTATCATTGTAAATATCGGTTAAAGTGGTGCGTAGGTAAAAACTATGGAATTTTATTCAATCTAAAGAAGGGGTTTTAATTACATTCTTATGGCTAGCGAATACAAAATATTTCTGTATTTATACTGCATGGTTATTTTTAATCCTGTTTGCACTGCACAAAAAACTGCTTTGTATGCACAGAGCTTTTTCTTATGAGGGTCTTTGAGACTGGAAAGGTCTTGAATTTTTCCCCCTGAAGCCATGACCAGTTGCTGTTTTGGTGTGCACAGAACTTAGAAATTTAAAAAGAAAAAAAAAAACCATCAGAAAAACCACCTTAAAAGAGAGGCTTCAAAGGTCAGAGTCACACTATGGGGAATGAAAATGTAATCAAGCCCTCTTGCCATGTGGACAGCTGTGATTCTTTAGGTGTAAATGGTTTGAGGTGGAGGGGCTGACTGGCTTTTCCAACCAAGACTCCACTTCATGTGGGGTCACTTGAGAATCCCCTCCCTCACCCTGCTGGTCGCCCTGCTTTTGATACAGCCC
Source organism: Pyrgilauda ruficollis (assembly GCF_017590135.1). Lineage (NCBI taxonomy): Eukaryota > Metazoa > Chordata > Aves > Passeriformes > Passeridae > Pyrgilauda > Pyrgilauda ruficollis. The sequence continues at coordinate 7,182,923 of NW_024518095.1, forward strand.
AGATTGGCTCATGTCCAGCCTCTTCTCCACCAACACCCCTAAGTGAAACATATTTTCCGACTTCTGAAAGTTCTTTTCTGTACATTTGTTGTATGGTAAACTTTGGAGTTCCATCTGATATATTTTATGTTGTTTATTGTTTGGTGGGATTTTTTTCCTTTATGGTTGTGGTACTAATAACCTGCTTCATACAAAAATTTTATGGTTTTGTTTTCATTATGCTGCATAAAACACTGTGAAATTGTGATTGCAAGGTCTCAGAAAATTATTTTCCAAGGGATTTAGTGAACATGCTGCACAATGGAAGACAAGACTTGACCATTAACATTTGCTCGTGCAGTGTTTTTGGAGGATTCAGTTTTTAAAGTATGTCACTGAAGAATTTAAACTCTCTCGTATGAGGTAGAAAATAACTCAGGCATTAGAATGAAGAAGTTCAGCAGGGGAATGTTCGCATTCTGATTTTTAAAAGAAACTCATGTACCTGTGTTCCATTTCCTGATAGCTGACAGTGAACATTCTGGTGAGAGAGAACTGCTGCAGCCTCATGCAGTGTGAGTCATGGCAGGCCCAGAGAAAAAGCGTTGAGATGCTGTTGTTATGTTAGCCAGCTGACTTGCTGTGAGCCCTAGTGATTAACTGTTCCTTTTGATTTAAGTGCTTTACTATTAGCTTGACTCTTGGGCATGCTCCTGACCTATTCATTGCAACATTGCCTTCTGCCCTGCTTGATCTTCCATCATCTCCATCAGCACTTCTTGTGCTCCTGCTTTCTCCCCCTTCGTTTGTCCTTCCTCCTGTCTCTGCTGCTCCTTGTAGGGTGAACCTCCATGTTGCTGCCTGCATTCTTTGCTAAAGTTATGCTAAAAGTTTCATAATTCTACCCTCATGCTTTCTCTCTAGCTAGGTGAGGCTTCCTGCCACCTGTCCAGCTCTGAACTGAAATTACTGAACAACACCAAGCAAGATAGTTTGTTTTTTCTTCTGTGTCTATAAAATTAAAGTATTAATTAGTCCTTCTGGAATGGGGAAGGGTGGGAGAGCAGGCACTAAAAACTTCATTCATGTGCCTAAACAGAATTAACTGGTACTGTTAAATGCCATGGGGTATTGTGAGAACTCTTAGCTAATATCCTGCTGGCTTTCAGATGGGATTCTCTTGGGCCATGACTGGCCCATACCTGACAGTTTCACATGGATTGAGTGCTTTTTAATAGCTTTGAACACCTCAGTTGGGGCTATCACCCATGTTTAGGCAGCAGAGTTGAAGGTTTGCTGTTTTCTTTGACTAACTACTTGAAGAAAGCATAATGCTTCTGCACATGGAGGGCTATTTGTTGATACAGATCATTCCTGCACATAGAAATTGTGTCACTTCTTCCCTTTGAGGTGTGGTTTTGGCATGAGAGGGCTTTTTTTTTTTTTTTTTTTTCTTTTTTAAATTTCTAAGCTGTGAGCACTTCAAAACAGAAACTGGTCAGGACACTAGGGGGAAAAATTCCAGCTCCAGCCATAGGGAAAAGCAATGTATTTTCTCAGAACAATGCTTTGATATAGAAAAGGAACTGTGAATTATTAAACTGAAACAAACCACATAGGAAATCAATCCATAGTATGATGTTAACAAAGAAGGGAAAAAATAGTCATCACTTAGGACTTACTATATTGCTCTAAACTATTTCAAATGATAAACCAATTATTTTCATTAGTGAGTTTAATACAGCTCACAATGGGCATTCTAACAGGTTTTGGAAGTTTGTTAAGGGTACCTGATCTCTCTCTGTTGCATTAGCATGGCAAGTCTGATATTATTTGCAGGAGATGGGAAAAGTTACGTGTAGGAATGAAGTAGCCTTATATAGAATAAAGATGAATGGGCCCTGGTGGATAATTCTGTTCTGAATGGGATGTTTTCATTATGTTGTGATTTCCCTTCCCTCTTAGCTGTGACAAGAATAGAATCCATACCTCTCAGATAAGGAAAGTGTTCAGACAGGAGTATTATTGCCAGTAGCAATTCAGTCCATAGTAAAAAGAAGGTGACCAAGTCTGACAGTGTCCCCACCGGCTACTTGGCTAAATCAGCTTCGCTTTTAAATGAGTAGTAAAAAAAAAAAAAAAGAAAACAAACAAACAAACAAACAAAAAAAAAAAAAACCCAAACACCTGAGAATGATGCTGCTATGAGAGGGTAATAGGATGTGGGATTGTGGGAGATTCCCTGGAAATGTCAGGGCTGTTTTTGAGCCAGGAGAATCCTTCATCTGAATGTAAATAGATTTTTCCCAAGCTGCTCTTCAGTATATGTAATTTGAACAGTTAGTACCAGTGTAGAAGTGGGTGCACTGAATTTCAGCAGTGTCTATTCTTAGTTCTCTACCTTGTGAGAAATACGGATGCCTTCAGAAAATTCAGACTTTGGCCAGCAGCTGAGATATTTTATATCAGTAACTGTAGCTTTATTTTAAAGGAGCGTGTCTAGGAAAAACTTAGGTCTTTGGTCCACAATGAACTTCTTGTTTGTATAGGCATTATGAACGGTAGTTTTTATTATAGGACAGGGTCTATATGCCATTAGGATACTGTGACAGTTACTTTCTGTGCATGATGTGACACTATGAAAGTTACCATGCAAAGCTCAGAGCTACATGGCAGGAAAACAAATACAAAAGGGTTTGGATAAAAGATAAATTATATCACTGAGGATACTGTGGTAGATTTAGATGGTGCTCAAGAAAAGGGATGTGTCAATCCTGGGCAGTGTTCAGGAAGATTGGATTGCAGTAAAATCCATGCAGTAGATAAACCATGATTTTTTTTCTTTTGAAAATTGTACCTATAGCATTTAGTTTGAATGAAGTAGGTAATGCTGTTGATCTACATCAATTAAGAGTACCAAGGAGAAAGTAATGACCTTTTCTCTCAGAACTGAGGAAGAAACCTGATACCATCTATGTCTAAAATAGGACAGAAGTGTTACACAATCTACTCAAGTATGTTGTCCTATGGTGGAAAAGGAAATGGCTGTTGTTGACTTAATGAAACGCGTAGTCCTTATGCAGTCATATACACCGGGCATTATTTAAACAACACCTTCAAGAAAACTGTATATTTACAAACAAAGGTAATGGAATAATATGTAATGGACTAACGTGTTCATAATGACAGTATTTGAGTAAATATGAAAGTTTACTGCTGACTTGCTTATGTGTAATTTTGATTCATAGTTGTATGACAAACTTGAAATAATTTCAAGTTCAGTTCATGAAGGTTCCAGTTTTCATTTAACCTTGCAGTTTCAAATGGAAGAAGGGTGAACAAGTATACTATGGTGACTCCTGTTTTTTCTGTCTTAACATGTGAAGTAGAGGATGTACTGAAGAGTGAAACTCAGCAAAATCAAAGTGTTGTGCTGGTGAGAAAAAAAAAAAAAAAAGGCAGATTATAGGACTGTAGGACTGTCCACATCAAACACTGATACAGTTCACTCAGACTTTTTGTTTAATGTGTGCAGTTTGAGTACAGGTCAATTCTATTATTTTTTAAGAATTTTTAGTGTGAATTGATTGAGACAGGTAGTTTTACGTACTTCAGTGGCAGCAGCAGCAATAACTTCCACTAGTATTTTCTTCTTATTCAGGATTGTGGTTTTTGGCCTCCCACATTAGATTTGAAAAGTGAAGATAGCTCAGTTTCTGGCTGGATTCAAACAAGTTCAAATGAGTCTAAGAGGAACTAACAATCAATACAATGAAATCTGTTTTTCCATTCCTGTCTGAAAATATGTTCTGCATCAGTTTTAGCCCTGCCTAGTGTTTGGCTTGCTGAACCCTATAGTTGCTGTGTTGGATCTCCAGCCCTGGAAGAGGTAATGTTATGACAATGTTCAGAGTCTTATTTCAGAAATCTGTTCAGAGTCGTGTTTCAGTAGCACAATTTTATTTAGCCTGAAAGTCATACTATAGCCTATTTCCTTGGTCAAGACAGACAAGAAAACCTTAAAAGACATTTCTCCTGCATCTCTCGCTCACTGGAGGCACTTAGAGCTGTTGGGGTTTGCATAACTCCTTGCCTTCCTTCTCTTAACTGATTTAGGATGCTTAGCTCTAGTTTCAGAGCTAATCTGTACCTTTTGTCACTTATTCAAAGTCTCTGAATGGCTGGGAAGAAAACTTCCATGCAGAAAGACTACAAGGAGATTTTAACAATACTTGCATTGTGTTGTTCTTTTTGCATACATAGCAATTGTTTTCACAGCAATTTCAAAAATCCTGCCATCAGTTTCATGCTGATGATTAGGACCTTTAGAAGTGTGTGAATTTATTTATTTTTCATATGAGTATTATTGGTGAAAGGGAGTGAAAGAAGAACAATTGGGTTTTGGTTTTTTGTTTTCTTTTTTTCCCCCTGCAGCACTGAAGAAGTGTTCCTGTTAACTCTCCATGTTTTCAGTTTTAGAAGGATTGTGCTCCTTTGGCGTTGTTCGTTACACTCTCCAGATGGTACTGTGACTAAGTTTGTTTTCCATTAGATGCTGATTTGAGGGCAGCAAATATATTACACTGAGAAACAGAAGTTTTACTAGGCAAAGCTGATGATAAAGCACTTTGCCCACTGCCTCACTGAAAGTGATTTGTATTTGGCTTTGCTTATTTTCTTTGGCTTGTTTTGAAATAAGAATGTATGTATTTTAAAATGTTACCTATTCAGGCATAATGTAATGCCAACATCATGAGAACTCCATAATTGTCCCTACTAAGAACATTCTTTTTCACTATGAACCTTGTTCCATAAAGAAAATTGATGAGGGAAGTACACACACACACACACACACACACACACACACACACTCGCTCAAAATAACCTAATTAATGTTCTTCCTAGTAAATCTAAAAGGTGTGCATTACTAGTGCAGGGAGAGTTAGAAAAAAGTTACCACTTACTTGAAAATATCCTGAGTATTAGAAACAGCTAAAAATCTTTATGTAGATGTTTAAAAATGAGCTTTCACATCTTATTTCTAAACTGTAAAAAACCCTATAGATATAGATGTAAAGAAGATACATTTTCATGTATCAGCACAAAGCACACAAAGTTTCTTTCAAGAGATTATTACAGTGTCTTGGAAAGATTGTAACACATTAAAGTGGGACTTAAGTAGGCCAGAGATTTCTGTTCATACAAAAGATGTGAGAAAGTGTATAGCTACTGAGCTGAATAAACCTATTGCTGCTGGCTAGATTCTGCTGGCTTAGTTATAAACCTTCCACCTGTACTAGCTAGTTTCTGTAAGCTACTGAAATTCAAAGGGATGTATGTGCTCACCTTTTATTGCTTTTGCTAAGGATATTGTAACTGAAAAATATCCTAACACAATGAATTATGCTACGTTTGCAGTTCCATGCCTGAAGCGACTTCATTTTTACATTATGGAAACCAATGATTTTCAGTGTAACGATGAAAATATTAAGATGGCTGAACAACTTTTATTTAAACAAGTGAATCTTACCATTGTGCATTTCCCCCTCGCCCCACCTTGCTTCCTGGGTGCTAGTAAGCTTCTTAAAATGGTATATGGACATTGAAAGAATCACTTAATTAAAATTTGGTGGAGATCTCTGATAGGTGCTGCTAAACTTGCTTTCTCTGTTCTCTCTTGTTGTATGTGAATTCTCCTTTTCTTCTAATTTATTTAATTGCCATCTGCTTATGTATTTAAACCATAACATTTCCAGATGCAGGATCAGCTCTGTGAAGACTGCGATTTCTGTCGCTCTCTCTGATTCTTATCAGTAACACTTCTAACAAAGCTGTCCTCATGAAGATGAATATTTGTCATAGTGATAGCACACTTCAGGAAGTATATTAAGCTAAAACAACTCCACTGTTCAACTAAAAAATATGTTCCTTGTCATATGCTACTGCTGACTGAAATTAAACTTGGGCAACATTTTAGTCTAGAAAAATCCAGCTGCTTTTTCTTCTTGGAGTGTTTGGCACTGCTGCAAATTGTTCTGCTTTTGTAAGTGCTGGGCAGTTCAATCCTGAAGTGGGTGGGAGCAGAAGGGAAGGGACAAGTGCGCAAAAGAACTTAGAAATGAACTGTGGAGACCTTTGTCAGAAGTTTCTGCAGCTATTGCTCTGGAGGATTTAGATAAATCTTTAGAAACTGTTTCCAAATAGTGCCTGAGTTTGTCAACAGTCCTGAGCTGTGCAACAAGAGGGAACTTACCAGTGGAAGGGATCATGCCAAAAGAGGTCCTGAAAAAGGACCTCTCAAAAGAGGTTCATTCAGCAGGGACTTTGGTCTGTCACCACCATGACGCTAGGTTTTCTTTTGAAGTCATGTTGTAAAAGCACAGGTAATTTGACAGAACTTTAATTACATGTAGCTCTTTATGATGTGACTCCCAAACAGTAACAGAGGTCAGTGGTGGAATTCCTCATAAGAAATTATGTGAGATGTTTCCATGGTAGTTACAGTACCTAAGCACTTTGTAATCACTGTTTACATGTAATGTATTTGCAAATGGAGAAACATCACAGTTCTATTGTCCTATTTAGATGCTCAGCTGAAAGCTAAAGAGTGAGGACAGGCGGAAGTTTTTGCTGGTCAGATGTGTATAAAATGCTCAGTTGCCAGGTAGAATTTGAGTGTGCATTGAGACAGACAGCTGGAACTTGCATCCTTTCATGGTTAAGTATTGATGATTTATGTGAGGGACATACAAGTGACTGCAGTATTTCCTGCTTTAAAGTTGGTCTGAGAGGTGTTCCTCCTAGAGTGCTAATTCTCAGGTGTGGAAATATATAAAGCTTCACAAAACTGTCAGCCCTAACTTAGATACATAGAATAATGCATTATATGTCTTTTCACTGGTAATGTAAAAATTAATTCCTAGGCATCTTTTCTCCGTATTTGTGAAATGTTTTAAGCTTTGCTTCTTTCTCTCTTAAGGTAATCACAGGGAACTGAATTTTAAGAAGAAGCAGGCTGTTACTCAGTAACAAACAGATGCATTAGAAATGCAGTTTTATGCTTCATGCCATATCTCCAGGATTTTCTGTAGAAAGCATACAACAGTTTCCAAGTGATTAAAAGGGTCTCTGAATTGTACAAGTTACGATTGATAACACAATGATCTTATGTAGCTCTTAATAAAACCTGCCAGAGAAAGAATGTTGACAAGTGACACTGAAGGATATTTGAAATTGCTCTAAGTCATTCAGAGTAATAGTGAACAGACTGTAATGCTTATATTGTATTTGAGGACAGTTGGATGGAGGTCCAGCCCAGAAAAATTCACTGTTTTATCTTTGTCAGTCTGTTTCTTGAAAAAAAAAAAGAAAAAAGAGCTTGCTCTTTGCAATCAAAATACAATTGCTGTCTGATAGCTTTGATGTGGAGTATAAAATGGTCAAATCTAAGTATACAGCTGAAGGATAATTTAGTGTTTCAATAGTGAAGTGCAGAAAAATAACATTACAAGCAAGTAAAATGTAATTTTAAACATTAAAAACAAATCTTCCTACAAGTAGTTCTAACCTCTTGAAATTTTACATATACTTGTCTGTGAATGTTCCTTTAATATTAGTTTGTCTGTCCAACCATATATCCTGGCTGTACTTTATAATGGTGGGCCTATAAAGACTGTAAGAACCCATATCTGTAGAAAAAATTTCACTCAGCAGATGCCAGACTTTTATAGAGGCTCTCCCAAACTATAGTTCCCACCTTTCTCCTGTCATATGTAACAGGTGTAAGTCTGATCATGGAACCAAGAAGTGTGCATATGGGATAAGGAATCTGGGAACAGACAGTCTTACAAGCATGTGATGACTTTGGAAATGTGGATAATGAGGAGATCGTGTGTGCTGATATTTTGCTGGTGTAGAGTTAATTTTCTTTTGGTGGCTGGTGTGAGGCTGTGTTTTGTTTTAGTTATTGCTGGGCAGAGCTTACACAGACCCAAGGCCTTTGCTGCTTTTCATGCTGCCACACTAGTGAGGGACCTGGGGGGGTCTGGGGGGCTGGGAGGAGACACAGCCAGCACATGTCACCCAGACTGACCAAAGGGGTGTTCCAGACCCTATGACATCATGCTCAGTGTATAAAGGTGGGGGAAGAAGGAGGAAGGGGGTGACGTTTGAAATAATAGTGTTTGTCATTCCAAGTCCTGATGGAGCTCTCCTGGAGATGGCTGAACACCTGCCTGCCTATGGGCAGTGATGAGTTCATCCCTGGTTGTGCTTTGCTTGTGCACAGCTCCTGCTTTCCATATTAAACTGTCTTTATCTCAACACACAAGTTTTCAGGTTTTACTTTTCTGATTCTCTCCCTAATACCACTGGTGGGGGAGTGAGCTACTCTGTGGTGCTTGGCTGCTGCTGGGCTTGACATTGTGGCAGTTTTCAGGCTTTTATCTTGTGGGTTCCATGGAGAAGATGGGTCCTGTTCACTGGTTATGAACTAGTTGTCCCTCATTTTAGAAGTCTCCTGACCTTTTTCCCGTTGCCTCTTCCACTCACAAATCATCATTGCAGCTCTTTTTCATCAGACCCAAGAAGGATCAGGCAAGCAGGCTGTCCTATATGCAGTTTATAAGACATGGACTTCAGTGGTGTAAAGTAGTTTTCTTCCCTTTGATTTTTTGGGGGTTATTTTTTACCAGCTCTTTCCAGGGAACTGTTTTTCAGGCCGGTCCCACAGTTCAGCTGCAGTGTTGAGAAGCTGCTGCTGGCTGGGCTATCCAGAACTTCTTAAGTCAGGTCTGCTGCCAGTATGCATGAAACTATAACCCTAAAAGATTGTAGTCACAGATGGTACAGCAAAGCTAAGTGTAATTCCAAAGTAGCTTGTAACATTCTGGTGTATGTTGTGTGTGTTATCAAAATCAGGGACCTCAGCATCAGAAAACCCCTGATTGCTGTCGGCAAAATAAAGGTGGCAGAATCAACCCACCTAGAGAGAAAGTACTGTCATATACTCTACCACTAGCAGCTTATTTCCATTATTCAAGTGGTCTAGAAGTTAAAGTTGACAGACAGAGAAGCTGTAAAATTGTTTCCCTTCAATATTCATATTTAGGAGGGGGCCTCCTATAGAGAGGTAATAAGACTGGAGATAATATAAATGCCTTTCTTCGCATCAAAACTTTTGACTTGAAAGCAAGCTGTTTTATATTTTGCAAGGTAATTCCATGCAGAACTAGTCTTTTGACAGCATATTGTTTGATCTGTTAGACTGGTGAGCTTCACTGAACTCATTTTAAAACTCCCAGCTGGGAATTTGCATTCCCTGCACATCCAGGATCAAGGCATTTTGACCTAGGGATTATGAACAAGTCCAGGTGGCACAGTGTTATTCCATCTTTGTGTGAAGATGGAACATACCTGATAATGTGGCTATCGGTTCATGGTTCATGGTATTAAAATGCAGAACCAGTCAGGTATATTTAAAAGCTTTTTTGAATGTCTTTATCCATCTATCATCAGCTACAAGGGATAATGCCTTTCTTCAAGTTGCTAAAACCTCATTTGTGATGCAGAACTTTATAGAACTGGATTTAGATAAACAACCACATGTGGATGGGGTCTCTTCAGTAAGGCATCTTTCCTTTATCTTAATACTCTAGCACCTTGTTCTTCCTTAAACTGAGCATGCTGGTGAACGATGTGTTGTGGAAAGGTAGTAAATTTTCATTTGTTGGTGTTCCCTCAATACATGTTTATGATTTTTTTGTCAGTAGCTCTGTGTCTCATGCTCTAATGGAGAAATTGCATGAGTGCAATTCATCTCATATATAGTTCCTTCTTTTCCAATGACTGAAACTTTTCTAGAGGTGTGTGTGGAGTACCCCAGTAAGGGAAAGGCATCTTCATCCTCACAAGTCTGTTATAGGGGGCACATTCTCAAAAGCATAGACCATGTTGCATTTCTTTCAGCATGAATAAGTTGCATTTTTGGTATAATCCATGTTAAAAAGTTTCACCAATAAAGATGCTTTCTTTCTTGTCTTAGCAGATTTAGTGAAAAATGGAAGAGCAGATGCCCACACTGGATTTTATAATAAAGAAATGTTAGAACTTTTGGCTTACACTTTTCTTTATGCTGATCACTGAGTTTTACTTCAAAATCTAATAATGATATTTCCTCATTTTTGCTGTCTTGGGGAGGACTGACTGTATAGACTGAGTGCTGAGTATCATTATTATAGTGCTAATTGCCTTTGTTATCCTTTTCTGGTCTTTCTGTATGTGCCGTTTTTGATGGCAGTGGCCTCTGAGTCAAACTGTTTTCTCATTTGTACATTACACTTCTCTGTGGTGTACTATGTTTTCCAGACTCAAGTTAGCAAGAAGCTGAAGCTGAATCCTGTACCTGATTGTTTAAAACTGCCATCTGAGATATACTTCAGATTTAAAAATTACATGTGCTCAAACTATAATGAAATTGTGATGGGTTTTAGCAGCATAGTAAGATCTGTATTCTTTAAAAAGATTTTTTTCTGTATCAGTTAAAATAGACATGAAAAAGGATTTTTTCCCTTCTTTATTTATCTCACCTGAAGTCACGCGTTATGACATTTAGGATTATGGATTTACTTGGACTTTATCTGGAAAGTTTGGTTTGTGAGGTGGACTGGACAGTTAATCTGTGCATACTAGCTTCTCTACACCACTGTGTTAACTTCTGCATCCCTGCCAATGTGATTGTGAAGGCAGTATAGTTGTAGTACTTAACAGCATATAAATAAGCTTTTGTTTACCTTCTCTGCTCTTGACATTATTTTTATGTCCACTGGAGCTGTTCTAACATTGAACCCATCTCTCCATCTTTAAACTCTATTACAGCAATCTTTGCTTGACATCTTCCTTTCATGCTTTTATACATTGTGATGAGCACTGAGATGGGGAATCCCAGGTGCAGTTAGACTAGAAATTCAGTATATGGTTGGAGAGCTGCCAGGCGCTGGGATGAGTTGCAGATTTAAGAATCAATATGAACTGCCTGACTTTACATGTGGGCTACCAACTGGTTGTCCTTGCTACTCAATATGCATACTTAATTTATGTTCTAAATGGGATGGCACCAAAATATATACTTTAAGAAGATGATTTCAGACATAATGTTCTGTATGCTTGCTCTTAAAAGGTGATGCTTCATTTAGGCCTTGAGTTTATCATAAATCCGATTTCGAATGTTTTTAGTCAAGACATTTTATTCAATTGGATCATACTTTGTTGTCTTCCTTTATGCTTCTTTTAGATGTTGATGTAATTAACAAAAGTTGATTTCTTTTTCTTTCTTGTTTCTGTCCAAAGCAAAAATATAGTACAATTTTAGAAGATGAGATTGGGGAGCTTTTGTAGGCTGTATTTGTGTAGACAAAAAACTTTTTAAATCAGGAGTTTTGAATATACAATTAAGGTATAGTGTATGATCAGTGCATATGGGTTTGTGCTTAAATTTTCCATTACTGCCTATAAAGACTAAGTAAAACATATTGAGATCAGAGTACTTTAAATTTTTTTTTGTGCTCATCACTATTGATTGATGTACCATACTACTAATAGCACATTTGTGTATTGTGGGCTGCCTCAGCTAGGCTGTAATCCCATCAGCTATCATCAATCAAACATGGCTAGGCATGAGCAGAGTTTATATGGAGGCTGTCTCGTTGGGAATACGGTCTTTTAATTCAGTTGATGTTCTGCTTCTGACCAAGTCAATTCTTCTTTTGCAGTAGGATGAAGTAAACCCAAAGAAATCCTTCACCATGTCAATGCTTTAAAATAGTTGCCCATTTCATGAGGTATAAATATGGATAGTTACATTTGGTGAAATTTCTCCATAGTGTAAATTGTATTTCTGTGTCAGTGATTCTCCCACAACTAAAACCCCATTAAATCAAAACCACTTGAGAATAATAAGTGAAATGATTAAGTCAACATTGAAGTGCTATAAAATTTGTCATCACTCATTATTCAACCTAAATTCTATAGTGCAGATAAGATATAATTTGTAGTCTTACTTTTTCTTCAATGAAATATTGTTGTCAGATGCCCAGAATTTCTGTTTGTTGTCTCTTGGATAGATATAGCATAGAGTAGAAAACGAAAGTCTTGTGTTGTACTATAAATGTCAGAATAAATTACATGCTGTATATATTTTCATATGGTGATGGGTAAGGCTGGAAGAATATCTTTGCGGCCAGAAATATTTGACATTATAAAGTACAATGGCTGTGAGGCTGCAGGTTTTATAAAGGCTTGAAAATTAGATTTATAAAAAGATTAACAGTGTTGCTAAAGGGATTTTCTGGAATAGGCAACATTAGAGTGTAGGGTGATATCCAAACACATTAAAAACATTCCCACTGAATAATAGTTGGAAAAAAATTATTGTATTTTGTGGTTTAAAAATAATGGTAATGATTTTTGTTTTTCAAATAGCAGTAGACATTTTTGGAAGAAAGGTGGTTTTAAAATGTATCCAATGTTTTAGGCCTATTAACTGGCATGCCCTCAATGGACATAGAAAATAGCTATTTTTTTTCAGTAAGAACATAATAGAAGAAGAAGTCTTATGCACCTCTATAGATTCAAATGAATAATTTGTCAATGGAGATTTCAATCCAGGAGCTATTTTAACAAGTCATTTTTGAATTTAAGTGCATGATTATTTTTTGCTGACTCAAATCTAACACGTTTAAGCACCTCACTGCCGTGAACTTTTCAATACGTAACAGGGGGATGCTAACAGGTGATTTGTATCTGTAGTGGTATTAAATGTACAGAATGTTAGGTAGTTAACAGATATCAATATCAGTGTCCTTACAGAATAAATGTTTAAGATTCATGTAATAAAATATAAATTAAGAAAAAGCTGAACTAGCGGCAATACATATTTTTACTTGCAAGAGACTTTACTTTTGGACAAACAAGTAAGCTGACCTTTTCAGCATTGACTGTGCTGAGGTTTATAATTCATAAGAATGGAAAAAACCTCAGATGGTAAATAATGGTTTGCAATTGGCTACAATAAGCTTTCATGGCAAAAATATGGCCAATACTTAGAACACATTTTCAAACCCCTTTTTCCTGATATCTAACCCATTTTTCAAATTCCTTCAATAGGAAAGAAAAATTTTGTGGAATATTTCAGTTAATGGAAGGTGCTTTAGACAAAGTTTGCTTTCATTTGGGTTTGATGAAATTTTTGCAATGGATTTTCAGTCCTAGATTTTCTGTTTTAAGTAATCCTTTCCTCTCAAATGTGTAGCTGATTTCCTGCATTGCCTGCATGTCAAACTGCAAATTACATTAAAGTGCTTGTACAGTTCATAAAAAGGTGTTCTTCTAATTGATATATCATACTGTTAGATTTCCAGGAGTACTAATGTTCGTGCTGGCGCATGGTATAACTGTTTGGCGTCACCTTCTCACCCATCATCTGCCTGAGGAATCTCTGGCTCATTTGGGCAGCACTTCAGTGTAGTATGGCTCCATACAACACTCTGCAGCAGGATTTTCCCATCCTGGAAATACAAATATCAGTAACAAGAGTAACAGAGCAGTAAGCCTTTTCATTGCTACTTGGGTTTCCTTGAAACCTACTGCCTTAAGGACCAAACCTTAGGTTACTCAAATGTAAATTCAAATTAAAGAAAAATGAGTTTGCTTTCCAGAAGAACTCTTCACTTGTGCTTTTGAATCTGTGGTCTCTTTTTGTGTCCAGAAAACTGAGAAGTTTTCCTTGTTAGGTCCTCTCAGACTTTATTTTGGAGTGTAATTAAACCATACATTGACAGCTGCCAGAAAAGTCTGGATTATGAAGCAGCTCTGCTTGTTACACCTTGTTGGCACTTTCTCCACACATAGGCCATTAAAATGGTTATTAAATATTGCTGTCAATCAGCTTGTTGAAATGACTCAGGTGAAAATAAGCTGCTAGGAAGGATTCTCCTGGACCCTGGGATCTTTTAAAAAGATAAACTATCAGTTTTTAAAAGATACATGAAAGGAGAAGACATTTTACATTTAATAATTAATACCTACCCCTCCTATTATCTTGTAAATTAATATGAAGGAATATCTCATGAAAGAGTGCCCAGAATCACTTATTCAAAATGCATAAGCAATGGACAGAAGTCAGCATTTCTCTAAACCAGATTTATAATCATTGTGTGGTTCTTTTTCAGACCGTATTCTAAGAGTCAGATTTTTCCTGTGATTGGTTTGTTTTCTTTTCCTTTCTGCCAACAAACTGATATTTTATTAGCTTTCAAATATTTTTCTGTAGTTTTCATAAGTTGAGTAGTGAAAATTTTCTTTTTGTCTTTGCAAATGAGGCTGAATAAGAGTCACTGATTTTCAGTGTCTCTGGGATCATGTTAAAGTAGCTGGAGAGGTTTTGGGACAGATTGTTACTCTTGCTAAAAAGTTGTTAATCAGGTAAGAATTGCTCTACCTCTGTTTTTGTTTCTCTCTCTTTCTCTGAGATCTTTTGTCAAGCTCATGTTGACGAGACAGCAGTGAAAAAGGTTGTTGAGAAGAACAGGGCTGTAGTGCCTTGAAGAACTAGTATAGGGGGCCCTGTACACTGACATCTTAAGATGCTCTAAGCCAAGTAAATTATGTAAAAAGAGACAGAATCATTCGCATTGACTTTTTACTGGCTGACAAAGCAAATTGTCTTTTCTATCATGTTGTGGACAATTTACATTATTTGTTAAACGATTTCTAAAATAGAATAAAAGCATCTGGAGGAAATAATCACAGAGAAAAGCCCAAGGGATAATCTTCAGATACAGCAAAATAAGTGGAGCCTTAGCTATACATGTTGTTTGAAGCATAATTCCATGCCCAGAGGAGCCAAGGGGAGAAACGTGGAATGGTTTCCACCAGGTATCGATTCAAAGCTTTGAGCTGGCAGAAACAGCAAGCCAATTTCTTACCCCTCATTTCTTGTCCCTCTTCTCTATGTAAAGAGCTCTATGTGCTTTTATCAAGCAATTTTTATAAACTCAGGATTTCTTCACAAGCTCTAATCCATCTCTTAATTCTAGGCTTTGGACCAAAGAATCTTCCCTGACCTTTCTTGCTTTCTTTTATAGCTAGAAACAGTCTTTATTGCAAGGGAACACTACATAAATCCCTAGAAAGAAGCTGTCTCTTTATATAGATTGTTTTCTCCTTTCTCAAAAACTATGAGGCAAGATTCTCAAGACAGCAGAGTCTCTGTGCAATAGCAGAATGAATATATATCTTTTTCTGAGAGTAGATACACTCTGGTGGGATGCTCTGGTGGATGGGCTTCCTAAACCAGTGATGTTGTTGATGTGAAGGAGGTTTGTTGCACCTTTGTGTTTTAGACAGGCTTGCAGCATTGCAAAAATGAGGTGCCTGGTGGGCTACTGAGAGAGGGACTAATATTTTGCTTTAAATGTTAAAACAGAATTTGAAATGTGGGGAGACCATATGGCACATGGGAGAAAGCTTCAAATTTCACTGAATTGCTGTTCACTAAAAATCTTCTGCAGGTTTAAATTTGTAGATTGGTAGCTGTGAATTTGTATTCCCTTCTGGACTGGAGAGTTTGCAGATTTCTGCATGGCCTAAACTAAATCCCTAGAAATCTGTCTGCAGCATGGATCTTTTGCTGATCGTGTGCCCCAGTCAAGTTGTTGTGTTGCAAACAGACAAGACTCTACTCACTGCTTTAAGGCAAGTGGCTGAACTTTACACCTGGGTTTCTGTAGGAGACTGGCAGCAAGGCTTCCCTTGGTTTCAGACAGATAGGCATCACTTCATTTTCTTTCATGGCATCACGTGTGTGTTCTGGCTACAGGCTGATCTGAGGAAATGAGGACAAGAATGACACAACAGCAGCATGATTCTTGGAAGGCTTTTGTGTTTCTTGAACTGTGGAGACAAAACCAATGACGTGTACATCACTGCTGTTGTTGCTCAGTTATCCCACTCATTAGTGATTGAGTGTTTCTAGAAGGAGATTCTTTGGTATCTGGGGAAGTGCTGAGTGAGTGAGTAAGTTCTTCCTCCTAGCTAACACTACACTCAACACCAAGGAGTATGTTTCTTTCAGTGTAGTGTCCTTTTGGAAGACAGCAAAGAAAGGAATTGAAAAACAGGCAAAAGTAGTTTACTTTGGCTGTTGATATTTCACTTCTGTGGTGCTTGCATGAGCATCCCAAGCTCTCTCTCAGGGATGATATTATTTCTCCATCTTCATTGAGAGAAATGTCAAGTGATAGAAACATGTTTTAGTCATATTTCTGTCTGCTTTCCATGTGTTCTTCCATAGCATACATGTGGTATATGTATGCTGGTTGTTTTGTGGATCAGGCTCTTCAGAATCGAAGCTGTTACTTTTTGTACTGTACCTTAAAAGAAACATACAGAACTGTTCTTTTGGTCAGGTTTCTGAAAGGGCTAAAAATGTCTTCAGTTAGCTTTTGCTTGGCACACAAGTGGTAATGGCATCCTTCAAGTAAGTGACCAAGAAACAAGCATGGGCAAACAGAAATAGTTACATATCTCTGAGTGCTACTAGTTGCTTTTTTCTTTCCCCACTCTGGGATTTCTTCTAAAATTCTGTTGGAGAACAGCCCCAGAAAGATAACTTGTACACTTACTATAAATATTTTCACAGTAGTAAAAATGTCTTGTGGTGGGACCACCCTGAACAGGAGAAAATGCAGGGTTTGTTAGAGCCAGGTTAAGAGAATGCATCATGTAGCTGGGGACACAGCCTGGAGAGGGACCTCCTGAGTTGTTGCACCCAGTCCTACTTCTGTGTTTGACAACCAGCTGTATCAGCAACTCATCAAACTCCAGTTTAAATATGTCTAGAGTCTTCTGATTCCAATATTTCTACCAGAAAATGTTCTGGATTCAGAATTTCTTGAAAGAAGTGCATGTCGTGCGGTCTGAATTCTGGTTGCGGTGGCCAAATGCTTCATTTCATGCTACTTTTTGAAAGAAAATGAAAACATTGATTTTAACACCTGCCATATAGAACATGAAATATACAGTTTCTTGTTTCTTTCACAGTAAATGTATCCTGACTTGGTAAAGGAAGGAGTGAGCTGTCTTTTTACAAATAGCTGTGTCCTTCTTGGACTAGATAGATTTCATTGGTCTATAAAGAGTATGCAGTTAGGAAAATGTGCAGGTAGGAAAGACTGAATCTGGATCTTACGTGTAGTTCATTGCTTTGAAAGAAAACATTTTGACTTTTTGTCATACCTCAGGCCTGGAGCAGAAAGGAGAAACAAGTCAGAGACAAAGGGTTCATTTTAATCAAGGGAAGGTCTGACAATTTAGGCATGACATGGTACCCTGTTTCCACTTAGGACCCCTAGCTACTTCACAAAATATGAAGAATGGAAAATCTGGATGCTGTGGGTTTGGCCCTTACGATAAATGCCACTACTGAGGTCCAGAAGTAAAAGTAACTGAATCATTTATGTTGTTTCTATTTTGTGGGATACTATCACATGGCTATTATTTCTCTTTTTCAAGCTGTCACTTCTACATTTTTCCTAAATCCCTTCAGTTTCTTTCTATGCCGTGTATTGATAAGGGGCCATGTTTAACTTTACTACAGGCAGTTCTTTCCCAGAGCTAGGTCTTAAAAAATCCACACTGTTTCTGGGGAGGCAGATTAATTTGTAAAACCTGGTGTTTCCAGTTCTTATCAAGGCCAGAACCTTGCAGGTCTTGCGAAAAGGAAGAGTCAGATGAATAAAAGCATTAATTTACAGTAGATTATCTGAGACTTTTCGAGACATGTAAACACTCTTGCTCTAACACATAATACACCTGCTGATTGACAGAGATGGAAGGGTAGAAGGGAGAGAGAGGCTAACAAATGAGAAAAAGGATCAAGTTGTGCTGTAGGCTTTCTACAGCTCTTCATTCTCAGTGGTGCTACTTACTAAAGCATTTGGGTTAAGTAAGATGCAAAAGTTTCATGGTTACTGGAGGGGATGAGAGATTGTATTTTCTAATTCTGGGTGCAAAGTCAGTTTAAAATATTTTTTAGCCTGTCAATGTACCCTTCCAGACAGGATTAAGATCAGTTAATCTGACAATTATTATCATCCCAAAGAGACTTGTTAACACCATAGTAGCTCTCAGTAAAAAGACTATGTTGCCTTTTGTGTGGGTCCCACATGTGCTCTGTGTACCTCTCTATAAAATAAGAGACTTATGTGTTTCAGTCAGTGTCAGGCTATGAATATGGAATCATTTAGTCTTGAGTGGAAAGAGTCTCATGCCTTGTAGAAAATAACTTGTTGCAAGTTCACTTGTTGTTAGTCCAGGCACTGTTTTGGTGTCAACTCTCACATTAGCACTACCAAAACAGGATATATTAGTAAGATAGGTGAAGATACTAAATTTCTTCCTGCCTGGATTGAAGCATACAAATAAGAGTTTTTCTGGCAGAAGATGTGGAAAGAGACTGAAAAGTGAAGAATTAAAATTACAGATCTGGGTCACAGAAGAAAAAATGTCTTGTTATTTGGACTCATTTTTGGTCAGGGGTAGGTGAAGGAGATAAGAGTGAAAATAACAGTTCTTAGTTGTCAAAACTACTGGTTTACTAATTAAATAATACAGTGTGGTAGAAACTTCTAAAGCTGGTTGAAGTTCAAAGTTCTTCCTTCTCTTCAAATTATCATACTTTTTTTTTTTTTTTAAACTGCAAGCTACTGTTTGTGTTTAGGACATGAGTATGTTTGCTTCACTTTAACTCAATTTAGGGCTAATTTAAAAATAACTAGTTCACTTTAATGTGCTTCCTGATGCTTGTAATGCTCTTTAAAAATGGAGTATTGGAGTACTGTATTAACGATATAGTCTGCTTCCAAATTCAAGGTCATAAAAAGAAGCTACTTCTCCCCTTCTATGGCATTGAATACTTTTTAATTCATTGATTTGGAGAAGCGTCCTCCAGCGATAATGAGGGAAAGTCTTTGCCATGTGGTTGGTAATGTGTGTTAAGTGTGTGTATGCTCTGCACACCAGAGCATACAGAGTCATTCTCGGTGATTTCTGTGAGATACATGCAAGAATAAGTGTAATATAATAGAAATGTGAATGTGAAGGAGAGCGAGACAGAGAAAGACAGATCTGCAGTGCTGTAACAGAGCTGGATCTCATATTGTGGAATGCCCTAGGGACCCGATTGTATCAGTTTACATTTCCTAGGCCTGTTTTGCAGAGAAAACAACTATTTTATATTTTTTTAAACTGTAAATGGAAGTCTTTTTTCTTTGGCTTATGGATTAGCATTGTTGACAAAGTACTCATGAGTTGCCTCCAGGTTGTTGCTGTAAGTTGAAAGCCACTGGCAGTTTTGTTTGTTAGAGGATGAAACTGTTTAGGAGAAAAGAAAGAAGAAAGGAAAGGATAGAAGGAAAAAGATAGGGTTTCCTAGGGGGTTGTTTTAAAACTCTATCTCCTTGCTTTGCACCTGCTAAGAAATTAGAATTTAAGCTTGCTTGGGTTCCCTATGGCTACTTGCTGTCAGTGCCTGTTTTGGCAACCTCTGAGCAAAAAGCATGAAACAGCTTTGATTCTTTCTTCTCCCCTCCTTCCCATCTGTTGCTTCACTCTGGATCATGAGGTGTGCCAGCCTCCTTGTGCTGGGAGTGAGATCAAGCAGAGGCTCTTCTATAAATGCTGACAGTGTCTGAGACCCCTATAATTGGCATTATCTGCAGTGTCCCAGATATCAGCTGAGGATCAATGCAGACAGAGCATGGAGCAACACTTGGAGTCTTTGCACTGGTATGAGTGAGTTTCTGAAAAAAGAAGCCTGGTCTTGCAAGCAAGGCAGTAAGAGCATTAGTGTTCTTTGAGACTGATACCTCTCTGAAACCAGTTTTAGGGTTAAAGTTATCCAACCAGTGCTGTGTAATTTTTTTCCATCATATACCACTCTAGGACTAATGTCAGCTAAAGGCAAACATGTATGGAAAAGGCTGGTACATGTACATTTCAGAATGAAAGCAGAGAAAATATTTGATCTTTCATTTTTTATTAACCAACCAATTTTCCAACAAAGCTGAGGTGGAACAGGTGTGGCCAATTCAAGGATTCTGCCTTTCCTGGGAACAGTGCCAGGCATGAGTGACTTGAGAGTATGGCAGATATGACACTTCCTTTGTTAGCTGCATACTCATGATTTTGAAGTGTGATTATGAAATTCTTCCTGTAACACATGAATTTAAAGGTTTTATTTCATTCTAACTGCCATTGTTGTAGAAGTGAAGGTTCCTGTCCTGGCTGTAGGAGTATAGAAAGCTAGCTGATAGGCTACCTATTAAAACTTTATAAAGCTATGTTACATAAAGACAGCTCTCCAAATTTGGCTGTATGTTTCAGTAGTGAAGGCTGATTTTTTTCCCCCGTTATAACATTTCATCCTGAATTTTCTTTGTAAAGTGGGCAAAAACAGTAACATTTTCTAAAATTTCCTAGTTTTCAGGAGAAAAGGATGCTGACAACAAAGAAAAGTGTGTTTAACAATATTGAAATTATTTGGATGAGAATTATTCTGAGAGGTGGAATTTAAAATTAAAATTTTCTCTCTTCCTTCTTTCTAGTCTCCCCTATTTTTATCCAAAACAATTTGACTTTGAGAGTAAAAAATATGTTAAGAGGGTTTTTCACGGAGAGTTTATTAAAGAGAAGGATAAAACTGTAAATGAATTCATGCAGAACTACAGTTCTTCAAGTCCTGCAAGGGACACTACTACCTCTGATGCTCATCAGAAGTGTTAGGAGATTGGTTTGAAATAGATAGAAGAAAATACTTTTTCAGAGTCTTTAGTGAAGAGCAGGAGAGAATTTTTGATTAATATGCTCCAGTAAGGGATTGGATGGAAGTTGCTGCCTTTTTATCAGTTTCTGAAACTGATACTGTGGTTACTAAAAGTTCAGTTTTTAGTATTTTCAGGGTACACTAGCATCTTCTGTCACTGACTTTGCTGCTTCCTGGATGTTGAAATGTCACTTTTTACATACTTGTTTGTCTCTGACTGTGACTGCTGGATATACTTGTGAAATAAAAAGAAAATGAACAGCTCTTGCTGTTTCCAAAACTGTCATGCTAAAATAAATCATAAGCATAATTTGGGAAACTTGTCAGACTGTAATTAGGATTAGTTTTATTGAAGACTGTGTTGTGCTGGTTACTAAGCAAAAGATATAACATAATTAATGACAGCCACTTCAAGTCACCTTGTATTATATGCTTTTTAACTGCTGATTTATTGGTGCAAAATTACAGTGAGGTGGCAGTGTGTGCCAGTTCAGCATATTTGGGTGAGCTGTTCAATCACCTCAGACATATTTCCTATTTGGGCTGGCAGACACAGCTTTGCATCAAGTGGCAAGGGAAGATAGATGTAGTCTGGAACTGTGCAGAAGAATGCTGCTTCAGGTATGCTCTAAGTTGATGTTTTTCCTGAGCATTTTACTGCTTTACCAGCACTATCTTTGTTCATATACCTATACAGAACTTTGACATAGTCAAGAAAAATCACATTGCAGCAGATCTGCTCTTCTAGACACATTCTCTTGCAAGCAAGATCATCAGTGGTCCTGCTTCAGCCAAAGTAACAGACTCCTGCAAATTCAGTCAGTAGCATGCTGGAAACAATGTGGACCTGAAGAGAGTATGAAGTTTAGGAACTACCAGGTTATTACAATTTTATGTTGACATCAGTGTTACCTTCAGCCTCAGGTCTTGTCACAGAGATATACAGGTATGGTTTTCTGATATTCTGTGCTGGTGGGAGAGGGAGGGATAGAAAATTACCAGACCTGCAAGAAAACGATTGAAAAAAAAAAATCTATTCACTTTCAATTGCAGATGCCTACTTAATAGTCATTTAGCTCAGAAGAAGCCACAAAATACTTCCCAACTGCTTGCAGCATCCTTAAAACCTTTAGTACAAAAGTTAAAAGCCTTAAATTTGGAAAGAAAACAGGGGAGACCAGGAGGGCTAAATTTTCACTGTACTTGGAAATATGTTAAACAGAATTTCCTATATGAGCTTGGTAAGCTGATCATGTATCACTGCACAGACTAGACCAGTGTAAGTATGGACCTGTGCCACTGTGATGCAAGGGAGAGTTTCTGGCATGTCAGTGTGAGGCACTAACAGGGTCTCAAAAAGGTAGAATTTCTGATTCTGCATAAGAAAGGCTGGTGGAGAGATTATTTCTGGTCTTTGATTACATGCACCCAGAGAATTTCAAGGATTGATGACCCAACTACTTTTCTTTCTTGGGGGTCACACAAGATTCAGTTCTCTCTTCCGTTTTTCTTACTCCTTTCCAGCATCCAAACACAGAGAATTGCAAATGTACCTAAGGATGTGAAAGGCAGTAATCTAATATAGTGAGAAAGAAGATAGAGTTTTGATCAAGAGAAGGGGAGACATCATTACAGTACTAGGAGAGAAGACACGTTAACAAGTATAATGAGCCAGAAGAGGTCTGCTGAATTGACTGTGAGAGTTATGTGGAGACCAGAATGCCTGGATTTTCACCAGGCCAAGTCATTACTGGAATTCATGTGCCTGGAGACATGCTCGCTTAGCTGTGATTTCAACAGTACTTTTGTGAATCAGATTGCGTGCTGATGCAAGTCAATTCTCTGACTATGGAAAAACACTTCAAAAGCTGAAATCTTTAGGAATGACACTTTGCTAATGCCAGAAGGACTAATACTCTATAGACTAAGTAGCAGAATTCTGGGATAACTTTCCTTATCAGGGTTCCTTGTTTTTCTTTGTTAGTTGCTAGAATATATTTCTATAATTATGCATTTCTCTGTATTGCATACAATTGGATACGATTAATTTATTGTGTTTGGACATTTGTTTTCAATTGAAGCTATTTTATTACAAAAAATAATTTTTTTTTATTACAAAAATAAATAAAATAATTTAGTGTTTTATAAAAAATAGTTAATATAAAATGATGAGAGAATGTCTGTGGAAAAAACTGCGTATCTAGAATGTTAAATACCAAATGGAAGGATGTGCTCTTCTAGATCCTGAAGTGATGGTTAGGATTTTTTATCTTTTGTCTGATGCTTCTAAAGTTTTCCATTGGTTACTTCAAGTACTGAAGTTTGAAAGGTCAGGTAATAGTCATGTACCTCATCACTTTGTGAAGCATAGTACTCCATTCACTGAAATTTTCATTGTCTCTGCAACACCGAATCTTTACTTGTAAATGAAATAGCAGTTCCTTGTGCAGCATATAGCTGTGGCAAGTGACAAAAGTATTTTTTAATAAATACGTGTTTCATTTTTTCTTACTGGCAGGATAGCTGGTGTTCTTGAAGCCCCTAGTAATTTGTCTCTGTAGATGACTGTCTTTGGTCATCACTGCCACACCTTCAAGCTGACATCAAGCTGAACTCCCAGTCAGCACAGACAGCAAGGAATGTACTGAGATAATGTATGGTAATGCAAAATACAGTACCATTCCTGTTATCTTTGAAGAAGAATGCACTGTACTTACTTTAAACAGTTTTTGAAGCTTTAAAGAATAAATTTGGATTGGAATACCCATAAAAAACTAGTTACAGCTGTGGATTTTTATTCCACCTAGCCAGAGGAGGTTCAGCACCTTTGAAGGTGTTAAACAAAACCACCCTTGCTTGTTTTAGCTCTATTTGAAATGCAGACGGGGGAAAAAAACCCAATGTTTACTAAAAGAGAGAGAACAAAACTGGCTTAAGGAGTAAAAGATATTGAGAAGTAGCAAAATACTAGCACGAAAAGCAAACCAAGTTGGCCTCTTAAAGAAATACCTGTAATGTGCCTTCCATCAAGTAAAGTAATGAGATGAGGAGAGGATTCCTCCACTGATACAATTGTTACTGTTTAATTTAAACCAGTAGATTTTTAATGCTTGCACCAAGAAAGAATCCCTCAGTTCTTTGTTTTTCTTCAGCCTCGTCTGCATCTTTCATTTGCATTCTCAGATGCCAGTAGAGCGCGAGACTTTGATCTTTCACATAATAATTTGCTTTAAGCAAGTCCTTAGTCCTTTGGAATCTGTTTTACCTTTGAACTAGCATCTCATTTATATTTTTCCAGCTTTGAAAAGGGACCAGGAGCCACTTGTAAACACTGTTTCATTCAGGCTGTTTTATAGCCTGTCTTCTAGGAGGAAAAGTTCATGTCTTCAGTGTGAAGGAGAACTTGGTTCAAAGTCTTCTGTGTGAATTTTGCATAATTCCAGTGCAGATGATTTGATGACTTGGTGTCCTGGTTTACTAGGTTCACTACAGAACTGCAGTGGTCCTCTGCATAATATTACTAAGATCTTTAAGAATTCTTCTTTGGTGCACATTGAATTAGCTGTGTACTCTGTGTGGATAGGAGTCAGAACAAAAAGACTTCCTAAATTCAGGGACTATTAAATTCTCATTCCATACTAGGCATTCTTTTGTGCCTTTCATTATACTGAAGATCTAACAATTTATTCTTTCTTCTAGTAGACATTACAATACTTGTTTTGTGCAAGTTATTCTTATATTTTCCGAAAAGAAAAGCCTGTATGCTCAGTCATGGTCTACATCAAACGTCACTGATGCAGCAAAATCTTTAATTGGATTTTTTCTTTTAAGAGGAATGATCAGAAATTGTTTTTTCTGTAAATAATAATGAAGCAGGATGGTTTGGGAAAATTATTATTCTAACAGAGAAAAATCATAATAGAAACCTTTTAAAATGAGACCTGTATTATCTTCATGTAAATTATTCATCGGTTATCAAGTTTCGATGAGGTTTGTGAAACTAACTTTGTTATGATTCTTTAATAGAACTTTAATATAACTTTAATGTTTAAATCTGTGATGCAGAGAATGGAATTCTACTCAGGGAAACCATTCTGATTTCTGTATAATTGGAAAAGTTTATATATTCAATGGGCTAGTAGTACTGGGAGCAGACATCTATCTCCATGACTTCATAATATCGTGGTATAACATGGGGCATAAAGAAGATTGTACTTGGACAAATAGTGCTGTTTCAGGAGAAGAATGTGCTACATCTGTTTTGGTATCTTTCTTCTTGCCGGGGGCTGATCAGGAAGGTTCTCAGCTTCCGTACCTGACAGATGCAATTGATTGAACTGAATTTCTGTCTGCTTTATGTTCACTTCATTCAAACTTCTTTTTATGGCTTCTTTTACTTGTTCGGTTTAACTGCTGTTTTTCCTCCAACATCTTTGATACTCATATGGTCATTCAATTCTCCGTGTCACTGCATTTTGTGTGTATAGTTTGCTCTCAAATACAACTGCACCATGTAAAGCTGTATAATAGAATTGTTAAGGTCATCACCCTGCAATTCGTGAAATGCAAAATATGTGGAGAAAAAGTAGATGTACTTCTTTGTCTGCAATTCTTCTGGTTCTTGAGTACTGAAAATAGTTATTTCATTTGGCCATGACAAGTGTTCTCTGTTTAGACAGAGTAGTATTCTAAGTAAAACATGGACACTAACAGAAAAATATTTTACAGGAAATAAATGAGTAAAAGTGTACAAAATGCTGTTATTTAAGACATATTTTTAATCAGACTTTAGCATAAAATGCTCTCTTTTGAACTAAGATTGTAAATTGTAGTGGATTTGTGGAGGCCTCATTGATCTTTGTTCTATTCTGCTAATTTAAATTTGAGGTAATATTCATACTGTTTGACGAAGTCCTAAAGAATGATGGACTACTAAACTTGGAAAGATCATCTACTAAACCCTGGGGAGCACAGAGATTGTGGTGTTTCAATCCTTAGAAATACTCAAAAGCAGGGGAGTTGGACAAGATAGCCTCTGGAGGTTCCTTCCAGTCCCAACCATTGTGTGAATCTGTTAGAGGACTGCCCTGATGCCATGTTAAAGGTACTTCAAAAATTTAGTTTTATGTTTTCTGTCATCTGTTTCTGAATTGGCTGTAGGATTGCAGGGAGATCTCTTTATCTCAGTTCTCGTTGTCTTTTCAGACTTGTGTGATGCCTGTGAACAGGATTTCTCAGTTATTTTTGCAGTAATTGCTGATTAAACCCCCCCTACATCTGGCACAACTTTGTTAATATAATCCATTTTTCCAAGGAATCTCAGTATCTCTTCTGTTGACTAGACATGATGATAATGCTGTTGTTGTACTCTGCCTGCACATCTCAATGCACTAACAGCGCTCTTTACTTCCAATACAACACTTCCAATGTATGTCTGTTATGCTTTTTTTTTGTGTGTGTGTTTGGTTTTATCTTGGCCTTTTCCTAATCTTTCCAAAGTTGTTGAATGCCTCTTGCTGCTTTCTCTTCCTGTTTTTTTCCATAGGAAATGTTACTCTGTAAAACTTGACACCCTGTCTGCGCCATGATAAGATGAATGCATAACCTTTTCAAATGGCATCTGCCTGAATTTTGCACATTTATCTAACACAGGAATACCTGATATCAATGGCCTCTCAAATTACTTCCTTTTGTAGGCAGTAAAAAAAGTTCCAATTTTAAACAGATTCTTCCTTGTGCAAAAGCAAGGGAAGACGTAGCTACTTTATGTTTTCTTATTATATTCTGCAGTTGTCTTACTCTGCTGTAACTTTGAGAACAGTGAGGCTGCAGTGGGGTTCAGTTCCTGCAAGCCTACTGTTATCCCATAGTGGTTTGTTACTAGTGTGTTGGGATTATTGGTCTCAGTCAGCAATGAGCTGCGTACATTGTATTTATTTAGATCTTTGGATAACGAAGTAAGGATTGGTACAGAATGTAAACTCTGGTGGAGGTCACATTAGACACTGAAAAAAATGCAAATGAATTACTAAAGTGAGAGGAAAATGTTATCCCCCACTGAAGTAAGAAGCTGCTTACCAGCCGGTTTAGCAGGAAGATGTTTTTTAGTCTAATAAACAGATATTTGTATATCTAAGGAAGTGAACAAGCACTATTAAGAAAAATGGACAGACTGTGTCTCAAAAATGGAGGAAACAGAAGGAGTCAGGATGAAAGATCTAAATCTGTTTAGATCCCAGGAACATTTCAAAGCCTATTCTGATTTAACTGATGAAGGAGTATGAAGATCTCAGAGGGAATGGAGGAGTGCTCCTGAAAGTAATCAGTGAGACGTTCATCTATTGCAGATGAATTCTCCGACCAGAACTTGTGAATAATTTTCTGATGATAGGGAAAATGTGAAACATAAGGTGTGCACAAGGACCTGAGCTGTGATTACCTCCTTGTCAGTGCCGGCTCAATATGGGTGTAGGTACGGATCAGTGTAACTACATTAAACATAGATTTTGTCTGTTTGGTAGTAACTTCAGTAAGCATTCAGCAGTGTTGTCAGTTTTGAGAGTTATTGATAAAATATATGACTGATTTTTCCCTGAATTTGGCTTAATGCCTTGTGATTTAATGCCTTGAACAAACAAGGCATACTTAATATAAAAGTGTACCAATGCCATACGCTGGGGCATTTGTGTATCATAAAAGTAAAAAGGAAATGCTAATAGGAGTAAGTGTTACTGTCATCATCCCCTTTGTCCACTCTGTTGGTGGAATGGAGGGCTGTTATCTATCACCTTTTCAGAATTCCTTCCCCCACTCTGACGAGGACTGTTGCTTGTCCAGACTGTCACTGTGTGTGCAGCTCCACATGTTCTCTGAGCTCTGGATGGTTTTCTGTCTTGCATTTATTTCTGGTGAGATATTGGATTATCAATCTTACTGTCTGTGTCAGAGATTTGACTGATCTCTGTAAACTTTGTTCTGGACTAGATGCCTCCTGTTGTTTGCCAGGGTCTGCTTTTCTTTTTTCTGAGGAAGTCAGGAGTCTCTTCCTGAAATACTTGTCCCAGGTCTGTCCCGATCTCTTTTGTTGTCAGCTCTGGTTAGCTCTTGCAAACTTAAGTAGTACAGTTCATTTGGTATTGGTCACCAGCCTCTCTTTAGTGTGTCGCTATTCTTTTGTAACTTCAAATAGCAAATATGTCTTTCTAGAGTATTTTATTTATACAGTTTGCAGTATTCCTTTTTTGTGACAGATTTTCATGTTTTTTGTTCTACTGAGTTAATTGAAACTATTAAACACTTAGAGTATGTCTGGAACCACAACTGTCAGAAATAAGGCTACTTTCTAATTGCTGTCTTTATTGTCACTAGTATCAGTTGCTTCCAGGTGCATGACGAAGCAACATTTTCATCTCTTCCCATTGTTTTTCATGCTCAGAGAGATTTTCAGCTGTGGTGAAGGTTTCAGCTATTCTGCTTTTCCATCTTGCTAATTTCTTTGATTTCTTTTAATTACTTCCCCCCTCTCCCTCAGATAACCATGTGGGGTTAAGTCTGGGCCCAGATGCATAAGAAAAGACCCTCTTTATTTGGAGACATGTTACTGCCTGCCTCTGCATATAACAGGGTGAGTACAGGGTGGAGCCCACCACTCAGCTCTCCAGCAGCAAGAAAGTGAAGCTTCTTGGTGGTTCAGATCTTGATGCTGCATTTTACTGTGGGAAATACAGGGTAACTGTGCCGAGGCATGATTTTTTTCTGTCACAGTCTTGCATACCTCCTTTTTAATTGTGATTTCTTCACCTGTCATGAGTAGCTGCACACCACATGGTTGGCAGGCTGTGCCCGTGCTGATAGGTAACAGAATGAAGTAGTAAATTCACTTAGTTAAATCTCTCTAGGAAATCTAAACCCATCAAGAGGTTCACCTTGGACTTCCGTATTCTGATCGATTAGGGTGTAATTTGAGCCTCTTGTGAATACGGATTCTGTGACAAGACTTATTTTATATGGTTGCATCTATAGGTATGAGTGAGAAGGAGAGAGTTTGGACTTGCATGAGGACAAAGTGAGTCCTCTGTTATTTGTGTTTCTTTAAAATTCAAGATGATGGGGTTTTATTGTGATATGTCATAGAAAGAGACATAGAAAGAGATATTATTTTATTAAAATAATTTAATAAACAAACTGATGAATCTATTACTATTTTTAATGTTGAGATAGTAAAGTTTTATCCTGATCTATTATATCGAAATGATTTGCATAAGAATGTAAGATAAACTCTATTCTAGGACTTAGCATACACAGCAAGATCTAAAAACAGTATCTCAGGAGCTATCCAGCACAGTCCATTTGCATTTCTTCATCTTACTCTGGAACAGAATAAAAATAGATACAGTCCTCACAAAAACATTGCCTTCAGATGTAGTGCATATGATTAGATACATTGTAATTTTATCTCCAGGTGAAATATAAGTTACTGCTAATGCTAAATAACTGCCTGTCTTTGCAAAATTCCTATTTCTACTTTCCCTGTTAAACTGTGCCCATCACCTGTGAATGTGATCTCACTTAAAAGCAAACATAAAAGAGGTAAATCTTGGTATATAGAGTGTTGACTTATGCAGACATTCACCTCTTTATTACTGTGGTGCAAATCAGTTTAATGTGTACCAGATGAAAAAAAAAATCTCATTATTACTCTTAAGTAAAATGGAGTTCTGGAGTTTTCTGTGTACCTGCAGCTTGATTTTGCAGCAAAGAGAAGAAATATGGCTGTGGCACTTGATCATTTTCTTTGCAGCAGCATTCATACTGATAGTGCTCGGTAATCAGTGTCGTGTTGTTTTCAACCATAGAATCCTCATGCTCTATTAACTCTGGTGGTAGGAAAATGGCTGTTGGCAATTTTCCATCATGTCAGTGCTCTTAGTATTTACGTTAAAAACAGTATTTATGAAGGCAACAAAAGTATTTCTTGTTTTTTCCTCTCTCCAGATATTTCGGTGTTGAGAGTGGGAATGTATTTTCTCTGTTCATCTATTGCTTACGTACAATATAATTTCTTGTTTATATTGTTTATATGTTTATTGTACAGGATGCATGTACAGTACTGCCCCTGTTACCTGGAGTAAGAGAAACCTGAGCTCATTTCAGCCTGTGTCCTGGTTTGAGCCATACAACTCCCTGTTCGAATTCCCACATAAGGCTGAAACTGAGAAAAAAAGTTTATAAAGAAACTTTGTGAAAGATTTTTTTCCTTGTTTAATACTGAGCAGAAATTCATAATGATCTGTACTGGTATTATTTTAAAAGAAAGGCATTGCTCCTGTGCAGATCGATACAACCTAGATGATGCACAATTCATCCTCAATGGGTGATTGCATTCATTTTTCATTTTAACTTTGAATCATTTGATATACTTTGAAATAACAAAGCAATGATCTATGGACTAGGGGTATCAAAACTGAAAGAAATTTAATGATATGCATGTCAAATAAAATCAACAGATTTCTATTTTATTTTCTTAAACTATAAACTAGCTATCACCCAGTGTCAAGGCTCAGCTGCTTCAAAACATCTCAGTTTTTCTTTCTGATTTTCTGCATATTCTTTCTCCTTACCCTCCCCAGCTTTCTCTCCCACATCTTTTTTCCCTCTTGGATCCTTCAATATTCACATTACATTAAACATCTGCTCTATGTATCAAATACTCTGAGAATCCATCCATTGTTTATGTCATTTAATGTTAAGTAATACTTTATACAGCAATAAGAAGCAATAAAAAACCCCAGCAATAAACTGCTGTGTGGTAGTGATTTCTCCTCAGGGTCTGCAACAAGCCATTTGATTTGACCAGAATAACAGCGAACAGTTTTAGACCTTTGCCTTAACTCTGCAGGCCAGTGTCCGTGTGGGTTGTTAAGTGTCAAGCTTACAGAAGGGTGGTGGTGGTATAGGAGATAAAAACTGATGGGTGCCAGAATAAGTATTTGGCTGAAGAGAAACATTCATCACAGGTTTCCTGTGGGGGTGCCATCCAGGTTATTTGCGTGCGTTTGAATACTTCACATGTACTGAGATAAGACATGTACTGAGATAAGACATAACAATACTATTAAGTTTAAAGACAGCTAATTTAGTGTATTAAGGTTCTAACTGCCAGAAGTGAAGTACTGAATTGATTTAGTTTTCAAGAAACATGCACTTAGTATTTTCTGAAAATAGGGTATTTCAAAGTGTCTCAAGGTTAACATGGGCTTGAGAGAGCTTTTACCAACCCTGGGATGTTTGGGTTTTTTGGTGTGTCATCCCATTGTGTCGTTCCCCTGCCTGCCTCCTCCCTCCTCCACACATCATTTTAAGGGGATGAAAATATATAATGAAGTCACTTGGCTTTTCAGAACAAACTTCTTTGACATATACCAATGAAACAGTGCAGAAAAAAAATCATCACAGCTAATTTAGGTATTTTTTTGTAAGTGCCATTATCAGTAGTTCTTTATCAGTAGAAAATTTGAGTATTTCTTACAATAACTACTGTTTGACTTCATGTTTTTTAATGAGATCTGTCACTTTTTGTATTTGGCTTGTTCCTTAAATCTGTATCAATCATGAAATGGTATTGTGCTACAGAAAAGCATCTTCTGCTTAGTAAAACAAATTACTTTGATTAAGGAATCCGAGTGGCAGAAATATACACCCTTCTGGTAAACAGTTCTTTTTTTTTTCCCTGTTGGTACAGTAGCATTCATTTAGGAAATTGCACAAGGCCTTTAGAGAGATTTAATAAAGCTATTGATTGCATTATGCAGTACTAGAAAAGGGTGAAAAACATACTTATGGCTTGACTTAAATAAACTGATACTAGTCCATGCTTCCTCTTAACTTGTTGAATTTGTTGTCAAAAAAGTGGAAATCCTGAGAGCAAGATACCTGTGCCAATATCCTGAAGAAATGAATGAAAATAACATTGTGAGAGGCACATAGATAAATTCAAATTATTTTTGTAGTGTCATTTTTTGTAATAAAAGTAGGGATTATAAGGAAAAAAACATGGAGTTCATGGAGTGAACAGTTTATCCCTGCATGCCTTCTGGGTTTATTAAGGAAAATGTATGTGTAAAGATGCTTGACAGAAAATTCTTGTCTCTCACTCTGTTCTCATTTACAACTTGCAGTGTTTCATGGGTCTCTGATATTTATTTGGGAGACTTCTCCTGTACGCTAACAGAAAAAGTGCAGAAATAATTCATACATCTAGTTTTTTATCCCCTTATTGCTTTTTAACTTCCACCATGAGTACTAGAAATTTAATACTGTCATATGTTCTGTAATATCTAGCCCTTGGTTACATTACAATCAGCAGCTAAAACAAATAAGATTGCAGTGCATAATGTTGGTAAATGTGGATGTCTGTTGGTGTTTATTCACGCACTCATATTTATATGTATAGTGAGGATGTGTGCATGTGTGCAATATCCTTGTCCAGCTTCAAATGGAGGTGGTTAAATGTGGTGGAATCACCGTGATGAAGAAGCTGCTTTGATGTTTGCAAGAGAGTAGGATGGTAAAGGGGGGGAAAAGGCCCCATAGATTCATGGCACTCTGCATGAGAGAGCTGGATCTTTTTGCATTTAACCCTTTTCTGTTCTAACCTTGCTGTCATTTAATGTAAGAGTGATGTTCCCAGTTTGTGCTTTGGGGAATATAATGTTTTTTAACAGAACCTAGAATATACCACACTGAGTGGCAAAGATTGAAAAACAGTATCATTTGTGAAAATTGCACAGACACTAAGTTCATAGATAAAAAAACCCCATAAAATGTGTATTTTCTTTGTGGCCAGCTTAGGTGTGAAATTGCTAATTTCTGTTTTGCCGTATGATGATAATTTGCTGATAATGTCAGAGGATTATATTTTGATGTAAGCTCACCTAGTTATGATGCCTTAATTAAATGTTTGGAAATAAAACAAGCTGTTGAGCTATGTAAAATTTTTGTAACTTAATTTATTTTTCATGAAAGTCACGCAGAAATAGATTTTTAAAAATCTATTAAATCTATTAATCTAATCCAAATGCTGTCTGTTCTTCTATTAAAGTAATTGTACCAGTATAGCATGTTAGTGTGAAGCTCCAACACATTTTTGTCTCGTGATTTTATTTTAGATGTATAATTTTTACTTGTTGGTAATGAATTTAGTCTCTGTGAAGGCCAGGAGGTAGAAACCCTTTATAATTCCAGCACTACATGGGACTCTGCACTGCTGTATCAGGAAATCTCAAGTAACAGTTTTATGACGCATGAGGATATTATTCTCTGCAAGCAATAACACACATTTCTATTTCCCCAGCAATATTCACATAATCAAACATTCACAAGTGCTTTACAAAGAATTTAATTAAATAGTGTGCAGAGTGACTGGATGCAGCATCAACACAAGATGTTGGATATTCAGTAGTTCCCATTTTGCACTTAGTGTGGAACACTTTCATGCAGTAATACGTGTGAATGATACTTCCATCAAAATGTGCATTCTCACTCCTCCCTTTGTACCTTACTCCTTAAAAATGACACTAAAACCTTAACAGATGTCACCTCCAGAATCACAGGATACCTTGCTCAGGGCTCTAATGGTGTGATAAACAGGGAAATACAAATTCTCATGTTGAGACTTGAGCATCACATGTTGTTCCTCTGAAATCAAGCATTTATTACTCTCCAGAGAAAGATACAGATTATTGTGTCTTTTACCACAAAACGAGACGTGTTTGGAATTTTATTTAAAGGTAGTAGAAATTTTTGAAGCTATCAAAGACCAGCCACTGAAAAATTAACATTGAGACTTGGATATTCAGAATTTAGATGTAGACAATAAGAAGCAAAAAATTTTGTGGTGATGAGTATTTTCAGAGACCATTCTGTCAGTCAGTGGAGATTAAGAAAGTCTCTTTGGCATTAAAGTGCAGTGTATCAGTCCCTGTACGAAGAAATGGTAGTGTGCTCATATTCAGTCAACATTATTGGTGTGCTCATGTCACCTGCAGGGATTACCGTTGTGGAAACTGACAGGGTTATCTAATATGTTTTGTTTTCTCTCTTCAGAAAAGCCCTTTCAGCAGTAGCCGGTGCGTGAAAGGACTTTTCAGGCTTGCAGAGAAATGGGGCTGTGTTGGATGAAAGTGATTTAAAATATCCCTCTGTGGCTGTCTTCCTGCAAGGCAGTTATCTGTCCATCAGATTGGAAGGTTTTGTTGGTGTGTCAGTGCTGTAAAGTATCAATCCCAACCAGAAAAGCAATAACAATGACACAAATAGTGAAAGTCTGTAATTAGCCTATAAATGTGTTTAGTGTGAGACCTCACCCTTGTTTCCCGGTTCCACAAGAGTTATTCCAGTTTATTACTGGATGACACTGACAAAATCTGTCCATTTTGGCTGGAAAGAAAGACCAAAAACTACAAATGAACCCAAAGGAGAATAAAGAGATGAAAGGACCAGTGAAAAATAGGGACCTGGTTTTACTTTTGTGCTCGTTCTCTTCTGTGTTTGAAGGGAAGTGCTGGAAACTTAATTGGGGTAAATAAGAACAGTATTCATCTTCTGAAGACATCTTTGGAGGAAAGTTTAATTGGTGTAAGAGAAGTTATGGCTTTCTTTACAGAGTTGAGAAGGGGAGAGATGCCTGTTTAATGTTAATGAAAACTTGCTATTAACTTCAGTTATTCCACCTGGTAATGTTTGTGTCTTTTTTTTTTTTTTTTCCCCATTCCTATTCCTTCTTTGTGTAGCAGACAGGAGCTTTTCATTTTGCATGTAATTTATAAAAAATTGCAGTTATTCTAAAAAAATCATATAGTTCAAGCTTCAGCTGAAGAAGAAGAGGAAAGCATGTAGTTCTGAATTTACTCGCGTGCCTAATCTTGAACACCATGTTTTGGATTTTTCCTTATTTTCTTTAATGAGGCTCATGTTCTAGTGTTTGCTCTTCTATAAAATATTTATTCTTTAGCATTTGAAGTGTGTCTCTGTGATTTGGATGTTTTCTGCGTGTATTTGGAAGTAGCTGCTAGACTTGCCTTGAATTCACTAGGAGGCTGGTATTTTTATGCTTCTTGAAGCAGGCCCTTTTTAGGAATGCCAGAATATACCCAAATTCTCATTTCCCGGTATTTCAGTGGCAAGTTCCTTTGAATCTTGGAGCAGGGTTGCTGCAGTCTGTTTGTTCTCCAAGCCAATTCCAGCACACGCATCGGCAAGCCAAAACAGACAAACCTAGGAGAAGTGTCAGTGCTGTAATACAATTTATAGTATTGTTTAGAATAATTAGGTCAGAATTTCTCTTCTTCATGTTAGGAAGTCCCCCAGTGAAGGACCACCTAGACAGACTTGTGATAACTGCCAATGAGCTGTCTTTGGAAGCAGAAGTACTAGAGGCAAATGAGAGAGGAGTGTGGCAGCCAGGCTAATTAATTGAGAAGTCAGGCTAATTAGTTTGACTGGAGGGAGCACCATGCTGATGTCACATTGTAGGTTCCAAAATGCTGTCTGATTTGTACACAGGTTGTACTGGGTTTCAGATAGACGAACAAGTTGTTTTTGGGCTCTTTCAGAAGTTTTTTCCTTGAAGCAGAATTGTGTGTTGGTTCGTTTATGAACCTATATTGAACCTATGGAAATTTACTGTAATTTTAGATTTCTTTCCAGACTGGTAGTCAATTTAGTGCCTTTTCAATCTTCTGCAGTAATTTTTTTCTAAGACATGTATTGTAGTATTGAGTTGTTCAACCTTATGCCACTGGGAGAGATTCCTTGGTGCTTTTTTTTACTCGTTGAAGGACCGTCCCATCTTGTTCCTAATATTTTCTCACTTAATAAATACAAAACTGAAGTAAAGTTCCTTAAGTTGCATATGGTTCCGTTGTTCAAGCTGGCAGGGCTTAGAGGTGGCTGTCAGCAGTCTTGCTCCCAGAGGATGCATGCTAGCAACAGTGCACCCTGGAAGATGCCTTCTTCAGTAAGAACTGGGGATTCTGAACCGGTTCCCATTTTTCTTGATGTTATGAAACAATATTTCTTCAGAGCAACCCTAAATGTCAGTCATTACATACAGTTTGATGTGTAAGATGTTCATAAAGGAGCTGCTTTAATGAAAAGATAAAAAAAAACTTGTAAAGAGTATGTGTTACTGTGCTGATATGGTATAGTTAACATTTGAAGCAGTATCAAACCCAGAAGTAAAACAACAAGGTGTTGTAAATAAGCTGGATTCTGTATAGAAAGCTTCATTAGAAATACTAAGTACTGTATTACATCAATAACATTGTTATAATTTGTGAACAGGTAGTGACATAAGATAAAAATGAATATTTTATTAATGTTTCCTAAGAAATATTACTAGAGCGCTCTTCTTTTTCCCCATGTATGTTATTTAAAATGCTTTTAGTGATGGTTTATGCTCCTTCTTACAATAGCTCTTCAGCATAGTAGCTCCCACAAGGAGTTAACATATATCTTTTCTATTTCTAGATCTGTTGGCTGTGCCTAAGCATCCATATGCTGCTATGGAAAACTGGGGACTGAGTGTTTTTGTGGAGCAAAGGATACTGCTAGATCCAAGCATTTCTTCTATTTTATACCTACTGGATGTCACCATGGTCATTGTACATGAGCTATGTCATCAGGTATTAAAGGTGTTCACGTATTAGATCTCAATGTCAGAAACTATGCGCTCCTTTTCAGAACTGAAAATGAATTTGTATTGTATGTATGGATGGTTGTGATTTCTGTTGTAGCTGGAATCCATGTAACATGGTAGTCTGTAAGACACATCCCTCCACTACAGAAACTGTGAAGACTCAAAATGGGGATAGAAGAGAAAATTTATAGCAATGAACAGGTTCCCTATCTTCTGTAGCAGTATATTCTGTGTGTGTTTGTCTGTCAGTGTATTTGTTGCTGGTATGTAGAATAAACTTGTTGATAGCAGATTCATGCTAAGTTTCATGTTCGTGTCAAAAAATGTTTTGGCTGAAGTCAGTTTGGTAGTAGTCTTTGTTTTCTGTCATATGTACACATATCCATTTTCTTTTTCTTCTCAATTTTTTTCCCAGTTTGGTATTGACCCTCTCTGCTCACCAATGGTGGATAAGCAAATCTTTATGTGTACAGAAACTATTGTGTCAATAAGAAAACTTAAAATAATAAACCCATATTACAATTTATTTTACGTTTTTCCCATCTTATCTCAAGCTAAACACAGTACAAGTGTTAGTAATATTGAATTGAATGCAAATGTTATTGAAGAAATTTGCTACAGGGGCAGGAAACGCTTTCTTACACTCATAAGAGGCATAATCATAGCCTTCAGGTTAAAATGAATGGAATCCTACTGTGTAATCACCATGGCTTACATCTGTGAATTTACACAGTATTCTTTAAAGGCAATGCAAATTCTTAACACTTTCTGCAAATAAAAAGTACCATGTAAAAGGAATCCATTGAAATGGCGTTTTGGGAGATGAACCTGAAAATAATGTTTGGTATTTCACATTAAGTCGGTCGATGAAGTCCTCAACTAAAATATGAAATTTTTATTGAAAGTTACTGCTGGTTTGATCTTGATGCTATCATCTGATTTTGCTCTAAGCTCTTCACTGTGCAGTGCAATAGAATAGTACACAGTTCAGCTAGAAAAATTACAGTGCCTTAGGAATCATGTGTGGAAAACATACATTAGGTCATCAAGTCCCAGCTCCTGTGAGTATTAGATTTTTCCACGTGATGTGTTTGTAGTGCTGGGTTCTGTGCTCCTGATTACAGGGTTATATGGCTTCCCTTAAAACCTTTTGATTAAATCTGATAGTAAGTAACTTTTTCCAAGTGTTCAGCTTAAGTCTTGGTTTTTCTGAAGTCGTTTCATTACTTCCAGTTATTCTTTGCACTGCTTTGAAGCAATTTGTACTTCAGAGATGGACGAATACCACATCAGTAACTGGCCAAGTTTGTTTGTTTGATTCTTATAGACACTGAAGCCTTTTTACATTATTCTGGGAATTTTAGAGGATCATGAAGTGGGCAAAAACTATTGCTGAATTTATTTTAAGGTAGAAATATGATCATAAAGTGCATTTAAGTGACCTTAAAATTGCAGATGAGGAGGTTTACTTGATGTCCATGTTGATGTTACTTCCAGTGCTGTTTACTTAATTAAAAGTAACTTCCTCTATTCCTGTTGCTGCTGATTCTATTTCAGTACCATGTAGATTAGGTATTTGCTCAGCTACTTCACTGGATAGCTAGACAAGATATAAAAAATTGAAGTTAAAGAAGCATTTTTTCTACTTTTTGGATGCAGAATTGAATCATACAGATTACGGATTATTCACCTGCAAGTAAAGTTTAAAGGGAGAAACACTCAAAAAATATAACATAAAAACCACTGTCTAGCATCTCCATCACATTGTGTTTATTTAGCCCTTTTTTCTGTCTTTATCTTACCGTACTCAGAAGCCCCTCAAGGAGCTCTAAACAATACTATCTTAGCTGAAAATGAACTGAACCAAGACCAGGTTGGGTGCAGGATCTCTTGCCTCTTGTTTAATTGTTATTTATTCACTGCATTTTGCA
This sequence comes from Pyrgilauda ruficollis, assembly GCF_017590135.1. Classification (NCBI taxonomy): domain Eukaryota; kingdom Metazoa; phylum Chordata; class Aves; order Passeriformes; family Passeridae; genus Pyrgilauda; species Pyrgilauda ruficollis. Next base: position 7,221,408 of record NW_024518095.1, read on the forward strand.
TTGTCTTTGGCTGTGCATATCACCCTTTAGCCTGTGTGACACATGAATATTCTTCCCCTTCACTCATTTTTACACATAGAATAACAAAAATTAACCAAATTCTCTCTGGTGCAAGCAAAACTGGAATCCGTATTTCCAGTTTTATTTTTTTATTTATTGGGGGGTTTTTTAGATTTCAGGGAAGAGGAAATGAAACTCTTCTAAAATGTGTGTGGATTTCTTTTTATTTATTTATTTTTTTTTTAAGAATTGTGTCATTGTTCAGTTTCCCTGACTTTAAAGCCATGACTTCAAGATTTATGGAACATATCTGAGCAAGTAGTAAACTGATGTGTATGAGAGCCCTGTTACTTAGAGTAACACAGCAATTTCTTTGCTAATGTTTCCAAGATTAGAGAAATCAGATTAGTATTAAAAGTCCAGATTGTTGCCTTTAGATTTGACTTTTTAAAAATTGTACTTACCAAACTTGCTCTGTATCAATGCTTGAACACAGTGCTCAGGAAAGATAGAAATGAGAGACAGTGCTGCAAAAGGAAAAATTCAGTGGTTGCTAAAATACAAGTAAAAAGTATGTAAGAATGGATTTCATGACCAATTTCTTCACAGCTGAGTTTTCATGTTTGAGGCATTTTAGTACACGTTTTGGGAGAGATGCATTAAAGTTACTTCAGTAGTTTTGGTTCAGTAATTTTGTAGGGTGCTATTTTTTGATATTTCAGTTTGAGTGTTCTTTCAGAATATTTGTTTATTTAATTAAAAAAAAAAATTGGTCATATGAGTGTTTTGGCATAAAATCTTGTCCTCTGAGCTCCAAAACATGAGTTGGTCAAAACACATGTATTTCTACCAACTTAATTTGATAGCTTGAAATAATTAACATAATTTATTAAAATAATTATTTTAAGGTAGTGATTCTTTTAAGGTGGTAATTTGCATATCATAGATCAGTTCCACCTATAGCCTTTGAAGAAAGAGTCATTTGAATTTATGCATCATGATTTTTTGTGATAGATTTCCCACAAGAGCACAAAACTTGGTGTGACAGATTGAGTTACAGAAGCATGAAAGCAGAAAGAAAATGAAAAACTTCTAAATCAACATTTTTTTCATAATCTGTAAAAAAACATATAGAAAAGAGTGTCCTTTCAATGTATCTGTAAGTAAGTACTTTCTGCTTATCAGGTTGAACATAATACCTGAGGGAGAAGAGAAATTTATGTGATCAGTACATTTCAGAATGAAGTGATGGTCTTCACTCCAGGCAGATAGAGCCTATAGTCAAATACAAATACAAAAATAATAAATAAATAAATAATTACTTAAAGAAATTAAATGCTTTAATTACAGTTTTCCTTTGAGACATATAACACCTAGGAAGATAATAGCACCTTTCTGCTGGAAAATTTGGCTTTCTTGCTTACAGCCTCTGGGTACTGCTCTGTCTCTGACAACTATAAGTCTCTCTGATACTGTTCAAAAGCAGTTAAGCACATTCCCTACATTGTCATATTGATATCCCATACTGGTTTAATGCCTTTAAAACATTTCTTCCTTTAGGTGGATAATGAAATGAATAATTTTAATTGTATCGTTAACAAATGAACCCAGAAAACTTACAAAGGAGTAGAACAAATTCTCCTTTGTAGCACCATAAATTAATGTTATTAATTCAAATTATAAGATGAGGTATTACGAACATTACAACCTTTATTTTTTAAAAATCTCTCTGGCTACTCATAGTTCAAAATGTTGTACTGCTGGTTTTGTATTTTTTCAGTAGTACTCCTGTAATTCAGGACATAAACTCTATGCTGTTATGTTTAGTCATTAGAAATCATTTAAGCAACCTACTCTAGTATGAATTTAACTTCCATACTTCTTGGTATGAAAGTTATATTCATTTTATTGTTTTAAATTCTGAAAATGCATAAGCTATATGAATATATTTCTAGCATTTCTTTGTCTTTTCAGTTAAATGTTCTTAAGATCAGGATCTCTGTTTAGTGGTCTTGTAGAAAGTTAATTTATTGTAGAGAGTTAATTTATATTATTAATTTATGCATATATAGTATATTATGCATACTGAATGTGCATTAAGTTTAGCTTCACATAGTATATGACTTCTAGCAACCTCATCTTTTCTCTCTAAATTCTTAAGGCGATCTTCAGTGACATTGATTGCCATGTTTTTCTTCACTGTTTTAATTTGAATTCTGTTTGCTGAACCTTATGTGGCTGTCTGGTAATCTTCCAGCTAGTCTGGTCGTTGCTTGCTAGTCTGTTCTTTGAAGCTCTGGTGTTCACATCACTACGTATCCCCATTGCAGCATTGATCCTTCTGTGGTGTCATTCTCACTCCACAAAGACATGCACAGAAGTGACATCTTTCATTCAGGTCCTAGACAAAGCCTTCAAACAAGCCAACTGTCATGAAATCAAACTGCTTATGGGCCATCTCTGCTTTCACTCATTCCTCACTCATTACCGTTCAGCATTGTCGGGGTCCACTGTTATGTGTCTCTGCCCCGACACGGGGAAAGGTGGTTCTGGGCGGCAGGTTCTTCTCCTTTTGATGGATTGAAATCCAACTACCAAACCCTTTTTGGCAACATTCTAGGGTTTCTGAGCCCCCCAGGGGCTCCCCTGGTGTCTCTGCACATCCACAGCGGTGTGCTGAGATCCCACACAGCATCAGTTCCTCTGCTCTGACCTGTGTCTTTCCGTCTAGAATACTTGCTGCTCCCTCTCTGTATTTTTAGAGCTTGCTTACACATGAAAGCTCCAAATTATCTCTGTTGATTATAACTAATTTTTATAAATATTAAGAGAAAACTGGAAGATAATGTTACTTAAGCAAAGTTTTGGTATTTTTTTGGCAGAAGAGATGCTACAGAGAGTATGAAATAGGTTTTCATAATACTGTCGATGTTTCTGTTCTTACCACTGGTATAACATTATTCAGGTTACACATTACAAGCATTTAAATCATTTAAATAATCATTTAAATGGGGTCATCCATCAGCGGATGAATATATGACATCTGGTTTCCTATGAATTCCAGTCCTCATCTGTCTTCCAATGATCATCCCAGCTCTGTGTAAAATCCCTCTGACACCTGCATGTCCTTACTATGAGATTTGTGTCTGTTGAGGTATACTCTGTGAGCAGAGTATGTAATGGTTGTGTTCTTGCCTTGCCCTCAGCTCAGACCCTTCTCCTCTTTTCAGATGATGATCTTTATTTACTTGTGGAGTTTATGGAGTTTAGTTGTCCTTGAGATTTCTGTCCTTGATAAATTAGATTGAAGTCAGTGGGGATGTTGAAGAATCATCTGGAGGAAATGGGAAAGGCAGGCAGCTCAAGTAGGGTTCCTTTGACTATGCACAGGTGGGCTTGTGCCGTTTCAGATACTTCTGCTTTTGGTTGCTGTTTGTGAGGGCTGCAAATGTCCTTTAGGTCATGGATGAAATTTCTTGGGCCTTTGTGGGATCTCACATACCCTAATATCTTCTCTAAATGGCATCAATTTCCTGCTTTTGAGCTTCTGAGTCCTACCCATAAAGAGCTGGCACTGTTTAAGAAACCTGCCTTCTTTAAGAAACCTGCCAAGGAGAGGAGCATCAGTAGTATTGTAGATCTTAGTGGGCAGAGAGTGGGGAGAAAGAAATGCTAAAATTTAGGTCTGGGGTGGAGAATGTGTTCCCATTCTCATATATATGTTTTTCATTATTCACACTATGCATCATGAAATTTCCATGTAATGGATCAGATTACTTGAGTTAGAAGCCTTTTTCTGTCCAGTATGTATGTTAGTCTGTTAAACCTAGGTGAGCATCACCTTCAGAGAACTAAAGTTGACACTGTGAATACTGTCCTCAATGCTTCTTTTGCTCTGCTTCTTATTTTCTAATGTTTTACTTCATTAACTTGTGCATTCTGTAATGTTGAATTAATTAGCAAAAATTAGGAAAAATACAGTTAGTGAATTTCAGTGCATGGTAAATACTACTGTTTTATTAATACAAGTGGAGAATGTGTTTGTCTAGGTGAAATGTACGCAAACATAGTTTCCTAAAGGTTGTTAAAGTTGTTGATGTGAACTTTTTGTTTTTCCAGTGGTTTGGTGACCTTGTGACTCCAGTTTGGTGGGAGGATGTGTGGTTGAAAGAAGGTTTTGCTCACTATTTTGAGTTTATTGGGACAGACTACCTCTACCCAGGGTGGAACATGGTAAGTCAGTTCTATTTGGTTAATGTGGAGACTCCACAGAAAAGTTGCTCTGCTGTTAGAATCTTGCTTCTGTTATAGACAGAGACTGCTGAAAAATACCAAATGATGCATGCAAGTATCAGATATCAAATGAAGCAAAATCACTAGGTGTAAAATAATTTGACAGCATTGCAAAAGTGTAATCTGCAATTTATTGCAAAAGAAATAATGTCATGTCTATCGTAACCCAGCATTAAAATAGCTACTGTCTCTCTGCTTAGAAATATTTTTGATTAAAGCACTTATGATTTAACATGGACTATTTTTTAAAACATTGAGAATGTTGAATTTTATCCACAAGATAAATTGGAAAGAAATGTTTGGCTGAAACATTCTATAAAACTGAGCATATTTTTTTCTTACAGTTCTCCTCTCCCTAAATATATTCTTTTTATCTTCCTTTTATTGTTTGGATATATAGAGTAAATGCTAAATTAACATGGGCTACATAATTTGAGAATTTATGTTTTGGTATGGTTTCTAGCCATACACAGTGGAACATGCTTTTTCAACCAGTGTGCAAATACTGGAACTCTCTGAGAGAACTGGGAATTCCATGCAGGGACATTATTTTGGAGTCCTTCGGTTATATCATATTGTACCTAGACAGATCCCAATTTATATGAATTGCTGTAGTCTAGCTATATTATATTTATAAGAAAAATAAGAGAGATGAGACCTCAGTACAAGAAAATCATGTATGAGACCATGTTGAAAGTGCCTATAGAGATTTTATTGTCCTTTGGAGGCATGCTTATGTTTGCTAATGGTTTGTGCTTATATATGTTAGATTATGTGGCAAAATATTTATTATAGATCATGATTGTCTGACAGAGATTTGTTGGGGCTTGGATGTTTTGCTTAAGCTCTTAAAAACTAACGTCTGAATTTTTTTTTCCATTTCTATGTGCTTTCTTGAGTATACTTATCCCATTAACTTTTGGCGCCGTAAAATGAAGATGCTATAATTATGAGTTAAAGATAATTCTAAAAAAATATTTGTATACAGGTTACTCTTGAGTTAGTTATGCTTCTTGTGAAATTTGAATTCTTTGTAGTATTTTAATTTTTTATTTCAGGTGTCAATTTTTGTTTATAATTGCATTATGAAAAGGAAAACAAACCTTTATTTGAACTGACAACTGTCTTGCATAGGTAGGCTTGTTGGGTTTCCCTGGGTTTGACTATATTAAAACTCATTCTATTCATCTTTATAAAGAATACAATCTGAATTACAATGTAATGATTCTAATTATGAATGCAATGAAATCTGGCAGGCCTTTGTGATTTTAGCATAGTGAAGTGTCATAGATGACAACATTTATACACTGAATTTTATCTTCAAATCATATTATTCAATCATTTATTCTTCACATAATCAGTCTAACAAATTCAGAATAACTACGCTTAAGAAGTCATTTGGAATATGGTATATTTGCTTCAAATTTCTGTGGAATGAATATAATGTTTACTGTTATGCAAATAGCATGCCCATCATGTGAAATATTGGAATTTTAGCAGAATACAAGCAAGAAGAGTGGATTGAGCAGGGAATGGCAGTTAAACTGGGAAATCAGAAATGTGCTGCATAAGTTAGAATTAACTACAGTAATATTGATGTGCCCGAAAAAGTATTAATCTGTCAAGTTTTTCTTAAATTAAAAAAAGAGACATATATTGTTCATAAGACTTTGGATATCTGTGGCCTTTGATATAAAAATGATCATATTGACATAATTAAATGATGACAAAATGAGGTGAAACTCATAATGGCTTAAACATACTTCATTCTTTTGCAGACTGCTAGAGTAGGAATCAATACTGTCTTGTTCCAGCATGTTGATTACATAGATTGTAGGAAGAGGAAGCAAAAGTTACAGTTACTGAAATTTGGCTCGCTGAAAATTTTGTTATTGTTAAAAAGTGCATTTGCTGTTTAAACATATTGACTGATATTTGTAAACTTGAAAAACTTAAAGTGATCATGTAGAAAAAGAGAAACTGTTCCAAGCAACTTACTGTTTTTCAGAAGAGAAGGATGAAGTACAAGTTGCAAAAACAAGAACTACAAACCTTATTTTCTGTCATGATGGCCAAACAGTGCAATATTCCTGCATTCTGTTTGGTGTTTTGTCAGTAGTAATTAATACCTGTGTGTGAATTATAATTTAATTATAAATTAAAAAAAAAAATTATGTATGTTACCACAGCTCTTTGTGTCAGGAAAATAGTGATAAACTAAAATCCTCTTTATTGCTAAAGAATTGGGAAAGTTAGATATATAACTTCTTTCCCTCATAGTTCTGAAATGAAACCTTGAAGGTTTGCTCAAGACACCCATGGATTAAAATGTCAAAATCAGCTTATTTTTAGCCTACTAAAGACTTTTTGTCACATTCTTTTTTGGATAAATGTAGAGGCAGAAGACTGGTAGTCCATTCCAGAAAAAGGACTTATGTCTGGAAATGCAACTTGGGCAATGGATACGTCTGAAAAAAATGGGATCTATCCACAGCTTCCTCTCTAAGTTTTTGATATTTATAGGCTACAGGCACATAAGCTTTCACCATTAAGGCTTATAAACCACTAAAGTTTTGATACTACTAGTCTGAAGATGCTTCTCTTTTAGCAGAGCTGAGCATTTTTCAGTGTCCATCTTATCTGGCATTCATAGCCTTGGTATGGCTGAACCTGAGACTCTTGAGAAGAGCTGTCTGTTAGGCATGTTCACACCAATATTACTTAAACCAAAAGCACCAAGTTCTGCACAAAACTGAAACACATTTCTTGGCTTTTCCTTCTTCTCTAGGTTCTTTAGCTTTCTTAAATATTTCTTCCCCCTGCCATTTTTAATTTTATCAGTTTTTCTTTAATTGTCTCATAGACTCTTTTATGGTAGGAAAGATGAATGGGTAACTGTGCCAGCTACCATGGAGCTGCAACACTTTATTGAGCATTCCAACATATCTGGAATTTCTTGTGTTGTCCAGAAGGTGTTTACTGCCATACTTCATCATGCTTGCATAATCTTAACGAGAAAGGAAATCCAGTCCTTATTAAACCCTTGCTATCCTTATGTCCTGGATCCTCTGTCTGAGGTCACGTGGTCTGTTCAGCCTGGAGGAGAGCAGAATGAGGGAGGATCTCATGGCAATCTGCAACTTCCTCATGAGGGGAAGAAGAGGGACAGGCACTGATCTGTGATGCCCAGTGACCTGAGGGAATGGCCTGAAGTTTGTCAGGGGTGGTTGAGGTTAGCTGTTAGGAAAAGGTCCTTCATACAGAGGGTGGTTGGGCACTGGAACAGGCTCCGAGGGAAGTGCTCACAGCACCAAGCCTGAGTTGAAGAAGTGTTTGGACAGTGCTCTTGGACACACAGTGTGACTCTTCGTGATGGTCCTGTCCAGAGCCAGGAGTTGGACTCAATGATCCTTGTGGGTCCCTTCCAACTCAGATTATTCTGTGATTAAAATTTTGGGTGAATAAGAGAATGAAGAGGCATTCTAATGGAGGTGTTCGTTATTCATTGCAATTAATTGCAAAATTAATTAATTGCAAAATACATCAGAACTTTCCCAAGGAAAGGAATGGAATTTTGCTGGTTTTAAAACAGGAAGATGCTCTTTATGTGCTGAGATTCTTAATGGTTATCCACTGACTGAATATCCTTTTTCAAAGCTAAGTTGCTTCAGATTAAAGCTAGAATTTCTCATTCCCTTCTTTTAGCTAAAAAAAGAAGTCCCTCCATGTTAGTTTTTTACTTTGTGAAGGAGAAGCTTGTGTTTAATTTGCAGGAAAGCTCTCTCTGCTATACAGAGATTAGACATTTGCCATGGAAGGGAATTCACCATTCTTCCCATTTCAGCCTCTTGCCTTGTCTGTTCCCCAAATCAAGAGTTTTTTGAAATTCTTATTCTGAAATGCCTCAAATTCTTACTGCTAGATCTCATTCTTAAGGGTCTGGGAAGTTTAAACAGTTGTTTCTGTATTGTCAGAATGATTTTAAAAAGAAAGGTGTCTTTGCAAAGTGTTCTTCTGAGATCAAAGAATTTTGCTTCATCATGTGTGCTCAGAATAGTCATCTGCATGTGAATTCCCTGGCTTAGAAAAAGATGAGATTTCTGTATTAGAGGTTTCCCATATGATTGTCTCTCGATGCCATCAAAAAGCAACAGCAGCTGGATGTATGTTCTTGAGCTGTGAGGTCTTATGACCAATACAAGGTAATCTCATCTCCGTGGAAGGGGCCTTTGCTGGTTTTAGAATCAGAAGAAATTACAGTGGAAAACTCCATGCTGGTAATTTCCACTTCAGAGCTCTCTCTTTTCTCCTCTACCATGCTCACCTTCCTGCTTTCAGAGGCCTGTTTGCAGCCGTATATTCCATCTTCCTCTTGGCTTGTTTCTCTCATATCCTGAATTCCTTTGCATGTGGCTTTGTAAAGGAAGGAATTCAGCTGAGGCTTGCAGATCCAGGAATTTATTGGCTGATCGTTTCCCTCCATATTTTCTGGTAGAAGGAGCCATCATGTTTGTCCTTGAATGTCTCTGGTACTGGGGTAGATTTTGACGACTATGACAGCAGGAATTACTGGCATGTAATTTGCCCTTACATCCATCAAATGAGCATCAAATACTTTAGCAGTCAGTACCTGGCTTGGTGCTGAGAAAGCATTTCACAGAGCCCAGCTGCCTTCTCCCTTTTCTTTATTATAAAAAGTTAGCTTTGCTGACAACTTCACTGGCTGAGTCAAGGTGTAGCACACCAGCAATAGCTTTGAATCCTATGTCTTCTTGATCCATTAATGCCTTGGTAGGGGATTTCCTACTTTATTATTTGCTTACTACTTTTATAATTAAGGATGGTCATATCTGCCAGAATTTTTCTTAAAAATGAATTTTTAAATTAATTTTTCTTATTAAATTGAAAACTTTGTACCTGTATAGAAGGGTATTTTTCCTCCTTCCTTAAGTGAGCCGTGCTTCCTTTATACTATTAGGTTCCACAGTCTGGACAATCCTGCTATTACTACAGACAGTTGAAAGTAATAGGTTGCATATCAACGTGTCTGTGTCATAATAAGTAGGAAATAGATAAATGATCTTAGTTGCCCATCTTTCTCATTGACTTGGTTGGAATAATGAGTGAATTCAGCCACTAGACACATGCATATCTTTAATGTGCTTTGTCTTACATGCCTCCTAACGAGTTTGCCTCCATCAGTAAAAATTTCTAAGGCATTGTTTGACTCATAGAAAACCCAAAAAATCATTACACGTTTTGAAGCAGACTTAAGATATGGACTTTTTTGATTTATTTCATTATTATTTTGGCATTTCAGACATGAGCTATAGTCTGCTTGATCCTCCTAACCCAACGTAAATATCATGCTGGCTCAGCATTAAGGGAGAGAGATTCAGCCTCTCATTTTTTAAAACTACTTTCATCTTTTCTTTTTTTGGTTAAAGGCTCCCCATGCTGGTGTAAAGTAAGCCTTTAATTAATACCACATGGAGTGTTTTTCCTCCAGTAACTACTCGGTGAAGTCAATCCTTGTATGATTTTTTTGTTTTTACTTGACTATGGGGGAAGCTTTCAGTGTAAAATTAACTAGAATCTCATGTATAATTGACTTTGGCAGGAAAAAAGAGATTGTAAAGGTAAGGTGCAAGATCTTCTTATTCCTAATTACTAGCCCTTTTTAAGTATATCAGGTAAGAAATCCTTATAATAAATTTTGCTTATAACTAAGAAAAGAACTTCCATTTCCATGTTTTCTTCCTAAAGACAGGTTTGCATTTTTTTAATGCTCTGGCAAAGTAGATTAATATAGGGAATTCTTTACTTTAAGTAGTTAACTCTTAACAGTTAGAGATCAGATGTAAGTGAATATCAACATTTAGATGAAACATTTAGTCAAGAGATTAAGTATGGGTTTGGAGAATGTCAGTTTCTCTTCTAGCTTCGTGTCATTTTCTGCTCATCTTGAGACAGCAGTTTAAATGACATTATGATGGGAGCTTTGGAGTAACATGAGTTCAAGCCTTCTGAGTTCAGGGTTTAGATGAGATGAAGCTTTAGTTTCAGAAAAAAACTTCACTCAGCTGTCTGAATTTCACATAATTTTGAATCAGTAGACTCTTCATCTTCAGTAAGGATGAGATAGAAACTTTACAGCAACTTTTGCCTCAAAGCAAGGACTCACTACAGGGTTTCCATGCTGAAACAAGAATATGCATTTCATCAGGAAGTATGGTTGATATGGGAAATTCAGTAGAAAAGTTTAGTTGTATTTTTGAGGGCATTCTTAACTGAAAGACTGCTTCTCAAATTTTCAGCAATCCTGAATGTGCTACCACTTTAATATTTTAAAGTTGTGGCAGTGTGCAGTTACTTGGAGCACAAACTGGTAAGTAATTTTTGGTGGGTCTCTAAAACATCTTTGCTTCCTTCAGGACTTGCTGAATCTCATCACTTTCGGGTTGAAGCACAGTCTAGGTGTGCAATACCTGAAAAGTATTTTCATGAATGGTAGCCTCTGACAGTAGTTGCTGGAAGTAGACTCAGTATGCCAACCACATCATAAAGCCACTTTTCATTTAAATATTATTTACTGTTTCTTGAGTTGAGGTGAGTTTCCTTTACAGATTTCCTCTATGATGTTTGAATTAGAGGATAAGCCTCATACTTTGTTGCCTAATATTTTAAAATGCTCTGAAGACAAATGCATGAGGAAAACTCTCTTTTCATCTGTTTGCTTAATGACTCTATTTCAGTGAAGGCAACTACATATATGGAGGCAAAACATGATGATCTTGGGGAATGAAATCAGCCTTGTTGTCAGTCAGTGTGAAAATTTCTCAATACGTTTTTCAAGATCTTTGACAAAAAATCCAGAAAAGAGGGTTATGAAGGTAGTTATGGAACTGTGACATGTTCACAGCTGATCAATGTAGAATGTGTTGCAGGCCTCCTTCAGCAAATTATACACATAATTGAAGCACACATCAGAGATATAAACTAAAAAAAAAAAACCAGTTTTTAAATTGCTCAAGGTATTTACAAAAGATTACTATTGGAAAGCAAGAAAGAAACATTTGCAAGTACTCAGGAGACTTCCTGTGCTATGACAACTTAGGATTTGTAAGCATGTAGACAGAAAGAACTTGATTTTGGCTCTCAGTGGATCTTATCTGTCCTTAATGTACTTTACCAAACCTTAGATTTCCTCATAGATTATATTCCTCTGGTTTTTTTAAGCTTCATGCTGTAATATATTTTCTTAGAACTCAACTGCTAGTAGTGAATATGCTGGTGTTCTTTGGTTGCTTTAAAAATTTACCCCTACTTCTTTTTCCCTAGGGTGCACTTTCCCTATAAACCCAAATACTGTGTCATGCAAATGCTTGTCTCTTAGGCATGAAGGATCACTTATCTTCTTTGTATTCTTGATAGCTACTAAATCTCTTGTGGAGATGATATTTTCAGAAAATTTGCCAGGAAAGTAATTTGCAGATTTGCACACCAATGTTAAGCTTTATTCATGTAGATTTCGCAGTCCATAAAGTGTTCAAATGTCTGTCCCAGAACAAAGGCAATGCCTTTAATATTGAGGCCTTTGATCTCTTTTGCATACTAATTATCAGTTTGGGCTTTCATTATGGTGTTTCTTTAATTCCTTTTTTTTCTTTCATTTTAGTTCCTTTCCTTGGTATTTAATATTAATTTTTAGAAATTATTTTTATGTGACTGTCTTTAAGTATTGCATTATTGTCATGCTTTTACTGTTACAGTATACCTCATTATGATATTGTAAAATCACCAGCAGCAACCTCTCTCCATTATATCATTGTTATCCTGTTATACACAATACATTTTTCTCGAAGGTAAATGCTTCTTGAAGGTACAAGAGATTTTACATGAAGCGTGTCCACTATCTCTCTTTATCCCAAGAATGAGGTGAATTTGAACGTTGGTTAGGGAAGAGTCAGCACAGAAAAAGGACAAGTCTTTCAGGAAAATCTTGTGCAAAGCAGAGAAGGTCTTACTGGTGAAGACTGAAAGAAATCATTCCTATGAAGAGGCAAATACTAGAATCTAGTGACCACAGATATTTGGGAATAATCAGAAAATGTAGATATTTTAAAGACGTGTTCATCTGATAATAGCACTTCATTCCCTGCACCTGGAAGCATTCTAAAGAATGAGAGCCACCAGATATGATTGTCATATGTTTCATTTTCAACACAGGTCTGGTGTCTCAGGCTTTGACTGTACACAGTTCAAGGAAAGCTCTGAGGAGAAGAGATGGAGAGTTGGGATTCCAAGTGTGCAGTAGGAAGACAGGGAGTAGAGGAGCTTCCTCTTTGTCCTTAAGTGAGGCACAAATTTATGTGGAAGCAGCTGTGTCCTTATTTCAGACTGACCTTGTACTGCTGCGATACCCTTCCTGCTCAGAGCCCTGGCCCTGTGTTAGCATTGCACTTGCATGTGCCTACTGACACTTTCCAAGCAAGGCTGCAAGGCTCACCTGAAGCCCTCTTTTCTTTGCAGGTGGATCACAGTCTTTGCCTTTTTTCTTGCAGTTGAACTCCCTCAGGGAAGGGCCATCTTTAACAGCATTTTGTCATTATTTCAATGTGTAGCTGCAAACCTGACACCTATCATGTTACTGGCTTGCTGGTCTCATTAAACACATTCCAAGATTGATTTCCTTTACAATTTCTGTCGTGAGTGTTTCTTTACTCCTGTAGGTGTCAGTTAAAACAGATCAATTCCACTGTATGCACAGGGTAAAATAACTAGGGAATAGAAAGCCCTTCTTCCATCCGTATAAGGAGTTTGGTCACACATATAGACCTTTTCCCCTTAATGGGATATTAGGACTTCAAGAGCTGAGGTGGTGTTTCATCAACATAATTAAGGCAGTTTTAGTTCCTTTTTGCACATCTGCTTCTTGTTGCCTCTTCAAGGTGTAGGCCCTTGTCAATCAGCAGTCTATCTGTGCCTCCCATGAGTTATCTTTGAGTCTCCTTCTCCAGTCTGCTCTCAGGGGCTTTATACTAAAGGGAAGGACTGGGAATGTTATGGAAATCCTTTCAGTTCAAGAAATTTAGCTTTTTAGGTCAAAAGCCTTCTTAATTCTGACTAAACTGTAAGTTTGCATTTTTGGAGGCATACCAGCTATTCCATTTGTATCCCAGTGTGACAGTCCGCTGTAAATTTCAAGGAATTTTTTTCAGCTATGGTAACTTGAATGAATGACCATGAATCTGAAGTTCTCCTTTTCAGTCCTTCAGAACATAACCAAAGAAACAAACAGAAAACCAAAATGTAGCCTATTCTTTTCATATGTTTCTTAGTTTTCTTCTTGCATCTTCACTTTGTTTGCCATGTGATTTTCTTGATTCTGGTTCTGTATTTAAGGTATTAATTTGTGATTATCTAAGGTCCTTTTAATGAGTTAATTTCAAACGGTAACAATCCACTCACACAACTGTTTGTCTTTTGGGATCCAAACCTGAATTTGGAGACAGGTCTGTGTGTTCACGCCTGTACGTGTTACATATCATACATTTGATTAAACTGGGGCTTTGTTACTGGCTGATGAACATGAGTGAAGTGTAACCAAAATATCTACAATTTTTACACCTCAGCAGTTTCCCCCTGAGTAGGACTGTCATTCTAATTGTTTCTCTACACTTTTTTCCCATTAAAAAAGGACAGTTACTAACTGCTTATGCCTGAGAAAATTAACAATTATATGAAAAAGACATTACCTTTTGTTTTACAAACCTTACCTCATGCAGCCAGATGAGAACACTAAGAGTGTGTAGGTAATTGGCTTTCCTGCACCCTGTGTTTTTAATTGCAGGGATATGCAGTCAGCTCAAGGTACCTTTCTTGTGCTCTAATGAATTTTAACATAAAGGTCTATTTCTAGGTAGATCAGCATTGGAAGAGCTTTTCAGCTGTCTTATAAAAATAATTTAAAGTAACACATTCATACCAAAACCTTGCCACCCAAGAAATTAAACACAGAATTTATTATGTAATTGTGTGTGTATTTTACCTAATGACATCAAGGTGGCTTTTGAAAAAAATGCAGCATTTCCCAGAGTTTCTTTATATCACGGCAGTAAGTTGACATTGATTCAGGAATTGTTATAATTTAGATAAAGTTTGAGATATGTCATTTCAGATGAAAAAGCTTATTTAATCCTTATGTAATTTTTTAATTCACTCTTTGCATTTATTTGTGACTTGAAAAAGCAAGTAAATAAACCTCTTCTTTCCTGACAGTGTTTTGGATAAAAGACATCTACATGAATGCAATATGAGGAGTTTTAAGGGCATGTCATTTCTCAGCTGAAAAAGCTCCATCTAGTTGTACTGTACAAATGACTGCAGCACAATGCACTGAGTATACATGAACATTTCATTAGTGTTGCTGCCAGAGTAAATAGGCAGCCGTTTTGAAATACCTCTGCTATCCATATTTATAGAAGATATTCAAAAAAATGCTTATGTTGGATGTTGTTTGGGTTTGTGTCTGCCTTTGATATAGCTGTGACTTTGACCATGTCATTTAACCACATGCAGCTCTTTTCCCACTTGTGAAGAGAGATGGTAATTGTTTTCTTCAGATGGAAGTTGCAAAGTCTGTAGATGGCTCAAGCTCTTGAGAATGAAGGATTTCTATGCTAGAGTTATGAAAGACAGTGCAAGCACCTGCTGCGACACTGATGTGAGCTATCTTCATCGTCCTGTCCCACACTATTCTGCTAAGTGAACTTGTCACTAAGAGCCAAGTAACTTAAACTTCACTAAATAAAAAGTACTAATTGTATTTACCCATCTTTGTCAAAAAGTTGTGTACCTGCATATGCTATTAGCTCGAGGACATCTATTTTTGTGATTGATGATTTTGCCAGTTTGCTTTTCTCCCCACCCCTTGTAAGTGTGTATGAATAGTCATAATCAGAATTCCAGTCTGCACATAGGGATGCATTTTGATTCATTTAATGCTCTTTAATTACAGTCAAGTTTCATTGCAGCAAAGGATCTGAAGTCTGAGTCTATTCCAAATACCTGTTAAGATTGTAGAAGGTCACGGTGGTTTACATTCAAAGCAGAAGGTCTGATTTTAATCAGCTGTAATAGTAGCCAATTGCATCTGGTAACTGTGCATCATTTCTGTATTTCTGTTAATATGTATTTGTCTGTGATACTACTGCATATGGTGTATTTCAGGAAAAGCAGAGATTTCTGACAGATGTCCTACATGAAGTGATGCTGCTGGATGGGCTGGCCAGTTCACATCCAGTATCCCAGGAAGTGCAGCAAGCCTCAGACATTGACAGGGTGTTTGACTGGATTGCCTATAAAAAGGTGAGAGTAACTAAGCTTATCTATATGGTACAGATATGTCAGTAGCTATAAGATCGTGTTCCATCTGTAAAAGAAATACCATTGTCAAACTATGTATGGGAACCTAATCTGTGTGGAATGCATTTGGAACATTCTACAGTGATTATAGCCAATTACATTCAACATATCAAGTGTTAGTAAATAGTACAAATAAACTTGGGAGGCTGTCAAAATTCACTAAGATGATTTAGAGCTTTTTATTACTATTTATTTTGTGGCAGGGTCTGAATTGTGTTAGATGCTTTAAAAAGCAAAAGGATTTGTAGTTTTTGTCCTATTGAAACTCTCTAGAAAACTTATCAAGGGCTAAATTTAAAGTTTTTTCTATGCATGAGACTGTTACTGTCAACTAGCGAAAACTCTGAAGTCATTGCTGAACACTGGGAGTGGAGAAACTGCCTTCTGGTGTGGTGAAGGAATATGTATTAAATTCAATAAATTTTAAATTCATTTCAATGATTCAAAAGTCTTTTGGCCGGTTTCTGGTTTCAACAGCTTCTGTGCAGGAGTGAGAGGATTTCCCTTCCTCCATAACATGACTGGGCTTGCTGTTAGCAAGCCTGAAAGCTGGTGTTTCCCACCATACCATATTGCTTATTCTCTGCTACAGATGCTATGACATTAAAAACTGTGTATCATGGCCAAATGTGTTTGCTGTGTGACACAGTGGCTGCTGCTTGCAGCCTTCCTGTACAGGAGCTCTCTGATGATGATTCAGTTGCAAGAGTCTTTTGACTGTGGCCTTTGTGTCTAGTAATCTTTTCTTCTGCATCATTTTCTGCCTAACATCAGACTGCAGCAAGGCAACATAGAACTGACTTGGTGACTGAACCTCTTGTTTATCCAGTGCTCATTCTGGGATGAAAAAGGTGTTATCCTCTCTTGTACTCATAAGCTATTCCTAGACTGCAATAACTTCACCTTGGTCCTCTTCCATGAAAGGATCATATGCCTGTAAGGATGTGCAAATGAGATGTGTATGTGTGTGTGGGGGGGTATATGTGACCATGTAATAGGTACCTATGATAGAATATAAAAACCCAAAATACTTAGGACAAGATTTTAAAATGCTGCAGTTGCTTAAGAGCCCAAGTCACATTTTCAAAAATCCCTTAGCTGTCTTGGAAAATATTGCTCTAGGTGAATTAAGCTATAACAGCCAGCAGCTTTTAGCATACTGAATATTCCCATTGTGTAAATCTTGCAATCATATGCTTTCTGGTGATAGCTAGACCTTGGTAGGTTCAGAGGCTTATCTCACATGACTATCTTCATTTTTCAATCTAATTATTTTTTCTAATTTATACAGTAATAGTACTATTTTATAGTTAACTGTTGTACACGACAATTTTATGAACACTGCAACTATCAAGTAATTTTCATTTACATTGAAATGACAAATAGGACAAGAGAACACATCTGTATACTGATAGCTATTTTATGCAGACTAATAGGATCAGTCTGTTTTTTGTAGAGATTACAGTACAAACTCTGTTTTGTATCTGTCTATGTAAATGTTCCTTTTTCAGTGCAACAGTGGCTATGCCCAGGGGATACAGCAGCATCTCTCCATTTAGCTGCTCTGATGGCCAGTTCTCCTAATAATATAAATACTGTGGTGAATAGTATGTTGGTAAAATCCAAACTGTAAAATTACACTGAAGGCTTTCACCTGGTCAGGTGTGGACTCGAATATTTCACAAAGCCCTTGACACACAATGAGCCCTGCTGGAGGGAAATTACTAGTGGTGTTTCTGGGATGACTTTTGGTTGTCTTTGGTTGGGTGACTTTTTAAATTGCTGTAAAACATTTTTTTTTCTTGACTCTACTAAAAAAAAGTAATTTTTTTCTCTTGACTCTACTAAACTTTGGGTCAGGACCATCAGTGAGGACTTTTCTACTGTCTTAAATAAAATATTTTTAAACAGTTTACCACTATGTGCAGCATCTGTTCCCTACATTTTGGATTTTTTTTTTCTTTGTCTTTTAACTTTTTTTTTTTTAATGTCCATCTTGTGCTCCCTGAGTGCTTGGATTGCCCATGTGATCTCTATTCTCTCTTCACAATTTTCTACATGATAGTGAAATGATGAAACTTTCTCCGATATAAGTTTTGTTCAGTGAAACGACAGTTATAGAATGTCCTTGTTATTTCATTATCTTTGCTGTCATCAATATGGTATAAATCAGGCACCATTAAAGTACCCATCTCTGTTAGACACTCAGCTGTCATTCTAAAGACACGCTTTTTCTACACACTTCAGAAATGGCCATTGAAAATGTGCTATTTGATTGCCTCAGAGTTGAATATATTTTTCTTTTCCACTTTCTCATCCTTGGTGATTGCATGTGTGAAGAAATCCATGACATAAACCCCATGGCATTCAGGTAATCCCACAAGCAGAGTGAAACAGACACTACAGCCTGGCAGCACACAATGTTTTTCCACTTAAACGGTTGAGGGTAAAGTTTGCCTCTTTGAAAAGCGTCATGCTAGTCATTCTTCTGATAGAAGCATGTCATCCTCCACTAGGGCCGCAAATAAGTAGAGAAAAATGAGAAGTCGTGATAGTTCATTAATAAACAGTACTGGTAGATGATTCAAGGCTCTCAAGTTGCATCAGAGAGTGCATATGTCTTCCTAGTGCAGCTGGAAGTGAGATAGTGTCCTCCCACGATGACGGGAAAAGTGGTTATATCCCAAGTGCAGTAGAAAATATAGCCTGTTGAACACAAGAGTAGAACTGAGAATTGTTAAATCAAAGCAAAAAGCGTGACAGCCTTTCCACACCAGAAATAACTGACAGCAAGAATCATGGCCCTGGAGAGCTGCAGCATCAGAGGAGGAGAGAGTGCAGCAAGGATAACATGAGGAGCAACAATCAGCATGGAGCAACTGACTCTAATAAAATGGAGAAACAAGGCAGCTGCATCTCAAAGGCAACAGCCAGACCCAGAGCAACCTGAGGGAGAGCCATCTCAGACAGAACCAAAGGAGTCATAGCCCTAGATGAGCAGCCACAGCCAGATAAGAGAAGGGATGAAAGGACATCTAGACAGCCAGATATCTAAAGTCGGTTCAGTCAGCCTGCTGCATGCTTTGAAGTGTGCTGGTTGGAGATTCTGGCAGCAATCAGTGCAGGCGAGACCATTATGATGGAGTGTAGCTATAAAAGTACCCCCAAAAGAATATGCCTTGGCAAGTGACAAACAATGATCAAAACAAGGAAGAGGATGACTGAAATAGGGAAGAATATTAATTTTTTCCATCTATGTAAGCTAAATTAACCTCAGCCGTGGGATTAGTTACTGACCCTGACTTTGTAATGCAAGCAATTCATTATTTCCTAAACCCTTCTTTGTATAACTTCCTTTTCCTTTTTAACTCTATACCACATCTTTAAAATTTCCTTTTTCTTCTTTCAGTGTCAAGTGATGGAAGAAAGATTTATTTCTGTTAGTAATAAAGGGAAGCCATGCTTCCTGCTTCTCCTCCAAAGCAGCATTCTGCATTAGGAGATCTGTTCAGCTAAAACTTTACACAAAGAAAAATGCACAGCTTCCCTGCATTCTGGCAAAGGAGAATTTAAGAAATTCAAAGCAGTGGCTCGCTCACCCTTTTGAGTGTAATTCTCTTTGAAAATTTACAATGTAGCATGTTCTGCAAGAATGTGGAAGAACAGGAGGGCTAATGCAGTTACTGGAAAGGCTCTCTAAAAACTTCATTCTTTTTACTTCTGTTTCTCAGGCACTGGGAAACACATTCACACTGAAATAACAAAATGAAACCAAAACAAAAACCCCAAACCACCACCCCATATTCTGTTCAGGAATCGTAGTTTATAAGAAAGCCAATTCATGAGTGCAATGAAATTGTGATGATGTGCTTCTGCAAAGTGAC
Organism: Pyrgilauda ruficollis; assembly: GCF_017590135.1. Taxonomy (NCBI): domain Eukaryota; kingdom Metazoa; phylum Chordata; class Aves; order Passeriformes; family Passeridae; genus Pyrgilauda; species Pyrgilauda ruficollis. The sequence goes on from NW_024518095.1 coordinate 7,241,012, forward strand.
AAAAAAGAGTGAGAGTAGCTCATTAACAATGAAAGAAATGGTAGATAAATCCTTAAAAATTGTACAATAGGTTTTATTTTTGATTTTTCTTTTAGTTGAATTGATAACATAACGTGGTATCAGACCCATTCGCTTGCCATGGTATAAAGAGAGAGCTTTTTGTTTTCCCTAAATTAGCTGTGCTGTTGTCTGTGGGAGCCATTAAGTCCAAAGAGTGCACATTTCTGTGATGCTGATTTTTCTTCCATGACTTGTGAGTGCAACAGGTCAGTGCCCAGATTGCAGAAGGTGCTTCCAGGAGTCATTTATTCCTAATGCATTGTAACAGAGGAGGTATCATGTAATGAAAATAATGTCTTTCTGTTTAGATAAAAAGGCTGTAGGTTGTTACTGCTTCCTGTGTGAAAGTCGTTGAAACGCAGTCAGTGATACCAACAGGTTCAAGTTCAGAGCAGCTCCAAGAGTGTTCATCCTAAAGTATGGAGGCTTTCCCAGTTTAGCAGGTGGGTGCCAATGCCTAAAGCTAGACAGGTGCTTCAAGATACTTAAAATACTCTTAACTCATCTTCCTACCATCCTGACTCAAGCAGGAGCAAATGGACTTTAACCCTTTACACTGGTTAGTGTATGCTAGTTATTATTTCTGAAGAAGAAGCATGGAAACTACAGTGTGTGGTATATAAGCACCTACACATGGACAGTGCTTCAGGAGTGTTATGTGTTCCCCATTGCAGGGACAATTGCATATGTGTTTGACTGGAAATAATAAAGATGGAGCACAAATTTAATAAAAGCATTTTATTGTAAAGAAGAGCTCATTAGACTAGACCGCTCCATCAAAGTAAAGTTGTTGGGAAGACACGACCTGTTGTGGTACAAGCCTTTTGCCTGTTTCCCATGGAAAGGCAGTGGCAAATGGCTGTGGCAAATGGCAGCTCCCAAGGGCTGGAGGAGATGATCGAAGCAGAAATGGCAATAGTGGGTCTAGACACCATCCTTCCTTCCTTAAAAGGAAGCCATTAGAAGGAACAAAATAGTGCATCTGTGTCTCAGATATTTGCATGTCTTAAAAAATATAGTGTTCATAAAGACAGGTGTACATGGAGGTACTTGCACATGCACTTGACATGCACTTGCCTTTTCTGCCTCTCTGTTTCTGCTTTGTAATGATAGTTTTCAGCAAAGGGCAAAGCAGAAAGTTACAGTTATTTTCTTTTTTTTCCCTGAAGGAGTCAGAAAAAAAGAATGCCGGTGTACAGGCAAGGGCTGATTTTGCTGATGCACATCCTGGTTTAGATCAATAACCAGAAGAGCAACAGTTGCAAGTGTTAAAGTAACTTGGAAGAAATTGTAAGAGTTAAAAATAGAAAATAAATTTGAGTTAGTGAAATAGAACAAAAGGAACAAAAAACTTGATGTAAGGATATGGTTGATATTTTGATCAAAATATGATCCTGTAAGATTTCTATTCAAAAGGGGACTTTTTAGAAAAACCTCTGGCACACTGTTTGGTGTTGCTGTTCTTTTTAAATATATGTTTAAGTACCAGATAACTTATGAAGCTTAAAGGAGGTATTAAAAAAGAGAAATTAGAATGACAGGTTTAGTTATAGGTAGTTGCAAATCAGTCTTAGGCAAATGGATTGAGATTCTTATGTGGTATTTAGTGAACTAAAAAAGAATATAAATAATATAAATTTTTCTTGAAGATTTTCAAATAAAGGCAATTAATAAAAAAGTGTAATGTTCCTTTGTCCTTGTCACTGGTGTCAGAACATGTAAGAGGGATTTTGGTGGTGAGGCCAAGTAAAACTCCTGTTGTAAGTTGAGTCACGATAGTATTTTATCTGGGCAATGGATAATATTTTATTACTCAAGGAAAATGATGTGACAGTATCCAGCTGAAGAATATGATTAGTTATGGTCATATACCCCTGAATTTTTTTCTTTGTGTCATGTTCCTAAAATTTGCAATGGAATTTATGACTAAGACAAGTATTTTGCCAAAGCCATCTTACTGTCTGATCATTTTGGTATTATCCAGCCCTAGAACAGCTGTGTTTGTCAGAATGGAAAATGATTATGATTTCCAAGTGAAAAGCTCTCCTTGAATATAATGTTGCTTTTTCAATGATGTTTTGGCATCAGATAAATGGCCTTTCATTCTGTAAAAACAACATAAGGTGCCTTTATGCATCTTTGAGGATTTAATAAATACATTACAGGTTTGTAGGTGTATTTGCTGATTTGAAAAATACTGGTTTACCCATGCTATTAATAAAGTTTTAAAAACCATGTAAGTTTATTTTTTTTATTTAAACATTTTCTGGTTTTATTGCTGAATATTAACAGCATGTTAATTTGTGAGTGTGCAGTGCCTGATAAGCAAATATCAATTGGAAATTCTGTTGCTTTAAAAAGTGAAGAAGATTAATTAAATGCCTGATTTTTTTTTTTCCTAGTCTGTATCATTAAAATAAAGTAGCAATGGTTTTGTTTGGGCTCCTTTTAATGAATATAGTCCCTTAATGTTTAACAATTATTGCCAAGTACAGGGAAACCAGTGAGAGCCACAATCAGCCACGTACATAGAGGTTCAACTTTATGTGTGCAGGGCTGCGGAATTTATTTGGGTTGCTTGTGTGCTTAAGGTACTTCAGTGCATCACTGAATGATTGCCTGGGCGAAGACCCTCAGGATAGTCTCATATTGTGACATTTGGTACCAGTATGCTGCATGATCTGCATATACCTGTCTCCTTCCATACTTCTTCCCTTGGTTTTTATGTGGGTTATCCAGAAACAAAGCCTCTAGGAATTAATTTAAACACTTTACATTTCTGTCACAGGGAGGAAATCATAGGCACATGTTTACTCATTTAAACAAGTATGTTCTGTTACCCTAATCAAATAAGGAAGCATTTGCACTTATCAAATTCACTTGCATTAAGCTTCATTTTTTCTTGTAATATTTGGAGGTGCCATTGGAGAATACAGAAAATAGCTACACTGTTGTATTACAGTGCTCAGTTTCTGAAAATGAAAGAGGAATTTAGTGTTGGTGACTCATGATACAATCTAATTAATTCCCTGAAAAGAATTTCTCACTGAGTACTTATGCAGTTCTCAGAGATGAGATAGTTTTGATAGAGACAGCTGAAGAATTCCAGAGAAGCCTTTGCAATTATCTCTGCTGTTACAGCTTGATAGAAGTGCTTTAGCAAAGATCTCTCTGGAGCCTGCAACAGGATCTTGTTGTAACTGATGTCATGAATAGGACACTCTTGTTCCATAATTGTCAGAGTAAGGCCACATAAGATAAAAGACTGTTCCGATGATAAAGGCAGGAAAGTAAAATACATTTCAGCATAACCTTCTGAGGGGGAGCTGAGGAATGGCTGAACTTCTTCCTTTGTGGAAAAATGAAAAACAAGGAGAGCATTCAGTGAATGTGTTTGCTTAAGGAAACGAAGCTGAAGTGCAATACCTGTGCTTGGAAGTGGTTACCCAGTGTTCTGTTGTTCGTACAGGGGAATTCAGTAAATTCAGTGCAGTGCATATAGTAACACGTTACACTACTTACATCAGTTAACCAAGTTTTTAAATAATTCATTTACCTATGTATACCTCTGTCTACGTTTGAGCAAATTCCACAGATGTGACTTAGTCAAAACATACTTCTTTTCTGTTAAATATCTCCAAGATGTAGCATATTTAATTTTGCATTTTTTGAAAAATATATATTATTCTTTTTTTAATGTCACATTTTTGCTACGTGTTTGATGTATATTATTCTTTTGCTGTAATTCATGCTGTGTTTTTTCCCAATAAGCTAAATTTCATGGGGTATCCAGCTGTGGTTGCTTAGTACCAACAAAGAATGATTGTTTTGAAAAATGTGACTTGGATATTACTTATTGGCTAGTGTTCACATTACGAAGTTAAAGTGCAAATATGCATTCTTTATGGAAGTGCTTGGTAATGTGCTCTTCTAATATTTTAAATGAACTTATACTCACAGAATTACCCAAGATTTTGAGAACTAAAGAATAATATATGAATTCAAGAAATTAAGCTGAAATGAAGTGGTACTCACTCACTTAAAAGCCCATTTGATTGTGGATATCCTTTGTCTTCTGTTTACAGAGAACTGTAAATATATGTTCAACATTTAAAAGAAAAAACCAAAACCTGTATGCTGCTTTTATTACATCCACAGTTCTAAAAGAAAATCCTTCTTTGTATGTTTCATGAAGAAAAGATATGTTTCAACCTGTACTTAAAACACATTAGCCAAAAACTGGAAGTTCTGTGTTCTGAGGTGATTCTGGTGAGCTAGTGTAGGCCTGACTTGACTGTATGCAACAGGTATGGCTCTGGCTTATGTGGTGAGGGAACATATCATGGTCAAAGTGTAAAATGGGACTGAGATTTTTAAGGATCTACCAAGGGAGTGCAATGAATTTTTTGTGTTGGACATTCCTGCTGAAGAATGGGTTATTTCCCATTCTCAGTTTATTCTTTGTAACGGGTTGCAGAAACTTTCAATTTGAGGTAGGTGTGTGGGCAACAAATAGTTGCCGTGCCAGAGAATTGCTTGGGAGCTATAGACTGGTCAGTTTGTCTTCCTTCTCCAGTGAGATGGGGACTCTATAGGGTATGAAGGGTAAGATAAGTGAGCACATGGATTAATATGTTGATCTTGATTAGTGATGACTGCTGCAATGGGGAATTTGTTCTTACTATCCAGCTGGAGTTCTTGAGGGGAGAGTGAGAAGACAATGGATTTTAAAAAAGTTTAAGACAAGGCATGCCATCTATAGCTCAGGGTAAATAATTTAAGGAGAGAACCATTTAAAATGTGTGTACTGTGGATGGTTAATTGAAAACCACCCAATACTAGTATACATTAGGTATATACTAGTGACCGTGAAATTTTGTATATTGATTCTCATCTTAAATCAGAAAGTCTTTATGAAAGAATGATGCCTTTGTGTGTGCCTGTGTGGGGTCTGAGTCTTGTTTTAGTCAGTGAAAAGGAAGCTGATTATAAGAACTTACTGTTGAAAACAATAGCAAAAGTATGAATAAAATTGAGTGTAATTGAGGCAGAGGATAGAGAAATTCTCCACAGTTATAGAGAATTAGTTACAGTTATTTATAGTTATTTCTCTTAGCTAGAGGGAATGTAACCTTAATCCTGAATTGCAGGTTTGTCAGCTCACAGAAAAATAACTGTAAGTCTTCTGTTTATGTCCCACTGAATTTGGAAAACAGGTGGTGTTATTACATATTAATCAAGACTGATTTTGAATTGACTACTGCACAACAGAAGAAAGTTAATAAACCACCTGTATTTAGTGTTGTTTTTGGTTTTGTTTATATAATGAGAAGAAGAAGCAGAATGGATGGGTGGAGATCTTGTGGAAAATTGATGTACTAAATTTTTGTTTTAGAACCTCAGTTATGTAATTTTTCCTGGTAGCCCCCTCCTCAGCATCTCATCCCTCCTTACACCTTAGATACCATGGGGGTGTATTTCTTACCAGGATCCTTCCTGATTTTAGTTTTTGTGTCACAAAAGTATTTTTATGAACTAAACCAAACAGCTTTAATTCCTAAAGAAGGGTGGCAAGGTGGACATTCAGTGAAGAAGGGATACATTGACGTCTGTGTAATTACTGTGATTGATACTTGGTGTTACATGAGAGAAATTGATGAGTAAGCCTGCAAGATGCTGCATTGGCCTTCGCAAACTCAAGGAGGTGTTTTCCCATTGTTAACTTTTTCACAGTTTTTAGTGTTGTTTTGTAATTTACAGGGTAAAATATCTTCAGAGAGATTGATGTCATCTCACTTGAGATGGTCACCATGTAGACACCTGCAAATGAGCACCCCATCTCCCTGTATCATCAGTGAAGATAAACAAGCATCTTTAGGGTGAAATTCATCTGTCCTATTTTAGATGCATGTCTTTGGATGAATCAGGATGAATTGAAGTGCTTACTTCTCTCTCTCCTTACCCTTTAAAGGAGGTCTAGGCAGCTATCTCAGCTGTGTACAACTAAGAATCACTTAGCTACAATGTAGGCATTTGCTCTCAGTCAGATGAATCTCAATCCTGTGGTTAAAACAAAAACAATGAAGCGCACAAAGGCACAACTAAAAAGAAAAAGAATTTGATATTGAAGGGAAAAATGAAAAGTTATGTGGGAAGGAGGATGGAAGAGCTGTGTGTTTTCCAGGTCATCCTATTATGATCTCTTTTCCTTCCCTCACTCTAATGCATTTACAAAGCAATCAATTATTTTGCCCTTACCGAGTAAATCAGCTGTAGTTCATGGTTTCTGTTTTGTGTTGCTGACATTTTTCTCTTATGAGAACTTTTTAGAATAATGACATAATTTTTGGTTCTTCAAAGAATAATGCTGAAGGAGTTCCTAGCTTATATTTGTCTCTTCACATATGGCCTCTTGTCCCTGCCTCTTGCCTTCTGCATAACCCTTTTTGTTGGTTTGCTGATTTTTATATTGTTCCCTTCCCTGCAACTGCTTCACCAGTTCTTTATTTCAAGTGCTCTTCTTTGCTTTCTGTTCTGTATAGAGCATCTACCTTCAGATAGCAAGCACTCTGCCCTCTCTCCAGGGCCTTCTGTTGAATACCTACCCTTGCTAGTCTTGTCATGTAAAAGTATGGTGTGTAGAAGAAAGCGAGATATGATTTTTGTTATTTGACTATATATATGAAAGGATCACACTGGTTTTGTACCTCCACAATTCAGGAGTTCCCCCAGAACGGGGAATCAATCTCTGTATGGTCTTTTTGGACAGTGCAGTTGAATGAATTTCACTGCACTTTAGATGTCTGCGGCAGATGTGTACGTATGAGCTAGTCACTCAAGCCTGCTTTTGGAGTGAATTACAAGAAATGGGTGCTTTTAGACTACAATTACCCCCGATGTGAGGTTTACTTTAAGATAAAGTGCATCCAGAGGTGAATCATAAAGCCCAATGATTGTAAGGAAAGTCTAAACAACTAAAGTGATTATAGTCACAGGTGCTACAAATACCTGCATTGAATCAAGTGTATCACTTCCTGTGTGGCTCTGTCGCAGTACTGTGTTGTAGCAGTAGTCATGTTTTTGTGGGTTCATATATAAGACTTCGTTTGTTTCCTGTTAAATAAAATCCTATTTGGTACTATCTTATGTATTGAAAAATATTACAAGATGCAAGTTGCAAGTGAAACAATTAATTAAGGAATTTAAGGAATTATAATAAAATTGAGATAGTCAAGTCGTAGAATTAAATTGACTTACAGTAATTGTGATCTGTAATGATGTAAGAGGATCAAGATGTAGGAGTGGGTCTTTAAAAATTGGTTAAAACTAATATGGAATGCAAGGATGCAATCACATTATTTTATGTTGGCATGGAGAGAATTAGACTACGTGGAGAGAATTAGACTGAATACCGTCTATTCAGTCTATATAAATGCTCGGCTCTGCATTTTGTAGATTTCAAAGACATCGACAAAGAAATTCTACTCCTAAGTTTGGTTATGGATTGTCTTTACCATGTTGTGAGTGTACAAGTTTCTTCTGGGGAAGAAATCCCATAAACTTCCATCCCTTCAGGCAGTGTTGGCTAACTGTCCATGAGTGAGCCTTTTCCCAAGAGCACTTCGCAAAAAAGAGCTGTATGCACCTAACTTCCATGAAGTAGCCAACAAATTCTACTTTCTTTTCCTATAGCAGTGAAATGCTATCAATGATGAGGCTGAGAAAGCTTCAGCTGTATCATAGGTTATACGAGGAGAGTATAGGTTATACGAGGATCTGGGTGATCTTTGGCAAGTGATTTCATTAGGGTGTGCCACAGTTTCCTTTTAATTTGCAGAATATTGACATTAATCTTAGTGAGCACTTTTGAGATCTGCTAATGAGCAGTGCTTCACCAGACACAGGTAGTGCCATTAATCATTGGATGAATAACTAGTGTATTTGTCTGGGTAGACAAATTAAAATAGGGTACAATGGCTTAAGGCAAGTCAGATTTTACACTGACAGGAACTAGGTATGTTTTTCGAATAGGAAAGAATTGCTTTCCACTAGACCTCTTAAACCAATGTGCTTTACCTCTTGACAAGGTACTGAGTCATCCAGTGCCTGGAGAAAAGCACTTAAATCATCAATAAACAGTCATTCTGCCCAGTAGGAGAGGCAAGCTCACTTCTCAAGACATCCTGTGTTGTTCCTCTGTTGGACAAAGGTTGGTGAAACAGAAGTGGCTCTGAGAGTGAAGTGGGGAGCAGGCTCCTTGCATGTCAGGGTATTCAGAGAGTGATGCTGATAGGTTCCAAAGGGCATCTCCTTCAGCAGGACAGATTTGTTGGGATTTTTCTGTAGGTTTAGGTCTATGTCAAGAAGCTTTTGCAAGGTATGGCAGCAAAAGTCCTCTGGACTCCATCTAGTTTGCTGCTTACTAGGCAGATAGGCAGTGGGAATGTCAGCGCATTGGGACATTCAGATGACTCCAAAAGCTGTATATTCTGTTTTTCCTATAACTGTACATATAAAGTATGTACTATTACTGTACATACTTTCTGCACCTCCTACAACCTTCTGCTTAGGGTCATCTTCTCCTTTTAGTAAGCCACTCTTCTTTATGGCAGTTACTCTATAGCTCTTGCTTTTCATCCTTCTGCCTGGAAACCTGTTTTGCTTCCTCCCTAGTCAGAGTGACAGTGTTTGCTACCTTATCCTGCTCTGCTTTCCAGGGCTGTGAATGTGTGGAGAACTTCAGAGCTTCTTATGAATGTATCATTGTTCTCTGTTCCACCTACTCTCAAAAGTTCAGGAAAGGTGAAATGAATGGTTTCCTCCCATTTCCTTTTCCTCCACAACAAGGGCTTCATTTGCTCTTGTTTCTTCTCCCATCTCTCGAGGACACTTTTTCCTCTCTTAAGGTTCTCTTGTTTTTTTGAATCCATTCCCTTCCTGAAACACATCAAGAAAGCATTTGCTTTCCCTGGATGGGGAAGATGGCAGAACTGTGACAAGCCTATTGTTCTGCAAGCTCTAAGTAGAGTTTCTGAGTTTCCTGAAGGCAATTAGTTGGTAGAAAGTACTTCTAAAGTAGCTGTGAAAAGAGATCTATCTAGTCCTGCGTTTGTGCCTTGACTTTCCATTCAGTTTTTGCTTGCTGTTTTATTTTGTTTGCCGTATAATATAGCCAGCCATCCAACATGTGTCTAAATGTTACCTGTGAGGGAAATTCTATAATTTCTTTACATGTATATGATAATTCTTGGTCTCTGGATAGAGAAAAAGACTCTGTGGGCAAGATAATATGAACTATTAGCTTGCTTACTTTTTAAAGAAGTCAGTGGAGTTGAGTAGAGTCAAGGTGCTTATATAAATATATGTCTTTTGTTACTATGTGAAATTTAAACTGTGAGAAAGAAACCAGGGCATCCTGGAATACTAAATAGTGAGTAGGAAAAGGGATGTGTGATGAATGGAAAAATGTCTTCTTGTTGAGGATTTTGTCTGGTATGTTTTATGGATTTCTTGTTTCTGCTACAGATGTTTTGGATTGCCTTGACCAAGTTACTTACAGAATAAGTAGGATTTACCTATTTATAAGATTTAAAAAAAAAAAATCTTCTGTTTATCTGCTTAAAAAGATTTATCTGCTGTTTATCTGCTTAAATGTCTCTGAGAATTTCACTCAATCTGTTTCTCTGGTAACATAAGGGCAATAATGTTTCCTGACCTATGGTATTATCTGCTCAGCTAATAATCTGAAAGGTTTTGCATAATTTGAAAGGTGTTACTTCCTATTCTGCAATGTGTTCCAGACATAATTTGTCTTCCAGTAAGATTATATACCACCATAACAACATATCCTAGTGTTAATAATGCAAAATCATGTTTTGGTTTATTCACTATTCAATTCCTAAAAGCAGCTCGGTTACTCTGCAGCCTATATAATGTTTGGTTTTGCTGCCTATATGAAGGACTTGTATTTTCTTATAACTTACTAATAATTTACAAATATTTTTGATTTATGTCATTAATTCAAGTGTTGTTTATTACAGATCCATTCAGTACTAAAAAATAGCCACTGTATAAAAAATTCAGTGGAACATGTGTAAAATGATCTAAAAATTGGACAACAGTTAAACTTCCAAACTATCCTGAACTTTCATTTAGCAGGAAAAGACATAAAATATTGTTTTGAAAGCTGAAGCTAGATACATTCAAGTAAGTGAAACTAGGTATCTTCCAATTAGTAAACTAGGTATCTTCCAATTATTTACTCTCACTGTGAGAGTAAATATTAGTTGTGATACATTATATAGTACTCTGAAACATTATTCTGATCTTGAATTTTCGGAAATAGAAAGAGAAAGCATAGAGAAACCTATGTAATGTTCCTTTTTTTTTAAATTATTGTCTGACTGAGTGTTAACCTAATTCCTGGACCTTCATCTCTAGATGAGATGATTGAGTTCTAGCATCATGTTCTTAAAGCCTTTAATTAATGGATTTGCAATCACAATTGTCTTCCCTCTTGTATGGTGATTAGTACTAAGTATAACAAGTAAATATTGGGATTGGAAGACTGGTCGTATTGAAATTATGTTGTAAAGTGGTATATTATAGCTAAATGGTCACATCAGATTGTCAAAGTTATTTCTGCTTGAAATAGAGCACTTGTGAAAAAGGAAAATACACAGCAACTGTGTTTTTGAGAGTGTGTAAGAAAACACAAAAAGGATACTTAAAAAAAGCTGCTCTTGCACGTATCTGTCTGTTTCTTGCAGTAAGTACTGGGATTTAGAATGACTTGTCTCTTAGATCTCTATGCTTTGTCTGAAGAGGAAGAGGCTAAGAACTGCTATAAGTAGAGTGCTATACAAGTACTTACCTCTTTGCATGATAGTCTGGAAAATAACCTGACTATTAATACGTCAAATATATATATCCACATCTCATAAAATTTTAATGGAAATTACTCACTTTTGGTCACCAGATCTTGAAGTCTGTTACAAAGGGAAGTGGTATCACTGAATCCCGATGTACAATAGTGTAATGGAGATAGAAGCATTATGAATAATCACTGAGGTAGATTTTGCAGTTGGCACTATTTCTTTGCTCTCATTTAAAACCAGGCCTTTCTGTTGAGTGCGTAGAAAGGTTGGGGTCAGTCACCTGTGGAACAGACACATGCATGCTCCAGCAGTGGAGAGAGTGTGTTGTTTGACCTGCACCTTATTCAATATATGGGGCAGGTTATTAACACTTATTATCACTTATTAACACTTGTTATAACTTTGCTTTCTCACTTTTGCTAGTAAGCATTTGCATTATCTTCTCTCTCTTTTTCATTCTAGTACACATAAAGATTGTATAAGTTACAGGTTTCAGGCATGTTATTGTTGGGTGGAAATGCCTGCTTCTGAGAGTATTTATTGTATTATCTTGGAATTCAAAACCAGTAACTTTGTTTCTCTGTTATTTCCCATAGGGTGCAGCTCTGATTCGAATGTTGGCTAGCTTTATGGGTCACTCTGTGTTTCAAATGGGTTTACAAGTAAGTAAAGCCTTTTCTATCTTTGTGTAGATGTGTATTTCTAGCAGTTTCTCTTGCTCTCTCTTTTTTCTTTTGAAGCTATATTTGCATCAATTTCTGGAAATGTTTCTTTACTTTAGGACCATCTGAGGTACCACCATGTCCCTGAAGCTGAATTTGATTGAAGATGCAGTTTCACCTATATTTCTTGATGTATGAAGTGATTGTACTTCAACTGGCATACAGTTTTGTGTAGAGTGCCACATAAAAGCCACTTTATACATGTGACAACTATGAGAAGGACTAGCTGAGGAAGCAGCTACTTCTCTTCACCTGCGTTTGACTGCTGGTCTAACAAATAATAACAATATAAGCCAGCTGGAAAATAAATAGCCCTAAAATGAATAATGCTTTTCAGATAAATCCCTTGCCATCCCTTCCTCCATAGCAAAATCCTTGAGCTTTATTTTTACCTTTAATAAGCATGGAGTGCTCTCTGCCTTAACGATGTTTTGAAAACTCACTCTGTCTTTTAAAAGAAATTTAAAGAGGTAACATTTCTATACAAAGAGAAAGAAACTCAACGTGCTGATTACCAAGGATGAACTCCTTTCAGCAATAATTCAGGACAAATGAGTGTTTCGTAAACTATTTAAAAACAAACAAGCCAAAGCATAAAAAACAATGCAATTCCCTCTATTCCATTGAAATCTGCTTGAGTAAATCATGTTACAGGCAGCTGTGATTGATGAATTATGTATGATTCAGCCTGCTACTTAGAAGTGTCCTTTAAAGTAAATTGATGTTCACCTGAAATACAATTATGCTAAGTTGGAAGGAGTAATCAATCTTATCTGTTCTTAGTAAGCTTTTCATTTTGAAATTTAAATAAACTATGTCTAGGATCAGGTCATTTTTTAACAGAATAATTCTACCTTTAACCAAAATAAATTGGAAGATAAAATATAAACCAAAAATTAAATGAATACATTGGTCATGTCAGAGAGGTATTTTCCGTGCAAAGGCAATGAAAGGAAATGTGCTGAGGAAATGCAGCTTTTTGGAGAATTTACAGTGCAATCAGGGTTTGTAGCATAATTTACTCATGGGACCAGCTTGATAATTTGCTGAGTTGTAACATCAGGTGAGATCAATTAGATAAATTTCTCGTCCAGATGAGAACTCCTTAAATCAGAAGTTTCCTTCATAAAATCTTATGTATGTCAAGGGTAAAACCATCATGTCATTTAAGACAGTAAGACTTCTGTCCTTAGTCCAGCAAACTCCATATTCCAGCCAGAAACTTCTGTTTGGACAGATCAATCCATAGAGGATTTCAGTAGCACTATTTCCCAGTGGAGTATGTCACTTAGGGTTTTAGAAAGGAAAAGTTTTAGTGTGTACATCTGAAACCCTGTTTTCTGTTTTCTTCTACGTTTGCCTGAGATATAACAGTGTGCAAGTTGTCTTGAAACAGACTGAGAAAAAAAAGCTCATATCAAAGAATAGCTATGCAGGGATTAGTCATAATTACCATAAAGTTGTAATGGAGCTTTGGCTTTTGATTTGAATGGTTTCCTCTTATTTCTGCTTTTCACTGGTTTGGCTCTAAATAGAAACCATTCTGTTTGCTAATGAAAGTCTATGAAAAATCTAACTGTGAAAATCTGACTAGTACAAGTCTTGGCATCAGTTCAGTAGGAAGATGATGATTTTAACTAAAACCAGTTTGAAATCCAGATAGAGATTTTCCATGTGTATGTTTTCAAGCTGAACAAAATGAAACATAAAGTTCATAAGTTTTTCATAAGCGACAAATTATACAGTTGGAAATATCTGTCAATCATTTATTTTTTTGTATTTTGCAAATCTAACAAAATACTGTTCTTGGACTGTACATTTGATGGGCTATAGCTTTGCTAATGATAAAGGAAACGGGAGGACTAATTTACCCTTTCTGTCATGCACTGGTATAGGCGTTTTAGCTCTTCAGCTTGGTACCATCACTTGGACTTTTAAATTATGATGCCTTGAATCCTGTTTTAATGTGTAATTCTAATATTCAACTAAATGTCCTTTCTGTAGAATAGCAAAATTGAATACTGCTACTATTTATAAATCTCTTCAAATAACAAATATTCTGAAAATGCACTTGATGGTTCATTCCTCCTGTGTCATTCTAATGGCTTGCTGAGTAACTGAGTTCTAAAAGACCTCCACAGCCAGTTTTTCCAGGTGAATGCTGTGGGAAGTGGTGTCAAAGGCTTTAGTAAGTAGACAAAATCCATGGCCTTTCCCTCATCCACAAAGTAGGTCACAGAAGGGGGTCAGGTTGGTCAGACAGGACCTTCCTTACAGCATGCTGGCTGGGCCTGATGCCCTGGTTGTCTTGCATCTGCCGTGTGATGGAACTCAAGACAATCTGCTCCATGACCTTCCCTGGCACTGGGGTCAGGCTGACAGGCCTGTCATTCCTCAGATCATCCTTCCAGCCCTTCTTGTAAATGGGTGTCACACTGCTAACCTCTGGTTGTCTAGGACTTACCCAGTGAGCCAGAACTACTGATAAGTGATGGAAAGTGGTTTGGTGAGCACTGCTGCCAGCTCCCTCAGGACCCTTGGATGTATCTGTTCTTTCCAATAGACTTCTGTGTATCTAACTGGTGTAAAAGACTGCTGACCATTTTCCCTCAGATGTTTGGTGCTTCAGTTCTGCTCTCTGTTGTCCAGCTCAGGGGGCTAGGTACCCGAAGAAAAATTGGTCTTACTATGAGAGACTGAAACTAAGAAGGCATTAAGTACCTCAGCCTTTTAGTCATTCTTTGTCACCATGTTATTCCCCATATTCTGCCAAGAATGGAGATTCTCAGCCCTCCTTCTGTTGCTAATATATTATAGAAACATTTTTTAATGTGTTTTACAGCAGTGTCTAGATAAAGTTCTACTTCGGCTTTGACTCTTCAAGTTTTCTGCCTGCATAACCTCGCAATGCCCTTGTAGTCCTCCTGAGCTGCTTGCCCCTTCTTCCAAAGGTCATAAACTTGTTTTTGTTATCTGAGCTCCAGACAAAGCTCTCTGTGCAGCCAGGCCGGTGGTCTTCCCCACTGGCTTGTCTTTCAGCACGTGGGGATGGCCAGCTCCAGCATCCTTAGGATTTCTTAAAATGTTCTGCCATCCTGGACTCCTTTGCTCTTCAGGCAAAGGGGCTCTCTCAACAAGTGTCATAAACAGGCTGAGGCAGCAGTTCTGCTGACCTGACTTCTCCAAGAAAACTATAATTTCATAATGGCTGCGCCCAAGATGCCATCCAATCATCACATCACCCACCAGTCTTTGTTCACAAACAAGAGCTCCTACAGGGCAGCTTTTTTAGTTGTCTTGATCACCAACTGTGTCTAGAGGTTAACTTCCACACATTCCAAGAACCTTCTATATTGTTACCTCTCCACTCTGTTATATTTCCAGTATTATTTCAATTCTTTTTAGTGTATTAGCTATGTCCTTAAGTTTTTAACAGATGATAAAAAGAATAATTCTGAAGTCTTATTAAAGTAGCATAAACAAAAATGAATAGTTGTTTATTTGTGTTTGCATTGTTTGTGGTGTCATCCAAATCAAGGCATGATTCATCATCTTATTAAGAGCTAAAGAATTAGAGCTTTAATATAGGAGACACTGCAACAGATAAGGTGTAACTTTGGGTTAAGGAGAGGAAAAAATGAGGTTTAGAACAAGAAGCAAATAGGATTGCTACCTTATTTGTTAATTGCTTGAGATGTGACTTTTTGTAGAGCAGGTGGAGACAGATTGGGGGTGAAAAATCCCTTATTTGTCAAAGAAAACAATCAACTGTATTAAAAAGAAGAGAAAAGTTGATGGAGGAGAATGAGGTTCTTTGGTGGATATTTTTTACCAATAAATATGATCTGAAGGAAATGTACAAATGTCCATGTGATCTGTAACAGTTCAGCAAACTGTTCTGTTAAGGAGTCTGCAAGGAAGTAAAATTCTGGTAGAAGTGCTCTTTTTTACAGTGTAGATGTCTTTGTAGAGATTCATATCTGTCAAGAATAACTGGACTGTTCCTATGATGGTAAATATACTTGAAAGGGCATTTGATAATAGTGTGGCAGTTCCACAATAAAGCTGCATCCAAGAGACTAGTGAAGGTAGGATTTTTGAAAAGCCTTTCAAAGATATGATGTCTTGAATCATACAGTGTTTCAAACAGGAGATTTAGTTACATACAGAACATTCTCACTGTAGCACTCTGTAGACAAAAGCAAAAGAGAATGTATTGGCTGTCATGAATAATTGAATAATGACAGTAGTAGCCACAGCTGGTAACACTTGCATATGAGAAAGTTACAGCTATTATTTTTGTAGAAAATGTCTAATAAATTCTTCCTCCTCACAACGGCTGATTTCTGTCTTTTTGAAAGTTCTGGCATCTTTCATGATGTGCAGTTTCTTATGCTCGGGGAAAATTCAAGAAGTGCACATCACTGAATGCCAGAACTCTTCTTACAAAATGGGGTTGCTCTTCAGTCAAAAAGCTATTAATCAGGTAAGAAGGTGGTTAGAATATGAAGAGGCTTGGTCAGCACCACTTGCTCTGATTATGTTTCTGAACTGCAAAGATTGATAGAGGTTGGCCTTATCATTCAGTCATCACTCAGGGTGGTAATGTGCAATACGATACTCGGTCTGTGTGAGATTTTCTTCTGTAGGCTGTTGTTCCAACTATGTGCTTGAAGTAGATGGTTTCTTACATGTCTGGTGTCACTGGATTGCATTTTTTGGAAGATTTTACTGCGTTACAACAATGCATCTCTTCAAGTAACCAGGGCTTGGTTTTTATTTTTTTCAAATTAAATAGAGAAGTACCAGTGATTTGAATGTCTGGTAGATGTGTTTTAAAAGGCACCTCCAGTGCTGTAATGAGATATTTCTGCACTGGTTTATTTTCTTATATTTGGTTTGATTATTTTGGAGCTTCATCTCTATTACTGTACGTTTGTCAACACTGCATTTCATTTGCTGTGTGACAGCTCATTGATCACATAGATCTGTATCCTTTTGAACTTCACTTGCTGCTGTGTATGTGTTCATCACTCACTCTGATTTAGTGCATCATCAGCAGTTTGAATTAGTTACTGTAGGAATCTCTGCTTCTGTGATAAATTAACTACTTTTTAGGCTTCACATTGTACATTTGGAAGAATTTTCATACAGTGCTTTGGATAGATGCTGTGTCTTTTGGCGCTGTAGAATGGCCACTGTATTGAAACAAATTAGTCAGCCTTTCACAGGAGCTGTCTGGGGAAGTGTGGTGTTCAGGCTATTAAATACAGCAAGGTTCAGATTTCAGTCACTTCCTAGTATCACATTGCTGGCTATTTAAACTTCCTTTCATCCGCACTGCTTTTTCTTGCTTTTTAGACACCTACAATGTGCATGAAATAGTAATGCATGAAATATTTTCATCTATTTCCATGGTATTATATGATAATCTATTTTTTACATAGTGTATTAAACAGTGTACCATTTAATACCTATTTATTATATCTTTATTACCAATTCATAACAGTTAGTTGTTTGCTGTCTTTAATGAGACATCATTAGAGACTTCTTTTCAGGAGTTTTCTGTAAAAACATAAAAAATCTGCAAAGACAAACAAAAAAATCAGGCATCTTAGGATCAAAGTCAGTGAAGCAGTAAACTGTGATGCTGCCTTCAGATCAACAATGAACATGGAACTACCTGGAGTCCTCTTTTACTCAGTCAAAGGATGTAACTTTTGCCACCCAGGAGGAGCATCTTTACATCTACGGTACCTCTGGTGTTGCAGATGGTGCATTTGCTAGATGTTGAGTGAACTACATTTCAGCTGATTCTGCACCCACCTCCTCTGATTTAGAAAATCAGAGTGTATGACCTTGGTGAACATCAAAGTATCACCATGGATCTACATTCTGACAATTAACTGTCTGAGGTAGTTGCTACCAATCCCTTTATCTGAGAATTGGTAACTGGAGATCTTGAACGTGTTAAAGGGAGGACTTCAGAAATCATAGCACATCTCATAGGAGCTGACATCTCTGTTTTCTACAGTGTGTATCATATGAGATTGTTAGCATCTTTCACCTTTTTTTGCCCCCTCAGCATTTCTTTTGCTTCTAATTTACATCAGTCTGGATTTTAGTTTACATTTGTTAAAGGAATTCCGCATTATGGACTGAATTCCTATAGCTTTTTCCACTTTGACTTACATAAGTCAGTAAAAGACAGTAGGTCAGTTTCTTGCATAAGAAACTTCTATAAGTTGTCGTGTCACAATATTTTTTTCCTTTGAAAATATTAAAGACTTATAGGATAGTAAAGGCCAGACTTGGGTATCACTCCAAAAATGGAAATTCTTCCTCTAACTCCAAGAGTATTTGAGTATACTGTGTGTAGCAAAATGCTAATGCTTAAAGGTAAATTGTGTTTGAAGTTGCATAATTTAAATGTAAAGTTTTAGAGAAATGCTGAAGTTAATTTTTTTTTCTTTTTTCTGTGTGTGCACCTTTACCAGGTTTTTCAGTTATGCAAGTACCCAGTGTTTTCTACTTAGGACAATGTCTGATTCAGTTCACAAGGTGGACCATGCTAATTGAATTGTTCTTCTGTTCAATAGTTTCATATAATTTTCATTTGCTTTGTAGCCGAGTTCCTAATTGCTACATTCAATTTTCTTAAATGTCATCCAGTGTGGTATCAGAGTGCATCAGCAACAGTTAATGCAGGGGACAGAAACCTCATAGGGAAGAAAGGCATGGTGCTGGAGATCTAGGCACAGAGAAATTGAAGTTAACATTTACATAGGTGTGAAGTATGCAAAACTCCCAAGTCTTAGCACTTAGGGATCAGAAGAGTTTATGTGTTCCACTGGCATCATTGTCAGCTGTGTGGCTGCTGCTCTGCCTGTGAAGACACCAAGATGGGCCTCCAGAAAATGTTGATCATTCAAGTAGTATTTCTTTAAAATTTCTTTAAAAAGATTAATGAGGATGGAGTGCCTGTACATCTGAAGGGAAATTGGACCAATGTGAGTAAGATGAAAAAGAGCTGTGAGATTTGGATATCTGTTTTGAAACCCAAGAAGATACTCTGTTAAAATGTTTAGCATTATAAACCACTTCAGATATTCAGAACAGATGTCACATCAGGATCAGTCACCGAGGCCTGTTCTGCTACAAGTGAGACCACAGTGCTGTCCTGGTGTGCAACAAGCTGATCCACAGACAGAATGAGGGTATTTGGTTCATGTACAGTTCTACAGTTTAACTATTACCTTTTTGAAGGCAGAACATTGGGAAGGCTGAACGTAATGCACCCACAGTTTTGCAGCTGCACATCATGTGTGCTGGTGGTTTTGCCCCATATAACATCGGTGCTCTGCAAAGGGAGCTTCTTCCTGAAATGGTGCATTAGCAGAATGTTCCTGTTTGGTTACATTATCTCCTTTCCATTTTTCTGCTCTGCTTTGTGTTTCTGGAGCATTTGGATCAGACAGTTTTCTTCCCCAGTTGTTAGGGGGTGCCAGGAGAAGGGAGACGTGGGCTCTTTGCTTTCTGCTTCAGGGCCTGAGTCTCCTTCTGAGCATAAGCAGCTGTGAGCTGTTGGTGCAGGGAGAGAGAGGGTCTCTATTGCTGCTGGGATATCTAAAAGTGGTCAGTGCTAGGAAAAAGCATTTTCCTGAAACAAGATCATTTTCCTTCTGACCTTTAGAGCTGTGCTCCAGTGCATGGGGACAGCAAAGGAAAGGACATACTGATAAAAAAAAAAGTGAAATGTGATATTTTTCAGTACTTTCTGGTGTTGACTAAAATTTTGGAGAAGAATTCAATCTAAGATGGACTCTTTGAAGACAGGATTTCAGTTCACATGGTTACACTTCGCCCACATTGGAGGTTGCAGAAAGGAACATAAAATGTCGTGAGGGTAGCTGCTGCTGGACCTCAAAAGCCAGAGGTGTCCCCAGTGCCTGGGTTCAGAGCAAGGTTATGGATGGTATTGCCTTCATTAGGAGGAAGTCGTGATGTTCTTCAGCTAGCATAAAATGTTATTTTGCTCTGCTGGTAAAGCTTTTACAAAAAGAAAAACAATTAGTGTACACACTGTGTATAAACGAAGTTTGTTTTCTCGGAACAGCATTGCCCTTTATGGCAGTGTTAGAGTCAGGCATGTTACACATACTGCATAGCTATTCACTTGGCATGCCTTCAGTGAGCTTCTTTTTGTTGCATATGAAATTCAGTTATGACTGTTTTCTCCTTCATTTTTATTATAGGAATTATTAAGAGAAAGAGTGATAGGTATGAATTTCCAGATAATGTCAGCAGGCTCAGCAGCTATTTGCAAAAATGTTTTCTTTTGGAATATAATTACACTGTTTCCTGATAGCAGTTCAGTGCCAACCTTACCTCTGTTGCTACAAGGCAGCTCAGTGGATTTTACAGGGCACTGGAAGGGAAGCATTTTGTGCGTGATTTTGCTGCTCTTATGCAATCAGAATTTCCATTAGCTCTTTAGAAGTCAGTGGGGATATTTTCAAAACAAATACTGCAGGATTGAACTCCTAGTTAACACATTATGTATATTGGAAATGAAATAAATCAATCTACTTCAGTTTAGTGGAGGACATTCAGAAAAAAATATCCTGAATCCATGCTGGACAAAATACGCTGTTGTGAAAACTTTCTCCTCTCCTTTATCATCTCTTTCTTCTCCTCTGTTTTTCTCTTCCCCTTCCTCTTCCTTTTCCTTTCCCTACCTGCATTTAAAGCTAAGTTACTGTGGCTAGGTTGACACACATATTGCCAGATGTAAGGGCTAATGATTTTTAAGGTGTCTTCATTTTGGAAAAAAAAAAAGGTGCAGCTCTAGGGACTGAATTGTGTAAAAGTGTTTTGCACAATGAGAAACATTTGCTCATTGCTTCTCTATCTGTTATTCACTGTTAATGTACAAGTGTTACAGGTCCTTATAGTTTAGACATGGTGACGTGCTTGCAGTAAGTTTTCTTGATTGGTTTATGGGCACCTTTTCATAATAAGTAGCAATAACTTCTTCCCAAGTCTGGTATTTATACAGAGGAAATTGTTACAGAAAAGTACAGCAGAGATTTTTTTTGCCTGGTTAGCAATTCTTGGGCATAGTTCAAGTTAACGCAGTGGAATGAGCAGCCAACCTGTCACAATTAGCAGGTGCCATCTAAATATCTCTGGAAAACTTTCCATCTTTTTTTTTGTGTGTGCACTAAGAATATATTTTTTGAGCAATGTGTGGTTTTAGGTTAAAGTGTTTTATACAACCCGACAAGATAGAATTAAATGAATGTACAAATTCAGTCAAATATATGCAGTTCCATTTCAGAGAGTGCTTTATTTCTGTAGGATTTGTCCTTAGCTCGGTATTTTAGTACTGCTGCCAAATAATGCATCAAAACCACTTTTGTTTAAAGCCAAGCTTCATATACTAGCAGGTTTCTCACTGCAGAGCAGATACCATCAGACTCTGCCATACACTAACTTTGCAATCCTTCTAGCTGTTCCCTTTAGACTTTGATTACAAACTGCTTTGCCACCACACTGCAGCTGCTGCTGCTGTGGTTCAAAATGGAACTGCCCTCCTCTTCATATTCATAGCTAAAAGGTGAAGTTGAATTTTACAAGGGAAATAAACCTCTCAGTTTAATATTTCTGTTATTTTGACAAGGATTCTCAGCAAAGCAGGATATATTTTAAAGTATCTGGAAATTTGTCAAAATACAGATTTTTAATCAGTTTTCGATGCCCCATTTACATCAGGTTCACAGAATTGCACTGCAGAAGATTATTAATTGAAAAATTGAGTTCCTTACAGTCACTTGAAGTTTTTCTTCTTTTTTTGTGTTGGAATGAAAATGAAGGGCCATGTTGATTTTAGTTGGCCTATTTCTATCTTACAGTACTGGTTTCTTATCAACAAGCAGTGGGTAGAGCAAAGAAAGCAATCCCACTGACTTAATAATGGCTCTTGACTGCTTTGTTTTACTGGTTTCTCCTGTATCTCAGCCTGCATATAACAGGGCATAGGTCCTGTCTGGATCCTCTAAATAAATGTTATACTTCTAATACCATGGATGAGATACTCTCAACATTGCCCTAATTTTCTCCCATAAAATCAATGCTAAAATTCCCATTGCCCCTTACAATGCCAAAAATGTCAGTTCTGCTGGTCTGATTGTTG
Source organism: Pyrgilauda ruficollis (assembly GCF_017590135.1). NCBI lineage: Eukaryota > Metazoa > Chordata > Aves > Passeriformes > Passeridae > Pyrgilauda > Pyrgilauda ruficollis. Next base: position 7,262,866 of record NW_024518095.1, read on the forward strand.
TTAGCATCAATGGGAGTATCATGAATTACAAAGGAAAAAGGACAAAGTAAAGTGCTATAATTATGTGGCCCATTCAGCATCATTGGCTCCAGAGAAAATTAAGATTTATTTCTATGTGTGGTTCCAGTTTCACTCTTTCTGATTAGCAGTTATAGCTTACTGTTTAGACATAATGATTTAATTGTAGATATTACATGTTTACTGGGTATTTTCTAGTTGCTGCTGGTTTGTCAGAATTATATCATTGTTGTACGTGAAAAAAGTCTAAATGCACCTTTTGGAATTTAAGGACTGGAATTTCAGCTGGTGTACAGTGATAGGATTCCACTGAGTTTCTTCTGTAGGATTTTATGTGTTCACTGAAATAGTAACCCAAAGAGAAGGCAAAACACAGCTGAAGTGAATTTTTGTGTGGTAGCTTTGAATTAGATTGCACACCTTTTGGGTTTTTTTAAAGCTTCTTGTTACCTACTTGTGAGTTTGAGCTAGAAGCTAGCTAAGAAGCTCCTGGTAGTCTTCCTCTCTTTATGAGAATCATCAGAGTTTTGTAGCTTGCTGGTAGTCCTTTGCCACTGGTTCTCAGTCCCTCTTGTTTGTCACTCACCTTTGTGACCATGTGCACTACTCTCTGACCTTTACCCAAGCTTTTTTGTTTGAATCTTAGACAATGTTAACATAATATGTGATAGCAGATTTGATTTTAGCAGTGTGAAGGAAGGGAGGAAAAAGGGGCATGTTAGAGTCAGCATCTGTCAGATGGTGTCTGTTAGCTTAAGATTAGGTATATAAATTTCTAGGAAAACAAACACACTGGATTTGATACCTGGAGCCTTAGAGACTGATTTCTACCTGAAGTAAATGTTTTTATTTGTAGCGTTAAATCTTCAGTGATATACAGCAGTCATGTATAAAACCACTGAACAAGAACATATTGTAGGCCAAAGGGAGGAGGATGAGCATTGAGGAGTAGAAATGAAATACAAAAAAGGGAAATAGAGGCAGGTCTGCTTTACCTGAGCCTTGAGAAAGGAGAAACATAACCACAAGAACTGGAGATGAAAATAGTTTGTTACATTTTCGTCCTTCATATAGTGGAATTTTCCAGTTATCTTTAGGAGTAAAATGAAGTTACTCAATCTCAATCTGTTTCAGATCTCAGCATCACTCATGTAAGTCTGGAGCTGTTCCTTCAACTGAGCAATCAGCTTCATACAGATTAACTGAGAAAGGAGTTTAGTCCTAGATTTGATATTTCAGTTTCTGTTTATAGTTGTAAAATCTCCTCTGAAAGTAAGACACATGTTTGGAGGCTTACTCCTCCTTTACACTTGCTTAACTTTTTCATATTAACTTTTTGGTATTTTATCAGTCACTACCTTTTGTTAGTTGTGAGCATTATCATGTTTGGATAGAGGAGTAGTTCATTTATTTTGTAACCAAGAGGCTTAGTTAATAGGAAATATTGCAAAGAAATTAAATACGTTCCCCTTTTAAATAATCTCATTTTCTTAAAAATATCTAGTATAATAAAAGCTCTGAAAGCTTAATCAGTACAGCATTACTGAAACCATCTTCCAAAATCTTTTAATGTTTTTCACTGTTCCTACTACTGTTCAAGCTATCTTCTCCAGTTTGCAAGAAATAATTTCAAAAGCATTGAGCCTTCTAATTATTTTTTGGGGGGGGGGATTAAGATTACTGTTTGATAATACATTATACTGTAGTCTAAATCTGTTGGGATTTTTAGAAGAATCTTATGTTATGGTAGTGCAATGAGTGGACTTTGTTTTCATGGTATCATGGAGTCAGGATATTTAGTTGTTTATTTATTTATTTACTTAATGTTAAGACTTGCTAAAACATGTTAGAACTGCATTGTCTGATTAAATTTTTATTGATGGAAGTGAATGGATCACATTCCATTATTCTTTTTGGCAAAGAGTGGCTTCATGTTTTAATGTGAAAATATTAGGAAGAATATTACAAGAGGATGCGTGCTGAAAATGTAAACCCAAATGATTACTTTTGGGTGTGTGTTTTTGATTGATTTTCATGTTGTGTGACAGTGCCTTAAGGTCTGCGAAGTTTTCCTGCTTTCTCCATGACAATGAAAAACTTTAGAGGCAGCATTACATTGAAGGAGAATGGAAGAGTTGTAGAAGAGCACTCCTGAGTCTTGAGCTGTTAAAGAGATTTGCATGCCATCTTTTGTGCTCACATACACTGCAGGGCTATAGCTGACAGGAAGGTGGCTAATGTATAACTTCATCTCCAGCATGCTCCAGTCAATGGAACAGCTTTTGTCAGTGATAGACTTGCAAGTTTTTGATGGGAAGCAGCCTTGCAGCCAGATGGTCTTGGGCATATGTGTTTATGAATAAGTGGCTTTAAGTCACTTTGCCTCCTTTGGAGCTGTGCTGAGCACAGCTTAGATTCAGACAGCTGTGTTTTCAGTGTCATCCTCCTTTCCTGTTCTGTGGCTTGCATCTCTGTTCTGTTTGCTTTGGTTTTTCTACTGAATGTACATGCAAAAGAATGGCTAATACTCCAGCCCTGGAGAATTACAGTGAATGAGAGCATGTGTTTTGCCCCTCTGCAAGCTGCTTAAGACTTAGATATGAGTCCCCAGGAGGAAAAATGGATTATATCCCTGCTTGTTCCATCTTTAGAATAGACAAACAGGGTATGTATAGATCTTTGACTCCTATTTTACTATTTCCTGGTATGTATTGGATGCTGATATGTCTTTTCATTTTTAGGCTGAATGCCTGTCAGTGGAAGAGGAAGTGAGGCTCATCTGGTAGTGAAAGCTCAGGCAGGGTCAGAAACTATCCAAACTACCTTTGTAGTCAGCAGCTGGGGTGGCAGTATAACTTTGCAGTGGAGCTGGGAGTGGTTAGGTCAGGCAGAGCTCTCAATATAAAAGTTGTACACATTCCATAAAGATCTGTGAAAACATGAGTGGCCTGGGGAGAGTGAAATAGGGAACAAGAATGCACTGTGTCTTCTAAAGCTAGAAGTAGGAAGCAGCAGATGAAACCAGCGGACAGGCAGGTATTTGGAACAGGTATCACACAACAGATCACTGAAGTGAGAAATGCTTTTTCATAAGGTGTTGCAAATGCTGATTTGTTCAGAAAGCAACCAGCCGAATTCACAGAGGATAACTATTAAATGCAAGGATACTAATCTGCTTAGGATTTCTGGTGCCGTGAAGTGCTGGATGATGGAAGAGCAGTTGTGGGAGGTACCACTGTATGCTTTTCTAGTTTTATACTGTTTCCAGGTGTTTGCTACTGGTTAGTGTTGAAAAGATATATGAGGATAGGAATAAGAGGATATTTGATGGGACCTGGTTCAGAAGCCTTTTGCTCTTGTGCCTCTGGAAAGCACACTCAGATTTGAGGTTGCAATGTCACTTTACTACTGAAAGCTTATGTGATACACGCTGTCACTTAGGACTGCTTTTTGTGCATGCGTTTGATAACACTCCTAGTTTTATGTTGTGTTTATGCTCTTGATGCAACTTTCATGACATAATGACAAAATTGATGATTCGGCTGTATGGCACCAGGATCGTACCAAGACATTGTGTTTCTTATTGTATATTCTTATTTCATGGTAAAAGTTAGGATTGCTTTTGTTTTTCTTTGTGAGCTAAACATGTTAGATTGGAGCATAATAAATGTTTAACAGAGTGACAAGCCACATTTAAACCTCCCAGTCTGTGTATTGGGAGGAAAAAACATGAACAAAACCAAACCCAAAAGAAAAGACAGAAAGCATTTCATCTCTTTGCAGTCTTTCGGAACACAACATGTAAAAGTCAAATATAATGTCTAGTGGTAGATTGGTAAACAGGATTATTGCCTGGATGAAGTCCTCAAGTGTTCCCCTCATTTTATTTTGCTCTGTAATGATTCTAACAGCATCTCTCAGAAGGACCAATATATGCAGCGTTTTCTAGTATTGCTTAAAATGTGGATTGTATATCTGTTGTTATTTATTTACCTTGTCCCACTTTTGTTTATTCCTATTTTAGCTTTCTAATTTGCAATTCAGCTTCTTTAGCCTTGGAAGCTATTGAATATTTCACTGTGCCTTAAATGATTCTGTATTTTTAGACAAAATGGAAGCACAGTGTGCTATAGGGGCAGCCTGTATAATATTGTCTTTTTTCTGAGTTAGTCTCATGACATTGTTAAGACTCAGCACTGCATTTAAAGAGTCAGTGTTCTCATTTAGCCTTCTTAGTCTGTGATTAAATGGGAGTTGTTGTTTGTTTCACTATAAGTTGGCTGACAAAAGCTAAATCTGTCACAGGTGCTACAATTTGTGTATCAGAAAATTTGCTTTCCAAATACTAATTATTCCCAAAGTATCTTACTTCACACAAAGCACAGATAACACAGTCAGCAAATTTGTCCTAGTTTCATCATTGTGCAGTAAATTAGGGTTTTTCTTCTACCATTGTGTAAAGTGAAGATGGTAGAAATCCAATTGTATGAGAACCAGTTGATGTACAACCTCTGATCTGTGTTTTTCACTTAATTCTCCCAATCAAATGCTTGAAATGTATGTTATTCAAATAATCACTGCTGAATTTCACTTTTGTAACTGAATGAACTGTTGTCAAGGGACATGGGATAATGGGAAACAGCAGTGTTGTCTCTCCAGAAGTCATTTTAAAAAGCAAGTATTTTATGCTTGAAAGACCTAGACCCAAGCTGGTAATATGCTTAAACTATTAATTTTGGAAGTTATTGTAATATGATGGAAGCTTTTTGGGAATTATCTTTCTGGTTATTATGGGAGAAGAATGGACCTTCAGTTATTGAAACTGGTGAAATAAGTGAAAGTATTCATTTTACAACCTCCAGTCTCCTCAGACTGAGTCACAGATGGCTTGAAAACACACATGCAGCTTCCTGTGCACAAGCATGGAGTTGATTCCTGTCACGTGTCCTCCACTGTTCCCTGTTGTGGAGAGCCTTTGTGATAACCTATTGCAACCCTAGTTGCCAGGATGATGTATTTTGACACTGAAGGGCCAGGATCTCCCTAGATAAGAGTTTGGAGTTCAGATGGACTATTGCTCAGTTAAATCTTCTGTAATGAATCCAACTGTCATCCAAGTGCACAAATTTCTGACACTAGACAAAGCAGAATGACCTGCTAAAATAGCAGCTGGATCTGTGTTTCAGCAGCTTCTTTCATTGCCAAGAATTACCTAGGAACCTTTCCCAAGATTAGACGTACAGTCTAAATATATATATATATATATATATGGTATTTAGCTTATAGAATGACTTACACAGAAAAGGAAGAGCATTTAAAGTTGTAAATGAAATTTTTAGCAACAATTTTTGCATTGCAAAGTAGCTTAAGAAACTGTTTATTTATTCCCTTAGGATGAACATATTGTGTATTTGTATATTTCTAATAAATGCAAACATAGATGTGATTTAACTCCTTATAACAGTGATGCACAGCTCTAGTTGTTTGGCCTATGTATTGTAATACTGATTTTTGTTTTTATTTTATTTCTGTAGGACTATTTAACCATTCACAAGTATGGCAATGCAGCCAGAAATGATCTTTGGAACACATTGTCAAAGGTAAAATACTTTAATCCATTGCACTGAGGGAGAAATAGGAATTTGCTATGGCGGTTTTCTCAGTGAGATCAGGAGTGAATAGTGCATATTGAGATCTTCAAACCACAGAGCAAATATCAAAACTGATGCAAAGAAATTCCATTTGAGTTAACCTAGTGGCAACATTAAAAATAGGAGTTCTGCAGCATTTCTGTACTTTGTTATGTTAGAATATATTTCCCTGCATGTGCTATGTCACTGATGTGCAGTGAAAGAATCTCTCAGTGACTTCAGTGGCAGCACACTGAGACCCATAAGCTGAAAAGCACATGAAAGTGTTGAGCTTTGGCATTCCCATCACTTGTGTTTGTGATTTTGTATGGAGTTAAAATTTTTGTGAAGGACAAAAATATTAAAGCTTCAAAGTATGATGTAAACAGAGAACTATTTACTGCAAGATTTGGCATGCTGTAGAGACTTATATATCCAGGCTTGGCTTGAGTTCTAGAACCTGGTCTAGGGCTCCACAATGGTTCATCGTTTTTAAGATGAGCAAAGTGTCCCTGAATTTCTCTCCTATGGGATTAGTCTGAGCTAGTCTGAGTCTTCCCCAGAAATAGACTGAGTGGAGGGCAATGTGGAGTACAGTCAGAGTTTTGGTACAGGTACCAGTTCAAGCCATACAAAACATGACAATCTAGTTTTAACTATTGACACCAAAGCTAGGATTTAGCTGAAGATCAAGACATCTGGACAAGCAGGTATATATATGTAAACTAAGTGTCCAAGATCCTGTTCTTCTCACTGAGTCTTCAGTTGCTGATTCACAGACTTCTAACAGCTTTTACCTTAATTTATCCTACCTGGCTTCCAGCTGCCACATGAGAAGCATGTCTGTTGTAGATACAATAATTCTGAAAGAATGTGTTGAATATTTTAGGATGTGTCATTTGACACTAGTGAACAGGAACAACTGGAGTCCCAGAAATCTAGTCAATATAGTCAGCAGAGCTTAGAGAGTAATTCAGTTGGCTAGCCACTACATGATTATTTTATAATAAGCCTGAACCACTGACTGTTGACTAGAGACTTGAGATAATTGTTCAAATGTAGGCAACTAGTGCCAGATTAGGTGCAGTGGGATGTTTTAGACATTCAGGTGTGTCTAAGCAATTTAGCATAAGATACATGGGGAAATCTCTGCTCTTCTGGAGTGGCAGATAAAGGTCAAATGTCATTATTCACCTACATGTGGGCATCTGAACCAAGTCCTATGTCTGTACTGACTGCTAATGAGAGTTGAGACAAGTAACATACAGTCAGGCTTTAAAATCTGTGTCTTAATCTGTAGCTGAATGTCACTGCAAGAAATCTTTCTTTCCGTCCTCTGTTAAAACCTCTGGGACAGTTCTGGGCGATGGGAGGTCGGAGGAATGAATGCTGTCATGAAAGAGCAACAGAATCTGCAGCTAATGAAGTGGAACAAAAATGAGACTCTATTCTGGTCCATAACCACTATAGCTGTACTGTATGCTCTATCTACTGTTGCAGCTGATAATTCTGTTTGCCTCAGTTGTAAATGCATTTGTTGCCAGCCCCTTTGTTCCTAAGGCAGTGCAACTGCAGCTTCAGTTCTGAAGACATCTTCTGCTTGTATTCATCAGAGGTTGCTCAGTCTGTGATCTTGGACTGTTCGACAGCAAGGAGCATGTCTGGCGCTGAAGAACAAATGATGCCTCTTTCTCCTCATACGCAGTCTCATCTCCCATGATGCTATAGTATCTCTTTGTGTTTCAGATGAAAATCCACTTGTAAAACAGCATTTTTATTGACATATGGAATCAAATATGAAAACATTAATCCTCCATGTGTTCTAACAGGTGCAGTTTATGAAGCAGCAGTGGATATATTGGTATACATAGCCTCATTTTGGACATAAGGGACAGTATTTTCAAATGACTAGTCATTTTGTTTTTCAGAACAGAGAAGCCCTATATTTTTAGAAATTAAGGCCTTTCAAATATGCCTTATTGTAGGTGCCTAGATCAGCTAGCACTGTGTCTTTTTTAACCTTAGCTGGTTAAGAATAGCTACCCAGTATTTCTGTGGGTCTTGTTAATATCTGGTAAAGCAGGTTATTTCTTCTGTTTCAGCAGAAGTACTTGAATAATGTGGAAAATATGACTTTCTGACTGTCACTCTCCTCTCTGTTTAGACTACTCAATATTTATTTTTAAGACACACAGAGCCTTAAGTTCAATTATGTAGTGTGTGTGTGTTGGGTGTAAGTGTGTGTGTGTATCTGTATACATGTGTGATGGTTATTTTACCCTCCAAAACCAGTTTTGATCCTGGGTGAAAAAAAAAAAAAAAAAAAGGTTTTGTGTATTGATACTGCTTCAGTGTATTGAAACTTTTCTTTTTTTTTTTTTTTTTTTTTTTTTTTTTTCCAAGGCTTTAAAAAGGGTTGGAAAATCTGTAAATATCCAAGAGGTAATGGATCAGTGGACACTACAGATGGGTTATCCTGTTATCACTATCTTGGGAAATGAAACTACAGACAACATCATAGTCATCTCCCAAGAGCGTTTTGTTTATGACAGTGATACTAAACCCAAGGATCCTGCCCGTGGGGACAGCAGGTACTTGTATTTCTCAATTACTGTCTTTCAAGATGCTGTAGTTGTTTAAGTAAGTGCTTTTTATGTGTATTTTTATGCAAATAGTTTTTTAGAAATCTGAGCTTTTCTTGGGATCAATAGCGTGTGGTGATACTTTAATTTGAACTCACATAAAGTTGAGGATAATTAAAAGAATTGGAAAAAAAACCCAAACCAATTGCATCCTGACAATTCTCTGTGTCAGTGTCTTGCATCACGCATCTGTTTCCTTCCCTTTTCTTTTGATTTTGTCACACTCCATGAAGTAATTTGGAATGTGATTGGAAGGTCTGATAGTTCTTAAGAAATTCTTTGGAGTGGACCTCTCAATGCTCATACATTGAGTAGGCAGATGTAAATTTATGTCAACTGCAGACCTTGCTTGACTTGGGAAGGAGTCAGGAGCTGAACTGGACCTCTGTAGAAGGCAGGGGGTTCCAGTTCTTTCATTTTTGGAGGCAGCTGAACGGGTCCTATAGGAGCTGTTACACTGGCTGAAATCAGCATCTCTGTCTCTACCCCTTTTCCATTTATTAGATTGTTTTGTTCCTGCTTCCAGCTGACTCTATACTCTTCCTTCATCCCAAAGACAAACTGACATTCCTGTCTGATCCTGGGGAATCCTCATTGTTTCAAGCAGTTTTGGCATTATAATTTAAGGCCAAGAATAGCTGTTGCTGGCTGATGCTAGAGGATTTCAAGATGGCTTTTGAAGTTTCTGTGTTGACCTGTTCATGCTCAGTGTGAAAGAGGGCACACTACTAACCTGGAATATTCTATGTTTGTCCAGTAGATTTAAATTGTTTAAAAGTAAAATTTAATACAAAATTTTGATTGACATATCTGGAGCTTGTAGAATATTCCTGTTGAGGAAGGCCTAAAATGATAATAACATTTACTGGAAAGTGTTTAGAAGTTCATTATCTTTTTTTAGAACATGAACAGTATGGAACTCAAACATGACACAGAGTAAATAGTTGTTTTTCTGGCTGTATTGGAACAAACTAACAGGGTATTAAGCATCTGTCTAAATTCTGGGCTGAAATTAGTTCCTGTGTGAAAAAGAGATTAAACAACTGAATGTGGACTAATGGAAGTGTTCATGACTCACAGCTCAGTACAGTAGGAGAGAAATTCTCCCTTCCTGTCTTGAAATTTTTTTTGTGCAAGTTTATATATGTGTAATGGAAAGTGAGTGGACTTTACTACTCAGAACAGCAGTTATTATTTTTTTGATTTACTAAAACAGATATGTTAAGCCTTCTAAGTATTGTTGAGACTTTTAAAAATAGATTTTCTAGGTATTCAATATAAATTAAAGTAACTGTTATTTAATGTATGAGTAAAGACTTCTGGGTATGTAAATGATACCAGGGTGATATGGTGAGTTGACCCTGGCTGGATGCCAGGTGCCCACCAAACCTGCTCTATCACTGCCTGCCTCAGCTGAGCTGGGGAGAGAAAATATGATGAAAGACTCATGAGTTGAGATAAGGACAAGGAGAGACTACTCACCAGGTACCATCATAGAAAAAACAGACTCAAGTTGGAGGGCTGGAGCGGGGGGGAAATTATTACCAGTCAAATCAGAGAAAGGTACTGCATAAATAAACAAAAATCTTAATTTCCCCATACCTCTCCCTCTTTCCAGGCTTAATTTCACTCCTGATTTTCTCTACCTTGTTCCCTCCAACAGTGCAGGGGAAGAAAAATGGAGCCTGTGGTCAGTTCATCACACGTCTCTGCCCCTCCTTCCTCCTCAGGTGGAGGGCTTTTGCTACAGCATGGGGTCCCTCCAAGAGGAGACAGTCCTCCACAAACTGCTCCATCATGAGTCTTTCCTACTGGCTGCAGTTCTTCACAGACTGCTCCAGTGTGGGTCCCTTCTTCAGGGTGCAGTCCTTCAGGAACAGGTTGCTCCACTGTGGGGTCCTGCACAGGCTGCAGGTGGATCTCTGTTCCTCTGTGGACCTCCATGGACTGGAGGGTCACATCCTGCCTCACCATGGCCTGCACCGAGGGCTGCAGGGGAATCTCTGCTCCAGTGCCTGGAGCACCTCCTGCTCCTCCTTCTGCACTGACCTTGGTGTCTGCAGGACTGTTTCTCCTTTCTCCAACTGCTCTTTCCAGCAGTTTTTTTCCCCATGTTACCTCAGAAGTGACTGATGGGGCTTGGCCAGCAGTGGGTCTCTCCTGGGGCTGGCACTGGCTTTGCTGAACATGGGATTAGCTTCTCACAGAAGCCACCCCTGTAATGCACCAAAACCTTGCCATGCAAACCCAATACAGGTGAGAATTAGACTTAGTTTTATTTTCATACATGACATGAATTTGTAATTCAAACTGTATGTTGTCATGTGTGGAATGGCCAGGGAAATACCACCAGGGCAAATTCTTCTGGGTTTCTTAGGAGATTTTGTTCACAGATTTTATTACAATTCTTGCTTCTAAACATTGGAAATAAGATTTAGTGCTAGAGAGGGCACATGTGAGCCCTGCCAGGAATTTAGTATTCTAACAGGCAGTACAATACATATATGTACAGGTCTCTTCCCCCTTTGGATTGTTTGTTTTCTATGCTTCCATTTCCTTTTAAGCACAAACAGAAAAGAAACCCCTTGCTCAAGGAAGGCTTTACAGATGGGTTATTTACTCCAGCCAGTTAGCAGACAGAGATAAATTGCCACTTCCCTGGTGAAATTATTTGAGAGTCATGTTACATAAGTATAAATACCAAAGAATACCAAAGAACAGGAACCATATATATTTACCTAAAGGGGAAACTTACCTATGCCATTCACCTTTCAAAAATTGTCCATCAACTTACATTAGTCCTATGGCTTAGTTATAAACTGGTGTCTGAGTGTTCTAACACTGACCATGCAATTCCTTCATGCACTGCCCACAGGCACATGTGGCTGGGTATGCACAATGGCCATGTGTCAGTAATACCCTTTCATGCCATCAAATTAACTAAAAAACAAGCTTCAGATACTGAGAATAAAGTTAATCTTTTAGTTAGCAGTGACCTAGATATTTTTCAGTTGTTTGGCTTTTTAATTTCTTTTTTTTTCCACTGCTGAAGTGACTATTGCTTCAGTTATTGTGGAAGCAGTAGACGGGGAAAATCACATTAGTGTGTGGTCATTTCATAATTTGAGATGCATTACTCTGCCTTGGTTTTTAATATTGAAAGAGCTGAACTTTGTATGACATGACACAGCTTTTCTGCAGATTCACCAAGGGGAGTGTCAGCTCTGTTGCACAGTGCAGTGTTTTGGCTCGTTCTGTGGGTGGCTTTGGTCAGGAAGTCGGCAAAGTTTTACTGATGTCTGCTGATGATATATATATATATATATATATATATGATCAGCATGCAGGTTTTGTGGGTGTTACACATCAGTGGCCTAATTCACATTCTAATAAAGTTGGTGCTTCCTCCCCTGCATGACCCATGAATTTAGGCGTTGGACTCATGTCTCCCTGGGGAGCCATAATGGGCACTGTAAATAACGGAGAGCAAATGCTATTTATGCCACATCTGAGGCCGTGCTCTTGCAGGGCAGGCAACATTGGCTTCCTTAGGGTAGTTTATCTATGGATTAATTGTGATGATCATTCCAAACACCATAAGAAGTAGATCTGCACAAAACACAGAAAAATGTTCCGGTCCAGGCATTTCCAGGAGTTTATCATCTAAACAGACAACACAGTACACACTGGAAGGCTCTAGGGAAGGCTCTTAAAGCATCCATCTACCCTGTAGTCTTTTGTTATCCAGAGGTGGGGCTGTAGTTTGGTATGGCACAGCAATAAATGTCAATTCTATTGCTTTGAAAATGATGAGGAGTTTAAATTTTTGGTTCAGATGCTGTCTAGGCAAGTTTAGCTTTGCCTTACTGTAGAAAGAGTCTTCAGAGTAGGTCTTTCAAACGTATCTATTGCCTAAGAAATGTAAATAAAGAGGCAACTGAATACTTTGGAACCATTCTGGTTTTATAAAATGTCTGTGCTTTGCTTTATGCTGCTTATTTATGCAGCAATTAACTGTTAAAAATGAAGTGTGAAGCTGCATATTTAATTTTTAACTCTGAAATCATGTAGAGGAACACAGAAGCAGCAAGCAGATTTTTCTAAATGATAAATGATAAAAGTGAAAATTGTTGATACCTTTGGCAGTGGTTGATGCCTAGTCCATTACTGTAAGTGTTTTTAATTCTTCTACAGAAGAGAATGATTACACATTTTCCAATCTCCCGTATATTTGTGCTCTTTGTCATTATACCTGAAGAAAAATGTGTTTCAAGAGCCATACATATACAAACTGTGATTTATTTCTGTGCATACAATCAACTGTATGGCTTGCTAAGCTCTAACATTTGGACTGAAATTATAGAAGGGACACAATTTCACTTCTTTGTAAACTGAACATAGATTTTACTTGGCACTTATGCCTTCACATGACCCATAGTTCTTATTTTATGAGAAAATAAAACTAACAATGACAGACACTGTTTCTAGAAACATCATTCCTTGGAAGGGCCAAAATCACCACCTTTGATCTGAGTGCCAAAGCCTATGGTTGGTATAATGTTCCAGTAGCAATTTCAGCTTATGCAAGCAAAACTTTAAAACTCCTATTACAACTGTATAATTCATATTCTATTCCTGTATAACAACCCTTTAGTTAAGTGTAGTTTGGTCCTGGACTCCTGTATACCCCTGTGATAATAGATTATGCCCTTAGTTTATAAGGCTCCAGGGGAGAAGGCGATATTCCATCTGACAGGGTTCAGTGGGTTTCCCTGCTTACAGAAAATGATGATTTTAAGGCAATAGTCTCATCCATCATTACAAAACAGCTCTCAGATATGACAAAAATCTTATGAAAAATAATCTGTGGTCTAGACAATAAACTAACCAGTTTTGAAGAAATCCATAAACCTTTTATATACTATATTAAAGAGCAGACCAAAGCTTTCTGGTTTTGGGTGTGTTTTGCCCTCTAAAAATATACAGAGCTTGTCTCTGTAAAAGTGGAGAATAACCTTTCCAATGTTATCAAAATAATTAAGTTAATCTTGCTGGAATAATACTCATTTATACAGCATTCTTGTCATGCATGCATTTTCCATAGCTATCTTTACTTGTTCATGATAATATCCTAAAGGGGAATGTCTTGCCAGGCACTGAATACAGCTAGGTGAGAGGAAAGAGAAAAACAGGAAGATGAACAGATTGGGATGTGGACAGGATATGCATACATGCTATAGTGTGGTAAACCTGGGTGCCTTTCTCTGTGTAGCTGAACTGGGGAAAATTCAGTTGAACAGTGCAAGCCATGGACATGACCAGCGAAACCAGAGCTGTACAGACCCATGGGTCTAACACCCTCTAGTAATTGCCACAGCTGGAAGGCTTTAGAGTGGGCTGCAGGGCTGCTCAGCAGACACTCCAAGATGAGTGATTAACTGCAGAATTTATTTCCCTTCAAGTCTCTTCTGAATTTCCTAGACAAAGCTTCTTTATTTATTCAGGCTTTGCAGAAAAAGGGCTGTGCTTGTCCCTTTACCAATAATGATTTGCATAGTAAAAGCATTTCTGTGTTGGAATATTGCCGTGTGTCTTCTTACATAGTTGTATAGCATTATTACTTGAGCAGAGAAGGGGAACTTACTCTGTCCACTTACCAGCTGAGGAGCTGGTTAAACACAAGCCAAAATCTTCCGAGCGCAAGGGAGCACAATACTGATTAGTATCTTTGCTGTGTTCTTAGAGCAATTGCAGATTAATGTAGCATATGTAGTATTAATTATGTAATAAAAAAGGACTAAAACATGGACAAATATTGTTCCATAAACTGAGAAAAGAGGGCTAACAAAATATAAATAGAAAGCAAAGTGCTCATTTACCTCCCTGTCTCTGAGAAATATCCTCTCATCTTCCATTTTCTGAGGTCCTTTGAGTGTTTTCTTGTTATGCCTTTCATCTTTACTATACCTGAAACATTTTGCCTGTATCAGTGTTTCTATGAGAAACAGCTATTGTGTTGTTACCTAGGGAGTGGAAGGGGTACCCCTAGTTCATGTGTGGAGAGACCTAAATGTCTCTGTATCTGCTGTAATAATGATGAAGGGAACAGGCTCCAGGAAAGAAAGGTACCAGTGTATCAGTGTATTAGGCACAGAGGAAATGGAATTAACGGGAATGAGATGAAAAAATCAAGAGTCCTCAGTGGATCACAAAACTGTGTGTGAGCACTGCCAGATATTGATTTAACCATTTTTTTTAGCTGTTCAAGCAGGGACTTGAAAATACTTGTTCTTGCAGAAGAGTGGGAAAGCGTGGAGTGTTCCCTCTCTTGAAATGCACAGTGGAGTAGAGGCCAGCTCTGTGACACCAATAGATCTTGTCCTTTGATGTGCATAAGGAAAGTCCTTAACCCCAGCAGCCTGAGAGAGGACAGTGCTGTGCTGAGTGCTGCTTCTCCATAGGAACAGGCACAGGGCTGCCTTTGTGAGTGACCTGGAGCAAGCCTGCCTGCCTTGGGCACATGATGGAACAGTGCCTTTGCTGTGTTTACTAGCCCAGCTCTTGTGCTGTGTGCTCCCTGTTGTAATAAGGTTTTTTCTTTTCTGTAAAAGCTACTAGCACATCCTGGTTTTTTGTCCTGCTTTTTCATTTCTAGAGGCTTTTCTGATGTTGCATTTAAAAAAAAAATCTGAATAGGAAATACTCTTAAAATCTCTTCCGGTACATGTCTGTAGTAGTGTCTCCAGCAAGATTATGCTGCTATCAAAGACAGCAGAAATGTCAATTATAATTTAACACTTACTTTCCAAAACCATTTCACAGCTTCTATTTGCAAGAAGCTCATCTTACTGGGAAACTTCCAGGATGCTCTGGTGTGCAATATATAGGCAACTTTTGGTGTTAGCATTCACAGAACGCTAAAGAAGACAAAATTAGTGTGTTGTGTCATTGTTTCCTGTGCAGTGGCAGCACTTGTATCCTGATAGAAGTTAGGCTGACAGAGAAAAGCTGCTGTTGTATTTTATTGTCACTGCAGAATGTGCCACTTTACTCATCTTATTTGCTAACATTAACTCTCAGGAATTGCTAGATACCCAATCTAGTTAATTGACTCACATTAATTAAATCAATTTCATGCTGAGGAAAGGAGCATGTACTTGAGGGCAGTGCTGTGTTTTAGTATAGAGTGAAGTCTTTGGGAGATGAAGAGGAGAATAAGGACAGCAAGTGCTTGTAGGGAGCTGCTTAACATGCAGGGGGTAGGAGAGGTAATGTGGCATGGCAGGGTGCAGGCATGAGCCAAAGTTGGAGCATTAAAGTTGTGTAGCTGGAATAGGCAAATATGGAGTAAGAAATGGAAAAGGGGTTTAGATTGAGAGCTTTAGTGAAGGAAAGACCAGAATGGGAAAGGCCCAGACAGCATTTGGCAGAGACAAGTTTTACAGGAGGGATGAGGGTGGATAAATGGCATATTTTGCTGGCTTTGGAAAAATCTGAGATTTGAGTTCCCCATTGTAGATCAGAGGATAAAACTTGTAACATGCTCAATTTTTTATTCTTCTTTCTCCTGCTTTTTAAAGTTACTGATAATGGCTTTCTTTTCTTATCCCTTTGCATGAGCTTTTACACTCAATAGTAGAATCTCGGGTTTTATGGAGGAGATACTTTGGTAGGGGACTCTTTTAGAAAGTTTACTGAGGAAAGTTTACTGAGGAAAGAGAAACCATCACAGGAATTATATTTTAATCTTGTTTAAATTGACAGTATTCAAAGGAAAAATCAGAACTGAGCACTGGTTTATGTTGAAAAATAATTGGTACTAAGTCTCTGAGAACATACTAGGGAACTGTAAACATAGCTGAAGTGCTGTCTCTTACTCCTGTGGATCCTTCTCAGTCCATAACACATCCTTGTGCTCTGCTCAGAGAAATCTCAGATCTGTGCTCTAGTCAAGGGGTTATGCTTATGGGTGAAGGAGGACACAGACATGGGATTTGCATGATCAGCATCTTGTGTGCAATTCTGCAAGGGTCTTTTGCGCTGGTTGAGCACAGAACAGAGGATGTTGGAGAGGTTAAGAGTCTTTCTTACAGGGTAAGGAGGCAGCTGTCGGGACAGACACTTAACACTGCTAAAGCTTCTTTGTATCCACCTTTGATTCAGTGCCTAAAGTTGCTTGTCACTTCTGAAAATGAAACCTTTTGTTTTTTAGTGTAAAAGGTACTGTTAGGCAGGGAGGAGACGGCGTGTGCTAACAAAGAATTTGTAGTATTGGTTCTTTGCCCACAAAATTTTTCTAAATTTGGTAAGGTACGCTGTTAGCGCTGGCACTGAAATGAGTCAGTTTTAGATGGCTTCACAATATTCATAACTGCCTCATTTATAATTTATTTTTGGATGAAATATTTATCTAATATTACACAAAAATTTATAGAAGGTTTAGTAACCAGATAATTATATTAGTTATGCCATGTTATGTTATTATCAGACCATGCTTTTTTTTTTCCCCCCTCAAATTAGGCAATTTAATTCAAATTTACTAATTTAAATTACCTTGTGTCTACCCTTAAAAAAAAAAAAAAGGATAATGAAGTTTAGACAGGATGGCTGAAGACATACAGCTATTTTCTAACAGAATATGCAGGCTGTCGTCTTAAGGCAGACGCACGGTGCAGAGCCACACAGGCTCTCTTTCATGCTAGGGCTGCTGCTGCAGCAGTGAATCTTTTTTATGTCTGGAACTTTGTATTGTTTTTACATTGGTAAGGGCATTATATTTTGCATAAAACTCCTGGAAAATGTACATTTTTCCCTTTTTTTGCTCTAGGATTTACTTATTGCCTAAAATTATTCCAAAGGCTCTTGCAAAATCTGGAAGGAATTAGGACTATGGCAGAGTAAAGGAAAAACCACAAAATCTGCATCTTTAATACATTGCTATTAAACATGTTAATCACTGTTATGACTACAGATGAATTAAAGTGTCAATTATTATTTTAAAATACATGCTTCTAAAATTCATCCCTCTAAAATACATTCCGGCAATCCTGTACTGACATTGAGCATATTTTCTCTTTATATATTTGTATTTAAGTCCATATACAGGAAAAAAACCCAAACAATCCATGATCTGTTGTATAAGTGGTTGCTCTTAGAATCAGCTGTCAGCCTCTCCTTTAGAGTATACTAATATGATTGCCTTTTTTAATATGTTTCTAAATGAAAGCATATATAATAGACAAATATACAAAATTAGCAGCTGTATTGAGGCAGACCTGCAAATAAAGAAGCTTAAAATCAGAAGCAAGTCATCCTAGATATGCTAGCTAGCCTCTTTTGAGACTAGAATATAATCTTTCTAGTCACTTTCATGCAATTTTAAATATTTCCCCAAACTATAAAGATTATTCATAGTTTCCTTCATGTGTGCAGCTAAGTATAATTTGTGTTCAAAGTTATAATAGGTTCACAATTCTGAATACCTTCCAAATCCCAGAGTTTTGCTTCCCTCTGAAATATATATTAGCTATATTCAAGTGCCCATCCAATCAAAGCCTCAGACAAAGTAGATAAATCTTAGTAGTTAAGAGGCAAGACTGCTCTGCAAATTGATTGCTGTTCATCCATGAGACATCTTCTAAGTTCACTTCTATTGAAAACTTGAAGTACTCTTCAAAACCTGACACCTCAGTTGTGAAGCCCATTCAGAGCCACCAGGTGGTGAAGCCATTATCTGCCTGGCAGCACCTGTCATGACCTGGCCCTGTCGGATTGTTCTGGATGGTAGGTTGGTCTGACTGAAAAATTTAATCACTTCCATAGCTGGGACATTAGGGAGAAAGAAGAGAAGAACTGATACAAAAAGCTCAGATAGGTTTTGACAGTGTTTGGCTTAGATGGTAACAAGAAGACCAATAATTTCTGAGTATTAATGTCTGCCTCACTTGGAATTTTGTTACCTGCTTACACAATAATGTGTCTGTATTATATTGCACCATATATTCACTATATCTGGACTCTTGACTGAAAAAATTACTGTCTATATTACAGAGATCCTTAAAGACAATGCTGGAGCACTGTCTTTAATTCAGAGTCCATCTAAGTCCACCAAAATTTTGTAAAGGAGCACGAAACTCCTGCCCAGGATAGTGTAGAATAATCTTAGAAAATGCATTTCCACACCCTTTTTCTTCCAGTCTTTTTCCAGTTGCTCATGTAGTTGGTGTTATTAATTTCTCTGCTTTGTTTTTGCCTTAGCTGATCTTTTTATTGTTGACCAGTCTGTTAGTGGTGAAGGGAGAACCCCTGTAACCCCAGAATCCTGATGTCAGCACCATTTCCTTTCCTCATTTTGCTTAAACCTAGCAAACTGTGGATCTACAATTAATGTGGTGTGTGTCACACTTACTGTGCCCTGCTGTTTTATTTCTGCACTGCATAAAGTGTTGCAGCCAGAAATTGTCTGTCTACAGGATTTGTGAAAGTCCTGTCCATTTCAGACATCAGGAGGCCTTCTCCTGTTAAACTAAAGTACTGTCCTTTCTGGTTTCAAGTTAGCTGGAACAAGTTAGCAACTTGTTCCTTGATGAAAAAGTCTGGTGTTGTCTGCTTTTTCATCCCCCTTGTAGGGGAATTCAGCTTAGTCAGTTATCTTTACCAGTGTTTCTCATGTGTTTCTCACTGTTCTTTGTATTAAACTTGTTCTCACTTTGAACTCAGGAATTAAGGTCACACTGGGCATATGCAGATGATCAGTGAATATCTCAAGCTGTGTTCAGGGGATCTCAGTTATTTCTAATTGTTCTTTGTTACGCATTTTTTCATTTCTATTTGTCTTTGGTACAAAGTTAGTGACATGTTCCCTTCCTATCTGCCATCTTCCATGCTCGCAGGGTACAAGGAAATCCCTTGACACCCTGTCTCAGTGTAGGAAGTGTAATAATTGTGAAAGAGGGAATAACATCTTCTTCTGTTGTGTTATGCCTCTGGGCACAGCCTACAATCACTTTACTGGCATGTATTAAATCTAATGAAATCTCTGGGTTTTTCAGTCTTTTGAGAATGATACTCACAACATGAATATATTGTCAGCTCCTTATCCATTAAACAGAACTAACATTCTTGTAGAATTGCACTTAATAAAAATGTGTGATTTCCTGTGATACTCACATGAGCTTCCCCTGGAACCTGAATTACTCCTTACTGAATGAGATACTATACTGTATAATAACCTGGGAAAATCTCTATGATACTTTTAAATTATCTTTCCCAACACAATCTTTCAAGAAAGTGTGGCTTACAAAATTGTATCCTACTGAGTTCTGCTTCTTGTATAATCTTTTTCTGTAGTAGGAAGCTCTGAGGCTGTTCTGCTGTTCAACAGCTTTCACTCATTTTCCACTGACCACCTTACATGTGCTTATGCTCTCAGCCTAGGATTAAACGCTTCCAGATATCACTGCAACAAGGCTCATGATTTTATAGATTAGTTGAATACACTTTAAGGTTTATCTTTGGACTTTCACTATGTTAACAGTGAAAACAAAGGCTTTCTTTCGGCTTGTGTTGTGGTTTGACCTCAGCCAGCATCTACGCCCTACACAGCCACTCTCTCACTCCCCGTGTTGGGATGGCAGAGAGAATTGGAGAAGTGAGAAAACTCATTGCTTGAGACAAAATCAGCTTAAAAGGGAAAGCAAAAGCTGTGTCCACAAGCAAAGCAAAACAAGGATTTTAGTCACTGCTTTCCATGGGCAGGGAGGTTTTCAGCAATTCCCAGGAAAGCCAGGCTGCATCATGCTTGACAGTTACTTGGGAAGACAAATGCTGTGGTGTCCCCTCTTCCTCCTTTTTCCCTCAGCTTTATATACTGAGCGTGAAGTCACATGTATGGAGCATGCCTTGGGTCACTTGGGGTTTGATGTCCTGGCTGTGCCTCCTCCCAGCTTCTTGTGCACCCCAAGCCTCCTTGCTGGTAGGGTAGGGTGAGAGGCAGGAAAGGCCTTGGTGCTGTGTAAGTACTACTCAGCAATAGCTAAAACCTCCCTTTGTTATCAAAGCTGTTTTCAGTAACAGTCAAAAAAATGGCCCCATACTAGCTACTATGAACTAGTAGCCCAACCTTGCTAATCTTGCTAATAGAAACTGTACTTGTCTTGGCAAGAAAAGTGAGAGATCTCTACTGTCTGCCTTCTGTACTGATTTAATATCCAAATATCACACAATCCTTTATTTAGTTTGTTACCAACTTTCTGTGCCTTTTAATTTGTAATAAGCATTAAGGTCATTAGCCAGAAACATCTGCAGCCATCCATCTAAATGCTTTTGCTCGCCACTATTTGTATATGTCTCTGGAGATAAGCCAGGTATTTAACTGAAGTAAAAATACAAACCTTTAAATCGTAGTTTTTGTTCTGTAAGATTTACTTGCTTTCAAAAGGTCAGATTTTCTCATTACTTTGCTTTTGTGGATTTTTTTGTGACTGAAATCCAACCACATGAGTTCATGCAGATGACTCATAGCAATATATTCCCTTGATAAGAAATGCTAATATCAGCATCCTGACCTGTTCAGGGAATCACCAGTGTTTGCAAGGGCCATACTGGGAAAGTGTTCCCTTCTCAGACTCAGTGCTGCTCAGCTGAGCATATGTGTTTATGTATGAGACTTCCGGAGTTCCATCCGGAGAGAGCTGAGAATAGGGAGCTAATGCCAAGGAGTTCTTGCTCCCTGTTGCTCATCTTCAGCCATTCTCGATGTACCACATTGTTATCTCTAACTGAAGAAACAGAGTTGGCATTTTGGGTATTAAGTTCTGGTGGTTAAAATAAGGAGATAGGTGTCTTAACCAGTCAGTTTTACTCTTAGATTTTCTTTTGCATGTTTTTTATTCTTAAACTATTTTTATGCCTCACTTTATCTCTGTGTTAAATAGCTTTAATTATATCCCTCAGTGATATGAGGTCTTAGATTGTTATGCTCTCAAAATACTTCACAAAGATTAGTAAGTGTTACCAATGAATAAGAAATGGATTCCCATCCCACAGAAATTTTCGACATATCAAAACATTTCCTTGCACTGAATCAGGGCAAAATCAAAGCAAAAATTGGGGAAAAATTGGTTTAGAACATTCATTTCAATTCTGTAATTTAACTACCTTACATTTCAGTTTCAGTCATTTCAACTTCCCCCTGCAATTTTTTGAATCGGCAAACTGAATGTTCTTATTTAAAACAGTAGTTATAAAATGTTGCAGCAGTGCCTTTTTAAAATACTGTGCTTGAAAATGTGTGCTGAAGCCTTCTTTTTCTTACAAGCAGCTTGGTTTTGAAAATTGCAAGTTTCATAGAGAAGCTCACATTTAATTATGGAATGTCTCTTCGTCAACACTGAGTGGATGGAAAGGCCCATTTAGTTGCTTGCACATGTGACTGGTGCCATTCAAGGTGCCATCAGGTATTTTACTTTGCCTTGTGCTGCCACTACACCGGCAAGAGCATCCTTATTGTCTTACAGACCATAGCAGAGGTCTCAAATACCCTGCCCTATCATTTGCTGTCACCTTGAATAACTGAATTTATCCCAGAGAAACTAAGTCATGGAAGAGTGATGGTTGGGATTTCACCAGTGCCAGCTGATGGATACATGATTGCTGTTCTTCCAGCCCAAGATAACTCAAAATTTCATTTCTCACCCTCCTGAGGTGTTTGAAAATACATACAGCTTTTGGTGTTAAGCTTTCCTGAAAGTAATTCTGTAGCAGCTTTGCAGTGGGAGAGATTAGGGAAAAAAGCAGATGGCAAATCATTTGCCTCAATTGACTTGATTGATTTTGTGTGATGCCACTGGATGTACAGCCTGTATATTCTTCTCTGATATCATGTTCTACCTACAGTGAAACTTGTTTTCCTGTGCTCTGATCACATTAGAGCAGAAGGCTTTATCTCCTAAAGTCTCTTCCCACCTAAATCATTCTATGATTCAAGTTTATGATTGCCACTACACTTTAAATTAATTATCCTTATTATATCCTGCTAAGAGGCAAATCACTTAATTTGCTTTTGCGCAAAGCTTCTTAATTTTGTCCCTCATTTTTCTGTTGTTAGATGTACTAAAAAAAAAGTAATTTTTTCCTTAAATCTGTACATTGTTCTAGTCTTCTGCCTTGTCGTAGTTCTCCTCCTTTGATTTCCTGGCTAAGTATATAATCAAAGACTATTAATAGATTGATATTCTAAATCTAAATCTAGATGTATGTAGCTTCTTGTAATTTAATTGGGTTTTTATGTGGTTTTTGAGGTCCAGCTTCCTTCTTAAATATTCCTAAAGAAATTAATCTGTGTCAGAATAAGAGAGAACTTTCTAGAAATACAAACAAAAAGTGAAAAAATAGATGGTTGGATTTCTTAGTGGAAGGTCATAGCCCATTAAATTCTTGAGAAACCTGCACTTAATTTTTTCTTATTCAACTATATAATAAAGGGTGTGGAAGAGTTAGGTGTCAAGAGTTTTCTGGTAATAGGAGCTTTGTGAGTGTAATAAAAACAAGTATTACTTACCAAGATGACAGAAGTATTCCTTAGTGCTAGTTGACATGGTAATAAAAAGACAGATGGAGCTTAATGTTGAGAATGAGGTGATACATGTGGGGAAAGCAGTTCTAACTCAGATACTCAGTGGTGGGTTCTGAAGAAACTATTTTCTCTTAGGAAAGAGGTCTTGGACCGGTGGTATGTAATGTCCTGTAAACATCAGCTCACTGTCCAGACATGGTCAAGCAAGTAAAGGATAGGACAGTAAGGATTAGTAGAAAAGGAACATTTAAAAAAGTATAAAGAGTGTGGAAGAGAAAAGAATTATGCCACTTTTAATCCCTGGTAGATACGCCTTCAAAGCGCTGAAGCAAGGCTTGGTTTTCTAACCTGAAATAATAGGCAGAAAAAAATACAGAGGTGGACAATAAGAAGGATTAAGTACAGTTTCTGTATAAAGAACCGCAGGATAGATTAGAAATCTTAAAGCCAGAGGTTTGTAAAAGCAGAATAAAAGAGGACTGTGGTTGTTCACTTTCTCTGCCATTCAAATGTAGGTAAGCTGAATTCTACAGCGGTACTTTAGTTACTTAAAGTTCTGTCACTTTATGTGAAGCAGTCACGTTGCTTGTATACTCCTTGTAATGCAGAATAATGAGCCTCTGAATATTGAGCAGATACCTTCATTGTTCTGTGAGTGATGACTAGGAATAGATCAACTTCTTTGTTTAGTTCTGAATCCACGGGAGAAATGCCCCAAGTATTCCAGTTCCACACTTGCCAGCAGTGTGTGGAGGCGTGGTACATTATGGCTACTGGGAAGATGAATCTTGAAAATGTATGGATTTGCATCCCAGCAAAAACATTTCACATTAATATGAAAAAGTAGTTGAAAAGGTGTGCAAAATCTGAAATGCTAGGAACCTTACCTTTTTGTTTTTAATTACCTGAGATCTTTATTTTGTAAGCAGAGGAAATAAAGTGCTGTCCTTTTTCTGGCTTTGCATAGCTCTTTGCCAAGAAGCCACTGAAAACCCAATGTTACTAAAATATTACTATTCATCAGAGGCAATAGTGTGAGGCATCATTATTGTTTAGTGTTTTATGGTCTCAGGATTTGCCCACAAAAGGATCTCAGTTCTTTTTTGCTGAAAATCAAGTTTTAACCAAATAATCATCACAACTATGATAATTTTCCAAGTGAGATAAAGTATACTGCCTACTGAGTCACTATGTAATGCTCAAGACAAAAAAAAATTATATAATCCACACAGAGCACAATTAGTTTGCTTCTAGTATTGCATGTACCTTGACTGATGCAAGATTCTGATACTCTGTGAAACAAGTCCTTCTGATTAATCTTTAAGCAGAATGAACATGCTTCAGTATTATGCATTGATACAGTGCTACAAAAAATCCACTATTGCATTCCCCTGTGCATTATCCTGCCAAACTAAGTTTAACTATTTCACATGAGCCGTTTCACACTTGTAGATCAGCAAAAAGAGGTTTATTTATACTACCTTTCAAAAATCTTCCCCTTTCCTTACATTTCTTGAAGATTGAACAATGTTATGTTCAGTATAGTTCATGTTAACATATCTGTTCTAGTTTTAGGTGTCTTTCCTCCTCAGCTTCAGAGATGGTTTGTTTTTTTTTAATTCCTGAAATAGCCCTTAGTTTTTCCACAATAAGAGGTTTGCCTTTAGCTCCCTGTCAAAGTGATCAGGTTTGATTGTGGAGGGACATTATGTGGGACACCTCTGTAGCTGAGAAGCATCTCAGGCAGACTGAGCACACAGTTCATTAGCACCATTTCACCCAGGGACTGAGTGTGCTATCTGTACAGGCATCTGAGTCCTGCAGACATAATCGTGACAGTAACAGGACTAAATGGGTTGTTTCAAGTCTTGCTGCCCTGGTCAGTGGGCCCTCAAGATTCTTATTGTCACTGGAGCTGGTTTGTCACAGCAGGCAGCAGATGGCCAGGTGGAATGGGATGCTTTTTTCCCAGTTAGATACATACTGAGAACATGCTGGTGGTGCTCTCAACATATAAAGAATAAATAAAGGGTCTGCACTACTCTCAGACAAAGCAGGAGGAAAGCAGGAGACTGGGCCCCCTTTTTCCTCTTCGCTCTGTAAACTAGAAGACTCCTGACAGAAGAGTGCAAGAACAGTTTGCTTCTTTCTAGTCACACCTGGAGAACACAGTCCATATTTGTATGGATATAATTCAGAGACAATGAATGGAAGACACCTTTTTGGAAGGTGAGACAGATGCGTCTCCCTCACATACACAGAAGTTAGCTATAGCTTCTTCTGCAACAGCAGCAGCAGTTTCTCTGAGAATGAAGAGTAGGAGGAGAAAACATAAAATGGAGAAAACAGCAGCAGTGCAGTAGGAAAAATTTTTTATTTCCTAGATGTCTACTAAAAAGACACCTGTGGTTCCTCTGGGAAAGCACTAACCAAGGGGGTGAGATTTGGAGGTTCTGAAAAGCACCAAGAATGTCAGGAGGTCTCTTATATTTAGTAGATAAAAGTAAAATTTGCCAGTACTAATATTCCCAACTAAATCCAATATGTTTTCTGGTGGGTAGATTTTGTGACACTTGATCTGCAGCTAGATGACCTTTCAGAGCAGGTTCTGTCTTTACTTCAATAGGATTTCCTTCAATTGGAGGCAATATAAAATATTATAAGGAAGTATAAAATTCTTCTCTGTATAGATATTACAATACACAGAATACCATTCTGTGAAGTTCCTTCTTGAAATAACAGGTGTCCATGGATATGTTCATACATGAATATTTGTGGGTGTGTAGATATGTGCTTAAAATCAGCTACATAGGCAGCTCACAGTATCTTTTATTTTGCAGTTTAGCTTTTTCAGTAGCAGCTGAGATGTCATAAAAATTCTATGCAAATGCAGTTTTATTTTTTTTTTCACATACCAATGTTCCTGTTCTTTCACATAATGTAGAAACTCCATCCTAAATTTTGCCTTATGTTTCTCAATCATAGTTTGGTAGGATCTTTTTTATTCTGGAGAGACAAGTATTTAGAACTTGGTATGTTTCTAAAGGCGATGTATTTACTAGGAGGTTTTTATGGATAGTCCCTAAAACACTGGTGTGTGTCTAGTAAGGTATAAGGTATTTAGGGCAGTAGTGAATATAATTCAGTGCATCACTTCACAGCATTTCCTGACTGCCCTCACCTGTTGAACCCAGGAGTTACTGCTGCTGTAGCTAAAGCAGCAGGATGCAGTACACACTGTGTCTCACTATCCAGTTCACAGTCCAGAATACTAGTTAAGCCAAAAATGAAGGTAACATCCCCAGACTGGAACTGGAGAAACTAATGCACCAATGGACATCCTTTTCTGCTGGCTGTTCTGTGGAGTGTGATAATATCCAGCACAAGAAGTGGGCAGACTGATAAAGCCAAGAAAATCTTCAAATGACGCAGCTTAATTCTCCAAAAAGTGTATGCCAGAGTATGTGCTTATGTGGAGCTTATCTTCAGTGCAGGAGTAGAGCTAATTATTTTCCTAGTGTGTCATGGTGCTAAAATCACATGGAAACTTTTTTCTTCTTTCATATGGCAGTAAATGCCATGTTTTATTTCTAGTATCATCATACCTCTTTCAGCTGTATGGTTGTCCAAGTATCTCCCTATCTTTGCTGAATCTCTGCTGTATGGACAAGTGTTTCCCTGCACACGATTCTGTTCTAAGCAGTGCATATTCCTGTGTGTCCTGGGGGCTCTTTGCAAATGTCTGGGGAGCTGTGAGCCAAGTGTGGTGGCAGGGCACCCTCCCCTCCCCCAGCCTCCAAGTCATGCCAGCAAGGCAACCCTTGGAAGCCAGCCCATGTTGACTGTGGCTGTGGAACTTTTGGGTGGTGTTTGTAGTTATGTGGAGCAAGCTTCTGGGTAAGTGGAAAGGAACAAACCTAATTTTTTCTTCAGTACAGTGGTCTAGTTTTGCAATGCTGTGTACTAGCAGGAGAGAACTGGCCCGCACTCATTTTTGCACCATTTTAATGCAATCAGTCTAAAATTATGTTCTTGGTATCAAAGTGGTGCTATACAGTGATATCTGAGTTGGGGCCAGTCTCTTGCTTAACTGCACACATACTACCATTGACCATCTGCCAAGGGACCATTTGTAAGGCTCCTAAGGCAAAGGGACCACCTGTACCATTACTGAGTGCTTCCCCTTTACTGATTTACAAAATGACATGGCAGTCCTATGAGGGAAATGTCTACTTTTTCACTGACTGGTGAAATGCTGCTTTTGAGAGTTAAAAAGTAGAGGTGATGATGAAGACATGAAGGAAATAATCCTTTCCATCTGTCCCTAAAAATATTCACTTTATACGGTCAATTTCTGTTTATTGAGATAAAGATATTATTTATAACATTTACTTCAAATGAAAAGCCATTCATAATACCCTATAGGGAAGATGGGGTCTGATTATACCAGTGTATGACCAAACCCACATGTAGTATGTTTTGTCCAATTTGCATATGCATAGATGGTCATAAATGGTGCCAAGAAGTGGAGATTTGTCCCATTAATTTTATTTTTTTAAACTAGCAGCAGTGAAAACCCATTGTAGCTTTTTAAGAAGTTGCTAGAAGAGTATGGTATTTTTAAACTTTGAAGTCCCTATAAATCAAAGCATGTCTTATGTGGAGGTTTTTTCTAAGTAAATGTAAAAAAGTGTTTTTCTTTTTATGAGTAATCATTATTTCTTCTTTTGTAAAGCATTTTATTAAACTAGGAAAAGTTTTGTTAAAAAGTCCTCATATGATGATAGTGTGTGAAAAAATGGGAAATACAATTTAGGTTGGGGTTTTTAAAAATACATTATTCTTCTTTGTTTTATTGCTAATGCAAATGCATTTCAAAATCAAAGTGACTTGTTAGAATCCACAGATCTTTACACTGCTACTGAGATTGTGTTTTGATTTCTTTGACATGATCCCTGATTGCTGTAAGAAGAATCAGTTCAGTATTTTTGTTCTTAGATTCCCCCTCCTTTGTCTTGCAGCTACTTGTGGCAGATTCCATTAACAATTGCAGTAGGAAATACGAGCCACATCTCATCAGAGGCAATTATATGGGTGTCTAACAAATCAGGTAAAAATAAACTTTCCTCCCAGTGGAATCTCATAAAGCATACTTGTGTTTTCCTCAAATGTATCTTTGGAATTGATCCTAGATAATTGTTTAGTTGCTCTGCACCCAGTTTTAACTGCTTCCAATGAATTGCAAAAAAAGCAGAGCTGGGAAGGGAGGGAGGAGGAATGAAAGATGAGCAACAATCTAGATTTATAATATTGCAGAATTTAGACAGTATAATGTAAAGCTTTTACAAAGAAATGTAAAGTGCTAAGTATTTTATATTTGGCAAAACATCAAACCATTGATGAATGCAATTCACTTTATTGATGGGTGAAAGTTAAATGTAATATTGTATAATGAAGCAGATATGATGAGTATGATTTAGTACATTTAGAATTCTAGCATTTTCAACTCGATCCATAGTCTCAACCAAGACTAAGAAATGGTTGCTGTCATTAAAAATGTCCTTATTGGTCTATAAAAAGTATTTGTTCTCTCTATTAGATAACCATGTGCTGGACCTCAAAAGTGCATTGTTCTGTTTACTACGTATTTTCTTCCTCCTCAGTTCCTGCATGATCATAACAATATTAGTTACTGCCTGGAGGAGAGTGTGAGTGCTAGATGCCGGTGGTTTTTTATCATCTATGAAAGGAAGCCCACCACAGAAATTTCATGAAATGTTTATCTGTTTCATGAGCACTTCATGCTACATTGTCTGAGAGTTTTGGACTAGAATTAAAGAGAGTGAGGGAGGACATGTGGGGACTTGAATGGAATTATTATATAGAAGGGAGAAGAAGGATGCATGCATGCACTTGACATATGGGCTGTAGAGGGAGAGCTGACCCTTTCTTGTATAATTAGAAAGGTATAGAGATTTCCATCTAATAGAAGCTTAATGGGAAAGAGGAGAGTCAAACCTGTGTGAGATGTTTTTTCTCTTTTCTAAGTTACTAAAATATATTAGTCACATAGAGCTTAGCCGCCAGAAGGACTGGAAATCAGTGGTGTATGGTCAGTAGAAATCTGAGTACCCCAGCCTTCTAGTGGTACAAGGTATGTGTTTCTTTATCCAGATCGTTTGCAGCCTATGAGAAAGTAACATGTTTATGCTGCTCCCATGATAGAATGATCTAGAAGTGTGCATGCAACCAGAGCAGTTTTCATACCTGGAAAACATACTCTCATCAAAGCATACGGGTTCTGTCTTACTTTCCACAAACTTACTATTTTCGCCATACTTTTTAACATTAACACTTCCAGAATACTTCAAGACCTGTTTGCACTTTCAGAGTCTGCCTTAATGACCTGTTCTACTTTTGTCCTTTAGGACCTGATTGAACTCTCATTGAAGTTGTTAGAAAGGTTCCCACTAACTTCAGAGCGAGCTGATCATCCCATCTCATTAGGTTGCACATGCATGCCTCCCTCCCTTCACTCCCTCCTTCAAAGTTCAGTGTATTACTATTATCTACATAGGTGCTTCCTCATTGCCTTTTACTTGCAGAGTGCTGTGGAGGAACAAGTCCGTAAAGTGGCTACCCACTGTTTTAAGATCTACTGCTTCTGTTGGAATGCCTTCAAGAAATCAACAAATTAATGATGGCCAGTGTGAGCAATTATTTTGGGCTGGCTACTGTATAGAAATTAAAGAAGAACCTTTCCGAATCATCAGTCTTTTGTGTAGCAAATCAGTGACACTGTGATCTATTGTCATTATCCTTGTTCTTCCTCATTACTTTCACTCACTCCTTCACTTGCTGTGCCTCATTGAAAATGAGACTGTAAAGTTATGACTACTGCAAAAATGTCCTCTTGCTTCTGCTTGTTGTGGTCTAGGCTGCTATGTACTGAGGCTGGTATACATGATTCCTGGGAGTTTTTCTGCAGCGGGTATGTTTGTTTCAGGAGGATGAGGGAGGAATTCTGAGACTCCAAAGGACAATTTCCAGGTTTGATTCTTGTGGACTGGAAGAATCTTGAAGATTTTCTGTTGTACAGATGACAGTTTCAGTATTGTCCTAGCTAGTCTTGGAAAAAGTCTGCAAGCTGGAGGCGAAAGATTTGCAGATCCGCAAATCAACTTTGGAGTAAATGCTGTTCGTGAGGATGGTTTCTGTGCCGTTTTTAGGAAAGAGTAGGCAATTCCTTCTGGTTGACTAAACTGTTGTGCTGAAGGAGCTTCCAGTGTGACTGGGAGTGTGGATAGGAGCTAATGAACAGCTCTCTGTTGTTTGTTATTGTGGTATGTTGACCCTGGCTGAGCACCAGGCACCCACCAAACTCACTCTATCACTCCCCTCTGAAACTGGACAGGGGAGAGGGAATATAACAAAGTGTTCATGGATCTTGGGTAAGGTCTGAGTTAGAGATCCCTCACCAAGTACTCTCTCAGCAAAACAGACTTGAAATGGGAGCAGGATAATGAGAAGTAAAAACAGACCATAAAATGCCTTCCCCCTCTCCCCCCTGCCTCCCTGTTTCCCAGCTCTGCCTCCTCTCCCCCAGCAGTGAAGGGAGAAGGGAATGGGGATTATGACCAGTTCATCACATGTTGTTTCTCCCACTGCTCAGGGAGAGGAGTCTTTCCCCAGCTCTGACATGGGGTCCCTCCATCAAAGTCACAGCCTCCTCTCAGGCATCCATCTGCTCTGGTGTGGGTCTCCTCCACGGGCTGCAGGTGGATCTCTGCATCCCTGTGGATCTCCATGGGCTGCAGGGACACAGCTGCATCACCATGGGCTGCACCAGGATCTGCAGAGGAATCTCATCCCTGGTGCCTGGAGCACCTCCTGCCCCTCCTTCTCCACTGGTGTGGACTGTGGTGTCTGCAGGGTTGTTCCTCTCACATGTTCTCACCCTGCTCTTCTCTGGCCAAAATCACATCTGAGCAATAACTTCTTTTTTCCTTCTTCTTCTTCTTAAATATGTTGTCACAGAGGCATCACTACCAATTCCAGTTGGCCCAGCTTTGGCCAGCAGCGTGTCTGTCTTGGACCCAGCTGGTATTGCCTCTGCTGGACACGGGAAAAGCTTCTGGCAGCTTCTTACAGAAGCCATTTCTCTAGCCTCCCCTCTGCTACCAAACCTGGCCATGCAAACCCAACATAGTCATTATTACTGATCACACACCTAATTTCAGCTGCCAATAGGGAAAAGGGTTCAAGTTGATGACTACTACTGTGATATCTTGACATATCACTTAAATCTTACAATAAAATTAACCTTGTCTGTGGGTTATCTGATAGAAATGAAACCACAGCAGTTTTGAAATAGCTACATACAGAAATACATCAAAACATGTTCCTCATTTTTTTTGGTGGTATTTCGAATAATGATATCCATCAGGAGTTTACCCCGTGCCTTGCCCTAGCTCACCAAGAATGGTTATTTGCTGATGTAAGAGGCTTTTCCTTCATGTACATCCAGAAAGATGAAAGAATTGTTGATTTTTGCATCCTTTCTGCCACTGTGTCTGTGACCTCATCAAGGTGTTGTAGGATACCAGTTGATATTTTCATGAACAAGGGATATGAGGATGCTCTCCAGCTCTGTGAGAGTGACATGAATTTAGGATGATTGAGTTGCTGCTCTGTCCTCATCTTGTCTGTCTCTGGCTACATGCCGGGGTAGTGAGCATGCAGATCACTGATTGTTCAATATGCTGAGCAGGATCAGTTCAGATAACTGGATCTCACCACAATTGCTGGCAACAGCACTAGATCTGTCCATTCTTCACAGCGCTGAAGTGAAGGAACACACTGGAAATTACTGCTACACAGTGTCTTTTTGAGTTGCAGTCCATTGTCCTTTGCATGAAGTCCTGTAGGGAGGACAGTGCCTGGTCTTGGCAACTTGTTTGACAAGGTGCATTGTCGCTGTTGAGTAAGAAACGACACAGACTTACCAGAAGGCTGGTTTGCACTGCATAGTTGTTTTACTTTGGATTCTCCTTTTTTATACATTGTTCTGATACAGATAGACTAGATTGGTCAATTAATTAATACCTTTCACTTGATTGATTAATTAACAAAACGCTTTTCTTATAAACAATCTTTGAGAAAAATAGGAAAACAGAGAGTAGGAAAACAATACCTGCAGGTTGTTTATAATAATTAGCTATCATTGTTTATCTTCAACTCCATAAAGTCTCACAATCCGATTCTGGGAAAACTTACTGTTTCTCGCTCTCTGACCAGGCTGTCACATCCACAGTGCTTAATATCCAAGATGCTTCAAATCTAATATAGCTCTTCCCACCTGTTAGCAGAAGGAATGTAGGCATAGTTTTGAAAGCTTTTCATTTTGCAAGTGCTTCTGCCAGTCTCTCTTTTCCTTACCCAGTGAACCATAGCATTTATGTAACTGTATTTCTACTCATCAGTTCACATACCAGCCATCAGATGATGGTCCTTTTACTGGGTTCAATCTGTCTGGTGTGTGAAGTGGAGCTGTCTCATTTGCTCTTAGAGTGCTGCACAAAGGTCACCAATGCCTTTTCCCTGTTCACTCCCCATGGCCATAGATGAGGATGTTCTACTTCAAGTGATTGTAAACCAGTCACAAAGGAAACATCTTGTGCTAGACCTTCCTATCCATGCTGAGGTCACAAACATCAGGCCAAGATGGCTGCAGTGCTCTTTGTGCCTCAATCTTGCAGGTCTGCTGAATGGTAAATTTTGCTGGCACTGTGGAAATCATTGGTGTTACAATCTTCTGCTCTCTCATATTTCAGGGCTTGTTTCTGTTTCTCCTAGATAAGTTGCCACTTTTGTGATTGCTGTAATGATCTGTGAACATGTATCCATAGTGTTTTGGGATCAGCGCAAAATCAGTAGTGGGTAGAAAGCCAGGAACCAGCTTTGGACCCATTCCATCCCTATGACTGCTAAGCAGGGCTTGTGGGAATGTGCTGGTGATTTCTGATCAAGTGTAATAGGTGTGGGAGCACAAGCTTAGCTGGGCATGTTTCTGCAAATCTAGAACTGACCTTAACCTGAAGTGAGGAGGTTTAGCTAGTATCCATTTCCAATAGGTGAGCAGGGCTTTGGAAAAAGGCGTACTTGCCTTCCAAATAACAACTGTGGATCTAAAGACTTGAAATGGTACTGGAACTGTATTTAGTCCATACTTTTGGCTGTACTGTCTTGCAGAAGGATGCCCTGGGAATCAGTTTTCTGGTGCTCAGCCTCCAAGTACGAAACATCTCCATGCAACTCAGCAAGTGTTGCTGAACTGGCTGACACAGCTTTAATCCTTGCCCTTTCCATCCCCACCTCTTGTTTATTAACTGAGTTTTATGTTCCAAGGAAATACTCCTTAGACAGACCTCCCTACCTCAGTTAAAGTGACTGCTGTTCAGATTGCTCCTAATATCTCCTCAGGATTGCCACGAGAAAGTTCAACAGGGCAAGTCCCTTCCAACAGCACGTCCCAATTTACTTTGCCACCTCCTACTAGATAATCTCTACTTTAAGCCACCCAACAATCAGATTCTCCCCCAGGAAGTGTTTTGTAGAAGACAGATGCTTCTGGGCTGGGGTTTGCTGGCTGCCCACTGGGGAGCAGAGCATTAGTTGCAGCTTTAGAAAAATACCCTTTCTTTTCTTTTTGGAAACTCAGCTGCTGAACTTTACCTGTGTTGCTTCCAGGCTCCATTATTTTATCTTTCAAAAGTAGGAAGAAGGGAAGCACTGTGAAACAAAAAAAAAAAGAATATATAGGTCCTGCTTTGAGCTTCAGCCAACTGTGGTGAGGACCAGGGATACAGGACTTGGAATCCTGTGTAATTTTGACGGAATGAGTCAGAATCATTCCTCTTATTCTAACAGCTCAAGATCCTAGCAGAAGACTGCTGCTTACATTGTGTATCACCTTAGTTATTAGCAGTTCCATCATATAGGTGTATTAATGGATGGAAAGGTAATTCGAAGAAAGAGTTTTGTAAGATGGAAGATGATAATATTTCCTGATGGGCTCCATTTATTGTGCCAATCTCTATACCAAAGTGTTTTCTTTCAGCATGGAGCTATGTCAACATGGCAAGTGAGATTGATAGATTTTTTTTCTTCTGGTTTGCCTTCTCCCTGTGTGAAAAAGTTCTTGCAAGAAGTTTTGCAGAATTTAGTAAAGCCAGTATAAATTATTGTGAAATACCTCATGGAACACTTTTTTGTTAGAAAAATTTCTCTTGCTGTTGTTGTCAAGAAATTGTGCTACACTTGTGCAGTTGTTTTTGCAGCAAAATGGAGTCAGTTCCCCCAGTAGGGATTCTGCTACCTTAAACCAATTTCTTAGTATGTTAGGGGTTGTATAAAGCAGAGAGTTAAAATAACAACTGTGGGTCTGAAGACTTGAAATGGTACTGGAACTGTGTTTAGTCCATGCTTGTGGCAGTACTGTCTTGCAGAAGGATGCCCTTCTCCCAGACCCATATCACATGCTGGTTTTGATGGAATTGAAGTGTTGGGAAAGCTCAAAACTTCCAGCCACATGCACCAGCTGGAGGAACTATCTCACACTTTGAGAGCAGACAAACTGGGGAGAAAAATGAGACCCTAACTGGTTTTTTTACTTCAAAACAAATGTCATAAAGTTTAAATGTTTCCTCGTAAATATTTCCTATATGTATGTGGCAAAACTAGAAGTTTTAGAGCAGTGTTATTTTCTGAGGCATCCAGACAAATCATGACCATGGAAAAACACTTTTTGATGGAAGAAGATTTAAAAAATTAAAATTCCCTTTAATCTCACATACAACGGGATATGTATTTTAGATTGACTTCTGTGAGGTAAGCTAAAACCTTCAAAGATGGATTTAATTTCAAATGAAATCTCTGTTGTTAGAAAGTCATGAATGGCTTAATGTAGGGCTTAACACTGAGTTAGTACCTTTTTGCTAGCTATAATACTTTTAACAGGAAACTAATAAATGTGTTCGTGGTAAGTGGAAACATTACCCAGGTATAGACATGTTTAGTGCCTGTAATTACCAAAAGAAAGAATTTTTTAATAGGAAAGCATGAGAACTAACAGACACAAATACCAAATTCTACTAAATTATATAGAACTGCATGAAGCACATGTATCAGGCAGTCCTGTAAAATAGCCACCTCTTTATGTAAGTTGGGAAGGTGTGAAAGATTTTTGTCCTTTATTTCAGAAGAAGGTCAGTACATGAGTGGTCTTATTGAAAAATAACAGTGGGAGGTTATGGTAGTATTTAAACTGACCAGAACAGCAATAATGTAGTTGTGATTTGGAAGGATACTCTCCTCCTTCATAGCAATACATACTGGGGGTGTTGTGCAGCTGTTAAATGTGAAATAGCTTATTCTGAACTTGTCATATTTGACTGGCAAGTATCATTCAATACTCTGTTGATGCCTAAGTAATTTCCTCACTTGGGAGGTGAAAATGTAATACAAATGCCCGAAGAAGAAAACATGTGTGTATTTTCTAATTACATGTGATTCTGAAAATTTCTATTTAATATATTCATATACCCAGATATTGTTTAATGTGTGCTGATAGCCTATTTGGTATACTTTTAGGTAGCATTGTAGAGGTGCAAAGATTAACCAGTTAGAAGTAGCTGTTTAAATGCCACCAGGACTAGTGGCATTTAAAGATTAGTTTGCAACCAAAGAGCATTGGCAGAAAGCTGTACTGTATTAAGGTCGTATAAGGCTACAAAGGAACAAGATTCAAGTCTTCACTAAACAGGATGGAGCAACAGGCTGGATCTGACTTGGACCCGATGAAAAAAGGATTTAAACAGAGGAGCAAGTCTAAGAGAGTTTGCTTAGGACTGATCGGTACAAACCCCTGTGGAAGAAAGGACACACAAGTGTTACAGCTTTGTTCCAAATCAAATTGTGTGGCAAAAGCATTTTAGGTGCTTTTGAACACCTGGGAAGTCCACAGAGTTGTAGGATTCAATTCAGATTTTCTCAGTTCTATTTCTGCAGGATATATTGGATCCTAAAGAACGTGTCTGCTTGGTGCTTTACCACAGATAAAAGAGCAACAACAATTGAATTGAACAGGCAACAACTGAATTGTTCTAGGCTTAATATTTTTAATAAGTGTATTTTTCAGAGATTTTAATGGTTTCAGAACTACCTAGGAGAAAAGAGGACTATCTATGTTAATCCTGCAGTTTTTTATCTGAATCCATGTGCATAATGCAGGTCCATTAATTTAAATATATAATTATGTGTTTTTAAGATTCAGGTCTTGCTGATCTTTGTACTTATGGCACCTCAAAGTAGTAGTTATTTTTGGGATTGCTGTTAGTCAGGGGAGAAGCACAACTTTTATCTGTACCTCTAGTTAACGATTATTTCCTCAGAAATTACTTTTTTTATAAGAAGGACTAAACCAAATCAATTTCTTTGGTAAGCCTATGTACTAGATAGTGTGAGTAAATCGTAAAGACCATACTGCTAACTTTTTTCCCATTTGTTACCTCCAGGGAGTTCAAGCACACCAAAAAATTCTCTAATGGAATTACATTTATAACAAATAACAAATTACATTTTTCTCTAATGGAATTACATTTATAACAAATTTTATGTATTTATTTAAAAAAAAAAGAATGACAAGACTACTCCTTCAACAGTGTACAGACTAATTTTATTGGTTGAAAAAAATGTTTCTGAATTTTTAGTGAGTTCTCATTCATAGTTAGTTTTGTCAAAATAATTTACTAGATTGAAGACTTCTTCCAGGGGTGTTGAAGCCTGATGCTTTGTGCTGTGATAAAAAAGAAGTGCATGTTGTAAGTTCAGGGAATTTCTGTTGTTGAAATTTTGAAATCCCTATTTCTACAAATAGTTGTGGAGTGCCTGACTGCACAAAAACAGTAATAAATTTAGACTTTCAGCCCTAAAATGGTTACTTAAAACAAGGGGAAAGATGAAGAACAGGTTAGGTGATATAAGGTTAATTGGTCTACCTCTAAAGAGGAAACTCTCATTGCATAGTAGGTAGAAGCTGTTCAACTGGAAGTACTTTAATTTAAAATCTAGTGTAAAAACTTAATCAAATACATGCAGAAACACTTAAGAATCAATTTTTTTAATCACAGTTTACTCTTCTGTCTATAACACATTCATTGAATTTTTGGAGTTACAATTGTAGAAAACTATTTAAGTATGGCCAGAATAAGGGTACCAGACTTAAAGTGGGTACCTCTCTTAAAAATAATACTTGCCAGGAAAGAAAAAGCGCACTTGAAGTCCTGTGTGAGTAAAAGGTCCCCGTGGGAATGTCAGTTGGCATCTCTCTACATCAGAATGGATGTAGGAAATTATTAATCACACACATTATTTTTGTTAGTCCTTGAATTAATTATACTGCCTTCACATATATTTAAAGAAGGAGAAAATGTAACAGATGCACCTTTAGAATGTTTAAATTTGAAACCAAGACCCCTTCCCTTCTTTGTTTGCAGAACACCACAGAATTCCTGCTTTGGAAGAGGCAAGTTGGTTGCTGGGGAACATCAACCAGACTGGCTATTTCAGAGTTAATTATGATATTAGGAATTGGAAGCTGCTAATTAATCAGCTAACAAGGAACCATGAGGTAAGATCCTCTTCCCATCCCTAAAATCTGCTTTCATAGATGAACCTTCACTGTTTCATCACCTGAAATGGTTCAATTTTTGTGCTTGCCCCTCACAGGTTATCTCTGTCAGTAATCGAGCAGGCTTGATTGATGATGCATTCAATCTGGCCAGGTATGTTTTCCTGATCATACACATTGCTGCAATAACTCATACAACCATTAACTCAGCAGTTGAGTGTGTTTCAAAGTTAAGTGTGTTTTAAACACACTTTAGTTTCCCTCCCCTGCTTTTTTTTTTTTTTTTTGTATAGCACATAAAAATGGTCTGTAGCACATTCACTACTCTTGATCAATAATTGCCGTAGGGTATTTCCGAGTCTGAAGAGATTTGATCAATTTTGCAGCAAGTTCAATTTAACACTTTGCAGATAAATAATCTCCTTCCTCTTTCTCTAATGATGGAGGGTTTTTTCTTCTGTTTCTCCCAGTTGTCCCACCTTTCCTTTCTTTTACCACTGATCCTTGTGCTGTATTTAATTTGAGATGGAAGGCACCTTCAAGCTTCAGTAATTTTTTTGCCCTAACTTGTACTGTTATATAATTTTCCAGTATCTTTCTTTTCTTATAATCTGCTAGAACAGACTCTTTTTTTCCTCTGTGGTGCTTTTCAAACATAATGGAATATAATAATATTGCTTCCATTGAGCATTTCTGGAATTTATGCAACATTTTGTGCTTTATAATGAT
The DNA here is from genome assembly GCF_017590135.1 of Pyrgilauda ruficollis. Lineage (NCBI taxonomy): Eukaryota > Metazoa > Chordata > Aves > Passeriformes > Passeridae > Pyrgilauda > Pyrgilauda ruficollis. The sequence goes on from NW_024518095.1 coordinate 7,301,149, forward strand.
GAGAGTTAATAATTAACACATGCAGTGCTGGTTAGGTAGTGCCTTCTTTACAAATGGAGGCAATGGATTGGTCCCCGTTTTAAAATCCATTATGTTGATAGTGAAAGTGTAAAATGAGAGGAAAATAGTGGAACATTTGTAGCTTTTTGAGAGAGAAACATAGCATTAGTATAGGGTTTTGATTGCACAATTACAGATTTAATTGCAAAATTGCAGATAATGTGATTTTACTTGCACTGTCATGGCAAAGGGAGCATGAAAAGAATTCCTGATAGTAGTGTCTTTACATTTAACTACAAACGGTCACTGGAGGTGTTTGGGCTTCAGCTCAGTGATGTTCTAGCATCACTGCAGTAAAACACAGTTTTGCGCCCTACCACTCAGTTCCTGCTACTGACATTAAGTAGTGATTAGCCCTTACTTAACGGTCCAGAGATGTAGTGGGGAAGGAGGTATCATGGGAAGAGGTGTACCCATTTGCTTTTGGCACAGCCCTTCATTCTTGTTTTGTGACATCTTCCCATTAGTAGCAGTAAAAAAATAGAAATAGGTCATTATTTGACCTATTCAGTAGGTCATGATTTGTCTTCTCTCTGACTAGAAGAATATTGCAGATTATTCTGAAATATCTAGACTATCAGAACTACCAGATGTTGAGTAAAGTTGTAATCTGTTCCAATTTTATCTGATTTTGACGCCTCAGAGAAGTAGTGTGCAGTTACACAGAGCCAGTATGTCACCTTCTTTTTCCATGCAGTGAATACAGTCAGACGTGTCTAGACTTCCCTGAAAGTCTAGATCCTGAAAAAAAGCTGTTTCTTAAGCCAGTTTTTGTAGGTGAGTGTTTTTCTTCTGAGTCAGTATTGAGCCAGTGCTCTAGGATGTCTTGTTCGTAGAGTATTAAGGTGAGGTCTTGATTAAAGACCCAACCTGAACTGTCTGACCAAGTTTCGTCTACCTAAAAACCACTCAAAAGATTAGATGAGTAATGCATTCCCCACTAATTTTGTGAAGTACTTTTATGGGGATACTTGGAAATACTAGAGCCGGCACCTTTTTCAGAGGTAACTACACTAGAACCTTTTGAAGTCTTTCACAAGATTTCACATTAAAAAAAAAAATTGACTTTGTTTTGTTAATGATGGTCTGCAGCAGACTGCTGATGCATTTGGTCTTCATGCACTGTGGAAAAAAGTAGAGGAGATATAAATGTATGTCTAGATACATGTGCATACATGGATATCACTTACGAGAAAATAGTCTTCCAATATTTGGAAGACTAGGGATGTCAAGCTAGACTCCAGTTTCTAGAGTCCTGTCAATAGTGCTTCCTTGAGTATGTGCGTTACAAGCCAGTTCGGAGGAACAATCTGTTTGCAAACAGTAGATTTATGGTCTGTAGTTCCAGAGTAGCAATAAGATATGTGGACCTGGCTAAACTTGCCATGTAGGGTATACTTGCTGATCTTTATTACATTATTAATCTGTGTCTTGGTTTGAAAAGACAGGTGTTTGCTAAAGAAGGCAGGAACCTCTCTTGAAATGGAAAATGTAAACCCCCCTCCATCCGAATTATTATAATTTTGGTATTAGGAGGCTCTCAGGCAATGATATGGGAATAGGAATAACAGTTCTTTACTAGGAAAACTAAAAAAAAATTAATATTTAGAGCTAGAGAAAAATGAAAGAAAATGCTCATATAAATTGTTTTGGAATGGCACATTTTATTTTTTCAAAGGTGTGTTTGATTTCATTTCTCTATAATGTTTATTATCCTTCTACTGACCAGCATAGTGATTTCTTGAAAATTGACAACATAAATGAATTGATGCTGCCAAGGAATATTTTAAGCTCTATAGCTTTTAATTGCATTTTTTGGTGTCCATTTTATATTGAAATACATTCCTTCATCTTCCTTCTTGCTGTATTTCGGTTTATATAACATTCATGAAGGAGAGTTGAGTGGAATAATAACAACAAAGGAAAGTTACAACTTGTTTGATTTTTAAGTGTAATTCTTGGCTGTAGTGCATGCACATACCCTTAAGATATAAAAAGCTGTAGCCTTGGCAGAACATAGCTTATGGCAATTCATATCCCATGTTCTTCAGCAAGAATAGCACCTTGACCCTCCCTCTTCCCTTCTTCTTGAAGATTCTTTACTTTTTGTTTGTATGAGGTTTCAGTAGAATTAAAAAATATGTTGATTCTAGCAAATGATGCTAGTAAACGTTGACTGAGAAAGCCCAGAAGCCGTGAGAAGACAAAAAGAACTGTGGTTCTCATCTAAGCTTAAACAGAGTGGAGGGCAGAACAGGCAGCTCCAATAAGCAGCGTCACAGTAATTAACAAAGGTCGCACTGCTTCATAATAGTGTGAGTAACGTTGTCAGCTTCTCACATCTTTCTCTTTCCTTAGGATAAGAGGTCAGTTAGTGAGTACGTGAGGTGGGATGCCTCCCAATTTGCTTTAGGCATCCTAAAGATAGACCTGTAAATCTGACATTCTCACCTCGTAGTGCGCTGACACTTAATGGAGAGAAACTTGCACCTGACCTCTCAAAACCACTTAACCACATCAGATAAATGACTCACTTGATGTTAGGAGTGTTGTGTCACCCCTGGTTCTTCCTTGATGGGCTCTAAATCTTCATAAAAGATTTCCCTCATTAAACTGGTTGACTTGATCTAGTGTTATGTGAAAGAAATAGGTCTGGTTTATGTTTAATGTTAATCAGTGTTGAATCAGATGTGACTGTGAATATCTCTTTTACTGTCATCTAAAATCGCTGTTGTTGTTTTCAGTTCTGTAAGCACTGAATGAGAAAGCATGAAGTGGTGCCATTGGTAATTGTTCTTAGGCTCCAAGGATGGACGACTGTGTTGGAGTGCTGTCCATTTCCATGCACAGATTAAGGGCAGGTTGAGCTATAGTCTCTTCAAATGAAGCTTGCCCCCTGTAGGCTTCACAAATATAGAAAGCTGTATCAGAAATGAACAACAAGAAAAAAATATACCTTCAAAATTTTCTGTGAACTAAGTGACTTCCATGCTGTTAGATGGCCTTCATAAATGTTCCTTTCTGTCAGAATTTCCTACACCAGACCAAAACCAGGATCCTGGTGCAAATAGATAAATGATGAATTATGATGATTGTTTTCCTGCTGTTAAACAATTCTTTGTGGCTTGTTTGTTTCCAAGCTGTGAGTTCTGCTGACTCTGTAAAACCCAAGTCTGAGGGCAAGGGAAAAGGCAGTACCGAACTAGTTTTCAAAATATAAAACCAAATTATCTCCCTTGACATAAAGTTTTCTTTAACAGCAGGTGCATTTGACTCCAAGATTGATTCCAGAAGTAAAATACTGAAGTAAGCTAATGGTGACTCCAGATCAATTTCTCACCAACTTTTAGAGAGAAATTAATTTAAAAAGTATGTCTTACTGAATCAAGTATAGCCTTTTGGATCTGTAAAATCATGTCTTTAGAACCCCCTATTTTATTGTTTCTTAAAAAATTGATTCCTGGCTGTGGAGTCTTGACACTGAGGAAAAAAAAAAAAAAAATCCATTGTTCTTAATTCTGGAAACTGACAGTTAACTCATAACTAAGACTAGAGTTCATATACTTCCAGATAAAATCCAGAATTATTCTAGAAATGTGTGGTGGAAATACATGCATTGCTAAACTAAACTATGGAACTGAAATGATCTTCATTGCTGTTTTCCTTCACAGAGATTAAGATTTCGTCTCTTGTAGCATTTGAAGCATCTTCCAACATATGCGGGCTAATTGGTTCCATGTTACACTTGTTTCTGTTGCTTCAGGTCCTGTTCAGTGTAATGTCAGGAGAAGTCAAGGCATTTGAGGGTCCATGTGAAATTCTGTGTCTGGATAATAAGTAGGTGACAAAGACAGAAATTCTCAGCGCAATTAATGTACTTCAAAATGCTTCAAAATTTCAACAGCCACATTCAGGGTTGTTGACTTAGTTTTGTTGGGCTATTCAGAAACAGTCATATAGGATCCATTTAAATTAGTAAACTGAAGTTCTACTCTAGCCTTCGTCTTTACTCCTGATTGCATTTTCTAATAGCTCAACTCTGAGGAAAACAAGATCTGTTGTGCAGCTCCCTTAATTAGTGCCTCTGAGTACCAGCTAAGGGAGTATTAGATCAATACTTTGCATCATGCTTGATTAATAGTGGTATAGATTTACTGTTTTAATAAATGAGGCCTCATCTGAATTATTTCAGCAGATGCCATAGTAACTTCCATTCACTGTCAGGCAAATTTTGGTGATGGTTCAGTAGCAATTGATTTAGATATGGTTTCCAACAGAAGTTGGTTGGTTTCTTTTGACATAAATACTCTCAAAGGGCCAAAGTAGATGTGCCCTTTTTAGGGAAAATAGAAAGTTTCAAAAATTTAAAGTAGCCATCATTCATTCCATATGCTGCATGTCAGTTCCTATGTTCTGTGACATCACAGCATTGATATCTGCTTTATGTGGACATGCATATTTCAGCTAACATTTGCATGTGTTCGTAACAAGAGGAATCAAAGCAATTCCTGCAGTTAAGCACACTAGAAGCCCATTCTGCTTTTGTTGTATGTGTGTCATTTGTGCATCTGATCCTATTATGTAGCTAAAGGCAGTAAAGAAAATTGTGCAGCATATTCCAGGAAAGTGGTGGTGCTGTGAGAGTGTCTTGAAAGATAGAAATACCTGCTGAGAGTCAGGGAAGAAGTTGAAGTCTCTTCGGCATGTACTAAAAACTAATCCTGTAGATCTGGCTGCGAAGTGTTTACGCAGAGGGAAGGTCTTGGTCTAGTCATATCCCAGCAAAATTTGCCTAAATTATTTCTGGTACTTCTGACTAATTATAGCAGTAATTGTTTTATCCTGTAAACTCCATTAACTCTATTCTTAGCCAAGCCCAGAATAAACTGTCAGGAAGACTTGACTCTGGTTTCAAGGGAGTGACAGAGTTATTTTTAGCTGATGTATATTAACTCATTCTCTTTTTACCACATAGTCTTAGTCTCAGAGTTCAAGCTGGTCTCTGGAGTCAGCTTGGTATGGATGTATCCTTGTAGCACAGCTGCCAGGGGCTGCTGTGTAGTGAGAGGGGAAGGGAACAGTCTCTGAAATTTGTTTTGGGAGTATTAATTGAACCAGGTCTGAATTATGCTTCAAGAAACACTGAAGTCTGAGGTTAAACAAGAACAGGAGTTAATGAGTGGAGCTTGCTGAAGGCTTCTTTGCAACTTCAAGTACTAGAAACAGAGCTAAGAGCTGCAAATATGGCTTGGCTTGAGGAATATGTGTTGGTGAGGCAGTGGTAAGTTTTTGTACAGCCTCAAAACCTGTGGCATTCTTTGGGAACCTTATCTTCTCATAGCAAGCATACATCCATTCCCTAGGACTTCATATCATTTACATAGCCCTTTTTCATCCCCACAGCTGCCTGATCAGCCCTAGTCTTTACCTCCCTCAACTGTCCTCTCAAACCAAGCAGCTTTTTTGACCCCTTACCCCAGAGCCCGATTACTTTCCTTTCTGTGGGTCTGACAGGACTAATGTGGAGGGAAAAAGATCATTCTGCTACATTGGTTAAGGTAGCAAAACCAAGGCATTCTGAGAAGCTGGAGGTGTTGATCTAAACACCTTGACTTTCCTAGCATCAGCAAAGAGTATACTAATGAAGGCATAAACCAACTTTTCTAGTTATAATAGACAAGACTGATGCCTCACTAGCATAAAGAAGGGAGTCTGCTGTCTCAGGCTAGTCACTGCTTTGCCTGCTGTTTTGACCTGACTGCACCATTGCTTCTCAGAAATGATCCTGCTTTTTGAGCTTATCTGATTGTTGTTGACCAGGATTGTTGTCTAGATGGGGTCTGGTCCTTGTCCATGTATGCTCTGCTGGAATGTTGTAACAGATTAGCTCCTTCCTATCTGTCTAGAAGTGTGTTTTCCTCTACCCAGAAATCAAGCAATAAATGACAGGAAGGACTTTCTTATGATTAAGGAAGGCACAGAGACTGAAGAAACCTGGGATGCTGTTTCTGCTGTAGTCTTCCTAGGTGATCTTAGTAAAATAACTTAAATTGTTTGTGTTTTCTTCCTTTCTGCAAAGTGGAGATAAGAGAATAGGTGAGGGTTTAAGAGAATTTCAGAGAATCTTTTATTATAAATATGTTTATTGGGAATTGCCTTTAGAAAAGGAATATCCAATTCTGTAGATATTCTGGCAAACAAAATTTGGATTGTATGTGTGTGTTCTCAAGATTGGAATTTTGTGCTGTCTGTATGAAGTTTCTAGCTTTTAAACACATCTTTCACTTGGGTGACTGATATGCAAATTATAAACATTAGACCAGGCAAACAGGGAGTGATGAAAAAGTATTGTGCATAGTAATAAACTAATTCAATTTTGATTCTGCTCAAACATGCTCTCATAGATATCATCACCTGTTGACAACTTAATGAATAGAAGAGCTGTTTCATTCTACCCTTCACAACAAAAATCACCAAGAAAGAAAATAAATGACACTTGTAATAATTGAGTCATCTGAAATTGATGTCTATTAGCCCCTGAAATACATTCAAATTTCTTTACTTAATGTAACCCTGTGAATTACATACTTCTCAAAAATCATGGTTTCATGATGATGGAAAACATGACATACCTTACTGCATAGCCTTAATATTTAGCAGTAAGATTATTCCTTTTCTTCCTGTATTCCTCCTTTTAAATTAATTTTTCTTTCCTGTGGGGGAGAAGAGGAAAGGAGAGATTGTGAACTACAGTTTGAAGGAGTTTTTTTTTACAAGCATAGAGGGATTTAGATTTGAGGTTTTCTTCTGTTTTCAACAGAGGTGAGTAATTCAAATTAATATTAGTCTTTGCTTATGTGGCAAGTCTAAAACTGTGCAAGATAATTTAAGCCACATAATAGTCCAATAATTGCATTGAATTTGAACTGTTCTTTGCAGGATGCTTCAAATGCACTTGTGTGGAGTTGAATGTCACTTGAAGAGTCCTTAAATATTTTGCATGTGAGAAAACATAATAAGAAGCAGGCTTCACTTCAAACTGTCTTACTCTCTGAATCTTTTAATGTTGGAGACATTGAGTGCTAATTAAAGGTAGTTTTTAAAATGATCTTGTAAGCCAAAACTTGCTGTTGTATTCATCAAAGAGCAGATATGCATTCCTCTGCTGTTTATGTGGTGGTCCATAGCTGGTACAGATCATAATGTCTCCATCAAGTCACTTGGGCATCTTAGAAAAATAAAGTCCTTACATGGTCCTTACATAAAGTCAGCTCAGTCCTGAGAGGGAAGGATGAGGCAGATTATTCTTTGATACTGGAGATCACAGGGCCTTTTTTACAGGTTGTCCATTAGTTTTCTATGATAAAACATTTCTTTCTGCAGCTTCTGTGGTTGAACATGGATGCCAGTCATCCTGAGTTTTTTAAATTGTTGACTTCTAGCCCTGCAGGAGTTGAAGGGGAAATCTGTGACTACAAGAGTTAATTTCCCAGTTCTATGGGTCACCTTGCCCAAAGCTTTTTTGACATGTCAAGGTTCAACATACACGTTTTTGCTCAGCTATCAAGGAATTGCTGTTAAAGTACTGTGGGAAAGAACATCCTGAATACATTGGTAGAGACACCAGTCCTTGATATGTTGTGAAAAAATGAAAAAGGCAGATACAGTTATATGTGGATGTTCATTGGTGCCAGGTTTCTCTGTGAGTTTTTCTAATCCACACACTTGACTGTTAAGGTAAAAGAATGAATCAACTGTTAAGAATCCCAGCTTACTTTAAACTGTTTGTAGGAGTTAATGGGTATAGTCTAATTATTGCACATGAACAGAAACAGAACTGATGTTTATCTGAGTTGCACATCTGTGTTCTGAAGAGCTGCATTTTACCCCTTCAAAATTACCCAGACAAAAAGCTAGTCGTGTTTTACACATTTCTAAGAAACAGACAAGGGAGGGTGAGTTTTAAACCAGCAGCAAGTAAATCACCTCATTTCCATTGTTTCTGTAATGCAGAACAGTTTGCTGCCAGCTTGGATTTTCTAATTTTGATTTAAACACATGGCTTATAATGTCTTTGTTGGGTGGTGGGACTAAAGGATTTATGGTGCCCTTGTATGTGGGACTCTCATCACTGTATGGCAACCCTGTCGTTTTTGTGACGGAGTCTGTTTGACTGCTGCTGGATTTATGATAGAAATAATTCAGAACAGAGTAATAATTTTCCCTTGGCAATTACACTACCATTTGGTACTTTGTCCCTAAGGGGAAAATGAATGTGCCGGGATCTGTCCATAAGTTCAGTGGCTCAGTGTAAAGAACAAATCAAGGTCAGAATGCAGTTGAATACACACTGATGTTTCATATTATAATCTAGGTCTTCTGCGTTTATCTGACTCATTAAATCTTTAATAATTTAAAGATTATTTTTGATTGCCATGAGGTTATTATTGGGAATTATTTGTGAGGGGTATTGCATTACCATGTTCAGTACTTTCTTTTTCTGTTCATTGCCACTTTTCTCTTTAGCAATGGCAACTGTAGCAAATTCTCCAGTGTAAGCAGGATAGTACCTTGCTAAGCATTGGTGCTTATGATATTATATGATATGATATCATAAACCACATAATACTTATATATAACTTCTGGAAAAATCTTTTCCCACCTCTGTCCTTCCATAAAAATGATAGATCACATTTTCAATGCAGTTCGTCAGCAGTCTCCTTTGGCATGAAAAACCTGCTGAACCAGGATGTTTATATAGAGGTAATTTGTCCAATAACTAAACCAGATCTTTTTGCTGGTCCACGTTCCTGTTCTCCTGTTCTCCTCATCAATTTGGTAGGCAACTGTTAAATGGGGAACACAGACAGTAAGACAAAACTCGTGTGGTGCTGTGTTTCTAACACATGCTCTTGTGTGTTGTGATGGTACAGAATGATTGACATGGTGGTAAACTGATGGGTTAGGAGAGTTAGGTAGAAATTGATAAATCAATGAAGCATCTCAAATGTTATCTTTTTGGTTAAATTTTGCTTTTTTAGTCCTGTGCTTCAAATGACTCAGTGTGGGGAAAGCTGGCTTAGAGAGGGGCTTGTAGAGGTTGTTTTAAGCCTAGGCTGCTTTCTGTAGGACCCATGATGTCAGCTCGAAACTCTCTAATCTGAAATACTATAAAGAGGGATGTCTGCTTTTCGTAGTTTATATTGAAGATATGTAAACAACAGATCATTTTTTATATAATATGAAATAGATATGTTGGCACTCTTCTATGAATATTTACAGGGAAAAGATCAGAACTGTGATATTCTTATCTTCTCTTGGCAGAGCAGTACTGAAATAGTAGTGTTCCTAGGATATCCATTGGTAGACGCCTATATAAACAAAAAGAATTCTGTCAGGAATTACATTGGTATGAATCTGCTTTGGGTAGGGAGACACTAGGTGAGTTCTTACGGCTGTTTTAATTCCAGGTACTATAGATGAAGTTTTGAAAACTTTTTAACCTTGCCCTTGAGAAATGTTTTACCTGAATATCAGTATACTTTCAGCTACTGTTTGTGTTTCAATACTGATTTAACTAATTTATCTGTTAAAATACTTGCCAAAACTATCCCAACTTCCTCTGTGTAATTTTTTAAGGAAAAGATACATGCTTGCTAAGATTCCCAGGTGGCTACTGGAGACATACCTAGAAAAAACTGCACCTGTTTTAGACTAGACATAAGATTGGACATCACAGTATTTCTGTGGCGTTTATGCTTGTCACCTGGTTTCAGTATAGCTCATAATCAGTTCTTCCCCTAATGACAGACAATATTTCAATTTTTCTCCAAGATGGCTTGGCTAGAAAAGAACCTTCTCTCTTAGCCCTGACTATTATGCATTTGGACTTTGACAGGCAGTATCTGGTAGTAATTTTGCTGGACTTAAAGACAGCAATATGATTGATGGCTAAAAAGACACAAGAAAAATAAGGTTTTCTGTCACTGACCTTCCAGTGACTTTCTTGAGAGTAATAAGTCAAGCTGCATGTGTAGAGTATGTACTAAACTTACACTCCGTAGTACCTTTGAGTGAATATTTCTAGGCAATTATATGACAAGGAAATTATTTTACAATTTTGCTTTTGATGGGAAGGTTGATAGTTTTAGTTTTCTCAGTATTGCTATAATGATTGTGAATAATTTCTGTTCAATATTTCCACAGATCCGTGTTTTTCCAACAGAGTTCACAGAAATACTCAGAACAGACTCATTCTCTGTTCTCCCTTCTTTCCTCATTTTGGTTATTGTCCTACTCCATAAATGCTTTTGCTGACCAGATCCTATATATCTTTTCCAGACTCATTGTTCCAGGCTAGTGAAGGAGAATCCTAGAATCATGCCAGCACCTTTTGTCTGGTTTGCCACTGTTCAAGTGAGCCCAGTGCATCTTGCTGAATGCTGTATTCCCTGGGAAACAGGAGTCTTGAAGTCACTCTTAGCACTGGACAGGCTTTTAGTGTAAACTAAAAGAGTGTGACTCCTCTGAAATACAGACGTTAAGAAACCAGTTATTGTGCTTTGTGAAGATGCAGAATATTAGAGCATAGCTCACCACACAGTCACACTGCTTTATCGAGGCTTCTGCTTCTGCTGACCTGGTTGTGATGGTTGTCATGGTAGTCATGCTACCTCCTGAGACTCTTCACACATGTCCTAGATCTGTGATGTGGCTTTTAGGACTTCTTATACATTTTATGGTTCATGGTTTAGGGTGAGAGTTTTTTCTCTTTTATCATTTGGTGTGAAAGTTTCTCCTTATATCCTGTTTTCTCAACTAGGCATGTAAAAATTAGCAACCTTAGTGTTTTGGCCTCATCCTTACTAAAATCTTTCCTTTTTGGTTTTTTAAATTTTTTTTCTGAATGAAAATACTCCTCAAGGTATGAAAACTGTAGTATATAGTTAATGATTTATAACATACACATTATATGCCACTTTTTATGAAAAAGGTGAAACAATAAATGCACTTACTGCCTCTTGACAGAAGCTATTTACTACCAAATAGTCTAGGAGTGCAGTGTATTTGGACTAAAAAGTTCATAAACATGGCTTAGCGACTAGGGTAAAAGAATAGGACTATCATGTTTTTCCATGGGCACCAATGAAATAAAATAGTGTAAAATATAAAGACCATTCTGCCAAGGTAATGTTCCTGAAGCACTTATGTTTTATTCAGGAAAGTTGCTGTCTTAACTGCCACTGAGAGGATTTGAGATATGTCTCTGCTAAAGTTCTCTCAGAGGTTCATCTTCTCATCTGGACTGCCCAGCATGTGCTGACAGAAGACTTTGACATTAATTGTAGCAGCCATAACCTCTTTTCCTCTAAACCATTATCTGAAATGATGAATTTGTTATCATTTATATAATAATGACAAGAATCTCCCTTCACCCCCATCCCTTCTCTTGGGATCAGTTGGTTGGTGTGTGGTTGCGGGGTGATTCTGATGACAATGGGCATAAGCTCTTCCAGGGTCATACCCAGAAAGGAAAGGAGGATCAGGAGTAAACAGGGAAAAATCTAACTTTGCCACAGTCTGTTCATGTAAGTTGCACAATACTCTTAGGGGAACAATAGGGAAGGTGAGATTCGGGGGGTGAGACATGCATAATTGAATAGTCTGATAAATTTGGAAGTTAGAAGAACTGAGTGATGAGAATAACAGCTGTTGTGAAGAGGATGAGTGAGTATCATCATCCAAGAATCATGGTTTTGAAACTCATCAGGCAGCTCTGTGCTCAGGAATGAGATCAATCTCTGAGTTCACTTATGTGTCTTTATGGAAAAGGTAAGCTTAGAAAGAAATAATCTGTTTGTTTTACAGTGTTGTTTTCCTTTCTGCACTTAGTATAGGTAGATTTAATTTCAAAATATGAACTTAAATGTCCATTAGTGCAGCTATAATAAACATTAATTTGTTTATTCCTTAAGCAGCATGTTTCCTAGAGCTATTCCTCTTGTTATTATGCCACACTTTTTCATGTCAATCAAATTATCAGTAAAAATAATCACAAATTCTGGTAGAAAATAATGATGTATATGCAACTTTAAGCTAGTTTACCTCTTTGCTAATATTACCTCCAAGATTTTTAACTGCAGTCAGTCTAGTATGCTTCTGGCTCCTTTAGTTATGTTTAGAAATCTTTACAAAGTATTAAGACATAGCACTCATCTTAATCATACTTTGCTGCTTCAGAAACAAGAGCTATAAAATGGAGTAGCCTTCTGTCTTCAGATGCATTGGACTTTGTCTGCTACCTACTGTAAATGCTTTACCATTTTCATTTCATTTCTGCTCAGTTCCTCAGTTGGCACAGTGGGCTCCCCAAGTGATCTTGTTTTTCGTGCTTGAGTATGTGCTGGAACCAGAGTTGGAAACAGAGCTGATAAAATGTGGACAAAAATGACATGAAGCAGACTGGAGGGTGGGATAGATACTTTTGGAATCTGTTACATGAACTCACTTCTTTCCTGAGAACATGAAGAGAACAGAGTGTAATCCTTCCAACAGAGAGTGTAAAAAATGAAGGCCTGCAAGATGTGGTGCACATTGCAAGGAAACAAACTATTTCAAGCAGTGAGGCAGTTTTTACATGTTACTACAGCAGAGATAAAAATTTATATTAATTAAATAAATATATATTTATGTATGCAATGGTTAATTTCTGTACTAATATGTGTAATTTTATTTATTTGCTATATGTTTGCATTTCTTCCACATTGATGGAAATTAAAGGAACATGTGCAATGAAGGAGAAAAACTAGTCTATGAAGCTATATCATACTGTAGCCTAATAAATTGAACTTTGTGGAATCTACCTTGCTGATTTTAAGTATTTAATGAAAAGAGAATTAGTATCTCCTCTCTAGGCAGATAGTTAACTCATTTTGGATTTAAACATCTGCATTAGGAGAAGAGTAGACAATTTGTTTCTGGAAAGTTCACACCCACAGGGTTGCACTTTGTTTCTGCAGTGTGGATAGTTAAGAAAAAAGTGCTGTTCTGAAAAAGAAAGTGAGAGCAAAAGCTAAAGCTGGGCATTTTCTGTATTTGCTTTTTAAATTAACTTTCAAATGCTTATGTCTGTACTGCATTTTACATATAATGCTATTATTTCAGAACCCTTCCTGTACCCCCCCCCCCCCCCCCCCCTCTTTCCCATGCAGGAGGAGGTCTTTTATGATTGCAAAAATGGAACAAAATTTTAGCTGGTTGATTTATAAACACCTGAAAAAAATCTGTAATTTGTGTGGAAAGTGCTGGAACATCCTGAATCAAAGTGGTGTCACTGGATAAGTCCTTCCAAAGTGACTTAAGGTGGATAGAAGACAAGGAAGTTCTAAAGGAGAAAGAAAAGAGTGAGGAGAATAACTGTAAAACTAAAGCTTTTTCTTCAGCACTAGTTATTTTCAATTGCTGATGATCAGTAGAAATGTGTTCTCAAGCAAAATGCCTTTGGTTGTTGATTTTATGCAGACAGCTTTTTATCTTACAAATCAACAATGTAGCACCTTCCTTTTTTTTTGGATTTTTTTTTTCCCTTAAGGGCTATTACTTCTTCATTCACGTCTTTCATAGCCGGAGGAATTTGTTCAAAGTAGGGATAGCTTGTCTGGTTTTCTTTCGAGTGTGTTCATGCCTTACTTCATCAAGTCAGTATGCTTCTCTGTGTTGGGAGAGATGGCAAGTTGCTGGTTTTTTATAAGGTTGATTTTTATGTCATTAAAGTGTGACGAGTTTATTATGTTTTTCTGCTTTTTAATTTCATTTGGGAAACAACCAAGTTGTTTGTGCCCCATCGTGAATATCTTCTGAAAACCAATTTAATACTAACTTCTTTTATTGTACAGAGCTGGTTATTTGCCTCAGAATATTCCTTTGGAGATTATGAGGTACCTTTCAGAGGAAAAAGATTTTCTGCCTTGGCATGCTGCCAGCCGAGCTCTTTATCCTCTAGATAAATTGCTGGACCGTACAGAAAACTACAACATCTTCAATGTAAGAGATACAGTCTTCCTCTCTTTCTTCCTCTAGTTCTTGCTTTCTTTCTTCCACTTACTCTCTGCATCTGTCTGTCCTTCCTGCCTTTCTTCCTTTTGCCTCTTACTCTCTCATATTATTGCCAAGATTTGAACTGTTCCCCAAGCAGATACTGTTAATGACCTAGGAATAGTAACTTTCTTCCTAATTACTCTTTATTTAAACATAGCAATGATCAAGCTTCGATTCATTTGCAACTGAACAGTGATAACTGTTGTTTGAGGCATATATGACTAGAAGAAGGAAAGGTAATTATCCCTTATGTAAAATATTATGACAAATAAAGTATTTCACTTAAAAGAGTCAAAGTATTCTATTGCCAGATTTTCCCTTTTGAGGAGCCCCATGGTGATACTTAGGTGGATGCCCAAGATCAGCAAGAACAGCAAATATAGGGACAACTGAACAGAATACATGCAACTGAAGCAAAGATTTGTAGTCATTATTTCATCCCAAAATCCGTGGTGAATTCAATGCAGTTACCTTAATTAACAAGAATTAGATCACCGTTGAGTCAAAAGCCCATTCATAATTGTGTCCAAAGGGACAGCAGTAATAGCTCGCAGTAGATAATTAAGATAGACATGGCAAATATTGTAACATTTAGCTTGTAGGTACACTGAAGCATGGTTTATGAAGTACACAGGATTTGACTGCAGCCAGTGACAATTACAAACTCTTGGGATTTTTATTCACTATGAATTTTATGTAGTCTACATATTTTCAACAGCCAGCATACGGTACCTTTATGTAATGTTGTAAAGCCTTCAAATGAAGGAGTTTTTAAAGCCTGAAATGCCTAAGGATGCTTTTTTCTTCTTTAATGTGTATTTGTTTGTGTGTATGTGACCACAGACACCATGCTAAGAGAGAAGAAAAGTTATAAGTGACTGTATTTATATATGTAGACATATTTTAATATGTAGCTATATAGATAAACACACCCACACCCCATGCATATACACAGAATTACCTGATGACATGGAAAATTATTTCTGTGGAACATATACTAAGGCCTACATGCAAACCAGAGCCATAATGTAAAATGCAGTTGAAATAGTTTGCATATTTAGTCTGCTGTTAACTGTAAAGAAAAATTCTTAGGAGTCTGCTATTGCTATTTCACTTTTAAACATGGTTGTATAAAGAAAACACAATTTTATTAAATAAAGCCAGTAAAATTCACAGCTGGGTAATGTTTTATCACTACTGATGGGAGTTTTGAAAGCCGAGGTGATAGCAGAGAAAATAAAAATCTTTTTAGTCACAGAATAACATATCTGCTGGAGAAAGCTGCAGTATGAATCTTCTTTTGTGTTGACATATATACATGCCTATGCATCTGTAATAATAAAATAGATGCTCTCCTATGCAGTTCTGTATATCTCAGTTCTCTTTTACAAATTGGTGAATTCCACTGCAAAAAGATTACACTGCATACACAGGCAGTGGTTTTCTTCAAAACTGGTCAGAATATGTAAATAATGTGGTCTGTGTAAAAAGTAGAAGCTGCTAAAGTGTATCTTGTGCTTGTTTTGTTCCTTAAGCACACCAGGAGCCTAAACTTAAAGCATAGATAGTGTCATTAAGTGTACAAAGCTTCTTTGCAACCACATTGTTATGTATTCTGAAGTCAATTGACTGTACCCACATAATGTTTTGACCATGGCTATGGATATTAAAACAGTGTTCTTTTAAAAGTGAATATGCATGGTGTAGTCAAGATTGGCCACAAAGTAGAAATTAAGCTATTGACACTCTTGTAATTTTTCAGCTGTGTATTGTGAGTTCAAAGTAGCATGTAATAAACTTTTGAAATTCATGGATTTTATGACAATAAATTGTCTTACAGTCGGCATCTAATCAAGTAGCTCATCTAGAGACTGCTTCTTACTATAGCAGTGAAGGAAGGTTATAAGTGGACAAGTAGCTTTGCTAAGTCTTTGGAACTGGACATTATTTGAGGGTACAAAGAGAGACCACAACTCACTAGTCAGCAGTATTTCAATTTCAAGTAAAATAAATGATTTTTAACATTAAATATACTTTTTCTCCTCAGGAGTATATTTTAAGACAAGTGGCATCAATGTATCTGAAGCTTGGATGGCCAACGAACAATTTAAACAAATCACTTGTTCAAGCATCATACCAACATGAGTACTGTTATATTTACCTTTTTATTGTTTATTTGTGAAATATAATTATAGAAATACACCCTCCTAAAAATTAGTAATGTTTATCATAAATCAATCATTATTCCTTAGTTCTGTCACCCTTCTATTTTTTCCATTCTGGGTTACATGGAAAGCAGAAACATGCTGTGAGATTAATTCTTCTTTCTTAAATTGAGAGAACATGATTTCCTAAGCCCTAACTTAATATCTGATTATTGTGGATTTCTAAGAACTTGTACTCATGTGTCCACAGAGGTTGGGGAGAATGCCTGAGTGTAAATGGGGGCTGGTTTTGATCAATGACCTTTCTTTAGTTGTTGCAGGCATTAAACTGACTGTGAGATTTGTAAAGCCAGATTGTCTTTGATATGTTGCCTAACTGCTGGTTGCTGTTGCTGTTACAAGAAGTAGTTTTTTGTAAACATTTAAACACATTTGTTAAAGCAGCTTTATTGCTTTCTTTAATTTGGACAGAGAGTTGCGTCGGGAAGTCATCATGTTGGCCTGCAGCTTCGGGAACAAACACTGTCACCAGCAGGCTGCAACATTAATCTCTGACTGGATTTCTAGCAATAGAAACCGGTAAGTGGAGCTGCAATGTGTATTTCACATTTCTCCTACTGAAAGGCAGTACAGCTCTTCTGTTCCTGCCTGCCCTGTCTGCTGTGCGCTCTTTTGCAAAGTGTTTTTTTTTTTCCAGGGGGAGGCAGAAGTTGCTGGCTGTCATTTAAAAAGGTCTGTGGGGTTTCAGAATGAATTATTTGACTTCACATATATGAGTGGATGGAGGGGATTCTGCCCACTCCTGGTAAATTACTATTGGATAATTCTATGCTAGAAGATGGGAAGGCAGGTTTTAAGGATGGATTTAAAGGAAGAAAGATGAGTGAACACCATGTTGTCAGACAAACATGAAACCTGTGTTGAGGTAATAGAGCAGAAGGTGCTAAGCATTTAAAGAAGTGATAGGGGTTAGAGACAGAAGGACTGAGAAGTAAGGAAGGAGATGTGTTGGAGGGAAATGTTACAAGGTATTTAAGGGTGAAGACTTGAAAATTAATGTGATTCAGGAATACATGGAAAAGCTCGTGTAAGGTTTCAGAGGGCAGATAATATTAGAGCTGATGCCTTGAACATAAGCAGCACTGTAGTGGTTTGACAGCAAATATATAAGTTAGGCTGTCAAGACACAGGTTTATTCAGCTGAAGCAAAGGAACATGGGCCATGGATTGTATATGAAGTTTATCTTTTAAAGGAAAACATCTAAGAAATATGAAATAACTGAAATTTCAAATATATAAGTAAGTAGTGATCTATGGACAGTGAGATCAGTGCAGATCTCATATACGTTAAGACCTCAACTTCTTTAGAAAGAATAGTGGATTTTCTGATTGTGTGAAATATTTACACTGTATACATTTGTACATGACATAATATTTTGGTTTAAAAGAGAATATTTTACTTTCAAATACAAAAGAAAAAGATAAGAGAAAAAGTCTCTCATTTTTAGTCAAAGTCTTGTATTAGCTTGGCAAAAGGATCAGATCTCTAGCCATACACGCAAGCCAGATTTTTCAGAGATTTCATGGATTTATCGGTGTTTGTTTGCAATTAATTTATCTCTGTCTGTCTTTGTAATCTTTAAAAATCCTTTATGGGCATACCCAGTTACATAAGTCTCCAAGTATCTTTTTAAACCAGCCATGAAAGGAAATTACTTTCCTATATGACTTTGAAATTTCTGGGAAAAAATAGCTTGAAACTGTTACTATGTACCTTTAAGTAAGATGTGTGTGAGGTAGAGGGTTTTCTTGTGTAAGGTGACACCAGATATATTTACCATGAAATATATACCCCAGGGTTTTATATGAATTCTTATCATAAGCAGCAACAATCAGTATGAAGCTATTTAAAGAGGCAGTTAAAGAGAAAGAATCATTGGAAACAGTCTGCAAAAGTAATTTACTTAGATATTCATTTGCAAAATTAGTTAATCAAACCTAGCATTACCTATTAGCATGCAGAGCAGTAGATTATTCACTCTTAAAAAAGCTGTCACCCTGCAAAGCTACCTGCCTGTGTCTTTCTAATAGGATTAAGAAAGGAGGCATCAGAAAAGAAAAACATAACAAAACACAAGCTTATTGCTTTACTAACAGTAGCGAGAGAGAAAAGGAATAAATTTAAGGAGCTGTCAGAAGATTCATCTTAGCCTTTCAATGGGGCCATTCTTGGTAGCAGAAGATTGTGGTTGCCAGCATATGATGAGTATTATGATAAAAGCACCACAGCAGGGCAGAGGAAAATAGCTACTAAGTTAAAGCAATGCGTTTCTCAAAGGAACTGCACAGTTTTGAAAATAATGTAATTACAGAATAGAGATTGACAGTCCGCTGATAAATAGGGGCACAACTGACAAAGAAGGTAGAGACACACTTTTATTTATTTTCTAAGATTGTAGGATTTGTTCTGTCCTGCACTCCAGAATTTCCCAGTTTTCTCAGAACAGTCTCACAACCTGAATGTAACTAATATATGAGCAAAACTCATCTCCTATCTACTTATATTGAAACAACATTACAAGACTACCAGTAATAGCAGCTCAGTAAACACAAAATCAGCTTGTGTTTCACTACAACAGCATTCATAGGGTATGTCAGTGTTCTCTCAGGAATGTTCAGATCCTGTTGAATCAGAGCTACCCCACAGCACCTTTACTCAGTTTAAGCTAACTCAGACTGAAACCTGAAAGTAAAGCAAGGGCTCTTTTTACTGCTTTTTTACTATGAAACCAATGATTCCACAATCAGAATTTAGTCATGGTGTTTGAGTCATGCTTCTGCCTCTTTTAGCACTTTAGAGGCAATAACTAGCTCAAGTGCAAAGGGCAAGCAGATAAGTACAAGATATATGCAGAGAGCACATGTGAGGTACCACTTTGTATTCTTTCTCATCAATCAAGTGTTTTGTTCAGTTTGATGCCCTTAACAGCTGTTTGTGTATTTGATGCAAACAGCCTCCTCAGAACCTGTAGGATTTCCTCAGAGCTTGTTTCCTCACAAAGAAGGGGAAACTCATGCTGCTCCTCTTTCTCCAGACTTCTCTGACAACTGGTGAGAAAAGTTGGTGACAGATACAGAAACTCTATGTATCCTTGCCTAGTCCATTCCTTGTCAGCAATTACTGTAAATGTTCTTGGGTTTGCCCCCTTCTGAAACAAAACCATGTAATTGACTGATGATTGCAAAAAGCCTGGTTTTGGTGGGTTTGCATAGCCAGGGCACAAAAAGAGAGTTTCACAGAGCTCAGAGATATTTTATATATAGATATAATTTTAGTGTCACTGTGACAGTAAAAATAAAGGTTAATTTGCAGCATTATCACCCATCCCCCCCCCGAAAGTTTACACTGGAAGATGACACAAATTTTTCAAAGCAGTAGAGACAATGGAATTAGGTTTGTGTATCAAGATTTTAATCAAGTGAAAATTAAGTTGGTATTAAATTAAAATATGATATTAAATACCACATAAATGCACAGTCAGTAAATCATATAAGGGAGGTTTTTGATTCCCTAGCAGTTACTGCAGTTAAAGTTGAAATAACTATAACAGAGAATGTGCTATTAATAATACTGAAGAAATGCTAGCATTCATAACTTTCTTAGCCACATTATGAATCGATGACTTTTTAGATGTTCTTTTGAAATGTTTTTTTCTGTTTTACTTGCAATATTTAGTTTTGGATAAAGTGTCAGGTAGTACAATAACATCTAACTCTGTTTTACTGGCATATGCTCACAATTGCTGTGGTTTTTAATAATTACATTTAATCTGGTAGGTCCAGAAATGAATTACCATCTACACTTCACAATAACAAAGTGAAGTAATCGTGATATCAGATACTGTTTGCATTTTGTAATTATATACTCTTTACTGTGCAAATAATTTGCCACTGTTCACCAAGTAAAATAATGGTCATTCTTGGCACAACACCAGAGGTCCTCTTGTATTTTCAGTACTGTTTGAAAAAACCCTTAGATTTCTAGCTATAGTGCTGCAGATTTTCTTCTGGAATTAGTGAAAAAACACAGTTTATATGTGATCTACAACACTAGCCTCTATGCGTGAAAGTGGAAGTCAGCTGAGAGGATGTGAAGACTTGAATTTTTAAAGTGATTTAGATATTGTATTGTTTTTGGATGCCTGGCTCATAGAGCAGGATCAGACACTCAGAGTTGCGCTTCCTACAGAGGGATTTAGGGGCCTCTGAAAATGCAGCTGGCAGCAGCCACTGTGCTGTGAAGAGCCTCTTAACATGAGATTCTGAAGTGTGAGTGGGCCCTCTTAGGATCCAGCACTACAGGTAGTAGGAAGGATACCTATATCAAATGAATACATAAATGGCAATCGTAGAGAATGGGGTCCTTGCAAAAGATGCCTTTCAATATTGTCACTAAAGCAGGAAAATGACTGCTCCTTTTCTTTTCCAGCACAGCTGATCTTCAACACATTTCAAACAGTAGTGCTGACATTCCAGCAGCTTGCTGTGCTTCGGTTTATTACCTCAGCCCTGTATCTGCCAATACAGAAAGCAAGCCTGATGACCTGTCTGTGAGGTGTTTGGGACAGTATTGAGATGCTGCAACACACTTTCCTCTTCTAGCTTCAGCTCAGCTTCTGGAATTTATTTCATTAGTAAGAGAAACGATACAGCTCTCCAGTCTAAAGATGAAAGAGCATTCATCTCAGGAAAAAGGGGCTTCAGTATCTGAAATACCAGAAATACTTAGTGTGCAAGGGACTTAAGGTGGTATTGCTCATGACCACTTTTTCAGGACAAAATGGAAAAAAAAGAAGCATAACTGAGAAAGGAATTTGTTTGTACAAGGAACAAACCAAGCACATAGCATCAGAAGCAGAAGAGATTGTAAGGAGACATCTTGTTTTGCTGGTTTAGGAATTGGTATATTTTAATCCTTGCAGTTGTTAAAAAACAATCATTCTTTCTACTGAAGATCTGAGGTTAGACTTCAAAGTAAGTCTTGCAGTATTGTAGTCAATGAATTTAAGTAATTTTACTCATTTTTTAAATGGCTGATTGCTTGAAGGGCTCTATTTACTTCTGACTTGATGGTGATAATAATTTTCAGTCTCTTAAATTTGGATATATGCTGGTCCTGTACTGGAACAAAGGAAACCCTTGAAACTTTCATGTTGATGTTCAGAAGAATACAGAAAACATATAACCATGTTGAAATTTCCCTTGTAGTTTGAGAATGTAAAGTTTCTGGGATTCAGTCAAGAGCAGAATGTTGTACAAGAGAAGCTACTCTTGGCTGAAAATAAAGATGTTTGCTTCTACCTTCATTTAACAGAGCTCATCCCTGTGGAGCTTTCATGTGTGAAGAAATACATTATTCACACTCCTTAGATATAACAGCATTGTAGTTCAGCCTAAAAAATTAGCAAAATTACCATTCAATGCCTGCCTGAGCTTAATAATCAGCCTTGTTAACCCCTTTAACCTTCACTGCATCTATTCTGAAAGAAAAACGTGTTTCTAAGAGGATTAGCATTTTCAGACTTCGTGCATTGGATAGGTTGAGTAAACATGTATTTCTGAAGTTCAGGAAAGAATGCATGGAGAGCTGCAATATATAAACTCCTGACAGGTGATAACAGGGGGTAATATTCAAATACACACCATGATGGCTCAAAGCATAACTTACCCATAGACATGAGCATGTTTTTACAAACATCTCTGTGGGTGCAGGCACAGTTATCTTCCAGCTACTCTTACCATACATCAGCTACAGGTTGCCACATATACATTTCTGCTGGCAAAGTTGACTGTGGATGTATGCTTGCTTGGGGCGAAGTTAAACAGGATGATGTAAACATGAATATGTGAGAGAGCTGCTTTGATTCGAGACAGCTGATTTTGCCTTCAGCAGAAAAAGGAGTTCTGATTCTATTAGTAGAGCTGTGGTAATGCTGTTCTGCTGACATGCAGCACTGAACAGTGGGAGATGATAGTATTGCATCAGACACAGTTATATGCACATGTTCTGTTGGAAGGCCCCAGCTAGTGATAGCCACTTTCTTTTGCTCTGATTTTAAACTTCTTTAGAAACGTAAACATTGCTATTTATTGCTGTCATTTACATGGAAACAAAGTATCTTAATTAATTGCCTTAATACTCCTAGAAAACTTAGGGTAAATGCATTTTACTAATGCTGATGTCATATCTATCACTTTGGGATGATTTTAGCTTGAATGCATTTTTTGCTATTTGTACTATTAATCTTCTGTCACAATCACTCTGATCAGTTTTGATGATGTTTGCAGTGAGGAGTGCAGGCTGTTGCACTGAATTAGGCTAAGCCAGCATCCATTCTGTAACCCATGGGTTAATGAAGTATGCACTTGTCTGTCTTTGTGAATGAGAAGTAGAGACTGATGGACCATTCCAAATGCAAATACGGATCTTTTAAAACTGTTCTGGTCTAATCATTCCAATTGTTCCAAGAAATCTTGGAGTGCTGAGGTGGGGCCATGTCACAGGACCAGTGACATGGAGCTTCAGACAAGTCTTGTTTTAACCTCAGATTTTGGCAACAGTTTCAATTAAGAAATTATTTGGCTCGCAAGTACTAAGGATGGCAGATGAGGTCTATTTTAATAAAATGAATTATTTATTAAACAGACAGGAGATAAAAGACAAAAGGTCTTAATCAGAGTTACTTACTACACAGTATAAAAATAAAAGGAACTACTAGTAGATTACAGCATGACATGAGCCAGTGGACGACATCAAGGTACCTCTATTAAAGCTAGAAAAAGGTATAGTATTGATTAGGAGTCAAATGTAACTTACCACTGAAATAATGACAATGTACACAGATTCCTTCACTCAATCTCAGTGGGACTAACTGAGAAGCAAGCTTCTCTACTCATGGGAAAAACTCCACACATTTCTATGGAATGTGTAGAGGATTTCTGCCTTGTGAGAGTTTGGTGTAGTTTTTAGTTTGTAAAGTGAGGTGTCTGTCAATGAGAAATCTAACTTACCTTCTAAATCTCACATCAAGATGTTTATTGGCAGTTGTGAATTACCGGACCTCTGTTAACTTTGTGGTGCTAAAAGAGCTACAAGACAGCTATTCCTCTTTCAGTTATGTGACTGGTTAACAAGCAACAGATAAGCTCTTGTGAGGAGCAAGGTGCTCTGCTACAGGCCAGAGATCCCTGAAAAGAGGAGATAAACTTTCCTGTTCTGTCTGTGGGTTTCATGTCAGAACACATCTGTGTGTTGTTTTCATTACAAATGAATCACTTTTGGTTATGAAGTAATGAAATCAAGATCTTACATCTCTGCACACTAATACTAAACAACCTCATCTTGTCTTTTAAAGTATAATGTAGATATGAGCTTTTTCAGTGCCTACCGTTCGCCACTTCACTTCTGTCATGCTGCTGTGATGTTTAGGAACGTTGGTTAATTCTTTATTATCTTAAGAAAGGTATAAATAATGAAATAAATGTCTTCCATCACATAATTTGAAGGACAGTGATAACCAATAAGCCAAATTTGTGCATCGTGATCCTCCACACTTGTTCATGCAGATTTTGTGCTTCCTCCACAAGGAATAAAGGATTCATATCCATCCACCTGCCTGAGCTGGCAGTGTGCTTAATTGCTTGCACCTTTAACAACTCAGTGGAAATGCCACCAGAAAAACAACTGCAGGCATGTATAGGAGTGTGTTGCATGTCTATAAACAAATAGATCTCCCCACAGATCTGAGGGAGTAGTAAATTACCAGTCATTAATTGAAGTAATTTCAATGAAGTCTGGCGAAGGTGATAGAAAATCAAAAGTTTTTCCAAACAAGCATTTTTTTCTTTCGTTTTCTTCCTCCTTTACTTCTCTATCTAATTACTTGTGGTAGATAATTTTATTTCTGTGTTTCACATGCACACAGCAGTGCTACTGTCTTGCAACAACTTAGAAATTTACTTAAGATTAACCGCCTACGTAAGTATTTGTGAGAACATGGCCAACAGGTTAATTACTTTTGTTAGTTTCTTGGAAGAGGCACTGGGTTCTTTCAAGGGATTGATGCCTAGCAGCTATTTTTGGAAATTGTTAGCAGCAAACATGAAGAAATGAGAGTTATTTTAATTTTTTTTCACACACGAGTGTCTGATAAATGTAAAAAAATTAAGTGAATCCCTTCTTCTGTGTTTGCAACCCCTAGAAGCTTTAATTACTGAAAAAAATCAGGCATAGCTATTCATGCATTTTGAAATGTTTCTGGAGCTTTGCCAGCTAATGTGAGCCAATGTTGCTGAAGTGATTTACTAATTAATAGGTTGTTACAACATTTGAGTAGAATCTTGCACTCGAGTCAATAAAACTTAAGGAGGAAAAAAACACTGTTTGAGTGCATGAGTTAATCAAGGACGTAGCACTCTGAAAGGCCTTCTGGGTCTAAATAGAGAGAGGACTTCATCTTCTAAAAGGTGAAACGGGCCGTTATGGGGCAGCTGGTTCAGGCAGTGTTTTTGTCTTCTGACTTCTGTGTGTCACCACGTTAAAGTGACCCTATATGTAGTGATTATGGATTGGCAGTAATTAATTTGAAATCCTTAAAATTTAGATAGATTAGCTTCCAATTTTCTCATTCAGGGATGATCTCTCCACAACTTTGCAAAACAATTGATCAGAAATGACCATATTTTTGTTGCAAAAACTGTCCAGAATGGACAAAGGCATATCTACTCAGGGATTGGTGCTGCAAGGAAGTGCTTAACTCATCACTCTGTTATTAAAATCAGTGTTGAAGAGCTTGACTATGCTGGTTGCATGTTCACTTGTGGGGGATCTGTAATAGGAATGGGAAGGAGCAACAGCAGAAACCATCACTTGAGGGATGATGTATTCTCTGCCTGCCTCTGCGAGACCCATGTGATACCTGAAACTTGGGAGCACAGGACAGGGACTGAGCATTGCTTTGCCCCAGACACCTTGAGTAGCCACATCCTCAGTTAATGTCCCCTGAATTCGAGGTGGGACAGGCACCTGAATGTTGAGTCCATCACAGCTCTGTACCTCAGTTTTCAAGGGGAAGTTCTGCCTTCTCTCTTTAGACTGGGTATGTGCTATGGCAGAGGATCATCCCCTCCTCTTTCTGCACAATGGTGCCAGCAGCATGACTCCTGGAGTTTGTAATAGAGAATGGGAGTATAAGATTTGGGATTGAAGTTTTAAAAAATCAGCTGTGTGGTGCTCTTCTTTATAATGGAATCTGTATTACAGATCTGCCAACAAAGTACTAATACTTCATTCTTGTTTCTTATCTAAGCCTTCTAACCTATTAAAGAAGATTATAAGTATAGTCATCAAGAAAAATAGGCTTACGTTAAATGTTAAATTGTTGCAAAAATAAGAATAATGTTCCTGATTAATTTTCTTTGTCAAATAGAACCCTAAATGGTGTTGAAACTTGTTACTTAATCAAAGAGCTGTCTAAACTGTGTGCATTTACATTTAAAAAAATTAGAACACAATTTCCCCAGAAGATAAATAATTATGGTCCAATTTTATAAGTGTATCTTCAATTGTTAGAACATACTTTAAATAGGAGCAAATATGTACCAATTAATTGTGACTTAAAACATTATTCTTAGCTCATTGTAGAGCTTTATAATTCACTCTCGAAAAAAAGAAATTCCTGTAAAGGCAGAGCACAATTTTAATTATTTTTTTCTAACTGTTTAATTTTTAACTTTTTCTCCCAAAATGTTTAATTTTTAAATGAGCTCGACTAGCTACATATTTCATTCTCACCATCATATCTCTAATGCAATAAAAATAAAGTTTAATAAATTGGATCAGTATTCAAATTAAAGCCATTTAAAGTGATGCTCTTAAACGTTTATTTTTATTCTTCTGAAGTATCCATCAATCATATTAGCTCTTTAAAAATGAGAGCAGCCTTGAATGCACAGATGAGATTTCACTAGAAACAGGATGTGTTCTGCAGTGTTACAACCCAAGCAGTACCAAAATAACGGTAATTTTATCCACTTGACTCGGTTAATACAAGGGGCAAACATCCACATGCTGATCTAGTGCCTTGGAACTGCAATTTTCCAGGAACCTATAATACTAAAAAACCTGTAGACTGGAGAGATTTCAGATATTTAGATAATGATAAAATACACACCCAAAATGACTGGACGAGAGAGAAAGCAAAAATCCCCACAAATGGACAAAATTCAATTAGAGGAGTCTCTGTAGGGGCAATAGTTAAAGAGAAATTACTTTGGGGATATTTGCATTTTCATAAGCAATTTTCATTTCCACAAGAGGAACCCTCCCTGTCTATAGTGCTGATTACAAGCCTCTCACAGGAGTAGTTTGTAGTGTTTCATAGCTGTACATTTTGTAGTTTCTGAAGGTAAGCCTTTTAAAAGCAGTATTTGTGTCCAATGTCTTGGTTTGTAAGGGCTGAGTTTTTTCACATTGTCCTAATTACTTAGCTTATAGGTACAGACCTAAAACTTCCCCTGGAGCAGTTGATTGGATGATTTTGATTAGATCTGCAGCACTGCAAGTATACTACTACTGATTTGTTGGCAGTAGAGTTTTCTTAGCAAGGAAAATGGTGAAATCTAGGCTATGATCATGGGATCAGCCCCATCCCTTAAGGTCTCCTTCCTTCCCAGAGATGCAAATAATCCTGTGCTTACTGACTACACTGCTGCTAAAATTGCTGGTGTTGGCCCTTAGAATGTAAAAAATGGCTAGCTGGGAAAGCCCATTGAATTGATATGTTTTACTGTAAATTTTGAAAGTGAGTGCCTATTCTGGGGTTAGACATCCACTTCTATGTACATCTGCTGCTGTGTCTGTACTAGCCAAACAGAGTGACAATCCTACCAGCCCACAGTTCCTACCTGAATTAATGGGACAGTGGTACAAATGTTTCAGCTTCTGTGCTTGTATAGGAAACATAAGCAAGGTAGGAAATTAAAAGCCCAGCTGAGACCTTTTTAGAAGAACACTGTACATATGCACATACTATATATATACTAGGTCTGAATTTGGTAATTTAACTGTAGTTTGAGTTGATATTGATTTAGCAGTAATTACAGTTCTCTATGGCACAGCTGGTTTTTTACTGGTATTATATGCTAAAAAAACCCCAAACAACCAGATCTTTCTGTTTTCCTCACTCCTGACAATATCATGTTTAAGTATCATTGTCACAGCACATCCTTTCTTACTTGTATGTTATTCTATGAAGATAAGCACTTTCCAGCTCAAGCAAGGAGGAGTTTCTGGCTGCTCAGGTCCTATTGTAAAACAGTGCAAAGGACAACAAGAGCAGATTTGGCACAGAGCCCAGCAACAGTGGTAAGATCCCATACTAATTTGGAGAGCTTATGCTACCTGTAGGTTATGTGGAACATTGTGAGTTGATGAACTACATGACCATGTTTTGTAGTCTTCTGACAACGTGACGGTGTTATGAAGAAAATGGCAAGCATGTGCTATCCTTTAGAAAGCCCACTAGGATGGCCTGGAAGATGTTGGTGGCAGGAAAGAGAAGCAAATGTAATTTTCAAAAAAACGCATTACTGTTGGACAATAATTTTGAAGTCTCCGAAATGGTCCTCCTTTGTATCCAATATCAGGAGGCTGCTTGTTTACCAGAATGCTAATACTGACTTCTCTTGTAGAATCCCGCTCAATGTGAGAGACATTGTCTACTGTACAGGAGTTTCACTGATGGATGAAGATGTATGGGAGTTCATTTGGATGAAATTTCATTCTACCACAGCAGTGTCTGAGAAGAAAATACTATTAGAAGCCTTAACTTGCAGTGATGACAGAAACTTGCTCAACAGGTAAAAAATATTCTATATTTGAATCTGTTACTAGTAATCGCTTCAACAGTTATGGGTCATCACTTGAGCTTTCATCTAAAGGACAGAAATTTGCTTTTCAAGTACAGGCTTACTGTCTGTTTAAACTATCTTACACTTTTGCATTAATGCATATGAAAATTGACACATATTATGTTTTCAGTTCCAGATTTTCCTTTGTTCATTGGAAATGTTTAAAATCTTGTAATAATTGTCAGTATTTTTTGGTACCATGTCCTTTATTTACCATGTCGTGACCATTCTGATCTTACAAATTTTATAAAAGTGCACATGTAAAGTTGCACTCAGCTTTTACTGAAATCTTTTTACCTCTGATTTTTCTGATTCCTAAATATGTCCAGTCTTTGGAATCATAGAAATAAACCACTGAACTCACTTGGAGACTTAATTCAGCAGATATCTTTTTTTTCCAAGAGTTTTCTGATGGACTGATGTTAGACAATGTGTTTGTGAAACTAAACGTTGTTTCTCCCACTAGACTTTTGAATTTGTCTCTCAACTCCGAAGTTGTTCTGGATCAGGATGCAATTGATGTGATAATCCACGTAGCTCGAAATCCACACGGAAGGGATCTTGCTTGGAAGTTTTTCAGAGAAAAATGGAAAATACTGAATGCTAGGTAAAGATAATAATTCTTAATTTATTTTCATTTTCTTATCTTGATATAATTTGTGTAAGTATTGTAGAGGTGTGTATTTATGTAAGTTCCTGAATCTAGTCCATTCTCTTTTAATCCATAAATAGAGATGTCTCTAAATATGAAATAGCTACATATGAGTCATAAATGCATTTATTCATGGATTATCACACACACGCATAGAGACATTTGTCTCTTAGCAATCATCTGTATATATATTAGTGTATTGTGTCTGTGCTTATGATAATGAATTTTATCTATATGTCAAGTGCTGCAGTTGTATTTTTACACAGAGAAAAAATGGCAGTTTCCAGAGGAATTTTTCTGGTTTAAAGTTGGATAGAAAAAATACTCTTTTCAAAAATATTATTTCAGCCATGGAAAAAATGCACATTTTGAAACATTTCAATTTTCAAAAGGATGTTAATGTAGTGTCATCCCCTTTCTTTCCATTCTGTATTTTAGGTGAGTTTCAAGTAATAGAGGAGCAGCATTTTGAATTAAAAACAGATGGACAGAAAGTAGACAAGGTTGCTCCTTACAACTGCTTCTCTTTCTCTTTGAACAAATGCTACATGCTCCTACTCTGAAGCCCAGTCAACATTTTAAAATCCTCTTTTGATGAAGATTTTGATATTAATTCAATGAATCACAAATTTCTGTAGTTCTTCAGGGACAGCCTGAGGGCCTGAAAGATTGCACAGCAGCTCATCTGATACTGACAGATTAAAAAGGACCACAACTTGGATGAGATTCAGATTCTCAAAGGCAGATGTCCAAGATTTTGAGGCATCCCTTGCCAGGTCACACCTTTGGTGTTGGCAGGAGAGGCATTACAGATCTGTTCCATTCTGGACGTGCGAGGAGCCAACTGTTGTACCACAGAATATTTGAAATGGTATATTTAAGGTGCTGTATTTAAGCAACTAAATCCCAGTGCCTCATGAATACGGGTACAAACTTCCTAGAGGTTTCACAGCATCAAAGTAAGAGTCAAAGAAACTCAGACACTGAGTTTAGTTTTTCTAAAAATTCAGAAAATTGTTCATGCTGTTTTGGATAATACTTAGTAGTATAGTGAGATTTTAGAAGAAGTTCATCTGGGAAAATAGGTTTGAGTTGGATTTGGTTTTGGAAATTTTTATTGCAGGAGCATACTTCTTGAAAGCCATTTCCAAAAAACCTCCAAGAGTACTGAAGAGTTTAAAAATTAAGAATTCTCTGCTTTTGGTGTTATTATTCCAGAAACTGGACTTTTAGACAGAAACTGGATGGCAGATGTATTACTGTTGCACAAGCCAGTTCAAATAGCAAATAATTTTTCAGGTCCTCCAGGGATTTATCCAGAGTTTAGGCATAAAGCCATCACAGTCTGTATTGCTACAAACACATATGCTGTAGCTGTGTCCTGCCTTAGTAAATATATTTGTCTGACAACCTGGCTAACACCTGTGATTTTAGATGTGGACAGTGTTAAGCAGTGTAGACAAATAGAAAATATTTAACAAACTGTGCCACATGCCAAATCTTTTGGGTTATAATTTAAAATAGCTTAACTTCACCTAGAATTTGAATTGTACTTATTTCACTTGCTAGGGGTGCATCACTGTGTAATCTGAATTCATAACAATCAGTAATACCTCATCAAAGACCTGTTATTGTCCTTTTTTAAATGAAAATAACAGAGAGTTTGTCTTTTTGCTTGACACTCTCTTTGTGTTACCTTCATTCAGTTTGATCTCCAAACACAAGTCAGAGCCACCAAAAATATTGTAGCAGTTGCTTTTTCTAAACGTGACATCCAGTTGAGTTTCTTTTGATCACCAAAAGATTCAGTGCGGTGAAATGAAATAGTTAATGCAAGCTGTACATACATGTTATATAATAAAAGTAATGTTGTTTTGTAATCATAGATTAGAACCTTTTAGATGAGACTTTGATAGAGTAGACTCAGACGAATTAATACCTTTCCCCTTAACTGTTCAGTGAAACAGTGACACAATAGCATGCAAGGTCCTACACCTCGGTCACGGCAATCCCAGGCTCAGCCACACCCAGACTGGGCAGAGAAGTGATCCAAGAGCAGCCCTGAAGAGAAGGACTTGGAGTGATGGTTGATGAAAAACCTCAACATGACTCGGCCATGTCCATTCACAACCCAGAAAGCCAACCCTGGGCTGCATCCAAAGCAGAGTGGTCAGCAGGGCAGGGCAGGGGATTCCACCTGCAGCGCTGTGTGCTGTTCAAGTGTCCCCAGAGTAGGAAGGGCATGGAACTGCTGCAAGGAAGGCCATGAAGTTGGTGAGAGAACTGGAGCACCTCTCCTACAAAGACAGGCTGAGAAACCTGGGGCTGTTCAGTCCAGAGAAGAGAAGGTTGTATGGAGACCTAAAAGCAACTTTCCAGTATCTGAAGGGGCCTACTATGAAGGCAGAGGGGGAGTCTTCATCAGGAACTGTAGTGATAGGACAGGGAGGAATGGTGAGACACTGGAACTGGTTGTTCAGGGAGATTGGGAATACCCTATCCCTTGGCAGGGTTCAAAGCCAGGCTGGATAAGGCCTTGAGCAACCTGGTCTAGCAGGAGGTGTCCCTGCGCATGGAGGGGTGGGGGTTGGGTCTGGATGATCTTTAAGGTTCATTCTAATCCCTTAATGTTCTGTGATTCTATGATTAGGTTTCTGACTTGAGCTTACCACACTACTGCACTTTAAAAATACAAGCTTTATTGTGGAATTATGGTTCAAGAAGAGCATGCACTTCTTGGAGCGAGTGCCAAGGACAGGCACAAAGGTGATATGATGCCTGGAGTATCTGATCTATGAAGACAGGTTGAAAGAGTTGGGAATGTACAGCCTGGGGAAGAGAAGGCTCTGGGGAGACATTATAGCACCTTCCAGTACCTAAAGGGTCCTTACAGGAAAGCTGAAAAGGGACTTTTTACAAGGGCATGCGGTGATAAGGCAAGGGGAAATAGCTACAAACTGAAGGAGTGCAGGTTCAGATTAGATAGTAGGAAGAATTCCTTTACTGTGGGGGTGGTGAGGTGTTGTTGGATAGGACTTTGGGCTACCTGGTCTGGTGAAAGGTGTCCCTGTCCGTAGGAGGAGGATTGGTACTGGATGTTACTTCCAACCCCAACCATTCTAGGATCCTATGATTCATGTAGACTTTGTTCCAAGGCATCCTTTTTTTACAATTATAATTTATTATTTAATTTGATTCAAATTTAAAATACTTTGTATGAAACATTAATTTAATAAGGTGATATCTCAGTGGTATTTTCCATTTAATTTAGTATAAAAAGTGTTGATGTTTCAGATAGTAAAGTGAAATAGCTGAGGGGGATTAAATTACAACTCTATTTCCTCTTACTTTTAAACATAGCATGTCAGGGAGTTAGGATTGCCACAAAATATTGTTAATCCTTCATATTTTATGGTATGCTTGTATTCACATTGTCCAGAACATTGATGATGTATAACGTCTTCAAAGTCACTCATATAATTTACACAGGTGACTTAAAAATTGAGGTGCCTAACAAGTCTTTAGTAAGAAATCTGTGGGACTAATCTGTGCTACAATTCTTAAGAAGAGAATTGAAAATACTACACTTGACTTCATGTTACCTGAGCATGCACTACCTTGTCTCCTAAAGCATTTTCATCCTGTGAGCACGTGTCAGTGTGTGAAAATTTAATACATCAGATGCCTATAAGAATTCCTTCATTCTCAAGTGCTGAATCATTTGTCAGCATTTGGGAACTTGACAGTATTTAGGAAGGCATTTATATCTGTCCAAAGTAAATGGACTATGTGGCCTCTAGAGATTGCACAAGTGCAAAGCCTGTACAAACGTGGGGCACTGGAGGGTTTACTTCTGGAAAGGTGCAACAGAGAGTCTGTGTCTCCAGAATGTTTCCCTGAAGTTCAGGCATGTAAGGCCCTGATTCTCTTCTGCCATTGTCTTTCTTATGGAGGGTGAGAAGACTGACACTTGTGAGACCAAACACTTTTCCTATTTATTCTTAGGATTCACACACCTGTAAAACACTGTTTTGAAAGGTGCCTTTTCTGGCTTTTTTTATCAGCAGAGCTTCTATAGAAATTGCTATAAATGACTGACTTCTTACCAAGTATACATAATGGGCAGTAATCAGCACAGGTGTGCATGAAGGTATCATTTTTAGTGGAAGGAATTCTGTTACTTCTTGTTTGCAAGAAGGTGGCTACAGTAGACTGTGGTGGCTACAGTAGATTGCAAGAAAAATAAAATCCCTGCAGTTGTTTTTATAAAGCTGCTTGTCTAAATTGGATTGGTAACCTTGTCAAAATACCCCATCAAGAGGAACTTCCAGTTTTCCAAACAGTCAATTATGTCTGAGACTGTAATAATAAAGGGCTTTGTTAGAAAGTCTAAATGTACTTAAAGTACCATGAAATCCCTACTTCCCATAGTTTGCCTCTGGATGTCTGTATATGCCAGTGTGACTGAAATTTTGGGAAAAGATATCTACTTGCTGAAATAGCCATCAATAATTCATTTATTAGTGGTCAGGGAGTAGGATTTTTGATAACTCTAACAGAGTTTCTCCTCACAAGAGCTGAAGATAACAAGCTATATAGCGTAAACATTCCCTAAAACAGAATCTTCTCAAAGAGATCCTAGTTCTCTTTCCTCCTCATCTTTTTATACCTATTGCTTTGGCTCTCCTTCTCTTTCTTTCTTGCCTTTGAAAGAATTGTGGCTTAGAGTACCTAAGCATTTGAGGGTAATCAGTTTGGGATTAACAGAAGCAGAACAGAAAGCTGTGACTGTGCTGGTTCGTTTCACTTTGAATTTTGAACTCTTTCTATAAATCAGTCTGTAAAAGTGGACAATGAATTGAATTGTTCCCCCAAATGAACATAATTTCAGTAAAGTCTATTAGTAATACTTGCACATGTCTGACAGGAGATCTGGATTCCCTATCTTAAAACCAGTCTTGTTTAGATTAGCTAGACACTGGTTTGGACATAGGTGCAGATAAGGGTAATTATTTGTCAAGTGCCTTTTACTATGCTGAATGACATCTAACTAGACTTACTTCTGCTTTCCAGTGGAATTATACTCTTCATGCTGGAGACTGAAAAATCTCCAAGCCCCAAAATAACAAGCCCCACAAACTATTCCAACATGAAATGTAAAACTTAAGGAGTGATCTGGTCAATAGTGATATAGTGCTTCATTTGGAGGATTGAAAAAAACTTGTGGAAAAACAAGTGAACGGCAGGATTTGAACAGCCAGTTTCAAAGCAACCGCCTGCCAAATGTCAGTCCTGATTGCTTCTGCATATCCTTTAAATGTTCCTTGCCCAGGCTTTCAAATTTTCATTCCAGGTTGGTTCTTTGAAATGCTGCGTTGTGGCCCAGAGGATTATTTTAGTAGTATTATTCCTATCAGCATTATTTATTTTAATTATCAGGTACTGGAACAAGAAAATTTGATGCAGTTCAGTTTTTGAGAGGCTATTTGTAATGTAGATGAGAGGGATGAATACAAAATGCAGAGAAGGCTGCAGCACATCAAAAAGTCTGATTTAATGGTACAGCTTGAAGGGTTCCTCAGAATAATTCTCCATAGTTGCTGCTCTGCTCCTTCATTGGCACCTGTATTTTGAGCTTTATTTCACAGAATCACAGAATAAGCTGAGTTGGAAGGGATCCACAAGGATCATTGAGTCCAGCCCCTGACCCTGCACTGGGCCATTCCCACCATATGCCCAAGAGCATTGTCCAAACACTGCTTCAACTCAGACAGTTTTGATACTGTGAGCACTTCCAGGGGGAGCCTCTTCTGCTGCCCAACCACATTCTGGGTGAAGAACCTTTTCCTGACATCCAGCCTAAACCTCCCCTGACACAACTTCAGGCCATTCCCTTGGGTCCTGTCACTGAGCAGCACAGAGAAGAGATCAGTGCTTGTCCCTCCTCTTCCCCTCATGAGGAAGTTGCAGACTGCCATGAAGTCCTCCCTCTGTTCCATTTAGTGGGAGGTGGTTTGGTCCTCTCCTCCTCTGGAGCACTCATCTGTGCCTGTAGTTATACCCATTCTGCTTAATAGCATCTGACTTAATAATTAGAAACATTTCAGCCTAGAAGAAGGTCTCAGTCTAGATTTTCAGCTTGAATTACCAGTACCCAGTGCTATTCTCTTGATCACCCAAAATCAATCCTATGCCTTCTCCCTTGATTACAGAAAATTACTTCCTAGTTTTCAGTTGATGTGGCTCTTGCAGTAACTCTCTGTACATCTTCTTTTTGCCTTTGCAGGTATGGAGAAGCATTATTTATGAATTCAAAGCTTGTCAGTGGGGTCACAGAATTCCTCAATACTGAAGGAGAACTAAGAGAGGTAATTTTTAAATTACTTTTGTCATGTGAGGCTGTGTTCATTGCAAGCAGAGAGCAGGGCAGGAACAATAATACTGTTGTCCAGAAACTCCATTCTGTCTGCTGCACTTGAAGGCCCAACTGCCTGTGTAGCACCAATCTGTGGGGCAGCACAAGGGTGAGGAGCAGATCACAAAAGCACACAAGTGTGTAGGGGTGGTGTCAGGAGGGGGACTGTGCATGCAGTTCTTTGTGCTTGGCTGGATATGAAGGTTTGTCTTTTTCTCTTGACTGTTGGTTGAGAAACTGAAGATGAGACGTTTCTATCTTCATTATCTTATGCTGTAGAGGGCAGTCCTTGGAAACATCAATGTTGAAAGTAGAAGCTGCCAATGTGTTCTCTGTTTTTCTCTTTCTCACAGTATTTTTCATGTGAGAAAATCTGCTAACTGAATATGCTGGCCAAATGACGCCACAATAATTTGTACTTCTTATTTAGATGGGAAAGATTTCTCATTTTAACTTAACACCTGTTCTGACTGAGGTAGTTTTGCAGTTGTGCTACACCCTGTTTAGCAGCAATCAATGCTGCTCCAAATGGATACAGTGATTCTTACACAGCACAACCACCATTACTTGAGCTCAGATTGGGCTCTGAGGTTTTGCATCCAGCCATTTTTTCTGCACTCAAGTCTAGTGGCCTCAGTAGCTTAGGGAGAGGCCACAGGTGGTTTCCTCCCCCCAGGTGGGAATGACACTGTTGTTCAGATTTGAGTTACAGCCCTGCACAAGGAAGCGTTCTGTACTCTTAGTTTCCATCTTCATGGTAGGATTGGTAAGCTGCCTGGTTATAGTTCCCTAAAAGAAACTGGTAATGTAAACATTTTGGTATAAAAAGTACAGAGATCCAGTAAAGTCTGATTTTGATAGTTTCCAGGTCTCTTCCATGCTTTTAACTGTGACGGGAACGAGACAGTTGCAGAATCAACCTTTTCAGTTTTGAGCAGAGGCACAGAGATGTTGCTGGAAGTCAGAGCTTAGAAACTGAGATGAATTTGATGTCACCAGGGAAAAAAATAACTAGTTATTCATAAGTGTTGTTAAAACCATCTAATTTTGTACAAGTCAACATAACCTGCAAACTATTGTGTAGATCAGCCTTGCAGTTCTCACTTGAAAAGAACAACAATAATTGAAAACCTGCCAGCACTGTTGGTTGTAATAATCCAAGTGCTGGTGCTATACTTTGAGTATACACAAGAAGAGAGCAAGAGCCTTTTCAGTCTGCAGAAGAAAATATCTAAGTTTTTGTATAAGGGAAGGAGTATGTTTCAGGCATTCAAAGACTATCAAATGCATGCCCACTTATTATTTTGCCATTCTCTTCTCACTGTAACTAACCCTACCTTTTTTCAGCAACTGACCTGTATTATATAACCAAAAGGGATCTGCACATCAAAATAAAATTAATGTGTTTTGAAGCTTGATAAAACCAGAGGGCATCAGTACTGCCTTCTACTGATATTTGCACATAAACCTTAATTAGAAGCAATTCCAGTGCTTCCAGTTTGGTTTCTTAGGTACAAATGAAAGTTTAGAGTAGCCATCTATGCAGTGCAGCAGTTGAGCTGCAGGATGGAAGGAGGTAATTATATTAATGTGATCCAGCACTGACATATCAGTATCTTCCAGTGCAAAGTGAAGCAATTGCATCACATCTAATTGACAGTTTGCTGTCTTAATATATTTCCTGTTAAATCATTCTACCTGATACTGCATTTACTTCTACATTGATTGTGGAAGTTTATCCTAAACGGCTGCCTTTTTTGTATGCACTGGAAATACTTGCTTTCTTTAGTTGCTGCAAATTTAACTTGTTAACTTCTATTTCCAGCTAAAGAACTTTATAAAGAGTTACGAAGGGGGAGCTGCTGTCTCTTTCTCTCGCGCTGTGGAAACAGTGGAAGCCAATGTACGGTGGCAAAGGCTTTATAAGGAAGAACTGTTCCAGTGGCTAAGAAAATCCTTGACACAGTAATCTGTCTTTTTAGCCAATCATTTAACATGACTCACTGCAAGAGGAAGAGGAGACATTTTAAAAGTGTTCAACGTGAAAATCATGAAGACAAGATCAGATTGCAGGGATAAGGTTTTTTGATTTATTATTTTTTTCATTGTGGATTTTTCTTTTTACACTGAAATCTTGCAAAATTGTCAAGAAGATTTTCAGAAGAGAAGATCATGAATGCTTGCAAAACCCAGTCCTCAGTGTACACAACCAAACATGATATTAAGTGGTGCATGTAAATGTCGGGAAAAAACCAAACAAAAATCCTTTAAAGACTATTTTGTGCATGCTTGTACTGTCTCTGCCTGTATTTTAGCATGCTTATGTATAACAGCCACATTTTGTATGTGAGTTCTGGTTACATCAAAGTTGGGCATTATACAAAGCACAAAGACTCTATGACAATCACTATTTCAATGGACAAAAGGAAAAGGAAAAGGAAATGCAGAAGGCTTCCAGCTTGGGATGGTATGAGATGTAAAATCAACTTTCCCACTTGCTGCCAGTTTGTCTACCACTCAGATTTTCTCTTAATGATTGCAAAGATGCCAGCTCAGTTTTTGAGTTACCAGTTGTATCTGCAGTTTCCATATTCCTTTATTTAAATAAGCAGAATGGTGAGAGAGGAGAAAGAGAAAAGGGCAAGCAGCAGGGTTAGAGAGAGAAAATGAGAAGGACATCATCATTACATTCTAATAATATACATTTGTTCACTGCTGATCAGTGAAACAGTGTAGTTTCAACTGTGAAAGTGTGCTGGGGCAGGAGCTTTGCATTGATATCACAGAATCCATGAACCACCTCTTCTCAGCTGCTTTACAAGGCACTGAAACTCACAATGGATCACCCAGGTTACCCAGCCTGTGCAGTAGTAAGTTTTTTAGCTCATAGTGCACAAGTATTATAAATAAACATAAGATTCATGTGAAAATTAGGAAAAAGGGAGAATATCTTGCATGTAAAGACTTAAAATTACTCAAGAGGGCTGTCTTTCATGTGGTAGACCAGTCTCTGTAGTGATTTATTATGGTAGACAGGTCAGATTCTCTATATGGGCAATACTTCTGCAAATATGGAATGTACTATTTATGCCATCATTGAAAAGTGAAATATGGAGAAAGTGAGGGGGGTGTACATGTGTTTATTTGTACTGATTAATACTTAGAACGTGGTTTTCTTTCTGTTCCCTTGTACTTCACATATACTATTGTTCATGAATGACATTTTTCTTAATCATGTTTGTTTCTTCTCAATCCTTAGTCTGAAAGATCAGTGACACAGTGGAGTTGTACAATGACTTATCTGCACTCTGAAGCTAAATGCTGAGGATAAAACTGCTGGGGGCCAAATACTCTCTCATGTCTACACTGTGGAAGAAAAAACCACAAGAATACAGTTTTCAAGAGTCAGATTGCAGTGGCTTCAGAGGTAGAATGTAGATGTGGGGCAGTGTTTCTTTGTCCCATCCCAGCCTATCCCAGCCATCTGACCACATAGTGGCCGTGTACATTGGGAACACATGGCCCACCAAAGCAGAGAGCAGCCATTCTATCTGGTTGTTGCCCTCTCAAGGGATGGAAATTAACCAGCATGCTTTACACTTGCAGTTTTTTATCCCCAGTAAGTTGTGAATTGAAACATTAGTGTGAAAAGAACTAAACCCAACCATCTTCAGATATTTTCAGAGTTATGTGGAGACAGTGGTGTTTTCTGGACTCTCATTCCCAAGGTATTCTGCTCCTCAAAAACTAGCAGACCCACCCCATAACAGAGCTGTTGTACCGATCTTGCCCCTGTCATTGTGTGCCCTTTACTTTCGGAGGCTGTTGTTTGTGGGTTGGGTGCATGAAAAATCCTTGTGTGGGCATTTGTTCAGCTGTTCGGTGCTGTGTAGCACATTAGCTTGACTCACGTATAACCAAAAGAAGAGGGAATCCTGTGCTCTTGTACTGTTAACTCTTTGCCTTATAGTAAGCCCTAAACCTTTGTGCTATGTTGCAGTGCTAGTGAACCTGCTGCCCAGAGACATTATCATGTCAGAGCTGAGCTGAGTGAAATCCTCCTCCTCCTTTGTATTTTACCTACCTCACAGGGGTGTTGTGAGGCTTGACTAATGTTAGCAAAGCACTTGAATATCTTCTTATGAAAGGCATTTAAAAGTTAAAAGTATTATTTTATGCGGTTGACCAAACTCAACTTTAATGCCAGTATGTAGCGTCACATTTTTAATTTCTACTGAGAAAAATCACATGCAGACTTTTTTTTTTTTATAATAAAAATGCAAGCCAAATACTATTCAATATAACCTCTACCCTGTAATGAAGGCCAAAATTGTGATATCCAAAGAGTGTACAGAAAGCCAAGCCCTCAAATACTAATTGCTTGGAGGATTTCAGAGAACAGAAGAGTGTGAAATGGTCTGTACCTTTACAATTTTATTCAGTATTGTCTTTCATGACTTTTCCAGAGCCGCAGATTGAACCACATACCTTGCAAGTTGCACATAAAAGTTTCTGGTCTTCCCACTGATAACAATATGTTCATTATAAGTTCATTACAGCCTGTGTGTTCTACACAGTGCACAGAAATTCCCACTCTTGCTCATTTGGATTGAATTTCTTGCACATTTAGCTGGTGTTGGATGTAAATTGATATTTTAGTGGCCTTGAGCAACTGGTCTACCACAGATATCAAGTCCTAAGTGTATACAGTATACATACCTGTTGATGTGTTGCTTATAATTGCTGTATTCTAATAATACTAGTATTATTGCTCTAAGGTTGAACTGGCCTTTCCATTATAATTCTCTATTATTTTATTTTCTATGTTTTGTATTTTGCTGTTTCACACTGAATCAGGATTAAATTTAAATGGATGAAATCTAAAAAATCCCATAACTGTTTTCTGCAATATTCAAACATTCTCCATTTTATTAAACGTCTTTATAAACCTTTTTTAAAGAAGTTTCACACAGCTCTGTGTTAAAGAATAGTTGATTCCTCATGGAAAGTTCTAATACAACTTGCTTAGAAAAATCTATTTATCATATTGATTTTCTTTCTCTTTTATCAGTCTTTTTCTTCCCTTGACCATGTCTAAAGGTGGTCCTCATTTTTATGATTTGGATTGTGATTAGGAAGCCAAATACTCTATACTTTTCAGCATCTTCTAATCCATTGTTTGACTTTGTCCTTTCTATTGAGAGGAGATTGTGCAAAATGTGAATGCTGTGTGGACATGGACATGGGTGTCATTTTATAGAGATTTGATGAGGGTAGAATCTCTAATCAGCCTTTGTATAACTCAGGATCCTTTGTAGTTATTAATTGATATGGTTTCCTAAATCATATAGCAAGACATATGAATAGATATGATTTTATGCAGGCAAAACAAAATAGTTACTGTATTTTTATAAAATTGTCCACTACAAGTATCTGGCCTATTACTTTGTAGCTGGTAGAATTATTCATGTGTCCACTGCTAATAGCTGTTAAAATGCTAGTAGCTGCTGATTGTGACAAGGGCAGAACACTGTGAAAGCATTCTTCTGAAATGATATGTCACTTCTGCTATTACTGGGAGTACTTGGACATTAATTATGATAAAAAAACTTCATGGGTTCTCAAGTGCATCTAAATTTGTGACCTTTGATTATCTTTTCAGTGAATATAACAAGAATTCTGATATTACATTGGAAAGTGAAGGTGAATTTTGTGTCGTTTTTGGTCTGTTGTAGATATTCCACTGATCTTTAGAGTGCCAAAGGAAATATGCCCTGATGCAGAAGGGTGCTTTCACAGCAAAGATCCTGAAGCATACAATTAAGTCTTTAGTAGTGAAGACTTCATTAAAAAATGAAAAGTGCATGTGAGTATATGTGTGTGTGTGTGTGAGTGAGTGAGTGAGTGTGTAAAATCCTCCATAGAGATACTTTTCCCATAAAAATTAATTTGGATAGAATAAAACAAAGCCAGTATTTGCAGGGGAGGGTGCCTTTATTTAAATACTTGTATAATAAGGTTTTGGTTTTCCACATGATCATAAATGATAGTGAAAATAGACTTTGAGAAAAATGTGCAACTTTTTCTTCGAGGAAAATGGATGTGGTTTTGAAAACTGCTAATGTATATAATCAGCTTATACTCTTGCTATGAGTACTCACCATATCAGGCTGCCTGCCCTAAGCAGGATATATAGCCACAGTATATATCAGTCAGTATGGGCATGAAGGAGTAAAAGAACCATCCAGCTGTGGAGCAGCCTGAAGAGAGAAGTCTCTTTGCCCAGCTGTGGATGGAGCAGTCAGAAAACTGCTGGCTGTATCACATGCCACTGCTGCCAGACCACCTGGGCTAGGAAAGCAAGTGGGAACCACTGAAATACAGAAAGGCTCCGTCCAACTTTTTTTCAGCTGTATGGAACAGGCAGAGGGTCCTTTGGCTGAGTATGGGTTGTGGGTGATCTTCAGAGATGGATGTCATTGCCTTGTGCTGCAGAAAGCAAAGGTCCAGCTAATGAACCTGCACTGCTCAGAAAAATCATAAGCCCTGAGCTCTGGCCATCCCAGCTGAAAAGTGCTGACCAAAATGTTTGTAAAGGTCTAGAATATTACAGTGTCCCTTCTTCAGAAGTATTTCGAACAGTCAAATATTTAATTATCTCGTATGAATAGGAACACAGACACTCTTTTTCTTTATGATGTTTTTGTTAATATTTGAAAGTGTAACAGGAATTTCCTGGGCTTTTTTCTAACAGGTGGGTTGGAAGGATGTACTAAAAATTATTTGTGGTAATAATTCTAGTAATAGTGGTAACTGTACTCATACCATAAAAAACCCTCAAAAACCAAAGAACAAACAAAAAACCGAAAAACCACCAATCAGATGCCTGCGTAAACCTGTATGGCACCAGTGACGGTGCAGCATCCCTTTTGCATACAATAATCTAAAAAATTGGCCACTTTGTTTCTCATATGATTCTGCAAGGTTCTGCCAGTCTTAATACCAGTTCTGAAACTCAGTGAAACCACTCTGACTTGAGCAAGTAGTCTGTGATGACATGAGTAATTTTGTTTTCAGTGGGCAAGAAGGGAAGAAAGGATTTTTCACCAAAGTAAGGCCATATGCCCTCATTAGGCAGGATTTTGAAATCAAGTATATTTTGAAGAATGTGGTTAAACTTAGCTCTGTATGGTGTCCTTGCTGACAGTGGAGGGGCATTCTTGATCTCAGAATATGGTAACACAGTTGAGACTGGAATTTAAAAGACATACGGAGGCAGTTTCATTGAGATGCGTTTAAAGAGAATCACCCACATGAGAAGTGCTGTGAGTCAGACCAAATGTAATTTCTCAGAAGAAAAGGCATTTATATTTGACTGATTCTTAACTAGTGAAGTAAATGTGACCTTGCCAAACAGAATTGCAAAATGCTTTGCTTATTTCATGTGTATCATTTCCTGCGAGCATCAAAGCAGTGCTGGTAGAGAACACAGATGAGCAGCTTTGCGAGTGCAGAGGGGCCGTACTGCAGCAGGCAGTCACGAGCCAGGAGGCTCTTGCCAGTGTCCCAGTATTTTCTGGACAGTGTCACTTGGATTTGTTTGATCAGGATAGCCGTGGTACAATGGACCAGCCCAGCAGCCAAGATGCAGTATCAGTTCTTTGTGATATGTTTCACTCCACTTAATATGTTGGTTTCTGTAATTTCAAAATAATCTGCAGCCAGACTGGTGGAGCATGTGTGGCTGCAGAGCCTCTGTTGGTGCCCAGTGAGGTAGATCCATTGAAGTGACTGATGTGAATTCCAGCTGAGGATCTTCCCCATTGCTCCCAAAACA
This sequence comes from Pyrgilauda ruficollis, assembly GCF_017590135.1. Classification (NCBI taxonomy): domain Eukaryota; kingdom Metazoa; phylum Chordata; class Aves; order Passeriformes; family Passeridae; genus Pyrgilauda; species Pyrgilauda ruficollis. The sequence continues at coordinate 7,344,345 of NW_024518095.1, forward strand.
GCCCTGGAGGTGGCACCTCGGTTGCTGTACAGGATGTTTCACATATTTGTATCTAGGTTTCAGTAGCTCATATTGGATGACAAATGTTTTTCGTTTTCCTTTAGCTTTTCATTAGAATAACACTTTGTGATTGGTTCCAATATGATAAAGCTTTACAATAGTTTTGGAAAACTGTAGAATACTGTGCTGTGAAGAGTGTGGCTACTACTCTGTCTTTTTCCTGCAAACAGTAGATTTCAGCAGAGATGGACTTTCCTGGACTTAGACACTCAGTGAAGAAAAAACAAACTCTGACCATTTCTAATGGAAAAATCATTGTAATTACTGTATAACTACCCTGTATAAAGACAGCTTTATTATCTGTGTAAATGTAATTTTGCTATGTTGCTGTTATGTTTGAGAGACAGTAGGCTTTGGTGTGGATGAAACGTACAGCCTTATAAAAACAGAGATTGTATCTCCCTGTCTGATGTTTTACTGAAAGGTGTTCTGTTGCTGTATTTATGCAGAAGATAAATATAAACTAGTTCTCTGAAAACTAACTACACACACATCAATGACATAAATGAATCATATTATTGAAAAGAAAGGATTGATGATAAATTTCAATATTTTTCCAAGACTCCACATGTAAGATGTTTTGACACCTTAAGAGGAAAGAAGTCATCCTGCAGCTGTTAATGCTAGTTAAAATGGATGAGTCCCTCTGTTAATTCTATCTCAACCTTAGATTAATTCTGAATACTGTAATTAGAAGAACATATTTTTCCATCTATTTTTCTCAGATCTGTACTCTTTGGAATTCAGGTTTTTGTCATGTAAGAGGTGTCATGTAAACTAAGTCTGTTTAGGAACAGTTCACCAGTGTTTTCACATAAATGTCTGTTTGCCAGATCAGAATGCCATTTTCGTATAGAGAAATTACAGATGATTGCATAGTACTACATTTCTCTTTCTGTGTACCACGTGTACAGGCCTGTATGGCTTTTCATTCTGGACATTTTGCTCTGAAAAATTATTCATTGGTTATTTGTATTTATAGATCTTACCCAAACAGTTCCAACTCAGCAAAACAGTTGGATGTAAGGCAGGATGTGAGGCTGTGTTGACCAAGAGTCCACCGTATATATACAAATCTGTAGGCAGTTCCACTGATGTCTGTGGGATTAATCATGCACTTCAAATTAATGTATATTCACTGTAAGCTCCTGCATATGACTGAACAAGTATTTCTGGAATGTGATTTAGGTTGAAACCTGTTTCTGCACAGGTGCAGTATATGGTGATATGTTTTTGCTGAATTTAAAATTACAGCTTTATATAGAGCCAACTACTCTCTCTTGTTTTTCTTTTTTCCACAGAAAAGTATATATTTTGCATATAGAAGGGAGATGTTTACTGATTCTCAGTATATCTAAAATGCCACACTGAACAAAGTTTTTCATTTATTGGAACCTTCTAGGCTTTTTGAATAAAAGCAGAATTATTCTTACAGTGCTAATTAGTGAATATAGAATTAATCAGAAATTGAAACCATTAGCCAAATAAAATACATGAATTTCTGAGAACAGTGTTTTTTGTTACATGCCTTTAACAATGATTACATAAATATGGGACCGCTGTGTGAATTTTTATTCCTCTCTAGGACTGAGTAAATGGAATTTCTTTTTAATAGAAACTTGATCTTCTGTATTTTAAGCAAAACAAATTTGAATTTTGTCTCTGATAATAAAATTTTGTATAGTAATGTGTAATTCATCACTGTCTTAATTTTCTGACATGGAGACATGGCTATGATAAATAATGCCCAACCTTTTGATTGTGTTCCCATTTCATTGAGATAACAGTTTAATAACTGAATAGATACACTGATGTTTTACAATGAAAACCATGCAAGAGAAGGTATTTTTTGACATGAGGAATTTCTCAAAACATATTAAAATTCTGGGACTAGTAGAAAGCAGAGAATCAAAGAAAAATACAAAAACTGGGCTTGGAGGTACTCTTAGGCACTTCAAGACTGACAGGATTAAGAGTGGAGAAAAGAGCAAAGTCTCTTGTGCTTTTCTAATTATGTAAATTTTGAATAAACAAAAAGATCTTTTCATTGGTAAAAGTGATTTCAACTAGAATGCAGTTCAAATGACTTTTTAATAGAGTCCTTGAATCCAGGCTATTATTTTCCTTTTTTGAAGAACAGTTTTCAGTAACAATGAGATGTGAAATATGTGCAATTATTTACCCATTGGATACAATCATGTTCCCACTGAAGTCAATTGGAGCTTTGACATTGACATCACTGGGAGTAAAAGCCAGCCCTGTATTTTTCAAAATACAGTTTTCAATGCCAGAATGCCTTTTTTCTTTAACAATAAAGATGTTTTTTTCTGCATTGCACATCTTAGTCTGCTGAAAAGCTGAAGGGAATTTTTAAGGTTCTGAATTCACAAAGCACAATAGGCAGCTTTGATGCTTGGAACTGAAGTAAGCAGAGCTGAGGCCTAAATTAGTATGTTTATAGTACCCCACCTTTAAACACTTCACTGTACTATACTGGGGCTAGAATGTCAAACATCCAATATGCATTATGTCAGCAGAGTATGTAAACGTAACTTTCATACCGCCTTTTTTTCCCTATGTTAAGGTCTGGATCAGGAGTTCAGCAGGCCTAAGGAGTTGGCTTAGGGGCCAACAGAGAGCTTTCACATTAAGAGGAGATAGTGGAATGTAAGATTAAGTATGAGAGGCCAGGATGTACTGCCTGAAGAAAGGTCCTTGCCCCTCCCTTTTCTGCTACATGTCTCTCTCTGTGACTGTTGAATAAGCTGAGAAAAACGGCATGACCACCTTGGAAGCATCCCTGGAAGGATGTGAGGAGAGTGAAATGGCACTTCCCTCTGAAATCCCACTGGCAGCACATCTCCTAATCCAACATCAGAGAGAACATATTTGTTTCTCCCCAGTGTGGCCACTGCAATCAGCAGCACTTCAGTCTGGCTGAGATGCTTTCAAGTTGAACATTTTCATACAAGGCCAAATGAAGAGCTGTTTATTTGCTCTCAGCTCAGTGTCTTCAGTAAAAGCAGAACTTTAAAGGGACTCATTTTCTTTGAAAGCTCCTCAGCTGAGCTGCAGGGTGTAGGAGGAAAAGAAGCCCAGGGCCTTTGGCTTGTAAATTGACTTAGGAGTATTTGCTATCTTAATAACAGAAAATCAGCTTTTGCTGGCTAATTTGCTACTTCCTTCTATTTGTAGCAAAAATACATCTAGTTCCTTTAAGCAGCACCTTCAGCATGGAAGCCACCACTCAGAGTCGCAGTGCTACCAGAGGTACTCTGCTGCATATCGCTAGGAAAGTGGAAAGAAGCAATTCAGTGAGCTTATGACAGTCCCATCTTTTCTGAGAATTGAGCGCATAAACCTCATGTTAGGGAAACAGTATTGAGAGTGACATGACTGAGGCTGTCTTACAGATGGGATGGGAAAATGAGCACAAAGATATTTGTAAGAAAACTGTATTGAAGGTAAGTTACGTGAAGTAATGAGGGTGTGCTTGGAAAATTAAAGCTTCATTATGCTGAAACGTAGTCTTTGAGTTAGCATCCACATTTACTGTGGCCAAAATTGAATTAAATGAAAATTTCCTGAAAGGTTAAAAGGAGACGTGCTGCACCATACCAGTGGCTGTTTGCTTTGTGGGGCTGATGCCAAACTATACAAACTCCTCTCTATTTTTTGAAGCAGCAAATTAGCCCATACTCTCCTCTCTGTGTCGATTTGTCCAAAGCTAACCCATTGGAATCTGGACTAATGGTGCTAGGCTCATGAAAACTGCATCAGCAGGGTCATGGTGAGACTGGATCCTCATGGCACGCATTCCATATGTCACCTCCCACCCCATCTGACATGGTCCTGTTGCTCTGCTTCTCAGGCCACAGCAACTTGTAGGAACAGCAGGGAGAGCCCGGGTGAGTTTTATAAGGCTTTGCCTTTGTATTTTTGTAATAAGAAGGCTGCAGTGAGGAGACCAGGGCAGAAGAATCTAAGGGGCCTTGGTCTTCCGTGGTGTTAGCCTTCATTCCCTGATCCACCGAAGTGCCTCAATCCCTGCTGCGCTGCTCGGGCTGAGCAGCAGCATTAGGGCTCAAGCCCTAGTGTACCATTTTCATTATGTAGCATATTGGACCTAGAGTTAATTACTCATTGTACTGCTAGAGCATTATTTTTAGCAGGCATCATTTTGCTTACAGAACTTTTTCAGGAGTCATTTTGGCTGTTCTACTTACCGTCATTTTTGACCTGCTCATTGCAGAAGGTGAGGAGAAAGAGGGAGAGGATAATAAGATGCTATTACATGACATGTCTATTACAGTAATTCATTTCATGTGGCACGGAGCTGTTGCCAATGATAAATGCATGTTCCTGGTACAATTATGAGATGTACCTTGAATTTTTCAACAATAAAACTGTCAAAAGGTTGCAATAGGCACAAGTACAAATGTGAATCTGGCCCTTAAAAAGATGAAATAGTGTTTTTAAGAAATGTTACCATTTTTAGAGATGCGCTTTTAGATCCATTAACTCTTTACAGTTAATACCAACAGTGTAGATTGTTTCTGTTGTACAGTCATGGTTGTAACACATCTTTTTCTTATCCCACTCATCTGCTTGGCTTATTGGTATGTTTCAAGCACATTTTTATAGAGGTTACAGTAATGATGGAATAATAGAAGGCTTAGAACAAAATCAGCTTATATTTCCCTATATGTATATAAGTGGAAATCAGAGCAGTTCTATTTAAAATGCCTATAATGTTTTAGGTGGTTGATATCAAAAGTAGATTAAACCTAGTAGGTAAGCAACCCCAAAGACACATGCGTTCCTCCAGAGGAAACCATGTCAGTGTGGAGACCAGAGGCAGTTTGAGGAGGGGTTCTTTCTTGATTGTTTTCTGAAGATCTGTGCAGCTATAAAGGACAAGCAGAGGAAGATCCCGACTGAAAATTGGGACAAAAAAAAAGCAAGTGAGGAAAAACAAAAAGCCAAGACAAAAAAGCAAGAATGGGGACTGTGACTCTGGGGAAAGCTTACAGAGAAGGCACTTAAAAGTAAATTCTGAATGAAAAGACTAAAAGTTATGTACAGAGGGTTATTTCACATCAACAGGTCCAGTTAATGATAATCTCCAGTGGAACCACCATGATAGGAGAGAGCTGAATATTTTCACTGGACAAGATTAATGAAACATGCACTTTAAAATATTACTCCTGCAGTTACCGTCAGCTGTAAGATGTTATTTCTGCTTAAGAGAAATGCTGGTGGACAGTTACAGCTACATGTGAATGGTTTGAGAAGCAGTAAAAGGTCAAGACTTCCATAGTGCCTTGTTATGCCTGGTTTAGGCTGGTGAGCCCAGAAGCCTTGGTTAGGATTTCACCCAGTGTACTCTGCAGCTGCAGATTTTTCCCTTTAGTTTTAAACCCAATTAAGCCATAAACTGTACCATGTATCCAGAGTGCTTGTACCATATTAAAATACATGAACTGCTCAGAGGGAGCTCTTGCTTGAACTAAGTTTAGTTCACAAAATTCAGTAGGAGATAAATGGTTGACTCAGGAATTTTTTGTTCTTTTTCAATCTCCATATTGTAGACCGTATTTTTCAGGAACTCCTAGTTCAACCTGGGAAAAATAAATGAATAAAAAACTAATGACAAAATACCAGGATCATGGTTCATAAAAGCTCTCTCTGCATCTGTCTGTACATAATTCATTCTTCCATGACCTTGTCTACTATAAAAACTTCAAAGGCATGGATGGGGTTTGCATTTTGCTATTTTTGTGTGCACAGTAAATTAACATGGGTAAATATTTAGTTGATATAGCTGCATGGAATTTCTATGGAGGCTAAGTAATCAAAATTACACACATAGTAAATGGGAAAATGAAAGTCATATTTTTAAAATTACATGTGCAAATGCAATTGCATTTAAAAGCATTTCACTTATGTTCAGCAATTGTACTTTGTAATTGGGTGTAAAATGGTGCTAAATATTTTAAGTATCTAAATAATTTGTCTAGGCTTATAAAAGGATAGAATTCTGCAACTTCCCCTCTACATGTATTAAACTTACATCTTCTGATACAGAAGCTACTTTTCAGAAATTGGTGTAAACAACGAGATTTGCTAAAACGAAGGGATTAAAGGAAATGCATCATGTTAATTTGCTCTACAAACTTGAGCAAACTAAGTGTAGTTATGTACAGACAAGGGGATAAGCTCAAAACAGAGCTCACTCACTTTCAGTTGGGCAAGATTGAGTTTGTCTTCCTAATAAGTCAGTATATTCACTTCTGCATCACGCTAGCAACTTCTGATTTGTATCAGAGTTGGTGGCAGAAGACTTGTATCCAGTGGTCTGAAAGCACAGCACAGCAGGGACTTCCATGTGTCCTCGAAGTAATGATTCAATTAATGTACCATCCAGTCCTATGCTGGCAGAGCTAGAGAGATTTGAACAGCTGAGACAATGCAGTGCAATCTACTACTTCCAAAGAGCCTGGTTCCTACAGTGTGTGTCAGACTTGCTAAGTTTAGTTGTCTACTAGATAGATCAGCCTGCATCTGAGCTGGTTGTTGAGGATCCCTTAGTCAACATGGTGAAAAAAACAACCAATCTCATCATGAAATATGCAACTAATGTAGTAAGGTGGATAGAAATGCTGAATAAAATAAATTTTGTTAGTAGGATAATGTACATAGGAAATGTTAAGGCATAACCTGAAGTGAAAGATGAGCTTGTGGGAAAAACTTAATGACATTTACTGTTAATTAAATTAATAATTGAAGCCCAACTCAGGGGTTTGGACAGAACATGAATGTAGAAAAGCAAACCGTCAAGCTACAGGAGCCTCAGCAGGACTTTTGGATTTTTTTTCATAGAGATCTGTCACTTGTGTTAGATATGAAGCAATAAATCCCAATCAAAATATGTTTGAAGATAGACACTGTCTGTTCTGACAGATGACAATCCTCTGGAGTGGGTAATTGCTGCGGAGTAGAATAATTGATTCTTTGTTTTAATCTGATTTAAAATCAGATTTTTTTTAACCCTTTTTATTATGTGAGATACTGGCTTTTGTTCACTTTATTAGTATGTATTTAGGATTTGCCTGTTTATTGATGATATTACTCAAGAGCAGACTAGTGTAACTCCAGGACTGCTCCAAGGGCAGAGAGCAGATGCAGTCACTGAGCAAGGCTCTGGTTTGCTTCATTCATGAATAATATATTTTTTTCATGTGTCTTTGATCTCATGGTAGGGAAGATGTTGTTTGATACAGAAAATCCTTTATATTATGTTGTCTTTTCCGTTTGTAATGTCTTGTGTCATAAAAAGAGAAGTAGGTAGTATTTAAGCACTATGTAGTGGCAAACAATGATTTCTTTGTAGTGCAGCCACATGGCAATAAGTTATGAACAAGGTAGCTATAGAAAAAAGAAAGAAAAAAAGAAAGAAAAAAAGAAAAGATTGTAGGAATATAAAACAAATAAAACGAATACTCATGATTGTGAATAAAGGCATTGGATTTAAATGGATTAGCATGCAACTTTGATATGGGAAAAGGGCAGCAGACAGCTGGCTACTTAGTGAAGAAAGATACTGAGAGAGAAGTATGGAAGTGGAACAGTGCAGTGTCAATAATGTGGAGATTGTGTATAGAGATAAATTATTGCCTTTGACCAAGAAAAAAGCAGCTTTAGGCTGCACAGCCTCTACACATATTTCAAACCATTGAAATATGGTAGACAAGTGAAAGAATAGAAATGGAACAATTATTACCTACTACTGGGCTTCAGAAAATCGGGGGTGGCAATATGCAACAATTATGTATACTTAGGCAGCCAGAGTGTTGCCCTTTAATAACTCTTAATATTGATCATTAGGTTGTTAAATCAAAAGTGTTAGGGAAAAAAAGCATTTCTGGAGTTGGGGAGGATAATGAAAGCAAGAGCATTAAGTAGCATGAATTTACCAAGTACAGATGTTGCATGATAAACTGAATGATTGTTGTTTTTTTTTTATCTTTGCAAGATTATTGGATTATATCTTTGCAAGATTATTGCTAATTCAGACCAGTAGCTATCAGTTATTTAGATTTTCATAAAGCATTCGACAGCAGCTTTCAAAAGTAATTCAAATTGACCAGGAAACAAAGTTGTTCACATAAAGTGAAGTTGTCTGAAAAACTGTTAACAAAAGATAAGGAGGAGTGGCAATCTGTAAGACTTGGGTGACGTATCTAGAGGATATCTCGATTTCCTCAGATTTCAATATCTTGTTAATGATTTCTCAGAAAGGAAGGAAAAAGCTGCCTCTTAATGAAATGTACAGTGTGAGGGACTTGTTAACAACTGTGAGAATGGGGAAAATTTATGGGACCCTAAGTAAAGAATTTTATAATAGACAGGAAATAGGATTCAGCTCTAATTTTAGGCTAATTCTCCTGGGAAAAGTAATTCACAACCTCAGTTACTTAGTTATTCAGGAAAATGGAGAAACCTAAATTGTATCAGAGCAACGTAGTCTAGAGGAGCTGTCAGAGCAAAGCAAGTTCGTAATGAGTTGTAGTAGCAAAATGAGCAGGTACCATTATGGGATCTCACTGTAAAGCATAACTTGACTAAGCAAGGAATCTCTGTCTACCAATTTTAGTTTGACTACAATTGGATATAGCTTTTCATTCTCAGAAAGAATTTAAAAAATAGGAATGAATTCAGGGTGAGAAATAAGATTTAAAGAGATGGTAATTGATTCCTCCAATTACATGTCTCAGCTTGTTAATGAAATTCAGCCCTTGGCAAAGAGATCATGAAAATAAAATGTGTGTATGTATTTATCTGTAGGTATAAGAAAATTTAGAAAATTTAGAACATTTTAAATGAAAGACCAATCACTAAAACAACCTATGAGTGCAGTAAAGTGGAGGAAGTTTCTATGATTATATCTGAAGACAAGAAGAATCCTAATCCCTATAAGAAGAATATTTGCAGTGTTATCTTGAAGTCCATTGATCATTTATGTTTAGTATTTGGATCCTTACATCTGCTATGATAACATGGGCCTTTAGAAAAATAAAAAGGGCAAGGGAGAAGTGCCCATAGCTTAGCTGTCACAAATTTCATAGAATGAATGGGGTACATCTTCCAGGAAGAATAATGGGACGAAGGTAAAAAAAGGAATGCCAGACCCAGGTGAGTGGTCTACCTGCTATTGCCTCTCCAGTCTAAAAAACATTACAAAAGGCGAATCAAAATCAATAGTGGGTCAGATTTACTGCCCAGTCACATCTTTAAATTTCCCAATCTGCTGTCAGTTTGTGTCTCTAAAAGATGTTTGAAAAACATCAACCACCTTCACTTGCTAGCTAAAAGGTGTGTAGATTGACATCTGCTATTGGAAATGGATTGTAGCTAGCACTGTGAGCATCTTAAAAATGAGATAGTGATGCATAGATAAATCTGGTGACACACTACAATATTGCCCTCTGAAAGTGTGCAAGATATTCCTGGCTTGCTGCATATTATATAACATAGCCATTAAATGCAGATTATCTTTCAAAGGAGAGGCAGAGATTAATGAGTCAAACAAAAATGATTAATTAAATGAGCCTGATCAGACACACTTGCAAAATTAGCTAGCAAAGAGTTTTATAGAAACAAGAAATATTAGAGCTAGGTTGCTCAAACACAATTTTAAGAAGAGTGGCAATGCATATAAATATACATTATCACATTATAGTATTCTTATTATATTCTTTTTATTTTCCTGTCAAATGAATAATACAAAGACATTGCATGCTTTACTCTGCAAACAGAACTTTGGGCATGGATAAAGGTGACCACTTCCTCCTAAACTGAGTACTGAGACTCTGCTGGATTCTGATCCTGCACTGGTTCTTTCTCCAGTGGGGCTGGAGTCTTCAGTGAGACTCTATGCAAATCCAGAAAAGTCTTCCCTTGCAGTCAGGCCAGAGCAGAGCTATAAATCACAGCCACTGATTTGCTCTTTGTCTTTAGGCAAATCATTTATCCCTAGCAGAATGCAAGTCATTTAGCCTTTGCATAACAGTACTTTACCCCCAAGGGATATTGGGAGATCTGAGTGTTGAAAGGTGGAAAAAAGTTCAGAGAGTCGTTGGTAGGAGCTGGTTTTCGAATTCAAAATTTTCTTGTTTTAACATGCTGTGATGGGCAGGATGATTTGCTATGTACCACTCTTAATAAGCATTTCCTGCTCATATCTGATGAGATTTCCTTGTGTCTTGGCAAAGCTGTCACTGATGCAGTTGTTATCCAGCTGTCACTGATACTGACCTTGAAACAGAAGGTTAACACCTCCCCAACCTCTTTATGGCCATGCAAAGTGTTCTCCAAAAGGGTGCACTCGGTGCAACAGGGACATGGCTGGTCCTTGAAGCATTTCATGGGATACCCAGATTTCCGAGGCACATTTGTCAACACAGTGCAGTACTGTGGTTCCTCCAATCCAGCTCACAGCCTGGCTCTGCCTGTTTTGGTTTTTTTACCACTCCTCTGTAGTCGGTTTGTCAGCTTAAGGACAACACTGTTCAAAGGGACTGAGTGGCTTGTACTGCTTTCTCTCCCACTGGTACAAACTGCTCTATTGTCCCAGTCTTACTGATTGGCACAGTTAAGCAGCAATTTAAACTTACCTCTAATTGTTCTGTTTCAAAACTAAAGAAGGGATTTTGTGTCAGAAATCTTAGGTACTTTCTCCAAATCCATCAGTAGGCTGAATAAAAATAAAAGTCTACCAGCTCTATACAGCCTTTTTGTGGACATTCCTGGCTGCAGTAACAGGAGCTCTGCAAAAATTTACAAACTCTACTCATTAAAGACTGCCAAGATGCATTGCTGACACTACTTCAATTGCCATATCATCTGATAAATGGCTGCATAGTTCAGTGAGATTCTTTTGGTGAGGGAAATCAAGATATTGGCTCCACCAGACTGGATACAACCTCTTTATTTAATTTATGTAAATGTCTGAGATCAGTCAAATTCCCAGTGTAAGTTTCTGGAACTCCATCCATCACCATCACAATGTCTTTATCAGTTGATGCTAATGCTGCTGTTTCTAACTTGAAAGCTAAGAGAAGGTGTGAAAATTGATGGATAGATTAATAGCTGCTACCCTGGAGATTTCTTACTCATGATGGAGTTGGGGCTGACAGGTGTGTGGTGAGTGAGCTCAATAACATCCTGACTTGTGTTTGTAATTGTATTGCCTATTTTTCTTTTTTTTGTAATAGTTCAGCATTTAGCGTTAATGTTTCAAAATATTGTTGTAAAAGATCTGTGATCTTCTGCACTTTATCCAGAAGAACCAAAGGTAATATATTTTTTGAGAATGGGCAATAGAAATCACTGGAGAAAATGAAAATAATTCAGATGCTTGATCACTGGCAGAGACATTAGCCTTGAAGAATGTAACTCTAGCAATAAGAGGAACATACAAGATCTATGTGTGTCTGTGATGACTGCGGCACAGCTTAATTGACTTGGATGGTTGACCTTCCCAGATACCTTCTAATGCGAGGGATTTTCATTGTGCCTTACAAGGAAGATGGGAAGGACACTGAGGAATGTCTCTGGAAGAGTCAAAGCAGGGGAGAAGTGCTGCCACTGCAGTTTCCATCTGCTGGCAGAGACCTGAAAAAAGAAGTTTTAGCTGCAGGTGGCCTGCAATGGGGGGAGCTCCTGCCCGCTACCCTCAGAGAGGCACAGGGCGCCATCAAGGCTTGGGAGAAGATGGAATTAAAAAGCAGCTGCTTTAGTACTGTCCTTCTCAAGGCTCTTCTTCCTCTCTCCTGCCAGCAGTACCTGCCATCAGTTCCTGCTGGTGACTGGTGAGAATTGGCTGCGTGTGCAGACAGACGAGCTGTCTTTCATTGACACAGGATGCTGTGGGGAGTTGGGCTTGCTGCTGGCTCTGTCTGCACACTGGCTTCCCAGCCTTAGGGCTGGACACCCCTACAATTTGCCAAATAACTCAATAAAAAAGATGGCAGAGGTATATTTCTGCAGTGGAAATAGCAGTTAACCTTTTTTTCTGGTTCACCTTAGCTAATGGTATTCTTTTGATAGTTTCATCTGTTACTCACACAATTTTTGTCACAGGTGATTCCCAGGAGTTAATTGGTCCCTACAGCAGAAGAGAAACCAGTACAATTTTGGGAGATACCTATAAAATCTGTGTACATTTTCCCTTGGGAAAGATGGAGACAAAGAAATCCAATGGCAGAGCACCTCTTCCAGAGTTGTGGTTCTCTTTTTCAAGCCAGAGTGTCTTGACAAAGCAGCAGTAATTTCTGTGGTTAGTGATCTCATGGGAAGAGCAGTGCCGCCTCATCAGAGAAACACTTCAAAGCACTATCAAAATTATGATAATTCCCTCATTTAAAAACTCTTTCTGGCTTCCTATCAAAGTGTATGCTTACACTGTAGCTACACAAGTGTTATTATAGATAGCTTTAAGCTAACTATGTCACTTTCATAGCAGAACAAATAAGTGGATACTTTTCTGCCTGCTGCCTCGGAACCAAGGTTCTTCAGACTGCTCACAGGCAGTTCTCACATGAAGTTTGCAATCTTTAGTTCATATTTCTAGAATAATCTAGTCTAGCTTCATACTATAGTAGTTTTCATGTTCTTAATTGAATCCTTCTTGTTCCAGAACCTCTGGGGAAGACTCATGGCTAGAAATTACTCTCCTCAAGGACTCACATGCAAATATTATAATTTCAATTAATGCCATTTCTGCTTCAGGGTAAATTCAAAGATATGTTTTTGGGGCTAGTCTTCAAGGAAGTTCATTCACGTTTTGTGAAGTGCAGAAAAGCCCTAGGCCACATTTTCTTTTTGAAAGACCAAGAGAGCCCATTGGATATTTATAGCCTACAGGAACAAACACCTGGTGAAGGCCATGTGTTGCAGTCCAAACTTCCCAAAGGATGGTAGGTGTCTTTGTAGCTGATGACTTATTGCCTCTTCAGGTAAGATGATATTATGTCTGCAGTCATTAAAGTGTTCCCAATGATTGGCATTATCAGGCAAAACCAATTCACCAAAAGAACGTTATCTGCCTCCAGGAGTAATATTTTAGAATATTTAATCACAAGCAACACAGACAGCAATTGTCTTTTAAGCCAAGATGGCGAAGTAAAAGTTAATATAGTAATTTTTCTCACATCGTAAGCAGGCACATTTAGCAAAGGAAGACTGTAATTTTCTATCAAATAACTTTGATCAAGAATAATGGCTTTCCTTCCATTTCCCATGTTTCTTCAGGTCTCCATACTTTCTGTAAAAACTAAGGTTTTAATTATATTCTTCTTCCCTAGAGAAGGACTTTTATGAAAAGAAATCTTGAGCCTTGCAGCACTTCAGCATTATACTCTTACTTCCTATTATTAGTGTAATTAAACAAGTCAATTTCACAGAGCCTATGGACACATTTTTATTATATATTGCAGGGACTCCAGGAGCAGATCCTAGAGAGTTCTTTCCACAGGATTCTTTATGTATTCTCTCTTCCTTCTTTGTCCATATAACGGGACTCTAATAGAGCAGTTTTCCAAGGGAGTGCTCTACTTGGCTTTTGTTGGGCAAAACCATCATGACATTCAAAGGAAGTTTTTAGGCTTGTCCTACTTCTTTCCCAACAAAATTAATTGTAAATTTCTCTTTATTCTCTGGAAGCAGAGTTATACAAAACGACTACCATCTAACTTGTGAATTCTGAGCAGCTTGCTCAATCAATATTTATGAAATGTTCAGTCCTAACAGTGAATTATAGTCAAAATAAGTGGTAGGCCTAAAATGTAATATTTTTGAATAGTAGACATTTAATCAATCAGAGAAAACAATGAGGCAAAATAATGAGTGATTGAAGTACTGTACATGAATCCTTTTAGTAGTCTAATTAAGCTAAAAGTAATAACACAGTCTTTGTCAAGCTTGTCAGCAACAAAATGCTAAACCTCAAGAATCAAATTTCACATTCTCCATCACATGGTGCAGAAGAAATCAAATGAGATAAATTACAACCTGATGTGCTAAAGGAAGGCACCTGTGGGATAAACATACCTCCATATTGTCACAATACAGCACTGCACATTTTTTCCATCACATTAAAAATGCATAACATAGAAAAAAGGATGTCAGCTGGCAGAATTAGATTTCAGGGATCAACTTCTTTAAGGAAAGACAATTTGTGCTGCAGTGTGCCACATTTTGAGTGATCTGAGTCCTGACAGGAGAGAATAAAAATGCAGTCAGCAGCAGTGGCAATATATTCCACTACTGGTAGGATAACAGAGCAAGAAGAAGCAAAGTGTTTCAGAAGTTCAGGTAGAAGTGTGAATGCATTGCAAATATTTATCACCATGTTACAAAATGAGTTATTTTGGCATACAAGTCAGAAAAAATACTTAAACCAAAAGAAAATGAAGGCTGAAATCTGGCTTCTTGGCTCATAAAAGGATTGCTATAATTTTATTTTGTCCATTCTACATTATAGAAAATTACATATGGTAAAACAAAACTGAAGTACTGTCTTGTCAGGTTGAAATGCCAAAGAGTTGTTCATCACAGAGACATGTACAAGGGAGAACAATGATTTGGTTCAGAATTACATCACGTGAAGTATAGAGTGTTAAAATGTGACACAGTGAGTCACTGGCTAAGGCTGACAAGTTGTGTGGGGGTGTGTGTGGCTGTGTGTTAGGGGCAGCAGCTCTATATGGAGAGACTGGACCTATGCAGCAGGAAATTTATTTCTGAGTAGCTCAGGTCTGCTGCCATGGAATAAATGCCTGTTAGCTGCTGAAGTGCATCTTCTGGCTCAGTTTCCAACAAAAGGAATCCAGGGAAAGCTTTCCCATATGAAACCCTCATATGAATCAAAGAGCAATAAAGTTTAGGCAAATGATGGGAAATTCTCTTGAAAGGGCTCTCATCATAGGCTGCTTGCATATGCAACTGCTTTGAAAAATTAAAACCATAAAAGGCACAACATATTAGCAGAATAATTAGAGCACAAAACCATTCTGTCACTGATCTTATTCATAGTTACCAAAACAAGAATAACACAAATTAAAAATTAGTTTTAAATTTAAGGATCTAAATCTATACAGAATAAGTAATCACATAATCCCCCCTAAAACTGATAATAAAAAAAACTCTTAAAACTTATTTTGATTTTATATAGAGAGGAAGTTTAATGTCAAACTTTGATTTTTTGTTGTGGCTGTGTGTTGTGAAGTTGCTTAGCACACTTAGAGTTTAATGCTATGCAAACATGGACAATAAAAAAAAATTGAATTGATCATCCAGCCTTTTCATCGTTAAATGAGAAAAATTCAATGCTGTTCATCTGATTGTAACGTGAATATCTAAATTAGGTCAGGTGCTCATATATGTTTATATGTTTCACCCATGTGACAAGACTAGATAATCAGAAAGGTACAGAACGGATGAGTACAGGTATATAAGGGGAGATGAATATCAATTACAATATCCTAAGTGTTCAGAATATTATTGGATCTTACCTTGATGGTTCATAAATATGTTTTACGTAGGCATTGCTTGGTGTAAATGTAATGGACCTTATGATTTTTATGTCTGTCACCATTTATTTATACAACATCTTTTGATATCAGATGGTATTAAACCAGGATGAAAATATTATAGAGGGCAGAAAAAATTCATTTATGTTCAAACTACTGCAATATTGTTTTATTGTTCACAGTTTTCAAATTAAACTCTAAGACCCATTTTCCCTCAGTTAAGCACATGAAATGAGAGGTGCAAAAATGTAAACGAGTATTTTTTTAGCTGCTGATCCTCTCAAGTAGTAACAAAAGTAGTGTTTGTCTTTATTTTTATATGATTAGGAATGAGATTGTTCTGAATCTTCAAGTAATGTACACACACACTCAGGAATTACCTCCACAATTCACTCTGGATTTGCTCCTTCACTCTCTCTGGGTCAGAAGGTGCTTTCATTCACCACCAGCTACAATCTCCATGACTGATACCTCCCTTGATGAGGGCACAGAGGAAATGAGGTCCTGAGCCCTTTTGGAGCTTTCTCATAAAGGATTCAGGAGGAAATAAATTATGTCAAGGTCAAAAGTGACTTTTCCATGACTGCTCTTAATTTTTCTAAAGATTTTTCCTCTGAGGATGACGACTCAGTTTCTGAAGTTGCTGGTGTTTGAGGGCCTTGCAGAAAATCCACACAGTTCTTCAAATGTGCCATCTTCTGTTGTTGTTTTAAAATGCCTCTGTGGGAGATAACTCAGTCAACAGTTCAACCTGGTTTCCAAGAAACCTTCACATCTTGGATGATGGAGTATAGCCATCTTCTGTGTCTAGGCTGTGCTCACACTGGTAAAAGCATTTGCACCAGGGAATGGTAACTAGCTTCCAGGCAAAATCCCACCTACTTTTATATTCATTCTCATTTTTCTATAGACTGGGTTCATGTCTCCTGTGGGCTCTGGGTAGCATGCTTATGGCTCCAGGAAATAACTGCTTGTTTGCTTTGTTCATTTTGTTTTGTTCAAGGAAAACATCTGGAGTAATGTGAGGATTTTGTTCCAGCCTGCCAGACTGCTCTCATTTTCCTTTCTGTCAGGCCCCCATTAGTGTACTATGGGTCCTAGGGCAAGGCAGGGAGATGCAGGAGGAGTTTGAGGGAGTGCAAGGTGTTTTGAGCTGGTTTTTGAGGGTTGAGGTAGCCAAAGCTGGCTGATCGTGCTGATGAACTGCAGGCTATATCCCAATCTGGCTCCTGCTCTGGAGTCACTTCACTTCGAAGAAAGAGTGACCTAAGGCACAGAGATACAGTTTGTGCAAGATCAGGGGGCCTGGGAAGGAGCTGGGGAGGTAAATTATCTGACAGGTCTGTAACTTTTGGCAAGGAGAAAAATGCACAAAAAGGCTGATAATTATGATAACAATTGAAGTGGATGCTTCAGAAGGGCAACAGAGTTACAGCTGTAATGACAAATTATATCATCAAAGTAAGGTACACGGGATGAATTTCTGCTTTGATTTTAAGCAGGAGGGCACAGCAAGAAGTTATGGTCTTTTATACGTCATTATAATTATGCAAAATCATGTTATAAAGTCTCCATGCATTTACACTGCAAAAGGCTGACATAATATAGAAAAAATGCTGCTGGTTTTGGAAAGATGTTCTTTCTAGGTTTTCGGTGGTTTTGGTTTGAGTTTTTTTTTAGGTTTTTGTTTGAATTTTTTTGTTATTTGTGGGCATTGGGTTTGTTTATTTGTTTGTTATGTTTTGTTTTGGATTTTTAAATACAATATTATAATTTTATGCATTCTAGGAGTATGGGATGCAATTACACCATTAAACATGAAAAAGCCCAGTGATGTATTTGCTTAGTTATAGCACACATATTGCCAAGGGATGGGGGATAACTCTATTGTTTTTCTTCTGTATGATGCAATTAAATTTTCTTTTCTGTACAGTGCAAGCCCCAACGGTTTGCCAGTCCTCACTGGACACTTTGGGAAATTACTAGAATGTCAATATTTACCTCTTTTCTACCAATATGTAGCAAAGCCAAGATGTCCTTGTGTATAAGCGTGTGCATGTGTGTACGTCAAACAATACTCTGCAGTGTATAAGGGCTAATCAGCTACAGAGCTTAAATTGAATATTATTTCCTAAGAGAGCAAACACTGTAAATAAAGTGTTTGTGCAGAAGATGAACTCAATCTCATCTTAAATAGAAAAAAAAACCAAACCCAAGGATATAAAAATATATAGAATAAGACAGTGACTTTCCCAAAGGAGATGTGAAAGGGAAAGACAATAATACAGATTAGCCGGTGTTTGTAATTGTATTAGTGTGAGTAAGTATTTCTCTGCATGTTAATGAGAGGCTAAGAAGAATGCCCTTTGCGATGTGATCCTATTTCCTCTGTAGAATGAGAAATTACAACCACAGCTCTTTAATTTGATACCCTAAGGAGGTTTGAATTCGAGTCCTCTCAGAAAGATCAGAAAATCTTAGCATGAGTGTTACACTGGTAGGAGCAAAGAGGAGGAGATAAAGCAGGGAGAGGAGGGCTATGTGCTTAATTTTAATGAAATGATGCATGTTGCATTAGACAAGGTAGACATGACGGGAAAGTCCAATGTAATCTTTAAAAGCTTTCCAAATGTATTTGACATAGCCTTTAATTTTTAATGAAAATATTATGCATACTACAGTTTTCTATTTTATGGATTCAGTAGAGCTTTAGATAAGTAGCACTCTTGAATAAAAGTTGTCACCTTAAAAGGAATCTAGATACCCTGTTCCTTTCTATTATTTGCTTTTTTAGTCTTAATTGTGTCATCAAATATACAGATTTTGCATCTTTTCACTGCCTTGTCTAGAAACAGTATGAGGGATATCTTAAGCAATTTCTTTGGAAATATACCTTTAAAGAGTCTTTGTACTTATTGTCACTTCCAGACCTCACTGAAGTAATTGCCAAAAGTCCCACTGATTTTGCTGGACTTTAGATTAGATCCTGTATGATCTTGGAAAGGTGCTGTAGTATGAAAGCCTTAAGACATATACTGTACAGCTTATCTAACCTGCAGGTATACAGCAGGATCACACAGACATACCATGGCAATTGAGGAGCAGTAGATTGGAGCAGAATAACAAATAAATCAAAGTGAAATTATCAGCTGAACTGTACACATTGTCCTGAATGCACAGAAACTTTAAATGGACGGGTTTAAAAAGTGAATTTTTAAAAATGCTATAGACTCTGTGTATATATATATATATATATATATATATATGCATGAGTCTAATAATATGTGATTTGTACTTACGTAACTCCCATGCTTCCACAAATCCTCTGCATGTCAGATTGAATGGTCCCTATAATTTTAGACAATTTTTTTTTCTGATAAAATATATTTTACTAAAACAACACATTTTGAAATAGTGTCTGACTGCTTTGATGTGGAAGCTATGAAGCACAGATTAGTGACCCAAGCAGGGAGAGAGTAATATTACATAGTCATGCCTCTTAAAATTATGAAAGACTTCTAAAAGAAGAAGTTCGGGCCCTAAAATGGTAATGGGTCTGATAATCACTATGGCTTTGGGCATAGAAGTGCTGCACAGTACAGCCATGGCACAGCAGCTCCTTCAGTAGGTGCTCAGGAACTCCCCTGTCGATCCATACGATGATGTTTGCCCTCTTCTATATTCCCCTTTGGCTAACAAAATCCATGAAAGAAATTTTCACCAGTAACCAGTGTGTTCTGAGTTAACACGTTTCCTGTCCCCAGTTCTGTGCAGCTTTATTGGCCTTTATTTATTGTAGTGTATCTACAAGGATGAGAGCTGTCTGAAGGGGTTTAGGAAGCTGGGGCTATTCCTACCCTTGCCGTTCCAGCTCTTCTTCCAACCACAGTAGCCTTGCAACTTTGTTAGGCATGCCTGCACCCTCCTCCCCCTGGGCTAGCTCAATTGCCCTACCCTTTCAACCACATAAGTGGCAGCACAAGCTCTGGTTGGCAGAAGCCAGGGAGGCAGGGAGCCATGAGTGCTGTTTTACCCTTCCTTAGCCAAGTGGAAAGCCAGGAGTCCTGAACGGCTCTGTGCTTGATGAGAGCACAGCTGACGGTGGTGCAGTCCCTTTGCCAAGTTGCTCTTGCCTGAAGCACCAGCTGACTTGCCAAACCTCATCTGGATTTTTTTCTGCATCCTACCTTTCCTCTGCAGCAAGCTTTTTGATAGGGGTGGCAACATGATTCAGAAATTGTAGCCCCCAGGGAAAAGTAATAATACAGAGGGGAGAGAAGCGGAGACAAAGAATATGTCTGTAGATTACAGACAGCTCAGCTATTCCCATCTTCAGATTGGATATCACTTATGTCTCATACTTGAGCATTTTTCCAGACTGATCTGACCAGGGAATGAGGTCTGAGGAATAAGCATGGGGCCAGGCAGCACAAGCAAGATGTGTCCTGGATTTGGGTCTGGCAACACTTTGGCAAAATGATTGTAAACACAGCTTTTCAGTGGTCACTGCAATATATAAATTGGGAAAAAGTAGAAAAGAGAGAGAATTAATTCATCGTACAGTGGAGCAGAAAACTCACATCTGTCCTTTATACAAGCCAGTACACCCCATTTATTAATGCTGTTCTCCGCACTGACGGGTCTAGGCAATTAACTTCCCTTGACTGGCTTCCCCAGTGTGAGGAAGGAGACAGTATGTTTATCTTGGGAACATATTGATTTCTTTTTTAAAATTCTCAAGTAAATTGTGTAATTTTCAATATGTTAGAGGCTGGAAGATAAATGCCTGGTCACTTGCAATAATTAAGGGATGAACTTAATCCTCTAAATTCTGGGCTGAAACCCCTTAAAATGGAAACAAGTGAAAGGCTATACCGGGTAAATTGAATTTTGTTTTTTTGAGTCTGCAAATTAAGGTCTAGCTTCCAAACTCTAGGCAGTTCTGTACCCCAGAAAAATGTATAAAAATTAGCCCTTCACATGTGCAAGCATTAAGAGCATCAGAATTTTTGAGACAAGGCAGCCCATAGGCAGCACTCATCCGAGATTAAAATCCACTAGCCCTAAGGCACCTATTTGTAAAAAAAATATTTAGGTTATTTCAGTGCCCATTCTTTGTGTTTTGATGTGGAAAAATATGTAACACTAGCTTTTATGTAAAGCTCATGCCTTCAACTTGTTAACTCTCCTTTCTCCCTCCTCATGTCTCTCAGTCTAACTCATGTCTGCTGCAGTCTAAGCTCAAAGGGAAGAAAGGGTTCAAAAATTAAGGACTATCTAAAACTTCAAAGCAAATGGCTGTGCTTGATACAAGAAAACTGGATGACTAAGATGCATTCTTACCTCCAACATTTGGTCTGTTTACTATGGGCCTCCTTATCCAAATTTTATTTACCCTGACGTTTTTCACTTTGAACAGATGGTGAGTCAACCTTGCGGGCCTAAGTCTGGCTGGGCTTTTTGAAAAAGATTTAAAATAATAAATAAAAGGATGTGCATCCTCATAAAGAGGCTGTACGAGCAAATACAAAACACAGAGCACAGCAAGGATTAAATGTGGGGAAGTGGAAGCTGCATCTGTCAGGAGCATGGAGACAGCCAAGGTGAAAATGGCACGTTCTCGAGTACAGCACGCCCAGCTCTGCCAACCATCCTGACGCTGGTGGTGCCTTGCCCTGTGGTTTGCTGCTGGAAGTGGGGTCAGAGGCTCGCCAGCAGCATGAAAATGGCATGGCACTTCTGCCAAGCTGGGGGAGACAGGCTGGTCCATGCAGGAATAGACAACTTGTAGCATGCTTGTCCAATCCCTTTGGCTTTAATCAAACTTGGGTGGCCTTTCTTTTCTCAAGAACTACTCTGGGGCTTGCCATATCAAGCTCAGGAAATCTGAATTCCAAATGGCATTTAAAGGAGCTTCACATGAAAGAGGTAATTTAGGATGAAAATCAAGAGGAAGTGTTGTTCTAGAGGCTGAGATCAGCAGCAGAAAGAGTAAGGTCAGGCTGATGGAAAAGGCAATAACAGTAAAAAAGTGGAGGCAATAGAAAAGAAATCATAAATCAAGTGGAGACTCTTAAAACAAATATTAGGCCAACATATGAGAATTCCTGAATATAAAACATCAGGGACAAATGACCTCTGAAGAAAATGTCCTGAAGGAGTGAAATAAGACATAGGAAAATTAGCAAGAGGTAAGGACTGGCTAAACCAAAGGCAGAACAGAAGCAGAAAACTCAGGCATGGAAATACCTTACCATATATTGAAAAAGAGAAAAATGCAGTTAGTGGGTGGCAGCTAAAACTAGGTTTAAATTTAAAAAGCTCATTATTGATGAGGGGATGCCCTGGCAGCTCGTGGGAACAGAGAGCCCTTGCATGGTGCCACTCTATGGTGCAGCCAGTCATGACCCTTGCTGAACCCAGGGGCTGTGCTGGCCTCAGATCCTGTGCATCATCCAGGCAACTCCTGCTGGCCAGGCTCCGTGGAATCTGGCTGGAGTTTAAAGCCAAAGTGCTGTTAGCAATCCACTGGAGTGGATGTTTCCACTGGCAGAGAACCACTAGCAATGAATCAAGCAGTCAGTGAATGAAAAATAAGTACAGCCAGGCATTTGATAACAAAAATATTGTCAGAGAGAATCTCCAGCTCATTTAGAGCTGTCTGTTGTTGTGCTTAAGGTGTCTCTGTTTTGGGAGCTGGGCAGAAAGCAGAAAACAAGACACATTACTTCGCCAAAGTGTAAATACACCATGGATTTTGATCTATTTCAACAAACTGCCTTTTTTTTTTTTTTTTGGAAAATTTTCAATAATCCCCAGGAAGTTCTAGTGAAAACCAGAACTGGATATTGTCAAACACAGGACACTTCCCTGAGCAAGGCAAGGGGTAAATATCTGTTCTGTTTAACTCTGGAGGTGATACATAGATTGTATTGACCTTCTCAGGTCGGTACCATTACTATTGGGTCAAAAATTAATACTCAGTGAGAAAATTTCTGGTGGATCCAGCTCTGGTAGTTCAGAAAGCTGCTGTCCACAGCTGCCTGTTCTGTCTCTCTGTGAAAGGCTGCTGGTATTAAGACATCAAGCTGTGAACTCCAGTGGCCAAGGTATGGGTTCAGTTTAATCAAGCTTGATTTGTAATCTCCAGTGAAATGTTGAGTTAAGCAGTGATTAAGGTGATCTTAAACTGCCTCAGCTATTAGCTTCATTGCAAGTGGGACAGCGCTTTCACTTTCACATGGTTCTTGACCTAGTGCATATTTTAAATAATTTAAATCCATATAAAATGGAATAACACCAACAGAAGATATTGAATAATCTTTGCAAATAGTTATCCTGAAAGAGATTCATATAAGTATCTCATAGTAAGTGAACTATATTCATAGGGCACTCACATAAATATATGACAGCCTTGTACAAATCTCTGCACAAAGTCACTAAAACCAAGAAGCCAAATGCTAAATTTCCACACCTGCATTGTAACTGGTTATTGACTATACCAGTATTATTAGCAATTTGAAGAAATAATTAAAATAAAAGAAGATTTCTTAGTTTCTTTCTGATTTGTGGCAGAAAAAATTGTTTAAAGGGACAGAAAAATCCCCTGGACATAAATGCAAGCATGACTGTTTCAGGACTCGGCTAGTATCCTACTAGTAGATAGACATCCTACTGATATTCAAGCTGGTTTTGTAGTGCATCTGGTTTGCTTTTCATTCTTACAGACACATATTGCAGAAAACCTTTTCTTCTTCTGGTTGTTACATTCCCTCCTTTGTTTTTTGTGCTTTGCTTCTATTTATTTCACATTTTCCTTCTTTTCCCCATCAGTTGTTTTCTTCTCTTCACTCATTTTTCTTCCTTCTGTTCTCCTTTCAGAAACATTTCTTTCTTCTTTGCAGTGATTCCCTTTTCATCACAAGAGAAATCTGGAAGA
Source organism: Pyrgilauda ruficollis (assembly GCF_017590135.1). Classification (NCBI taxonomy): domain Eukaryota; kingdom Metazoa; phylum Chordata; class Aves; order Passeriformes; family Passeridae; genus Pyrgilauda; species Pyrgilauda ruficollis. The sequence goes on from NW_024518095.1 coordinate 7,367,937, forward strand.
AAAATGGTCGAGGAGTATTTCCTCTGCCTCACCAGAGGAGACTTACTGACACAGGAAGCCATGTCTCAAAGGGACAGAATTGGGCTCCTGAGATGCACACACTGACTATGTCAGCTCTGCTTTTCTTTTGCTATTATATGCTGTTACATTACAGCTTTTTTTCCTGGGCAGCCTTGGTGTTAAGATTTGGTTTTCCCTTTCCTGCTAATCTTCCATAACACCTTCTTAATCACTTTAAAATGTCTGTCCTTCATTTTGTCCCTCTGCATCACTCTCTGGATCATCTTCCATGTGGGGTGTGAGGGCCTCCTCCAGCCAGGAGCTATCCCCTCTAGTCTTGTATCTGGTGGTGTAGATGTCCAGAAAAGACAGCTGATAGGATAACTGCCCAGTTCAAGCATGGATGAATCCACAGATGTACTATTTTTTCTGAGTGCGTGTTCTTTAAATAAACAAAAAAAATAAACTAAAAAATTGTTACATTAGAGCAAACCCAAACAAAAATACGGAAGATTCAGAACATGGAACTGGGGTGCAAAAGGAAGAAAAATGCCTTCACTAGTGAATAAAATGGCAAATGGCCTTCTTGCACATATCTAGAGGAATAAGTCGTTGTAAAGGCATAAAATTGATTGAAAAATTGCAGAATGCTGTTTTTGAGATTGCTTGAGTCAAATGACTTTTAAGGGATCAGTTTATGTTGTCCTTTTTTGTGTAAATTTTAAAATTTTTCGTAATAGCAACTGGAGGGAAGAAGAAAATATTGTCATAGCAAATGTACAGGAGCTCGAATCAGTTCAAGGGCAACTAGTTTTTATTTCTTTTTCTGGCTTTAAATATTTCAGCAATAATGCAATGTATATGCAGTACTGTAGCTGCCTGTCACAACTACGTGTTCTTGCAAACACAGGACCGTGAAATGCAGATCAATATCACAGAGGGGCTACAATCAACATGCAGATTAATGGACAGAATTGTATGCACCAGGGAACAGTAGAAGAAAGACTAGCTGCGCAATTTAATTGCTGAGTTGTTACTAAATCTCTGCTTTCTATCAATTGCTCTTCATTATAGCTATTGATGCATAGCAGACATAGTTATTCAGAGCTGCTGGGGTTGAAGGGAATTGCAGACCTTAATGAAAAAAGGTTGGGATTATTTTCTACCTCGGAGTCTGTGACAAGATCCAACAGATTATTCCCATTTTTCTCCTTGAGTAGGATCTTTTGGTAATCCTTTTGCTCAGTAAAACCAGTAAAGCAAATTAATAGTTAAGCAGAAGCTTCCTGGAACAATTTTAAGTCTATCTGTTTCAATGTGCTTTTGAATGGAAGTTCCAACTTTTCATTAGTTCAATTAAGTGAAGTGCTATAGAAAATTAGTAGAGTGTAGTGGTGGAAATGACCTCTAGTTATGTATTATTTAGCTTAGCTACCTGTAATGAAAGCTTGTTAGCTCCATCAAACTGTCTTTTTAATGCTTTCTTTGGAGCCTTTTACAGACATATGGTTCAGCTGCTCCTGAAGAGACTGTTTTTCACTTTCACAGGCTCTACTTGGGGGACACTTTCTCACAATGCTTATCCTTAAGTTTCCTGCTGCTTCATATAACTTCTGCTCTTCCCCATTTTTATTCACATCCCTGAGTTTTTACAATTTTGTTCTTATACCCTTTCATGTAGATACCTTATTAAAAACTGTTCCCTTCAGTTTTCCTTTTCTTATTTTTTTTTAATAAAACAGAGTATCTTGTTTTCTCTTATTGGCATTACAGCACTATTAGTTAATTCGTTTCCATCCTTGTACCCTTTTTTTCTCTTCAGCTAATCCCTGTAGAAACATGATTTTTAATTACACCTCTCTAAATTCTCTCATAGCCCCCAGAGAAAAACTAAAGCCCCAGGATGTGATCCTTTAGCTTATTCAACAGAAAATTGCATGGAATTTTTGATGGCCTTTATTGCTTATTACAAACTCATCTCCAGTTGTATGTTTACATAGCAATTTCTCAGCTCTCACATAGTTTGGGTTTTTTTAACTCATTGTTTTCCAGTTCTCTTCTGTGTTGGCTCTCAGAATTTTTATTAGTCTTTACCAGACTAAAAAAAAATATATTTAACATCATTCCCCAAGTTCTCTATGACCCAACAGTAGAAATCCAAATGTGGAATCTTGTCTGAATCATTGTCTGCTCTTTTCTTTCAAATTCATAGACAGCCAATCAAACACACAGAGATTTTGCTCATTGTTTGTTTTACCATGTTGTAAGCATCTCCATCTCATTTTTATAAAATTTATACTGAAAGTACAGGTCAATATAAAAGTTTTATTGAATCTTTAAACAAAGTCATTTGCCATCTTTCCTTCTTTATTATTTGGTGTCTTAAGTCCTGGTTAAAGATGTTGCAAGAAGGTACTTCTCTCTCTTCCCACAGGGTTTCTGACTGGCTTTCTTCCTGGCACTATTTCTGCATTAATAAATGGAGTCTTATCAATATGTCTATTCCTTTGCAAGCAGGCTGAAGATTAACCTAGAGATGATTGCCTGAGAAGATCCAGCTTTTATTTTCCCATTCAAGGTCACTTGGGTCATCTGAGAGTCTCTCTTGCCTCTCTGGAGTCACAGGCTCTTGTACGAGTGGAAATTCCCCAGCGCTCTTCAGACCAATCTTTGACCTTTCTGTCACAACTCCTGTCCCGGCACCCGCAAGGCATCAGGCCATCCTGCTCTCTCTAACTGGGTCACAGATGGCCCAAGCCACACTCTTCCCTTACTCACTGAAGGAACATCCATGAGATAAATTAGAACAGATGTACTGCAACTTCTTCTTTTGGCATTTACACCACTCTCTGGTCTAATTAATGCTGACATTGTGACCATCATAATATGAACTGCATCGAAGGAATCAAATAGCAGATTGTCCTCTCGATGGAAAATATGCTTATTTTCCCTGCCAGTGAGACATGATTTTGTGTTCCTTTTTCTGTGAGACAAGTGCTTATTTTCTCCTGCTATCTCTAAACTTATAAAAATGAGACAAAACACCGTGAAGCCCTTACACTGATGTTTGTTTCATTTCCCATGAATGGAAAGCAGATGCATTTAAGAATAAAACCTGTCTACTTTCACTCATCTCTTCTGATGCAGTATTTCATACCAGAATTCTCATTTGTTTTTCTGGTAATAAGGTAGTATGCTAACAATTTTGGTAGCTGTTAATAATATATGTGGCAGTAATACATATTTTATACTAAAGGCTGTCTTAAAAGCTACATCCTTATAGGTAATAACCTGCTTATAAAAACACCTTACTGAATTATTTATACTTATTTGGAACAACAAAATCAACTATCTTTTTATAAGGTCAGGCAAACAAGAACCATTAATAATGTAGTAACATATCTTGGGACTAAGGCAGCTTAATACTTATTTTTTAATCACATAGGTAAGACAGTTTGCTGCAATATAACTAACCAAGCAAGACTTGTCTATAAAGCATTCTAATGTGACTACATAGGTTAATAGAAAATTACTAAAAGGATAATGTCTGAGAATGTTTTCACATACAGGGATAATGGAAATTTTTTTTGCAAAAACCCATCTCTTTGTGTGAAAACTTTAAAAATAAGTAGCACTAACAGAAATGTTAGTTTGAAAAATTTATAAAACTCTACTAAAATTATACGTCAATGGTGATAATGAATGTCATCACACAAAAAATAAAAGCAGAAACCTATCACAAACCAAGCCCTATACATTATCATAAGTCTTGCCTAAATGGACATTACCAAATGTAATAACCCTGATTGTTCATTGTCTTAGACACTTTTCCATTGCCTGTAAAGATAGTGTAAATTTCTATCATGAAATTATGGGATTTTCACATAGTGCCAGCCAAGCATTCTTTATTGCTGTTTGTATAATCCCAGAAGAAGAGGGGGTCAGTCTGGAGCTGTTCTATTTGACCAGCCTGGTCTCCAAAAACTTTTGGGCCACTTGCAGAATCAAAGTCTCCAAGGTCTTTGCTTTTAGCCGTGTCTGGAACGGACAGTACAATAAATTACATCACTGGAAAAGTTCCATGGAAACCAGGGGGTAGCAGCTTTGTATGAATTCAGACCTGTCCTTTCTCTACCTGCTTTGGCTCTGCATTTTGAAGAACTCTGAAAAGGAACAGCCAGAAAGATAGCTGGCAATTTCTGTGTGAAAGAGAGAAGATGCTTTTAAGGGAACACTGACATTTAGCACCTTTTGCCAATAATAGTTTTACCTTATTATTGCACACCAAGCATGGGAAATAGCAGGGAGATCTTTCTGTTACCTCACTGAGTGATTCCCAAATCCAAAAATAGATTTCAATATCAATTCATAAATGCCTCCTGAGAAAATGCTCCCATGAAAACATATAAAAAGAAATTCTCCATTGGCTTCTAATTCAGTGTTAAAGTCATGTGCCTTCTGGTATAAATTTAGTCTTACTTCATTTACGTCACTTGAGATAATATACAAGGAGAAAGAATTAAGGAAGTGATTTTAGAGAATGTATTTATATTCAGAAAATAAGACTCACAGTATCTTAATTCCCCTACCTGAGTGTTTTCTTTCTCCTTTTCATTTTCTTTAATTGTGCCTTACATTTAAGCTTTGGAAAGCTGTAAGCCTCAGAAAGCTGTAAGGCCTGATGCACATTGCCATATATTAGGACTCTCATTTCTTTGAAAATCTTGCAACCAAAGCTTCTGCTGTGAGCATTTGTGTGCATTGCTTTGAGAGGGTCATAAACATCTGTGAACCCAGTGTTCAAGAGAATGGGGACAAGAAGAATATTGAGTGAATTTCTGAGCATGCTTTTCTTCACGTTACTACCCATCTGTGCACATGAGATACTGTCAGTTCTCAAGCAGTTATGTTAGCATTTGTGCACTGTGATTTTTCAGGACACGAGTAACCATACTAGGCTGACTGCATGCTTGGATAGCTAATACTACATTTCTTCCATTACCACTTGGTTTGTATTAGGGCAAACTGATAGCAAGAAAAAAATGTCTTCTGCTGTTCTCTTTCATTGTTAATGTAAAAAAAAAAAAAAAGTAATAATAATAAAATATATAGAGAGGAATATTCATGTGGATGGATCTTCAGTGTTATTCCCTTTTCTGTTTGATTTTATTCTTGGCTGGGGTGGGTACAATCTTTTAACCAGAGACAGGTATTAATGGAGCTACTGTTGCAGAGAAATCAGCAATCTGTGAAGAAAACTGCTGCCTCCCAATCAGATAAGGAAGCAAGCCCCAAATGCTCTGGTATTTTGGCTGCAACCTTGCCAGAAATCTGTGTGGAAATAGATTGTTGCTGTCATTCATATAAGAGCTGCGACAAAAGTTTGATATAGGACTTTGATTACACTGTAAGGGCAAACTGGACCTGATCTAACCCTTACTAATGCTCATCAGATGCTTCTAACCAACCCCTGCTGAGTCCTGCACAATGGTTTCTGATCTCTTTTCAGTCAATAATTTAAAGCTTTGCCAAGTATCTTCTGGCTGTTTTTAATGACTGGAAATCCCAGCAGTAGTTTTTGTTGGACATTCTTAAGAACAGAGTCCTCTCTGTGCTGACATTTTGAAATCAGCTAAGCCTTTTGAAAAATTCATTGCAGTGGACCAAGTGGGTTAATTTGGGCTGACATCTGGGAAAAGGTGACACTTGGGGAAAAAAAAAGCAACTAACTAGAACTTTTAATTTTCTTTCTTCTCTGTACAGTTTTACAATTTACAATTGTAATGGCAATCTCTATCATTCAATAATCACTATTGTTAAAATAGCTTAACCAGCTAACTGAGAACCCTATATCATGTGTTCCAGCAACTCTGTCATTGGGTGGAATCTGTTTTGTTTGAAGGCACTATCAGTGTCCTGGACCAGCAATGTACAAGAATTCACATTTGTAGCCTTTGTGTTTCGTTGGTTTTTCTCTGCTGTGCTCCCTTTCAAGCCCTGTGATGCATAAAATGAATATTCTGTTTGTTCTCTTTCCTTCACGTATATCAGAGTGTGTGGAAAACTTAGAAGTAGTATTTGGTAGTCCACTGGTTTTGTGAGAGAAGCTTGTTAACATAGGACTTTGGCAAAGACAAATGACCAGACATTAATGCTAGATAGTCTATAATTCAAATCAGGAAATACTTCAGGCTTTAAAAAGTCCATTTTTTTTCCATAACAACTCAGGCTTTTTACTACTAATATTGTACAGTTCTCCAAAAGTAATGTTTCCTTGTTATTTGACAGTGAGTGACCCATGAAACTGTAAGCGAACCACACTGAAAGATAAAGTGGGCTGTAAAGAAAATATTGGTCTTCCAGAGTGTTTGTAATGAAGTCTATTGGCTACTTTAGATATTTGAGATCAATTCACTTCACACTTCATCCTAAAAACAATGCATAAGGGACCTCTATAAAATCTAGAACTACGATGATGCTGAAGAACTGAGGGTAGTACCTGGGGCATAGCTGAGCCACAGTCTTGGGGTGTGCATGGCTAACCTCTCACTGATTTGGGCAATAGTCTGTTGTCCTGGGTTTTTCCCCAACCCCTTTCAGAGCACAACTAGTGCCTTTTCTAATGTTATAATGACTCTTCAGTTGTGATGCCTTTTTTTCTCCCCCATTCCTCTATCCTTTGATATTCCACTCGGTGTAGGTGTGAGACTGTCCAGGAGAAAAGCTCTTACCATGTGTGCATAAAAACCCTACAGGAAATAGCAACAAATAAAGGGGGTGTATTTCTCCCCTTCTTATTTTTCTCTAGAGTTTAACCCTCCTAATTTTTGGCTGGTTTAGCTCTGCAAGTAGTAGAAGAATCTCGTGTTCCTGTGGATTTATATCTCTAATTCAGATTCTTGGGTGTTTAGTAGCATATTAGCTGTAATGGAAAATTTTCTTTAAATTTAGGGCATGGATAGCAGCTCTTTCAGTGGAGATTCATTGAAGTCTGATGGGAACTGAGTGCATGTCCTTCTCATCTTGGAGAGAATCCACACAGTTATCCTGTTCTAGTTGCTTATTTCCCTGCATCTTGCAGAGACTTAGTAATATTTAAGGCAGTATTTCTGATATAATGAATCTTCTTATGTTCCAAATGTGGTGGCAATTTACCAAGAGACTCAAGCACAAACAGGTAGAGAGAGAGACAGACAGACAAGACACACACAATACAATTCCCTTATTTTGGAAGGCAAATGAAAAAATACATGTTGGATTTTTAGATGTTAATTTGTTTACCTTCAGTCCCAAATTCTGTTTCTTGATGTACTTTTTCTGCAGATTATAAAGGTGTTTGTACTTATTTTCTTCCTGTCAAAGCAGTTCCATGCTATAATCAAATTCCAGCTCCCATTTCCTTTGACAGACTCAACAAATTGTATGGTCTAAATCTGTCAGTGCAAGGTATTTTTATTCCAGACTTGAGATCAACCCTGCAGTCCTAAGCATTTTTTCACGTATTTTTCCACATCTTTTAGTATGTTTCACCAAAAGCACTTACCAGACACAGATACACTATTCTAATGTCAGCCTTCCTTGTTTTGTAAGTTTATATTCTGCTTTGATAATGAATAAAATTTCTTAAGAAAAAAAAAAAAAAAAGAAAAAAGGATCTGAATATTTAGTAGATTTTGCAAGATTTTTCAAATTTCTATAGCTATAGCTCTGATACATTTGTTACAATTGCTGGTTTTACCAGCCACTGGAGGTTTAAATTGTCTGATGCCTCATAGAGCACTGTTTGTTGTGAATTTTTTAAAGTGAACAAAATGTAATAACTTAATGGGCAGTAAAAAAAATTTGTATTTAGAAGAATGTAATAAGTGCTCTGCTCCGTCCTTTACAAGACAACAACCGAACCCTCCTTATATCTTAAATGAGATTACAAACCTGAGCTTTAGAGGTGCATCAACACATTCCCAGCTCGTTATGTGACTGTGGTGTGCCAGTACCTGCCTATCAGCTGCTGAATGATGACCCTGTTGTTTACTACTTTTTTCTGCACAAAGACCCTTTTAAGTCTTAGAAATACTGCACTGCATCTTTGGATGTGTCTTTCATTATGCTTCAGAAGAATGTCTTCATTAAAATATAGTTCATTTCTTGTTAATATGTGTATTTTATAGCTGTTTATAATCTCTTTATTTGCCTCTGAGGACTAACTGTAGTTTTCTTCACCAGTTCTTCTCTTTGTAGGGTTTTTTTAATTGTAAGACACTATATTTGAAATTTATTTTGTCTTTTCTCCTCTTATTGAGTGACTACTACAAGACATAAGCCTAATCAAAGCTGGCCCTTTGAGCAACTGTCAACACCAGCTGACCTCCCAATGTCCATTCAAATCTGTGATTATTTTTAGAAGAAAACAAAACCCGTCCTGAAACACCCCAGAAAACAATTTATTACAAAATGTATTATAAGCTTTTCTGTCAACTGTAAAATTTCTGGCAGAAGAACAAGGGGTAGCAGAAGGTTACTTCTTTTGTGATTTCAGATCTCAGTTGTATTTTGGTATTTATGTGACCTTCTTCAGAAAGAACAGATGTAGTTTCATGAGGTAAAGAAGCAAGGAATCTCCCTGTTCTAAAAAATGCAGTGCACGAAGATATATCAGTGTAAGCTCGTGGTCATCTCTGTTGAGGCTTTCAAGTACAACAGCTTAGGGTGGAGGGACAGAATTATGAAGACCAGCATTCTCAGCCTTCTTGGAGACAAGCTCTGGCTTTCTTTCAAAGTAGGAAGAAAAAAAAAAACTTTTAAAGAGAAAATGTTAATTTCTTGCATAAGCAGCTACTGCTTTAATTTAAAACACTGAATATATCAACATTTTGTTACTCTGTTTTTTCTTTAGAAAACAAAAATATTTCATTATCAATCGATATAGATTTGTGTTGTTCTTGTTGCTGCAGCAGCAGCTGTTCTTGTTGCTTTTGATTTATACCTGGGCAGTCTGACAAACTGAGGAGACCACTCTTCCTTTCCTCTGAAAAATATGCTTATGTAGCTGTGAATCATGACTTTTTATGGATGGAAATGATGCACTCTAATAACTATAAAAACTCTGATACCAGAGCTGGACTTTTGTGTAGTGTCATGTGTCTCCTCACAGCTATTTCTACTGACATTGACTTTTATGGTTCAGATTTACTGCAGCACTTTCATTAACAATTATTAAATTTGATTCTTGGCTAGAACTTACGTAATTAAAAAAAGTGACTACATTACTTATAGAGAAGATTTATTTTCCGACATCTAATTTATTTATTAATACAGAATTATTATGCATTTATTGTATTTATCATTTCCTTATTTTGAATGGCTCACACATGGGACTTGGAAAGACACTTTCTCACACTGTATAGTACAAAAGAGTGCAGTGGTCTTCTAAGTTCCATTCACAGTTACCTTTTCTAGTTTTTGGGTTTTTATTTCCACCTCCTTTCTTACTGAAAGACTCCAAAGGCCGAGTCATGTGCAAGGGCCAGCAATGCAATAGCAGGTATAGACAGTAACAAAAATGATGCATTTCTTCTTGACTCTTCACTTTGTTCACCTGTTCTTGACTTTATATGCTAGGTTTTTTTGGTAACAATTACTGCTTTTTTTTTCAACATATTTTGCCTGTAGTGGTGATGCCATGTATATTACTTCCTAGCTACTGAATTGCAATGAAATTAGGAATGTATTTGAGGTTGAGGACATGAAGGCCACCTTTGCACCAGAAATGGCTTTCAGAGTGATTTTGTCTGTCTCAGGCATTTTATATATTACAGCGGGTTTGTTGATGTAGCTCAGCTGATGCAGTTCTAGTAGCAAATGCTTTTTCTGTGTAGACAGCCTGTGCCAGGAAAGGGAGGTGTAGTGCTGTAATTTATATATTTTTTCCCAATAAAATAAACTATACTGGCAATAACATTTTTTTTTCCTTTCAAACACAACTATATAAAGCACTGGCTCAGTACTTTAATAATCCTCTGCAAGTTATTGTACCAGAACAGAATGATTATAGGCGCACTAGAGCTGACTGAGGATCAAATACAGTGCCCATAGAAACCTAAGCTCCCAGAAGCATGGATGGACACTTTAGTTAAAAAAAAAAAAATTTTCTGTGGCTGAGACTTTCATGGTAAGCAACCCATCCCCTCACCACCCCCCCCTCCTTTTTTTTTTTGCATGGGCTGATGGCAACAGCTTCAACTGTGATTCATGAAGGCAGGGTTTATATTCTTATTCTGGACAGTATAACCCTGTGTCTCAGCTTAGACTTCTTCCCTAAATGAATGTGCTGTTTCAGATGTTCTGAGGTTCATAAATCTCATTGTTTTGTGACAATGGACATGTAAATTATGATATAAAGCCAAAAACTACTGAAATAAAGAAAAAAAAATCTCTGCTCTGTGAAAGTACACTTTCCAATCAATTCTACTGATTGCTGATATTTCTTCTGTATACTTCTCTCTGTATAAATGGTGTGAAAAAGGAACAAGAGAGCATTTCACTATCTCCAACAGCCTATCTCTTAAAGCTTTGAGGTAGACATCTCCTTTTATCTCTCATGGTCATGCAGCTCCTACAGACCTGAGTTTGGGAATGCTTATGTCCCATGGTGCAGCAGAAGATGAACAAAAGGTTCTTGAAATCTTTTCTCTTTGGACTGAAGGAATTGATTTTGTGCACTTTTGGTCACTGCAATATAAGAAAGACAAGCTTTTAGAGAGCACCCAAAGGAGAGCAACAAAGATGGTGAAGGGTCTTCAGGGGAAGCCGTATGAGGAAAGGCTGAAGTCATTTGGTCTGTTCAGCCTGGAAAAGAGGAGACTGAGGGGAGGCCGCACTTCCATCTGCAATTTCCTCATGAGGGGAAAAGGAGAGGCAGGCACTGATCTCTTCTCTGTGGTGACCAGTGGCAGGGACTGAGGGAATGGCCTGAAGCTGTGTCAGGGGAGGGTTAGGTTGGAAAATGTTCTACACCCAGCGGGTGGTTGGGCACTGGAACAGGCTTCCCAGGGCAGTGTCACAGCACCAAGCCTGAGAGAGATGACAGCACCAAGCCTGAGAGAGATGAAGAAGTGTTTGGACAATGCTCTTGGGCCCATGGTGTGATTCTTGGGAATGGTGCTGTGCAGGGCCAGGTGTTGGATTTGTGGGATCCTACCAACTCAGCTTATTCTGTGAAATATTGTCATGCAGTGAAATCTAGAAGAGAAAAAGGAAGTAGTGATGCTGTGCAAAAAAAGTTTATTGCTATTGTGTAAGCTGTTGCAACTATGGTTGCAACAATATTAAAGCTCATACATTTCCCTGAAGAAATTTTTGTAAGTGAAACATAAAGAAAATATATTTTTATTCATTGGTATGAGCAGCCTACATCACCTTTGGAAAAAAATAGTATTCTTTGCCTGACTGATTCACTGTGTTGCATATTCAGGACACATATTCAGCCCATCAGTTCTTCCCAGGTAATTATTGGTTACCAGATGTCTATGTTACAGTGGTCCTAGGAGTGAAAATGGGTTTCCCTTTACACCATTTCCCTTTATTATGTGACTTTCATACCACTCTGTTTTTTGTTCTTTTTATGATCTTTTTGACAGAAGAGATTTTGTCTTATGCGAAATGTTTAGTGTGAGCTAGCTTGAACCAAGATGAAAAAGCCTGGTATATTTTCTACACTGTTTGCTCAGCTCTAGTTTCTGCTCCTTGCTACAATTCTAGTCAGAGTAGAAAATCCCACTATTTTAAACTTTATTTTCCATGCTGTTAACCTGCAACTCTTCTTTTTACTTTGTCAGCCACCTTTGTGAAACAGATCAGATTCTGTGTGAAGGAACCAAGTATTTGCAGCTCCATATTGCACAGAACCATATCAAGCACATCTGTACTCTATTTATTCAAACAGAAGTTGCCTGTACTTGTTTTGTTGTACTTTGTACTAGTGATGCTCTCTATAGGACCAACACACTAAGAGAATGAGTGCAATTCTTTCTTCAGACATGGTGAAGACCAGAATCATGCCAAGTTACCACAGGTATCTGGTAACTTGGAGTGGTGTTTTGGGGAATTAGGTAATGGTAACAAGGTCAGAGTAAAACATCCATACATATTCAGGAGGGGAAGTTATCACAGTGGTATAGGAATGTATCAATTCAGATATTTATGCAATGCACTATTTATATATAACATGCTATATAATAATCAGAAATAATAATGTCCCTTCCATAATCAAATTATAATTAATTTCTTCTATTATCCATCCTGTTCCCTTTTTCCTCTACTTTACCTTTTTCTCTTGTTTTCATTTTGTCAATTTGTACTGTAGGAATAATTTAAATGTCTCATAAGTACTTCTCTCCTGAAGTTGTTTCTGCAGATAGAGAAGCTTTGAAGTTCAGATTTAAATTATTCATATACCCAACTAATATTTCTTGAGACACATCACTCTGAAAACTTTCAAGTTGCAAACACCAAAGTTTTCATACAAACCTTGACAGATCATTTCCAACAGTTGCTGGAACTTAGTAGCCTGGACAATTTTTATTTTTGTATGGCAATTGCTGATGAACTTCAGAAGAGTCTCCTATTTTCTTCCTTGGGTTATGTTCTTTTGAGAACTGGCAAGTGAGAAAGAATGGTGGACTTTGTTCCTGGGTAAGCACCACAGCGACTTGAAGGAGACTTCAGCCAGAGAAATGCATCCTTGAGGTTTGAAAACTGTCAGAATTGGTCAGGAGTTTTTACTTGATCCTTCAGAAATCCAGATGGGTCAGAAGTGAGTGTAAGAAACCACAGAAAAGCTGTCTCAAACTAAATGGACAGGCTGTCAGACATCAGGAGACTTAGCAATGGTGGGATTTATCCGGTGTTTGAGACTACATGAGATGCAAGAGGCTGTGGTGGCCTATGTCTCTGAGATTTCAAGGTTTCCACTCATACAAAAGTAGAATCCCTAGATGATTTTTTAAAATATATTAACTTCATAGAGAGAAGTTTCCCAGGTTTTGCCTCTTCTTTGTATAGCTCAGTTTAAGTCAATGATTTCATCAAATATAAAGGGAGATGTCCTCAGGGGAAAGAAACTGAAATACAACCATAGCAGAGATCCAATCCATCTTCACACATAGACCTATGCTCAGACCACTATTTAAAGGTCTTCTACGCTAGAGACACTGTTGTTAGATTAAACAGATCAATACTTGTCCTGTCTATCCCTGGCAGCATGGAGATCACCATGGATCATCATGGAACACCATGGCAATGGGATCATTGCCTCTGTACTTTCACTGTGTGTTCCACAGGTTTTAGATTCTATTCACCTACCAAACAATTGCCTCTAGATTTCTGCTAGGATTTGATCCTAATCCAGATCTTGCTTAAGCAGGCCTTTGCTGCTGTCTGGAGAGTGCAGTGTACAGTTATTTAGTGATCTTTGATTTGCAAAGCTGTTTTGTATCAATCTTTTGCACTGCAGCTGGATATGCAGGTAACACCACCTTTCAGATGCTTGTTTTGAGCAGCATTGCTAAATTACAGTGCTTCACAAACAGATGCTTTGTCCAAATCAAACAGTTCATTTTGGTACATCTACTGAAATGCATTCTGGTTACTGGTGACATCTGTGAAGTGATGAGATGAAAAATATAACCTCAGTCTGAACTTCTATAAGTTACTCTTTTTCTTCCATTTTAACTAGATTTTTATAGCATTCTACAGTTTTGCTATGATAATATGTGTATCTGAAATTATTCAAAGCTATTAAATATAAATATGTATAAATATTATTTATGCTATTTTGTCTGCGGTATTAATTATTAATAAGACTTTTTGAAGATCATAGCTGAAAATACAAGACAAGTTGATAGAGGTAATTGTTAATTTTAATAATATTTGATGGTGATATGTTTGATTTAAAATATCAAGTGACAAAGAAGTCCTGAGCTATGGCATCGTACCAGGATGAGTGGGACTTTTCCAAACAGAGCTTGTCCCCGGGAAGGGCAGTTCCACCCAGAACAGATTTGAGGCAGATTAGTCCAGGGGGTGAGAGGGATGTGTCTGTGAAAAGATGCACAGACATGGTCCATGGGACATCCTTTCCACAGACAGGGAGAATGAGAGCAGGGGAGAGCAGCAGGTGCTGCTGAGTCTTTTAAAACAAAGTTTTCCAAGCTGTTTCTAGGACAATGCCTAAAAGAGGGCAGGAAAAGAGGTCCAAAAACAACCCACAGGAGTCACAGAATCACAGAATGGATGATGTTCAAAGCAACCACAGTGGGACATCTGGTCCAACCTCTTTACTTAAGCAGGGTCAACCTGGATCACATTGGACAAGAATGACTCCAGACCGTTCTTGAGTATTTCCAGCGAGGGAGACTCCACAACCCCCCTGGGCAATCTGTTCCAGTGCTCAGCCACTCACACAGTAAAGAAGTTCTTCCTCATATTCAGGTGGAACTTCCTGTACTTCAGTTTCTGCCCATTGCCTCTTCTCCTGTTGCTGGGCAAGACTGAGAAGAGCCTGGATTCACACTCTTTACACCCTGCCTTCAGATACTGATAGACATTGATGAGGTCTCCTCTCAGCCGTCTCTTCTCGAGCCTGATCTGACCCAGTGCTGTAAAATGGATGAAGTTTTTGCGACATATCTAAAATTTTCTTCCTGTGTGCCTCTGACTGAATAAATCTTTTTCTTCACCATACCAAAAGGATCATCTTTGGTGGTTCCTCACCCAGAATAACAGATATTCTATCAATTATGAAATCTTTTGAGGGGATAGATTTTTCTCCCTTTAGGCTATGAAGGGACCTTAGCCCAGATTCCTCTGTATTGCAGTAGATGATCTAAATACTCTTTCTTGGTGCCAGAATACATCAATATGTCATCTGTTAATTGCTGTTTTCCTTATAAAAATTATTTTGATTATTAGTAGCTTGAAAGATACCTTTTAATAAATATTGGTAGAGATGAATACTTAGTGCTAGAAACATGAGGTGAATACAGTGCAGTTTCTAACAAGGTGAAAAACCCTTTAGCAGCATAAAACTTCTTTTTGAGTTGTGTCCTTCCCTGTGTTACAAAATGTACTCTTCTGTTAAGCATAGAAATCAGAAATTTTTACTGTGTAGAATGTTGCAGTTGTGTAGGCAAATATATGTGGGCAGAAGCACCCCAATCGAAGGGATCCAAAGATTCTGACTTTTTTTTCAAAAGTGGTGTTCTTCTCAGACAGGGAAAGGCTGTGTAGTTACAGCCTCTCAAGCCTGAGTTTCTAGGGACCATTTCTTAATTTCACAGTCTTAAACATTTTTAGGTATATATAATCACATATGCTACATATTTGAGGTGTATATAATCACATATATTAGGTATATATAGTCACATATTTCTATATTCTGGAATATAGAAATGTGTGACTATAAAATAAATGGTGGTTTAAGAATCAGAGTAATGTACTTTCTCTGTGCGGAGAATAATTAATTTTCATCACAAAACCACTTGATTATTACTGTACCACTCAAAGAAGCATTTAGCATTCACTAGGATTTCAATATTTTCTCAAAGAGATGAATCTAATAGTAGCATCTCTTTACATCTAAAGATGGTGTTACCAAATTTTGCTGTTGGCTATAGGATGCTGTATGTAGCAGACAAAGGAAAGAGAGTGTGATCTTTTAATGACAGCTAAATTTCTTTTTGACATTCTTCTGATTTAATAGCATTTATTAGCTATTCATTATTCACTGTCGGAATACATTACTCTGTATTTGTAATATTCATTTCCAGGGGACACATATTTTAATTATCAAAGTGCTTTAAAGTCAAGCACAGTAGCAAAATCTTGGTGAAATTTAGGTACAGGCTGACAAGTTAATATTTGCCTAAGCATGGGAAAAAGTTTAAAAAGTCATTTGTGACTGGAGAATAAAAGGCCATGAAAAAAATGTAAGGCAAACCAACTTGAAACATTGCTGCCCTACTCAGACTGCTAAATTCTAAACTAGAGAAGAATACAGTGGTAAAGAGAGGTGCATAGAAACTGTGACACATTTAATGTTTGCCATTATAATTTTTTTGTCTGTAAGAGAATGATCACTAGCTGTAAATACCAATTACAAGGCAGAATGGATACATTCACAAGGCATTGATATTTTATTTTCCATTAAGTTCATGACCAATAGACTATTTCATATGGAAAATCTATCACAAAAAGCCGTACAGCAGAAATATACAATCTATGTGTGACTAAAGGTGTGTAAAGGCATAATTGAAATTCCTAATAAATAAGTCCTGTCTGATTTATAACAGTAAGAAAATAGCAACTTTGTAATTTAATGTATATAGGCACAGGTAATTGCATGTAATTGCAAAATCATACTTTCTTTCAACCCTTTTACTACAGTATCTGTATTTTCATCAAACTTCACTCTTTATCTTTTCTCATTTCCTTTTCATTTGATTTTTGTATAATAGTTTCTTTCATATTTGAATCAGTCTATTGGCCATGAACAGCAACAGAAGAAATCAGTGCTTTATCTAATCTTTTCTGTGCATGATTTTTGGAACTGTTTCCTGGATTTCTGTTGCCAAAAACACCCCCAAGCCAACTATAGAATAGTTTGTGGAAGTCATGTGACCCAATGAGATATTTCTGTCTGCCATAACAAAAAAGAAATGAAACAAAATAAATCTAAGTCAGAGCCTCAATTCATGCATCTTTCTTGTACATGGAGAAGGAAGGAAGTGGTGTATTTGAGAAGCTGATGCTCAGATGACATGAGAGTCTTGCCCGAAAATGTGAATGTCATATGAGTTACAACATAGTTTTTTCACCTATTATTTTAATATTTTATTAAGAAGTAAAATGAATCCATGCACAATCTCGACATGTACAGAAAAAGATTTTCCTGTATTAACTACGTTTTTCTCCAGTGGGTAACAACACTCTTATTTATATTTATATCTACAGCTGTTTTGCTTTTAAAAAGTCCTGTAGAGAACTTTAATTCTGATTCAGGGAATGCAAGTTCCAGTCACAGGATTAGCACAATAATTTGTGAGAGGTTTCCAAAAATAAGTAAAGGGCTTCTGGTGGGATCTCCATGATTAGCTCTCTCAGTGCTATAGCATCCACTGCCAAGACTCCAAGAGGGACAATTTTATGAAGTATTTCTATCCTGGTTTGAAGAATCAGTCTGATTTACTTCCTGGTGGAAGGTGAGAACAACTTCCAGTTTTTAAAGGGAATTTAACCACTTTCAAATCTTGATGAAGAGGGAAACCGTGTCAAAATATGCAGGTATCACTGCTTTGTAAACAAGATTCATGTAGACTATATTTTTGGGTTTGGTAATATAAATTCATAAATTAATTTGTAATATAGTTCCTACTGTGCTTTTACATGAGTGCAGCACTTGTGATGTACACGCTGTGAACTAGCAAATGCTGGCAAGTGACACACTGATTGTCATTTCCTAAACTTATTCATTTTTTTCTTCTCTATGACTACTGCTATTTTATACAGCTTTTGGAATGACTGGCTACTTCCTTGGGAGGTGCTTGATCACAGTTGGTGATAAGTGAATTTATAAAATCAGACACTATTTTTAGTGCTCAGTGTTTTGGATATACTCAGTCCTGTTTAATGGCCTCTCTTGATTAGAATTTCTATTGCCAGTGTGTCTCTTTATTGAGATATTCTTCAGTAAAATACTCTAACAAATCTTCTGTAGCTTGTGGAAAGTTGATAATTTCTACCATGGTGACACACTTATTTTCTGGTTAGCAAGTGCATTATTTTCATCAACATTTAAGATTTACTGCAAAATCTTCTGATAGCTATTTTAAATTCTGTAGCATGTAAAGATGTGGCAAGATTTGAAGAGAATGAATAGAAATTTGTGAGGAATATCATGTGAAAATTGTGAAATCAGTGTCATCACTGGCTTATTGGACTGTATATGTACGTACATAAAACTTTCCATTTCCATTTGGTTTATATAGCTTAGTCATTTTTCAGTAACACTGAAAGTACAAAATCCCTGACCCTAGCCTGTTTTGTGATAATCTCAGTATTTAAAGCTGGACATTCTCCTGATCACAGCGTTTTTGACTTGTGAAGTACTAAATGGCCAAGGACTTGACCTCCAACTTCATAGCTTGAGCAATAAAAATATTCAAAGTAAGAGTTTGTGGTCTCAAAGTGGAAGGGATGGAAGCTCAGGTACCCAAAGTGTATTCCTGAACTTCATTCTGGCACAGGCAAAAGTCTTTGCAGCATTCATTGTGATTCTTCTGTCTCTCCAAACATGCCAGGGAGGGTGATGAACTCCTTGAGTTTTGGTTGGTGTGACATATTTTTAAAAATAATTGTAATTTTAAAAATTTTGCTCAAGTAGCAGCACTCTTTAAGGTGCATCTGAAACATTTTTCCTTAAATGTTTATCTGCCCTTTTCAAGTATGACCAAAGTGGAGCTATCACAGATCAATGGGATCTCAAGGTTTTTGAAATAATACTGACCTATGTTTTTTGGAAGGAGTTTCAAAAGAAGCTTCCTTCTGTCTTTATGAAAATTTCTGTGACTAGCTATACACTCAAACTTTTGCTTCCAAACTTCCTCTCTGTAATGAATTAATTAACTTTCAGAAACGCAAAATGCTTTGCCCCAAACCCACAAAAAACTACCAGCCTGAGATATTTCATATCCCCGATGATCTACTGCAGTACTAATATTCAGTACTAAAAACCTTTTTTTTGACAGAGGAAATATATCTGCAAAGAGGAATAGAGTATTGCTAAATCTTTTTCCTGATTTGTATACATATCATTGCTTGGTTTTGGTGATGGGACACTCTGTAGGAATGCTGATTAATGCCTTTCTGTGGAACTACCTTCAGTAAAATGAATGCCTCTCTGCTATGAATACGGACATCACATTTCTGCTGGGTTGGAAATGGATCACTTTTCTGTGAGCATGAGGCAGCTGATGCAGAGATAAAAGAGAATGTGGTCTAGCTCATGTTTGCTGGGTGTATGGCTCTTGAACAATATTTCCTGTTACTAGGACTATCCATTTTTTTTTAGATCTCATCTTTAAATATATTTTTATGGCAACAACACCAACATCTAAGATCTGGAAAACTAACCACACTGTCTCCTGGGAATTACTGGGGCAGTGGCTCAGCCCACGACCCCCTTGGGCTGGGCTCTGCCCTCTGTTCCCCACTAGCATCACAGTCTTTTCCTGGTGAACTGCATTCAGTCTGATGGGAACTGTGTGGCTTATGGAGAAATGGGACACACAGGGATGTATGAGAGAGCTTTTCTGCTTTTAGAATTTTTTTTGTTAAAAGTAGTGCATTTCTGTGGAAACAAAGCCATTTGATGAAAATCAATTAGTCAAAATACTGTTTATAATGAATACAGTTTTGATGGAAATGTTTTTTACACAGTTGTAATTAACTATGAAGTAATGCAGTATCTTTTGGAGAAGGTTAAAATTTCCAATGACTTTCATAATTTCTTTTCTTATAACTGGGCAAATATATCAGGGTACTGATATCAGGAATCTTGTTAAATCTTGATCTTGCTATCACTTCAGTGGGAGAAAGACTGGACCTCGGGTAAACTTCTAAGATTACTGTTACCTAGCTTAAATTAATTAACTATCTTCTACCTTCCAGCAGTAGCTGCTGTGTCGTTAGCAATTTCATTTCATTTAATTTCATTTTCTGAATTGAAATCACAGTGATGGTAAAGCATTTAGTTTTTTCTCTTTTATATTACAGTATTTTTGCATCTAATAGGAATATTCTTCTGGCATTTACTATTCTTCCTTTATTACAAGTCTGTCTGCCTTTCATTACATTTTCATTTTTCTTATGGTAACTATTTTTCATATTTATCACAGTGGTTAAATTGTATCTGTCACAATCAGTAATCATATAAATTACTGAAATGTTTATTGATCTGTAAGCAACAGGTACAATAAATTTAAAAAATGTTGTTTCTTAAAGGACAGGAATTAATTCAGGTATCTTGGACATAGGCAAAATACTTTTACAGTGGTAAGGATGTTAATTTATCATGCAGTAAATCCTTTGCTTAACTGGTCAATATTAATTATGTGCAATGGCTATGAATGCAGTTGTAGGCAGTGGTACAACAGAAAAAAAAAAGGCCTTTTTTGAAGAACAGTTTTTAGTGTTATTGTAAAGCAACAGTGTTAAATTACAATATCCTTATTACTAATGGGTTCCAATAAGAAAAAGGTTAAGAGTATAAATCCATAAACTATCTTATTTACTAAAAATGAAACCTATTTCTTTCTTTCAATCGTTCAGATTGTTTCCTGTTTCAGATTTTAATTTTTCATCTTCTGTGTTTGAGATTTGTAAGAGAAGAAGTACAGCTTTTTACTCACTCCAAAATCAGCGTTGACAAATATTCATAGTCAACACAAATAGACTTGGTTTCACTTTGAAACTGTACTGAAAATTCATTTCCACAAAAAATCCAAGGTCAATTCTTCTTGGCAAATGTTCCATTAAGAGTCATGCAATTATCCTGCTGCCTTGCTTTCTTAGGAAATCCTAATTATCCAAGGTCTGTAGAGCACACATAACCAGCCTATTAAGGCATATTTCAGTTTCCTGTAAACTCTATCCCTATAAACCACTGCTATTTTAACTAAAGAGCTGTACAGACATCCAGACCTTGTGTGTTTGTGAGGAAGCAGGGGGCTGAAGCTGTGGCTGACCTAGTGTGACTTTGTTCATCTTCATTGACTCGGTGTCTCCCATTTCACCACCAAGTCTTCCTTGTCTCAATAGCTGAGATTCCTGACAAAGGTGAGGTCAATATTAATTATTAATTAATGCTTGGCAAGGGATGCTCACTGCTCCAGATCATCATTCCCGTACCCCTAAAAGGGTGGGAAGTTCATTGCTCTGTAACTGTTGAATCAGAGGTAAGGTTGAGGAGAAAGTACACAGCTCAGTGCTGAGGGTGCTATTTCAGGACTTCAGAGACCTAGGGCAAATCTCTGGGCATACACCAGCATATACAGTTGGGTGACAGTCTTGGAAATACCTTTTACATCTCTCTGTTCCCCTGGCTGATGACAAAATTGCTTGTGACAGTTCTCCACTGCTCACAAAACAACAGTGAAACAAGTTTCTGTCCTGAAGTGTTCAAGGAGAGGAGCAAACAACTCACTTCACCTGTGCAGAAGCAGCTGAGGGGGCGGCAGGGCAAAAATTAACAATTCCAAAGGAATCCATAGAGAAGAGAGACATTTTCTGCTTATACTGCATATGGCCAAAGTGGCTGCAGCAGCAGCATACAAGTGAGGTGTCACCCACTGATGGTGCTGCTTGATGAGGACATGGTCTTGATATTTTCATTCAAAGGGATAGCATGAAACAATTCCTGGGTATGGGGTCACCTATGGTGACCTATAGGGCTGCACCATTGCTCCACGCTTTCCGATTTTTGTAAAGTAGAGGAATGCATTGCTATGCTGTTGGAGTATTTAAAATAAATGATATTCACTATTTAAATAGACATTTAAAAATGTCTATTTTACATAAATAGTATAAAACACTGATTATTTTACCATGTGAAATGAAGTTTCCATGTTGTCACCATTCCTTATTTTTGAAAAAATGTCATCAGAGAGAAGGTGTCCTGGGGGGAGAGAGACTGTGAAAGCTGTTTGGAACTCCCTTATCTCATTGTTCAATGTCAACAGCTTCTATTTTTTACTCAGGCTTTTCAGGCAGTGACAGAGAAAATTGGTCCAGGACATTCTCCTGTGTTCTGAGAGCAAGTGACATAACCAATACCATGCTGATAACTCATTTTTCCTAAAGCAGGAGGATCTCATCCAAACTGCTTACTGGGAAGAGTTTGGGGATACTAATGTCTTGTCTGGGAAAGCACTGGTTTCAGGAAAGACTTGTCAAAGCTGTGTCCAGAGGCGTCTTTAATAGAAAAATTATACTAGCATCATCAGGACAATAACTGGGGCTGTGTCCTGGCCAGCTGGCTCTCTAGAAGCACAGAAACATCACCGAATACTCTGAGCTGGAAGGGATCCACATGGAGCATCAAGTCCAGCTCTCAAGCAAATGGCCCATATGGGAATCAAACCCAAAACCTTGGCATTATTAGCACCATGCTGCGACCAACTGAGATAGAACAGATCTTGATGTGGCCAAAATGGGTGAAAAGCAATTAGGGGGATGAAGGAGCACAGCAATAAACCTATGAAATACACATTACTATTTGGAGGTAGGGAATAGGTAAATTTTTTTGTATTCTGCATTGGAAGTAAACTACTTAGGACCTTTAGCTTAGACAACTAACCCTCTTGGAGTCTTACAAATCACAGCATTTCTGAAAATAATGTAAACTATAATGTAAATTTTCAAGTACTTAGAAAACCAGTTGTCAAACAATCAGGTAGTACAACTGCACTCCTGCACTCCTACAATCTGTCTTTGCAACATAAAAAAACCCCTTAATTTCTTCCTAGGGCCTTTTCTCCATACATCAATGAGTTTCTACCATAGTTTTTACTTTTGCTCCTGAATGGGGTGTAACTCCAACACAAAAATTATAGTCTTGTTACATTTTTGAACTGTCCTGGTTCTTGAACATTTATTCAAATAATAACCATTGTCCTTTTGTTTCCTCTTTTTCTACAAACTCTACTAAACCAGGCCTTGGTTAGGCTGGATAGCTGACAGGATTTTCTCATACGGCCATGAAAATAAAAGATCACAGGAAAGAAACAGCAACAGGAAGTGTAGGTGGCTGAAGGAAGGAAAAATCTGTGACAAAAATAATTACAAAAAGTAAAATTATCCATCTGTCATTGTTGTGATATTGTTACCCTGTAAACATACCTAAAATTTCATCTTTGATCTTGTCATATAAATACAATTATTTTAGGTACTGACCCCTACATAAGAATTTTTCTTGAAGAAAACTATTTTTTTCTAAGAGATTAATCATTCTGATGTGTCACTTTTTATTTTAATCTAGGTAGCAAAATACAGAGTTTTACAATGCCAGTACAAGAAGTGGACACAAACTATTTCTTTGCAGAAGTGAGGCAATAGCATCTGAAATATTTCTGTTACATTATTTAATGAAAAATTGCTATCTTTTTCCCCAAAAGTTTAAATCAGATATGGATGCTTACAGCAGCCAGAAAAACCTATGATATAATGAAAAGATACATCATCAGAGTAACTAAGTAGTGTTAAGATGTAAGAGTAAGTAGAGATGCCCAGATCCATAGTGGTAGTTTGTGAAAAACCTCCCCATTTGATGTTTGCATCTCAAGTCAAGTTTTTATTTCAAAGCCCATAGTCACATGGGACTTGAGGTAATCAGGGCTAACTAAGACTGAAATTTTTACTTTAGTGTGCTCATATTAATGGCTGAGGAGTAGCTCCTGGTGTTGTTTTGTTTTCAGCAGATGATCTCCATTTATCTGTGACCGTGGAGACGCTTTATTTACTTTCATTTTACTCCCAGAGGCTCTTTAAAGTACAGCAATGAGTTGTGTGTCGTAGAACCATACCATAGAATCTTAGAATGGTTTGGGTTGGAAGGGACCATAAAGATCATCTAGTTTGCATCCTGTCCTGAGCATTTAAGATACCTTCCACTAGACCAGATTGTTCAGTGTCTCATCCAACCTGTCCTTGAACACTGACAGGGATGGAGCACCCACAACTTCTCTGGGCAGCCTGTTCCAGTGTCTCACTTCCTTCACAGGAAAGAATTTTTTCCTATACCCAACCCTAATCTTTCAGTTTAAAGCCATTCCCCCTTGTCCTATCACTACATGTCATTGCAAAAAAGTCCCTCTCCAGCTCTCCTGTAGGTTCCCTGTAGGCACTGAAAGGCTGAGGTCTCCCTAGAAGGCTCTTGTCTGAAGGTCTCATAAATCATTTCTTGCTCTATAGGAACAAAATAGGTGTTAGTGAGGTTTTCTTTATTTTGAAAAGTTATGTGAAAGGTTCATTTTTTTCCCATTTTGGGAATGACAGCACATTTCATTCTGAGATGCAAAAAACAACTTTATAAAAATATATCTATTTAGTTTTTTGGAGCATGTTAAGTGCTATTTATATCAAAGCAAAATACTTTCCACTGGGTTTTAAAGTAAGACATCTGAAACGCACTGTCAGGTACATGTGTATATAATTTAATGAATTTGCTTGGATTTTTTGAACAGAGCAGAAGCGAGTTAACTGTTCCTTTGATGCTGCAAATGATGACAGTGAAGAAATCAGAGGCTGGGTATAGCTGTGAACGTGGGCCATAAAAGGCTGCAGCCACTGCCAGGAGCTTACTTCAGGTACTAATTCCTTTTCATTTGCAAATTACAGAATCAAAAGAGATTAAAAATGAGATGACCAGATAATGTCTCATTTTACACAGCTAATTGAGAGCTCAAACACTCATAACAAATACTTTGGCAGAATGCAATAAAGATGAAAGGTAAATTCTGAAAATATTTAGAACATATAGAAGAAATTTTATTTTTTCCTTGGGTGTGTAAACACCCCATATAAATCAGTAGTCTCCACTGGGTTTCACAGAACCTGTATTTCTCTAGTACCAACTTTCCTGTCAACTTTCCAGTTTTCTTTGAAATAACCTTGTAATAAGACACTGTCAAAAAATGTCAAATGTTAACTGGTGTGTCCATGGAAACAGTAGGAGCTGATGGAGCCATGTGTACAGTAAGACTGTTGTCTTTAACCCTCCTACAGGCAAGGCCTTTTCTTTAAACCTTCAAAAATATAGAGCCTTATAAAGAACATACAAAATAATGTTTCAAGAATTTCAAAAAGGTACAGGATCAACAGCTGGACTGGAGAGTCTTTGGGCTCTGCCACAGACTTCCTTACTTCTGTGGGCATGGATAAGTCTCTCCAACATCTGTTTATCCCTTATCTTTTTTTTTTTTTGTGATGCTACCTAGACTGGTATTCGAGAATAGGACAGTCCCCTGTGGTGTATTTGTTACAATGCAGAGCACTTTGGGTTTCTGACCTTTAATATCATCAGGTGTTACTGCAGTGCTAAATCTAAATAATAAATATTATACAAGTACCAACCCACATGTATTTTAAATAGCTTTGGAAAGATTGAAAGTTGTTTTGCTCCTGCTTTAGTAAGGTACAGCCAAGGATACTTACTAAGGCCCTACCCAGCTGAGCAGCGGTAATGATTCACTGCTTCCCTAATCTTTTCCTTCATTAGACATTTTTAGAACTAAAATACCAAATTGATGAAGGGCTGAGGGGTGAATAGCAATATGAACTATTGCTATATCATTTTTCTAATAGATTACTGAATTTCAGTAACATCATTCATCTACCACAATAAGCCCACAGACCTCGCTGTCATTTTCTGCTGAGGCCATAAATCCATGACAGAGCACATTAGTTTGAGCAGAGAACTCTGCTAAACGGGTGTTCAGCATTTAGGATAGACCTGACTTAAACTCACCCTGGTTAGTGTGAGTTTAGAACAACTTTAGCTGCAGGTGAGCAAACTAAACAGGTAATCAGGCTAAGAATGGGCTTTCTCTCAGGAATCCATCCCTTTTTGTATCACCTCTGTTGCTTTCTGGCTTTAGAAGCAGTACCTGGGAGTAGACCTCTCAGATATAAAATATAATGCGCAAAATGCTTTTCAGAAGACAATGCAGTTTGCACTGAAATGCTTGGTAGTTTGAAGTGGTTTCCATTTAAATGCAAAATCAGCCTTTCTGAAAAAAGTCAAAACACTCCACCTGTTCTAAAACCCAAGCAAACAACAATGCCCCCCTTAATCTATACAAAGCAAATTTTGGAAGTCATGATATGATCCAGACTACAAGTTCTCATTTATTTCCTTGATGAAATTGAGTTACATTTTATTATTGCTCCATGTGCTACTAGTATAAATTCAATATACAATACAATTTCTAATTAGCAGGAAATGAAATACAGTGGCATTAGCAAACAAAACTCTAAAAGCAGATCTAAAAATCCGTAGCATATTTTTGTCCTCAGAAGAAAGCTGGATCAAGCATGTTTTATTTCCTGTAAGTCTACTGCTTTATTTGGTGACACTTTCTAAGAAAAAAAAGTCTTCTCCTGCATTTTATGCACTTATTTCTCATTTAATTTACCCTGTTTTAAAATAATGTGCTTTAATTACTGATTTATACCTCTGAGTTGCAGAATTACGTCTCTCAATCTCCTTACCTTTTATTTCAATGCAGGAAAGCAAATATGATCTATTAGAAATATCTTTAAAAAGCCCCAAACAAACAAACAAACCACCCCCTGAGGTTTTAAAAACACTACTATTATTGAAAATAGTGGTTGTAAAAGGAAAGAAGTAGGAAAGAGAATGTTTAATAAATGAGACAAAGTTTAGACTGAAGGAACGGAAAAAAAAAGCCTTCCGTATTGCACTTGAGGTGTCTGTTTCAAGGGAAGAAGGAAGGTGATTATCAGGACTGTTCTTGCAGTCTGTAGTGTAATAGTTGCTGTTTTAAGAAAAAAACCTGAGACCATCAGATGTGTTAAATTGTAGTAAGTGATGAGAGTGCTAACAAAACCCACAAACAGCATGTGTCTCTCTTCTGACTGTATTCATGGCTCGTGTTTCATTTATTTCACAGATTCAGGAGTGCTAGGAAAAATAAAAAGATACTGGGTATTAATTGTTAGCATTTCAGAGGAAATACCACAAAACATTAGGCAGAGCGATTGCCGCAAGCCAAGAAAATTCCATTCACTGTTCTCTGCCAGATCCAAGACCCCTGTGGATGTTACCCAGCCAAATGCAAATGTGTGATTTTTGCACAGCCTATTCAGATCCTCTCTACTTTTATTTCAAGATCATGAAATTGAATATGAGGTCAATTTTAATTCAGCTTTTACAAATTTGGGGTCTCATCTTGCATGGAGAGAGCCCCAAGAAAGACCTGAGTCCCTCTGGCTGCCTTGAGTAAGAGCTGCTCACCTGGACCTGCTTCCTCCTGTGCATCCCAAATGGTGCAACACTGGGGAACCAGCTGAGGATGCCCGAAAACAAGAATGTTCTTTAAATGTTCTGCCCAATGAGCAGATGCACATCCATGTAGCACCAATTCGACATCTAGTTTTGGGGATAGTTTGTGAGAGTGACAGGAAATAAGTGATAATGCCAGGCTCCTCTGTGATCCTCCTCATCTGGAGGACCAATCTGTACCATCCTAGCAAAGGAAGCCAGCATCAAAATGAGTCTGGGTCCATCCATCCTGGATAGGAGGCAGTTGGATTATTTTATAATGTCAAGTAATGGGTGAATGGGTAAAACACTGATTTTAAAAATACTTCTCTCTCTCTTTTTTTTTTTCAACTATTTATTTCCTTATTTTCACTTATTTCAATTATTCCCTTTTCTCTATTATTAAAATTCATTCAGCCATACATATGTAAAAAATTTCCAATTGACCTGGAGTGTACTATTTCAAATCTCATCTGATTAAAGCTTTTGTCTTAACCTGCTCTTTGTCTTTACATGCTATGTATTTCTCATGAAAATCTACACATTTCTCCTACAGCACTGCAATATTTAATTTCTTTTGTTTGTTTGTTTTTTTTTTTTTGTTCAAACACAAACAGTAAAAGAGAAGGAAGGGATGTAATTGTCCTCCATATTTCAGAGATAATTATTTTACTTAGGAAATCTAAAGTTTTGACAGGGAAATTTAGCCTTACACTTCCAAATAAAACCTTTGCAGGAGACTAATCTCTACAATTTAAGCAATATGATTAACTAATCCACTCTTTGAGTCTGTGTTGGGTATTTTAGCCTAACAATTTGTGATGTAATCTATCATGATAATCAGTAAAATGTGTGTAGTTTGCATAATACTTTAATAAGTGTGTTTGCACACAAAATAAATCTTTAATTGCTGATTTGAGAAGGTCAATTTTAGCAGTTCTCTGACAGCCTTATTTTGATGAATCAAAGTAATTTATACATGTAGGTTACTTCTGTGTCTGAATTTATCTTGCATTTTCACTGGCTTTTATTTAAGGGAATCACAAGACAGTTTTCTGAGACTGGAGTCTCAGTATCTGCTAGGCACAAGTTGTTGAACAGCTGCAACCTTCTTCCAGGTGGGAATGGGGCAGAAGGGCAGATGGCAAGCACAGAGCCACAACTTTGTGTGGTGGGTCAGAACATTAAAAAAAAATTACTCTCCAGGAGTTTTTTCTTGAGAATTTCGGGGAGGGTGTGGTGTTGTGTCTTATTGAGGACAACAATGGAAACACCATTTCATTTCCCTGTGTAAGAATCTTTTGTGATCAGGACTTGTCCAGGCAAAGAGAGGTATGCTGAACCTTTCTGCTCTGCTTTAGAGAATTCAAAGTGCTAACCATAAATGTGGGTCCAATCTGCAAAGCTCTGACACACACTCCTGTATACTCTTCTACAGAAAAAGTTGTTCCTGGAATGGTCCCACTAAAGCTACTTGGGACCACTCTGTGAGTAAGCAATGTGTAAGTATCTGTGGCATCTCTATAATGGCTGGTGAAGCACAATATAGAACTGAGAACTGATTAAAAATGTAAATTTTCTTTGGTAGTGAATAATTCTCCTGAAAAGAGAGAGAGAGTTGACTTAATACACCTACCTGTACCTTTTTTTCAGGAGTTGTTCTGCATTCTGTTATATCCAAGAACAATTTTCCTCTGTACTGCCTAAAACCAGAACAATTAATTTATAGTGGTTTCATTTACCATTTCCGTGCTGACTAGATTTAAAACACATTATCAGGTCAGTATATACACTAGGGAAATGGCTATTTTCTTTGAGTCTCTGTAATATTCAGACAGCTGGTGCAGGTTCATTAGGGAAATTTGAAAGAAAAAGACCCCTCAAACAGAAAACAAAAGGGCAAACTGAAACTACAAAATATTTATCTTGGTTTTGGGTGATAGCTACCATTCATTTTCAAGTCTACTAAGTCTTTCAATTCTGTTGCAGTGCAATTCAATGCATTTTGTAAGTTTTAACAATAACTGTGAAGTATTGTAGGATAAAATCACTAGGAGAGACTGGAGCTATATAACCTGTAGCAGTTTCTCCAGTATGTAGACACCAGGTCAGAAAACCTGCAGCTGCTCACCTCAAATTATAATGCTATTCTGATGAGATGATAAGGATCTTCTTGAAATAAAATAAACGGAATAATTCCCTTACTTTATCATGTGTCCCCGAAGAGGTAAAAATCCCTGAAAGAACATTTGCAGGGAGATTCAGAGTTCCCACACTGAGGAAATGGATGGCTTTCTGGCGACAGATCAGGCACAGCTTATAGTGAGGACAAAATAGAGACCCTGCTTGGCTGCGGAGGGTGCCGACCGAAGCAGAAACTTTGAAGAAGTTTGGGGCATTAAAGCACCTTGAAGATATCTGGGGGAGACAGCACCGTTCATTTTAAGAAGACAATGAGATAATCTCAGTTTTGTCATGTCCCAGGGGACAAGTTCAGTGTGTGGATTTGGATACAGTGACCCAACAGGACTCTTCACAGGAAACGTACGGAGGAATTGTAAACATCTTGTCTTTCATTTTGGCCTTTTCATACAGCTTTAGGCCTGGGCTGTATATGGCTACAAACATATGGGCACTGTGAGGCCCTTGCAATTATGAGCTTCATTAGCTGAAATCCAAGGAGCTAAGATCCATAGGTGCACCACAGTGAACATCAGGAGCTCTACTTATGGCTGTATAAACAAGAATTAAGTTGTTATGGCAGAGCTGATCCTAAGACTGATAATACTTCTACAAAGGCTCCAATATAGCAAAGTCAAACATGACTATTCTTTTTTGTTTGCAAGAATGCCTTTGGCATTAAGGTGCTAAAGTTCAGTAGAATTTACAAAGTAATGAGTTTAAAGCAGGGTCATTTTGAAAAATGATTTAAATCATTCTGTAGCAAACCTTGCAGTTTCCCATCTCTTTTCTTGTAATGGAAAAACCACCATCCACCTTTAACATTCCCATCATTTACAAAGTTTCATAACATGGCTGTAGACATTGGCTCTGAGGCTGAATTTATGCCAGATAACTTCTGAGCCTAGCAACAATTTGGCCTTTGACATGTGAAATAGAGATACCCCAGGGACTTTAATCTTAGTCTGAAAAAAGCTTTTTAAAGTTTTCTGAAATGTCATGTAGGAAACCCATGTATGTAGGGACCAGATTATGACCCAATTATCACCTGTGCAAATCCAGAGTGATTACACTGAGTTCAGTGGAGATGCTCAGAATTAGAAATGACACCAGCTACGATCAGAATTTAGCTTGTTGTCTCCTGTGCTAACTTCAGATCTAAATATTCCACCAGAAGCATTGAAAGTTTAATTATATGGCCTTTTTTTCCCACTTAAACTCAGGTGTTAGGAAAGTAAATCTTCCTTTTTTATGCATTGCTATTTCACAGTGGATTTTTTTCTAACAGAAGTGATAGTGTGGAATATAATTTTCTGTTGGCAATTTGTTTTTAATAAGGTCTTTAACATTCCAGCTATTCAAAGCTCCATGAAGCAAAGTTACTGCTGGTTGCACTTTACTCTAAAAGGTAATGATGATTATCAGCTAGGCAGAGTGCTGTAAGATAATTCAGGTAAACTGAAATAGCTAATGTAGATTACAATGAATTAATTATTTGGAGAGGTTCAGCAAAGAATTGCTAAAACTGTACTGTAAGCCCTCTGGGCCAGGCTTTTATTCTATGTTCACATCCCAGGACAACAGTACCCCATGAGTGTGACACAGGCACACATAGTGCAAATTATGAAAATATAACATCCCCAAGCAAATCAATAATGGGTGAATCTGATCTCAGAGTGGTGAAACTGTGCTGTCTTAACAGTGTTATACCCTATTTACTGCAGTGTAACTGTGCCCCACTGTAGGCATTCCCCTACCCAGCACTTGAGTTTTATTACAGCAATAATGACTATAGCATAGGGCATTTTCAGTGGATCTTTATTCTACTCTGTCACAGTTTCAGGGCTGCTGTGGGAGATGCAGTAGCATTTTTTTATAGTACCAGACCCAACTCTCTTTTGTCTGACACAGAGCGAAGCATCTGATAATGTGTCACCCTACCCTTGGACGCATTATGCTAAATAGCATTCAAGTGGTTAAATGGTCAAATGTTTTTAATAGCCTCTGGCTTCACCTCAGGCCATCCGTTTCATTCCAGCTGGCCATTAAT
This sequence comes from Pyrgilauda ruficollis, assembly GCF_017590135.1. Lineage (NCBI taxonomy): Eukaryota > Metazoa > Chordata > Aves > Passeriformes > Passeridae > Pyrgilauda > Pyrgilauda ruficollis. The sequence goes on from NW_024518095.1 coordinate 7,399,280, forward strand.
CCTCAGGAAATGCCCTACAGATAGATCGTTATTACTTACATAAACAATTAGGGATTTACAGAACACTGCTGTCTGCTGGAAAGTAACGGGGAAGGAGGTAAGAGTTAAAATCTAAGTTAGCTTTACCAGTGACTTGGCTTCCCATGTGCGATGGGATGTGACTCTCTGCCCAGTCTTAGTGAACACGCTGCAGCAGCCTTCTACAAGCTCCATTCACTTTCTGCTTTTTTCCCCCCTTTGCTGCACACATAAGCTTTCCTGTCACTTTCCAGATGTCGTTTGCCTTTCTCCCCGGGACTCAGTGAGTTCTCTGAGCACTGGACAAGATGTACCCTCAAGCTGCCATTGCTGATACTGGCCCAGAGTCACGGCGCAGCCGCAGGTGGAGCTGCATTGCCAGCACCTCCACACCAGCTGCGCTCTTTGGTGCTAGGATGTCTCTTTCACAGAGTTTTTTGCTTTACATGGGAATAATAATTTCCCTCCACGAAAGCTTTGGCCCTATGTTTTTCCACCTGCAAATTGAAAATTAAGACCTCTAATGCAGACTGGCTTCTCTGTCTCTTGAGACACTGTCTTGCACAGAAATTTGCTCTGATGCCACAGAACCAAGTGGTATGAACAAGTGATAAAGGACAGAAGGGAGCTATGGGCAGAGCAAATTCTAACTGTGTGATGGGGATTGGCATAGTAGGAGCAGCTTCTGACTGTTCTCACCCAAACTCCATAATATTTTCCCCTAAACAAAGCTTGTGGTTTGGACTCTTACACTGGGTCTTTTAATCACCTGGTGAAAAAAAGGTGCTGAGTCCCAAGGTTGCATAAAGTGTCATAACAAACATTTAAACAATACTGCTTTGGCATTTGACCAAAACTGAGTTATATTTACTGGGAAGATCAAAAACATCTCAGATTTCTCACAGTTAATAAGAGATGAAAGAGATAAGATTTTTTTTTTTCCCAGTTAAATGTATTTAAAAGTCAGAAGGGGAGAACACCTAGATTATTGTCACATACTGCAGGACCTACCAATCTCAAGTGAGTGAATACAACTAAGTTGTGACTCAAATTCTCAATGAAAAGACTGAATATGGACAGAATAATTTATAGCACTTGTCTGTAATGTATATTTTTTCTCTGAGAGCAAGGACACACAGATCTGTTTGAACAACTATATAGAAAATTTGGATAACTCTAAAACTAAAATCCAAATTCTTCTGCTTGAATGTTGCTTTATGAAGACACTTTGGTGCTTTAATTTTTAACATGAAAGTTCGAATGGACTTTTACCTGTATCTGGCAGGACATTAAGGTCTCCTGTGTAGACCACACAGAGGACTCTCTTTATGTTCCAAAAGCACCCCATGGATTTAGAGTTTACATGAAATGCACCTTTCAAAACAAGGCTTTTTTATACAGAACAGTTGTATTTTTACAATATTAAATGGGTTTCTTGACATCAAAGAGGGAAGAGATAGGGCCAGTCCTTCCCCTCCTAATGGGCCATAGCTTTCTCCAGGGAGGGGCTAACCTGTATCTTGGATGCTATTGACTGTTTAGAGATGCCCACATTTTTTCTAGTCTGTTCAGTTTTCAGGAGTTAGGGGTTGTCTAGGTCACTGAATCAGAAGATGAAACTTCTTACCCTAAGGAATGGGACTGTTATATGTGAGCTGGGAGACCTAACCTCTGTCCCTAGCCCAAGAACAGTATACACAGTTTAAAACAAATTATTCTTAGATAAAGTTGAGGCTCAAATCCTCCCAAAGGATGCTGCTTAACACATCTGAAACAGTGAATCTCTGAGGTCAGCACAAGGTGCGAGTGCTGCTGGGGAATTCAAATGAGCAGGAAGCGCTGGAATGGTGTTGGCACAGTGCTTAAGATGTTCTCCTTGGAGATTTTGAAATTCTTCAGGCAGTAAAGTGAGCAACCAAGCACAAGGCTGTTATGTTCTGAGTGAGGGCACTGTCAACTGCTTAACACAAAGTGAGATTTGCCTCCTTCTGCACTGTGTTTTTCACAATCTTCATTTTTTTGAAAGGAAGAGCTTTATCTTTCAGTCTCAAGAGGTCAGAAGAGTGTGTATTAGCTCTGTAATTTGCCCCTGGGTGTACCTGAGAAAAGTGTATGTCCTTAATGGACTGGAGGAATGTTTTGTGTTTTAGGGATTTGGTAGCTCCCAGAATGCTCTTCAGCCTGCTATCTTCATGGACACAGTTCTCAGGTGACTCTGCACATTCAGGAAGCTGGATGTAGGAGGTCTTATTCAGAGAAAGTCTAAATTGTGGATCATATGTGCAAAAATTGAGGAATAGCCATATACACAGTGGTTGTATCCATTTGAGAATGTGAGAAATAAAAAATTCAGTCTATTCTGCTGGAATTAAGCTTCATTGGATGAACAGTTTTGCATACTGGTAAATAGATTTGTGTTGTGCTAACAAAAGTATTAGCAATAATTAACATTTATGTTTCTTTAGAGATGGAATATATCCAAAAACTGAACAAAACAAAATTGACTTTTCCCATTAAATAAGATTGCAAAAAGCTTTGGCTTCACACAATATGTTTCAGAAATGTTGAAGCAGTTTCATTCAGAAACTAAATAATGAAGTACTTATGTATTTTTAATGTTATTTTATATAAAACCAGTTTGATTTCCCAAAAGTAATTTTGAAGCAAAAGGTGAAACACTACATTTAACAAATACAGACATTATTGAAAGGTTTTACTTTGATTTTTCTTTAAACAAAAAATGTTTTCAGAGTTGATATTTTCTTAAAATGTGAATTTCAGGAAAGGTTATGTAGTTTTTTTCCCACTGAAAATCTGTATTGACACTGGAGTTCAAATAGAACTTAGTGCTCAGAATTTTATATGAAAATCTGTATCTTTTTCAAAACAAATTTGGATGCATAAGAAATAATTTTTTATGAATTGTTTTGTATGCTTCTGCTGAAATTGCACGACTCCAGTAACATTCACACAAAGAAAATTTGGACCAAAGAAGTCTTGAAAGCACCAGAAACAAAAAAGATGTAATGTTGCCAATCTAAAGTTGCTGTAGAATAATGGTTATTTTCTTAGAACACTTTTCAGAGAAGTCTCCTTTTTTAACCTTCTGCTCCAAAACACGAGTGAACGGCTTTGCAGCTACTGTCCCAGCTGAGACATCTGTAGGGTTAAGCAACCAATGCAGTGCACAAAGTAGGGTCCACATGGGGCCCTAAAGGGATAAGCTCTACCTAAACCTCCCTGTGGGGTGAGCTTGGCCATAGATTTGAATGCTTGCTCTTAAACCCCATGAGTAGATAACTGCCACATCATTTTCTACTGTTATTAAACTCTTAGTGTGTGATTCTCTGTGATCATGTCTGAGTTATTTTTGGTATGCTGAGCTGCACCAAACATTTGTATGTGACAGGGCATTAAATCATCGAGAGACCACAAATCTTGTGTAGGCAGGAGTTGTCCTATACTTGAGATTTCTGCTGAAAAATTGAAACACAAGACCTAAATGAGAGTCTCTCACTGTGCATTCAAGCTAGTTGTTCTGACAGTAGTGGCTGAGATCTCCAGAGGTTCTACTGTGATGTATTTAGTTATCAAGAATTGATGTTTTAAAGGTTTCCTAAGAATAATTCAAATATACAGAGTGCAGACGTAGAGGTCAATAGATATGTTTGAACCAGTTCATAAGCATGTAAGATCTATTAGAGTTTAAAGGATCAATAATTCTCTTCAGAGCCCATACATATGCATTGACAAGACAGCGAGGGTGATTATTATAGTCTCTCAAATCAATAGCCCACATTTAAGAACTGTATGAAAGGTAGTTTTAAATGTGTATCAGATAAGCTGTTATCCTGTTAGAGATCCAGGTATCAAGAAGTGGGCTGTAGCCAAATCCAAGGTGAGAAAAATCCAGGAAAGGCCTCATGTCTGATCTTATGGGCTCCTCCAAACATTTTTGGACAAAATGTTCAATGATATGACTAGCTTTATTGCAGCTGCACTGATATTTTTTGACAGTCCCAGGTGGGATCTGAGCACTAGCATTTCCTCATTCACATCAGCCCTACACGTTTTCTCAGCTCTCAAATACCAGGCAATATCTAATATCCAATTAAGAAGTTAGTTTAGAGCTGTCAACTTTTTCTTGTCAACAAGGTATATCTTACCTTTGAAACAAACAGACAATGCAAAAAAAATCCTTCCACCAAAGGTGCAGACAAATGAAATATTACTAGAACCAGATTGCTGTATCTGAGAAATGTGCTGAATTATCCTGATTCCAATGGATTTCAGCTACAGAACTGTGAATGTCAGATAGAGGTCCAGCCCTGCTATATTTAATTATAAATATTTTCACCTGAGAAATCTGATTATTCTAGGCAATGCTCTCCAAGAAAGTTATTATCTTGATTTGATCTATTTAAGAAAGGATTTAATCTGTTTAAGAAAGAAGTTATGATGAGGCAAGTAGAGGAGGGTTTTGCTGCTTTTGTTGAAGCCTGATGTGTTTCTAATTAATTTGCAGAATACCAGGTACTGTGGACATGCACATAATAGTGCAATTACTGAAAATTCAATCATAATGGTGCCAGCTGACACTCCCACCAGGGCTCCTCTCTGGAGAGTGAGCCCAGGGGAAGGAAAATTCCATTTTCCTCCTGTTCAGTTTAACATTAACAGAACACACGATTACAGGGGTTGAAATGGCTTTGCAATGGCTTAAAATTGCAGGAGACTGAAGAATGTATGTTTTCCAAGGAGCAGTCAGCTGGGAAGTAGGAAAAAGAGCAGGAAAAGGTAGAGAGAAATCTGTGACTTGGTAATGACTGACCCAGAAATAATCCTGGTCCAGTTCCTGCTTTTCAGGCAGTCATAGACATCACAAGTTCACATCTTCCCAAGATGATGGTGTCTAACCTGTGTCCCCAGGTGCCAGACATGTGCTCTTGTATTTAAAATATTTCATGGCAGTACATCATGTCCTCAGAAAGATAGTCAATGTATAAGCTACACTACCTGTATTGGCAAGTTTACTGTGTTGGCCACAGTAAACCTGCTTGACTTTTGAACCTGGTCATCTAGAATGAGAGCCATGAACTCCATCCTGCTCAAGAGCATGTTCCACTTTCATGGAAAAACTGCTTAGTTTTTTACTCTGCTGATAAATACTTCACCTATAAACATTCAGGTCCATCCTCATCCCAGAAATTAAGTCCTAAGGTTCTGGATATCTCTCTTGTAATGCCGTAATGCTGACTGATTTCTTCTGCATAGGTCTTCAGTTTAAGTGTGATCAGAGTCAAGTTTTGAATTACTCATTACTGGGAGCTAGCTGTCAGCTCTAAAATACAAAGAAAATTAGAACAGAACCTGAATTTTGAAAGCAGTGGTACATCCCAAAATAAGACAAAAAATACTAAAATAAAACAGATTAAAAGGAAATTCCGTATCTTAAAATTCAAGCATGCTCCTGATGATAAAAATGAATAGATTAAGTATAAAACAATAAGAATTTTTCTAAAACCTTTTCCTCTCTTCCCTTTCTGAGTCTCCTTCTATTGCATTTAAAACCTATATTTACACAGTGTATTCTGACATATAAAATAACAGTGGAAAAAAAAGAGTTCAATATTTCGGTCTTACATGGAATTTTATTTACCTAAAATAAACAGCAATCTTCATTTCTCAATGGCAATTTACCAGAAAAAGTATGTAAAACCTTGCCACTGAGAAACTGAACAAATAACAAAAGAATAATAATATAATAAAGCTTTAAAAAGCACAGATGAGGGGCTAATATGAGGGGTGGGATTTGCTAGTTGAAAGGTAGGGGCAGAACATAATGAGTGTGGTCTACTTTCATTCTTATTAAGTTACTGGTAAAAATGCAAAGATAATTTTCATAAAGGAGATGTTGGCTACAGTCAACCTTTTTTGTCTCAGAGGTGAAATATTAAACAGTCAAATGAGCATGAGAATAATATGGCCCCTATTAAAGTGATTTTAAATTTAAGCATAATTTTTGCTAATACCACTGAGCAATGGGAATAATTAGAATGGTTTCAGTAATGCTAAAAATTTTAATAATTAAAGATGCAAGATTAATTTGAGAAGAGGCATCATTAACCTAAATCAAATATTAGATTTGTTGTAAAGGAGAGGGGGTTTAGCCATAACCACATATTTCAGAATGGGAATCTCATTAAATACCATGGTTTGCCTTTTACTCTGCACCCACAGGATTACTTGCATGAATATTAAGTCTCTGTGTATTGAATAAAAGCATTTAAATCCCATGCTATGGACCAACATTTTTGTACTATGTAAAGTGTTAATTGAATAATCTTGTTTTTACTTTGGATGACAATAGCTAGTTACCTAAAGGTTACCACATTTTTTTTCCTGGAAAAAATTGTACAAAGTTTAAGCCTGATGTGGTTGAAACCGTTTTTCTGCCTGAAAATAAATCTCTCTAGGCTCCCTTTATTAATGTCACAGTTTCTTTTTTTGGATAAACTAAGAAGTATTTTCATGAAAACCAAAGCAAATAGGAAATACAGGAGAGAATGTATATGTGATGCACTGTAAACTGCAGATATCTCACAAGGAAGTGAATTCCTCAGAGAAATAATGAATAATGTCCTTTTGTTTCTTGGTTGTTAACAAACATTGTGCATTTGTATTGATTAAAATGCAGAAGTTGGTAATTAAACAAAGAACACGTTAAAAAAGCAAAGTTTTTCTCCATTTATAGGAAAACAGTCCTTCATAAATATTGATTTGGGTTTTTTTCCCCCCAGTGTGGTGGTTTTCTATAAATATCAGTAACTGATAATGAGCACTTCCACCACTCATTATTTCTCTACTTGCAGAATTTAATGAATAGAAATGCGTTCATTATATGGAAATCTATCTACCTGTTATGCCTTTGATGAAGCCAGCCCCTAAGTTGAAATTTTGGGCACCATTAATGATATGCAAAGAACTCTGTCTTATCTTTAATGATATGCCTGAAGAATTTATCAATGGAATTTATTAGATGTTACTTCATCTTCCATGAATTACTTAGGCAGTGGATCTCACTCCTCTATCACTTTTTGGAATATTGTTCCTCTGCTGTTTTTGTTCCTTTGCCCTTCACAAAGATGATGGAAACATAACCTATTTATAAATCAGGTTTGAGTTCATTGACTCATAAAAACATGTTCCTTGTCTTGAAAGCTCCTGGGAAATATTGGCTGATTGTGATGAATTTCCCAAGCCTGTGGGACAACCAGCTCGAATTTTGACTCAATCAGAATTTTTGATTGAATTTGTTTATTCAGGGTTGCATTAGAAAATCAGCTTATTCCACCTTCACTGCCACAAAGTGAACCAGGCTGGCCTGAACAAATGGTCACTCTGTACCGAGGCAGCACATAGTGCTACATGCCACGTTGGGCACTTTTGATTCCTGAGCACCTCTGTCTTCACTGGGGCTGTTTTGGTGGCTGCAGTCCTTCTACCTCTGTACTCTGCAGTCTGAACACCAATTTCTCAGTGAAGCTGGAGGTCTGTGTCACTGCTAATTGACTTGTGGTGAACAAAATGCCTACAGTATTTTTGCCTGACTGCAAACTAGTCTTTGCAGTTCTCTACACAGCCCTGTTGGACTTGGTAAAATGGCCCTGCTCCTCTCATACCTGGAGGATGAGCCTTCAACAGGTTCAACAGGCAGAAAGAGCACAAGATGATTGTCTGCTTAGATACTATACATGTTCTACCTGATTATATATTCCTAGTGCTTTCTTTCTGCTTTTCTCAAGTACAGCTACATGCAAGCTGTTCTGCCTGGACTTTCCTTGTCACTAGCCTGTCAAGTCATGTCAGAAGGGAAGCTTATTACAAGCATGAAAAGGACTACTCTGAAGAAAAACAAAAGAATCCATTTAGTTTAGATCTGGTATAAAAAATTTCCTGTTCATGTGTGGCTGGATGAAAAATACTGGCCTTAAACTGTAGCTAAGACATTCAGATTAGATATTAGTAATGGTCTGATCTGTTCCACGAGTAGTGAAATATCAAAGTGTGCAGGTAAAAAACGTCTCCATCTATAAAATTTTTCAAAAGAACATAAATGTCTGTTGGTAATAGATTCTGCCATAGGAAATGAGCCCCTGGCTTGTTTTCTGTTGAGCAGGAGGGCAACTAGGGTGTTGTATTTATTTCTTGATAAGGCAGCTAACATCTAGCACCTCTCATCTGGAAATGCCTCTTCAGATTTTGTCCTTTTCCATATTGTCTGCCTGCATGGGTACCTCCATCCGTAGAGTCACCTTGGGAGAACACAGTACCTTTTCCTTCTCCTCTAAGAAAGTGAAAGTTCCATCTTGCTGAGGAAGGGAAATAGCAAGTTTGTGGTCCTGTAGCACATTCCAGTGCTTTAGCTGGTGAGGAACTGTGTCCACAGCTGTGTCTCCACCTTTCCTCCCTTGCTCCTCAACCCCTATTTTCTCTTCTATCATGATCCTGACCCCTGAAGCAAATACATGCTTTGCGCCCAAAACAAAGGTTGAACTGTTTTTTGACAGACTCTGACTGGACATTTTGACTCACCCTGTGCAGCTCTCAATCTCATTCACTTGCAGTATGAGTGTTTGGATCAATTAGCACTGATATTATCTTCCCTGGAATGACAGGCAAAACAAGTACTTAGCATGTTCCCAAGAGCATTTTTATTTTTAGCTCTTCCTCAGTCACCTTCACTATTACCAGCAACCACAAACTAAGCACCTGAAACAGTCTCAGTAGCAACTTTTTGGAAGAGAATGCAAGAGATAAGGCTAGAAAGCATCTTCCCTCCCTGTGGTTTGTTGTCCCTGTCAAAGACTGAAGAGCAGGCTGATCGCATGCTGTAGCTCTCTTTTCTCTGAGGTATCTTTTCTTTTCTTTTCTTTTCTTTTCTTTTCTTTTCTTTTCTTTTCTTTTCTTTTCTTTTCTTTTCTTTTCTTTTCTTTTAATGTGTGGAAGCTGACATCATAGTTTCAGAGACTGTTTCTTCTAAAATTATTCAGGACAGCTCTCAGCTTCGAATCAGATCTGTCAAGTGAATCCCTCTGTTAAAATCCCTATATGTATGATAGGTTTAGTTTGCTTGGCTGACATGCACATGGTTTGGCTTGCTCCTCATACAACTATAAGTTTTGTGAAAAATCATAGAATCACAGAATCATTACAGTTGGAAAAGGCCTTTAAGATCATCCAAAGGCCTTTAAATCCAACCATAAACCTAAAACTGCCAAGTCCAAACCTAAGCCATGTCACTAATGACATTGCAGTGAATTTTGGAAAGGTTACATTTCTAGAATCAAAAGCAAATTATTGTGAATCAGCATTGCACCATTGAAATGAAAACTGAAGGAAGATCAGGGCTAAATTTTTGACTTAAAGGACTCACTTTCCCAAAGACTTCATAATAGCTCCAAATTTGTTGGGAGGTGCTTTTATTTCAGGCCTACCATTCCTTCTCCAAGGATCCAAAAGTTACATTTTCCTGAAAGGGATCACACAATTTTCCAGTTAATTCCTCAAGCTGGTAATTTTTTAGGGTACCTACATAAATTATAGTGGCTTAGTCCTGGACCCTGAAGACTTTAGCTGTAAATCAGAGCAGAGCTTCAGCACTGCTTTTGTAGGTGTCACTTGCACATGTGTGTGGAAAAGTTCACCATGGAGTGCCAGGTGTTCTGTGGGCATTCGAGCTGGCAGGTCAGTGATGACTGAGCTGGTGGCAGTGAGCCTTAGGGCAGCTGCTCTGGCTCTGTCAGCTGACTACAATCAACATGAGTTCCTGCACAGTCTCTCTGCACTGTGCACCCCATGCCAGCTGGGAGAGCTCAGCACCATGCTGTGACAGGGGCTGGATGTCTCCTACAGCCTCCCTTGCAAGCTCAAGAAGCCAGGAAACTCTAGAGAGTGGAAAATTTGGAGCAGAAAATCTCCATCAACATCTTTTACTCAAGATCACTGTTTTGGTATAACCTGTGAAATCAGCTGCAAGCAGGGAAATTGTGATGTTGCTCATTGCGTGGAAATTTGCTTTCTCGTCAGAACTCAACCAGCTTTTCCTGCCCAAGGACAGCAGACATTTGAGAAATCACAATGATTTCTGCTGTGGAATGAAGTGTGTTTCAGGGATTAGTATCACCAGCCCTCTTACAGAGCTCTCTGATTAGGTTCTCAGGTATACATGTCATTTAGGGTCCAGCTTCTAAATATGCATTGGGACCCAAACACATAAGTGTCTGCTCTTCCCTACTCTGTTAACCAAATGCTTCAGGAAGAATTTTCAAAAGTATGTTGATGAGGAGATAAGGTCTAGCACTACAAGTTATTTAGACCTCCAGCTCCTACCAGGTTTAAATTAGGCTTGTAATTATCTCTGTGGGGCTAAGAGCACATCTTTTGAGTAATCTATTTGAGCACTTCATTAAATTCTGTGGCACCTTTATATGTGTTTATGCTTTTACATACATTTCTATTAGGGTTTATGTTGGAAAGATAATATAATATTTCACTCTATCAAAGAGACAGACAGCCTCTTAAACCAGGACTCTACTAGCGGACTAAAAATTTCACTGTGACTATGTATTCTCTGTGCCCAGCCTGGTTTTGGCCTATGTTTGCTAACTAATTCCCAAACACTTCCTGAGAGCTCTTGAAGCCATTCCTGACTGTGTGACTATTACATATTGGCACCTTGATATAAATCTGAGTAAACCTGTAGATACAGACACAGCCTATTCTATGCAGGTTGGCCACAAAGGCCAAAGGGAAAATTTTATTTGCTGGTGGAAAACTATAGCCCTATTTCCCAGTCGTTGCCATTTCAGAAAAGCCTGACACCAACATGTTGTGCATATGTGTCACAAACTTCTGGCAGTATTCAGGCATAAATGGTATGCATTTTTTCCCAACATCTAATAAAAATGCCATGAAATTTCACAGTCCCATTGAGACTTAAGTTTTCATGTCCAGTAAAACTTAGTACCATTAAACATGATGAGACCATCAGATTTCCTTGTCCTCAGTTGTTCTGGGTCAGTAATACAGCAAAGTAAGTACCTTCATACATTAAGAGAATGCTTTGCACAGAAAGAGAACTAATTTTTCAGTAAGTTCATTCAGATGGCTATGTTTGCCACCAAATCAAAGCTCCAGAGATCAGTTCAAAGGAACTGCACTTTCAAGATGCTTTTATTTCTCTTCCCTACCCACCGCAACAGGCAAACTTGGCCTAAAAAACTGGCCAAACTCAAAAGAGTTTAGCAACATCCAAACAATAATTATTACTAACCTCAACAACAGTAATATTTTGATAATACTTCAAATAATTGTCTGAGCAAGACATATGCCTTAATTACAAAACCACTGCTGATGTATAGAAAAAAAACCCCATTTCATAGAAAATAGCACTTTGGAGATGACATTTCCTCTTTTTCAATCTATTTTACAGCATTTTGGTGACTTTGTTGCTATTTTGTTTGCTCATCTTCCCATTTGCCAGATGTTGAAGGAAAATTGGCTGAAAGCTGTGTCTGTATCTCTGTTAGTAAGTAATATCGACCTACAGACTGGATCTTTATGGCAAAGCAGTTTGATGCTGAGGACATGACACCTATATTACACATGTTTTGAAGAAGTAAGAAGGAAGGAGTGGGGTAAATTTGGATTAGCTGTACTTTGGGCCCTTGAAGTGGAAGGCTATTAACTGGCAGAACCTCCTGGAGTGTATCTTCCAGTTCTGCAGGCTTCATGCTCTGGTACTGTTCAGCCATTCAGAACTTGACAGAGAAAGGGGAGATAGTCAGGAACATTTCTATACAAATCTCTTCCTTTTCTGGTTTAAAGTACTAAGGTAAATGCACCCTGTTTTCTTGCTGCTGTAAGATTAACACAAATTAAGCACTTCCCAAATGCTAGATATTATTGTGTAGATAAAAAAATGCAAGAAAACATTTCAGGTGCAAATTCTGTTCATACTTCCTTATATCACTGTTGCTTTCAAAGCTACTTTTGGTTGCTGGTAGTACACACACACAAAAAATAAATAAATAAAACAATTCAAATAACCTTATTAGGAATTAATTTGGAAATGTCCAAGTTGAGTGACTCACTTGGTAGTGAACTGAGTGCTAATATTATAATTTTAGATTAATTTTTCCGCTTGCTAACAGCTGAAGTTTAGCAAAAAATGGAGGAGAAGTGTCTTTGTGCAAATCAGCTAAGATGATCTGCCCTTTTAGTGGAGGAATGACCTTTTGAGTGTACCACCTTCTCAGGCTATGAATTTGTTGTTCTAAAATGAGTGAATCTCCATGAGTTAAGAGCACAGGTCCCTTTTCAGTGGGCAGATCATTATGTACAATTAGATGCTAGGTGCTGGCTGGAGATGTGCACAGCAGTAAACAGAGTGCCCAGATGGCTTATTAGATCAGGTTAGCTGGTGTAATAGAAAAAACGACTTGGGGTTACAAGCAGTTTTCCTGGGGCTGGGATTTTGTCCCAGTGTTAGTAAATCTGCCCAAATGCTGACATTTTCCTCATGTAGGCCGGTAGACTGTGGGCTTTACAGGTGTCATGACTGTAAGCTCAATGATATCTCTGCCTGCTGTGTTTTCTGGCAAATCAGTACTATCGAAAAAGAGAAAACAGAGTAAGTTGCTGAGAGAAAAAAGTCAGGTTTGACGCAAATCAATCCCTAAAATATTACTTCCATTTGCTGTATTTTTAACTGCCACAGAATCAAAGATTCATTAAAGTTGGAAAAGATGTCTGAGGTCATTGACTCCAACCATTGACCAATAACCCCAAGGTTTCTAGTCATTCTTCCCCAGATGTCTGTAGAGCTGCATGGGAGTGTCATGACCCAAGTGCAGCCCCTGAATCTGTGCCTTGTTGAATCCCATATAACTGGATAATAGCCCACTGACCCTGCAGATCCCCCTCTTACTTCTCCAAGACTCAAACCCACTGCCATCTGATGACCTGCTACCATCTCATCACCCACCAGAGCTTCTCTGTGTGCAAAAGCAGGTCCATCTGGAGGGAAGCCTGAGCCTTCCTTGGCTGGCTCACTCCATCCTTCAGGCAGATAGACAATGACACCCACCTTGGTGTCATCTGCCAGCTGGTGAAAGGTGCACTTGATCCCCTCACCTAGATTGCTGATAAAGATATTAGGCAGAAGTGGTCTCAATTCTGTGCCCTGGAGAATATCACTTGTGACTGACCACCAGCTGGCTGTAGCTCTGTTCAGCTGTGTGCTGAAAGACGAGCTGTTAGAGAGAGGACTGGTCTAGCTGAACAAATGTCCGGTAAGTATCATGAGTGGAAGTTCTGAGAAAACTATGAAATAGCTCCCCAGAATCTGAAGCTGTCCAGTGACACTGATCCTTGTCAAATTGGAGACTGCTAGCAGACATCTTTTCTCTATAGTCAATCCTCTTGAAGAAGAAATTAGGTCCTTGGGGAAGGTTTATATCAGAAATAGGAGCTCCTGCAGACCTTTAGGAGCCTCTAGAAAGCAGCAATGTGAAGGTTTTCAGATAAGAATTTTGACAGTAGGTGCTCAAATCAAATAGACATCTCACTAACACCTGTCTCCTGGTGAAGAAAAGACAGCATAAGAGATTTTTATTTTTAATGAAGAAAATATTCCTGATCTTTGTGAACAAAAATATCGTATCCAGACACTGAAAGATTTAGAACATACATATCATTCTCTGGATTGGAGCCACATCTTGTTCCTTCCAAAAAATTCTACTTAAAATCACAATCTGGACTATGGCACATAAGGAAAACAGTAAGTCATTGTAAAACCTAGTATTTCAAAAAGGCAAAGAGCAAAAATATTTCCAGAATTGAGATCTACCAGGTGTTATGTCTGACACTGTGTAGCCTGGTTGTCAACCAAAGTAGAGACGTAGCTGTTTTCTCAGTGATGCTGTTTCTGATTTAAGGTTTGACATCGAGAGATGAAGTGGCTGACAAAATCCTGTCAAAGCCAGAACTTCAGATGGTGTGAACTGGCATCATTTCATTGCCAGCTGCAGAGGTGCTACCTCAGACAAGTGCAGAGAATCTTTTCCAATCTGCAGACAAAATCAGAGATTTTCCCTGGTTTAATGGCTTCCAATGCTCATGTTGGGGTCTGCTCTGAACAATTATTTGAGTAATCTTTGGCTGCCTGTACAAACCTGAGAAAGTAGCCAGAACTGAAAAATTACACAGCATGAATTTTCTATCAGCTGTAAGTGGTGTCACTTTGATTCATGTTCTGAGGGCAATCTTGGCCAGGGAGACATAAAAAGGAACTCGCTGGACATGTAGCAAAGCAGAGCAATCTCTGCTTGCTCAAAAGACCTGCTCAGCAAGGGACACAGGATCAGAAGATTTAAGCATCTTCAGCCTCCAATTCAGAGGAAGGTGAGATAGCAGGTGTGAAAAATATTTTAAAGTACTACAAAGGTTTGCCAGTTCTGCTTAGAATACTTTACATATAAATTTTTTTTCCCCCTTGGGTGACAAGCATTTTTAGGATAAACAGTTTATAGTTTTCCTTACAGAATAAACCTGACTGTGTTCCATGTTTGTATTATCTCTGATTTAAAGACAATTTTCCAGTATACATACATTTGCACTGATTCATAACACAGCATTTAAAGAATCCTACCAGTGTCTGATGCACCTACTGCTCTAATTTAACAAACTTACTCTCACTAAATTGCATTTCTTTATAGAGGAGGTGAATGGAGTGTGTAGTAATTTAAAAAAGGTTCTTGCTATGAAGTCAGGGACTGTTGCCTTGGTGAAATCACGTATTTTAAAACCTGAAACATTGGAAAATTGTTTTAGCAAGAAAGGTAATTGACTCAACTGGTAGTGAATATGGCTGGAACCTGATGGTACTACGAGTATAATTCAAATAAAATACTGAAGGCAAGGTAAGATTGACTATAAGACGTATGATGTTCTTTAAAGCAGCTGTTCCTTGCTTTCGTCTGATGGCAATGTTATTGACATTTTCATATATTTTATCAAATCTGATATCTCTTCAAACTGAAAAATCCTAGTGTTTTCCAAAAAAACACTCTTACCGTGAAATCATTCATGACTCAGACAATTTACAGAAAGTGGTGGGAGGAAACTGCTGCAGGCAGTGAATGCCAAAGGATGGGGCAAAGACTCAACACTGAAAAGAAAGTTAAAAGGATCTTCACAAAATGGTGATTTCTTACCTCCCAAACATTCTTTTCATGTCTACTAACTCATGCATTTTCAAAAATCAATTTTTCTTTTTCCAAAGGTAAACTTGAAAAAAAAATTGAACAAGCAAACAAAAGCAATAGTCAAACAAATGAAACAACCAAACCTGTCCTCAAAAAACCAACAAAACAAGGAATTAAAAAGAAGCAAGCGGTGTTCCACAG
Source organism: Pyrgilauda ruficollis (assembly GCF_017590135.1). Classification (NCBI taxonomy): domain Eukaryota; kingdom Metazoa; phylum Chordata; class Aves; order Passeriformes; family Passeridae; genus Pyrgilauda; species Pyrgilauda ruficollis. The sequence continues at coordinate 7,414,768 of NW_024518095.1, forward strand.
CTGGGAGACCCTTTCAGGACCCACAGATTTCCAGCAGCATCCAAGTCATGTTTAGGCAGGTCTTAGCAGTGAGCTGGAGCTGTGTTAGTGAGCTCTTTTTGGGCTGGCTGCACTCCATCACCACTGAAACAAGCGGGACTCCTGCCACCCGCCTCTTTCTGCCCTTAGACTGGAGAGGACACAGTGTGGACGGTTTCCCCACCTCCATTTTCTTCTATAAAAAAACAGAGGATTTTTCTTCTCTTTCTTCTTTTCAGAGCAAAGAGAGGTTGCAGACAATAGGAAACAATAACTACTGAAAACTAAGCAATAACCAGAGGATATCTGGTGTGTTAAATATAACTGCCACGACTTCCACTTTTGGCAGGAGGATTACGATGTCTGCATCCCGCACACTGTGGGTAAGCAGGTTAAGCTTTGTTGTCTGTTTTCACAATTCTGTAGTTTTATGTTCTTCTGGTCATGCATCACCCACTTAAAGATAAGCTCACTTGATACCACCGGTGAATTCCTGTCAACATTTTCAGGCCTGTAAATACAGCCTGTAAAAATTGTATCATGCACTCTCATACCTACTGTACTGCAATAAATTTCCATCCTACGAGACCACAGGAAAAGTGAAGAAACCAAAGCGTTTGGGTGTTAAGAGACTGAGTGGGGGTGAGAGGGTTGCTTCCATCATCCTTGTAGAAGTTTTGCTGCAATACTCCAGAAGGCAATGATGCCAGAGTAAATTAACTGCCAGTGCAAATTATCATAAAGTCCATAAAACTTACTTATTTACTTCTTGACACGTGAATAATAAAGCCTGAAGAAATGCCAGTCAGTCAAATGGCATTTGAAGATAAGTACATCTCTGTTGGTTCTTTTTTTTTCTTTTTTGCTTGAAAACTAGTAATATTCTACAAGGTAGGCAGTTTTAACTGACTGGTTTTTGTCTGTCCTTTGAAATATTCATCCTAAAAGGCAATCACTCTTGATAAGTTGTTCAATTAGGGAAGCTGATACACCAGTGTCATTGTTTGAGAAATTTAAAAATCAACAGAAGTAACAATACTCATCAAGTAATATTGTGACAGAGTGTGTAGAAGACAAATATAAGTTGCATCAGCTTTTCAGTGAATAACAGGGTTTATAGTCTTCTGAAGTACATAGCTCCTGTGGTTTTGAGGTAATTTATTCTGTCAAGTCTTTTAGGCAAATAAAGTTTTTTAATTTTTAAAATTAATTTAATAATCTGTTTTTCATATACATTGATATCTTAGTATAGGAATTTAGAGTAATTTTTCTAGTAAAATTCTGCATATTTCCAAAATGACAACCCCATTTTTATTTTTTAAAGTATTTAAATGAGTGGAGCCTAAGTAATAGCAACAATTATTTCAAGGTTTACTGGTGAAGAAAAACGATAGGCTCTATGTTGTAACACAACAGGAGCTGTATTTCATAGCTCTTAATGAAAGTAACTCCACTTTGCATACCTATGCACATGTTAAAATAATGTCATTCATCTGTATATGCTTCTTTCTGGATATACTTCCAGAAAGTATATCCAGCCATATTCTTGCCCTGCTCTCAGCTCTTATATAGGAAAGAACATCTCTAACTTTTAAACAAGTTTAAAAAAAAAAAAAAACAACAAAAAATACCCAAACAAATGAATCAACTTATACTAAGGTTTCTTTGTGGTACACTTGAAAAATAAACCATTTCCCCTTGGAAAAATCCCTCATTGTTCTGATATAAGGATTCATTAGAGCCTTGGTTTTTTATCATAGGAAAAGGAAGAGGAAAGCAGAAAATAAAAGAGTAGAATTAATTGTGTTTCTTACAACGTAGGATTTTTTTCCAGATTAACTGATGATTAAGATCCCATGTTATTATAATTCTCAAATTCAAAATCAGAATGGAATAGGAAATGGAGGAAAAAGGGGTTGTTGCAGATGGGGAGGAAATACTTAGAGAAGATTGTATATGGAATTCTCTTAAACTAGTCCAAAATAATTTACTGTAGTCCAGCTGTTCATTTCCTTATTTTTCTTTCAAATTTGGCATGAAAATGAGTTTATTATTTTTGCAGAGGGTTTCTCTTTTTCCTCTTTTGTTGCTGTTGAGATGAGAATTATCAGATGCAGCTGGGGGATTGCTGTGCTTGGGAAGCTGAGAGCAGCAAACTTGGGAAAGAAGGAAACAGGATATGGTATGCCAAGAAAAGTACATTTCTGTGGCACTAATATGTAGATTTTCAACACATTTTGTTCACTGTAGAAAAGAAAGAAAAGCAAATCAAAGTGCTAAGCAAAGACAGATGTTAAATTCTGTATCAGAAAACTACTTTTTACTTCAAATTGCCTCTAAGAATTTCATCCAAGTATGAAGTTATGAACCTTCAACCATGAACTGTCAGATAATGGTGCTGTATATGGCTGAAAAACTGTCTTGTCCATTAGACAAGCGGTTTATTTTCAATGAAATGCAAAATGCTCTTCATGGCTTGGTCTTTTTACTGCTTAACTGTTAAGGCCAGGGTTCAGGAAACCGTTCCTCTCCAGGAAAACCTGCACATAGTTATTGCCAAACATTTCTAGACAGCAAGATACAGGAGTAATGATGCAGTAGTTATGCATCTCCTGCAAAAATTTTCTGTTTGAACATAGTTACCCGTTTAAAATTGTTGAAGATAAGATATGAAAGGGTTTTCTTTGGTACTGAAAAAACATCAGGATTCAAATGAATATGTACTCATCTCACTGCTCTTTACTTATATCTCCAAAGCAGATTCTAAAATCTGAACTAAAATTCTTGTCCCTCCTTATGATAACTGAAATAAAATGGACTGAGGTGATCTGTCTGGTTTAGATATCCATCTTAGGATTAGATGAGCCTCGCTAGGCTAAAAGCAAAGAATGATTGTGATATATGTCCAAAATTATGAATAAGATAAAGATGACAACCCACATCTTGGTGTATAAAATAAAGATAATAGCCGTGGGAATTACAAAGAGAAAAGCTTTTTGACAAATATGTTGTGAACCTCCTTAACATTTCACAGTTCTGGTGAAGTACAAGGCAGGACTAAATTGTTTGTATTACAGATTAACTTTCTGATGCCAGTCCCTTCTGGATTGTTGCAGCTGGAAGGATTTAATTTCATTTCTCCCCTCTTGGTGTCTGTCTCCAAATCTTTGCCTTTCCTGACTGCCTTGCTTATCTCCGCTACCCACTTGAATAGCTCAATTGCAGGGAATGATGCAAGCATTCTTCTAATACTTGCAAGAGAAGTCATTAACATGGTATTTTGAACATAAGTTTTATACTTTCATTAACTGTAAACTTAAATCTCTGTTAGCTAGATGTCTAGGCAATTAATTATAACCATGGTCAACAGCCATTTCTTGGCCACTGTCTTCTTCATGGGACATGATAATAACATGAGAATGTGCTGAACAGACAACCATGAATTTTCTGTATTCATACATGTTCAGAGGCCAAGCTGTGCTTTGGATTCAGACATATCTCCTGCATGAATTAATTTGAGCAAATGTAGTGCAAGTGGTAACACCAAAGCTAGGAGCTCTTCTAAGGATTTCCCTCTAAATCAAACTTACAGGACATTATGCTTCCAGCACACAATTAATTTGATCTTAAATTAGTCATGTGAACTAGATCTGGTAGGTCCTGTCTCTAAAGTACCCATTTCTTTCTCATGACCTGGGGAGATTAGCTCAATTGTTTTCTACACTGAGCTAGTTGAGATAAAAGTCACTTGAAGAATCAGCGAGAATTGTACTGGAGCTCTCTGCTGGTGGAGGCCTGGAAGGTGCTTAGCTCCAGCTGGTCTGTCTGGAGAATCAGGGTTACCCTTTGCATGAGCTCTATTAACTTTCCCTCTTAGGTATGCTGTGGAGCACAACAGAAATCTGTGCCTGCGGGTGAGCAGTATAGATGTTAGGTGGGACTGGGCTTGGGAGACCAGCAGTATCAGAAAGTTGCTAATACCTTCTGATTTCGTATTTCCTGTCCTCTTCCTACTCATCCTATTTCTTGACTTGTTCAAATTTCTCTTTCTTCCTCTTCTAAGAAAGTTTCAGAGGAAGAAATATTCCCCTGTTTACCTATGACTACACCTTGCAGTGGCTGAGAGATTTGAATGGTCTGGAGTGTTCAATCATTTGGGATGAGACCTTTCACATGGAGGAGGCTTGTTTCTGTGTTTTGGGTTTTTTTTTTTTTTCATAGGCTTAGTTCTTCTGCTTAGGAAAGTCTTAAGTTAGGGATAAATAGAAGAACTGTTCCAAAGTGTTAAAAACACTAAAAAAGAAAACCAAACATAATCATGAAGTCATTTAGGAGCTACAAAAATTATTGCTGCTTTGGTTCAAGGTCTTCTGGTCCCTGCTTTTTTCAAACTTATACCACCATAATCAAACTTACAGCAACCCTACTTCAGTACACTAAGATAAAAAATAGTATTTTTAAGTTTGCATCCAGCTATCTGGCAGTATTTAAAAAACAGTTTAAATGTCACTTCTTAAATAATTATCTGAAATTATTAGAGCAAGCAAGGAGTCTGAATGGTTTATTTCTATTTACTATTTTCACAATTTTTAAAACTGCTGAGTTACAAGTCTGCTAAGAGGGGTGAAAGTGCATTATTCTCCCACTTTTTATGCTGTGTCCCTTAGGGATGACCTTGCTTTTTTTTTTTTTTTCCTACAACTGGTTGTTGTCATCAGTACAATCCAAGATCAAAGAAGCAGAAGTGGAAGAGTTTATTACCTGTTTTGTCTTGAACTGCTGTGGTTTCCAAAAGAGTTATTTTTGTAGGTGACACCTGAGCTCTGTTTGCCCACTTATCATTGTTGCATGTCCACATTGCATTTCTGAATCAATGTCCCTCTTCTATTGTTGAGAGAACGGGAATTTTGCAGATAAACCTTGTTCGAAATAAAAAAAGTCTGAATGACTATCAGCAGCTAGTTGGACCACAGAGAGAAGCTTTGCCTTTTCTCTTGTGAATGCACAAATGATTTAAATTTGTACAATTAACGTAATTAAAAAGAAAGACAGGAAAACAATAAACTAATATGTTAACTCAAAATTATAAGCTACTGTAATTTTAAAAATGGTTTCACGAAGAATGAGGCTATTTTTATGCTCCAGTAATGAAAGACGTGGTCAGGTCTGGTTTGCCTAAGTATCTTTATATGGGATATTATATGAGTGGTGTGTATATAATTTGTGTTTTGTTTCAAAGGGCAGCAGGACAACTCACTTCAGCTATCTGTCACATGATGCTAGGAATAGCAAATATTCATAATCTCTTGTTTTTGTAAAAGGGCATGTCTGGTTACAGTTAGAATAGGGCTCAAGAAATTTAATAGCACTAGGTGGTAAACAAATATGGGCAGAGGCCATTACAAATCATTTTTAACCTAAATTAAGGTAGAAAAAGTACACATTATTGCCCTTATTCCACAGATTAATAGGCCTACAACTTTAGTAGATCTGCATTAGACCTTAATCTTATGTCTCCCCCACAAACCTCCCCTTCTTCCCTGATGTCTGGACAGCCCAGAGGATCTGGGCCGTGGTGTAGGAAGAGGGCTGCTGCTTTTTGAGCTGCTGTGTCTTGGTGATCTCAATGCTACAGGATCACCAAGAAAAGGAAAAAAGGCACCTGTCTGCTTAGCCCACTGCCAGAGGTCCCACTGCAATGAGCTGAATTCTGTAAGACTGTCCCATTGTGCCCTTTGGACACACAGACTATACCCCTACCACCAAGTCATTGCCTCAGATGTGAAGATAGAAGGGATTCTGAATTATTGACAGAGGCAAATGTGACTTTCTAAAACCAACCAACCAACGAAGGCTACAAAGAAAGTGAGACTCCTGTCCAAGTGAGACTCACCTTCATCTCCATTTGTCCTCTGCTATACAAGATCCAGCAGAGGGAAAGTGAGCTGGCTGTAAACACCTCTTGGAAATCTGTGCTGGCATTGAGAGTGCTGGAGCAAAAGCAAAAACATAAAGAAGTTGCGTTAATTTCAAGATTCATTAGGCACAGAGGACATGCTCCTGTTCCTAGTGAAGTTAAGCTCTCATTGATTGTAAAATTCTCATTGGTTAGAGAGGTGCAGGATCAGTCAATGGAGAAAGAATAACCAATGCTGTATGAAATATTATGGAGGCAGAATTATTTTTCCAATTTTTAAAGGGGCTATTTTCTAAATTCTCAGTGTGGTAGATGCAAAACTTCAACAGGCAATTAACCTGAATCTAGTTGCCATGTAAGCACAAGTTTACCAGGTTTGAGGCCGGAAGCTATCCAATATTTTAATGTGGATGTCTGTAAAATAGCGTGGAGTCTTCCATCAAGTGTCTAGTCTAATGCACATGCTTTCATGATAATGGCCTAAGGCAAGTATGAAAAATTAGAATTACATTAGGAAAATCTGACCAAACAAAGCCTTGACAATATTTCAGCCAGTAGCTCTTGATTCAGCTCCTCACACATGTTGTACATTTATTGAAGAGCTCATGTGCAGCATAAAAGCAGTAAAATATCTGCCTGTCAATACCTTTCTACTTATTTGACATTTAAAGACTCTCCTGTTCCATTATCTCTGCTTCACTTTGTGACATTTTTATCAACTTCAACATTAACATGGCAGATTTTACAACTAATACACTTAAAAGGTACAAAGATGTCAGGAACATCAATTATAAAAAAAAATTACAGCTCCTGCTGTATCTCAGAGGTAATTAAATGAACTGTAATTATTAGCCTAGATTCATTAGATTCATTTTCTCATTACCTCCTCAGTTTGGATTATTGTAATTCTTGGTATGTCTGTCTGCCAAGACAGTGCATTTGCAGCCTTGGATGCAGTCAGAAAGGCAGAGGTAAGAGCACCATTAAAAAGCAAATTATTTAGGCGCTGCAAATGAGTTCACTATTATCTGTTCATGACAATATTGCCATAATTCCTTGATGTTTTGTGAATAAGGACCATTGTGCTTCCAGGCTGCTGTCACTTCTGGAGTTGGTTGACCAGTGCTACCACTGTGGAGTGGCTTGGTGTGACCGACCTGATTTACACAGTCGCATCCAAGTGTGCCCATGGGTGATACTGGAGGCATGCTTGCATCTTGGCTGCATTCATTTTGCTTGTCCTGTGGCTCTATTACTTGGAGATTAGAACTAGAGATGATTTGAATTTAGTAATAGAAGAAGTAAATCGGAGGGTTAAGTGTATGAAAAGTGAGACTATTCCATGCAGACACTGAGGAAACAATGCCCAAGAAGCAAAACCCTCTGATTATTAGACAACAGATAAGGGACTAGCAGGGTCTTAGATGATATTTAAGTGAATGAAATGTAGTTTCTTAGGCATCATCTAACATGGTTTTACCTAAATTTCTGTATTCCATCAAGTTTCTTGATTACATCACTATTTTATCCCTGCCTTTAGAGGCACAGCTTTTGCAGAATTCCTCAGGCTGAAAGATGGTTTGACCTTAAAAAATCACATATACAACTTATCTGGTGGTGGTTTTTTTTGGCTGAGAATCAAATGCTGGTCTATTATTAAAATTGCTCAGGCAGTGCCTGTGGTTGGATAAGCATTGGCTGTGAAATAAAATGTGAGGTCAAAGAGAACTTTATGGATTCACCTTCATTGCAATCAGGTACCTGTACTTTAGATTTTAGCAGATAAAGAACAGGGAAATTACGTTAGCTTTGATGTGTAGTTTCAAGGCATACCCTCTGGATAGCAACAGAGCTGTTTAATTTTTGGAAAAGAAGCCTCATTAGATGTCAATTAAAAAAAGAAAAACAAACTCGCAACAAATTAATGTTTTGTTTTTATGAACATATCTTTGTATTCTCTATGTACTTTGGAATCTTATCAGAGATGGAGTGAGATCTGATTTTCTCTGAGAGACAGAGTGATACTGTCATGAGTGGCAGTTGTAGCAAGAGCAATCCAGAGGAGATGAAATTAAAATGTTGTCTCAAATATTGTCTGTCCTAGGGCTGTCAGTAAAATGCAAACATTATCTCTCTTCTGTTAAGAACTGAGGGAAGAACTAGAAATCCAATTCCTTTGAATCTCTAGAGAAAGCAAAATCATTCGTTTTGATGCTACTGCATGTGAAAAGCTTCTAAAAAAAAAATCCGAAATCCAGGTCATAAAAATTAGAACATCTAATACAGAGAGATGCAGTGGAGCAGCCCACAGCAATGTCTTTGGACCAGACATGGTCATCTTTATACTCATGGAGTGACACTTTACTCAGAAAGTAAACTTATCAAAATGTATGAGAGTGCTCCCACAGTATCCCTCCACCTGCTTGTCTGCAAGCTGAAGCTGACCACTGTATCCAGAGAAAACAGAGAGCTGCCTGTGGGAACCCAGAAGGGCACCCTGAGTTGGGTCAGACTCTGCCAGTGGTTCACACTGCATAGGTGTAGGGGTCAATCACTCCGTATGGTTGTGGCCAAAATAAGACCAATAATATAAGGATGCAGAGAGGCAATGGCTGAGGCAAAATTAAACTGCATTTGCTTCTCAACCAAATGTGAAACTTAGTAAAGTCAATTTTGATTTGATCTTACTCCAGCTTCTAGACAAAGTCGCAGTTACGGCCACTTTGCAGCATTCTCATTTGAAGGGTGGTGTCCTTTGAAACAATAGGAAATTTTCCCACTAAAATCACTGGGCTTTGGTTCTAGGTCAAAATGAGAAAAATCCTCAGACGTAAGGGCAGAAAGGACCACAACAGCCACATATCCTGACTTCTTGTAGTGTAAGACATAATTCCACCAAATAATAGATTCAACAAGATGGCAACTTCTGATCAAGGCACTTCATATCTTTCAGAAATACAATATTAGTATAAAGAATTTGAATGGTAGAGAACATACAATATACCAATAATTAGTTGATTAACACGTGGTTAAAATTGGGCATTTTATTTCTAGCTTGATTTTGTCCACTATTATTCAATCTCATGATATTTCATAATGTAGAATTTTTCAAAGGGATAGCCAGTGCCATAATCATGATGCTTGCATACTGCATTCCTACCTAATGATGGAGCTGACAGTAAGAATATCAGGAATAGTCTGAAAAGAGTAAAATATTTCACTTCCCAAAAATATTTTACTGGTGTATTTTGTGTAATGCAATCAGACCAGTCGTTTGAAGAAGATGACTCTTCAAGGGCACAAGTAAAGAGTTCTGTGAATAAACTGCAAATGAAAAATTGATGTAGAAGACAAGTAATGCATAGAAACTCTGCCCTGCATTAATGAGAATGCTGCAATGTAGCCATAAAGTCACTCTTGTCTAGAAGCTGGACTAAGATCAAATCAGACTTTACTTTACAAAGTCTCACATTTGGCTGAGAAGCAAATGCAGTCAAATTTTGTCTCAGCCATTGCCTGCATTGTCTGCATGCTTATATTACTGTTCTTTGGACATAACAATATAGAGTGATTGGTACTTAAACCTGTGCCATGTGAACTACTGTCAGTCTGACCCAACTTGAAATTGACGAGATTTTCCACTGGAATATAACAGGATTGTGAGGACCAGTTCCTTGATGGCATTCAGCTGCCTAGCAGAGTATTGGCTAAGTGGAAGCTAAATTCTATGTGATTAAGGCTATGAGTTCAGCTCTGCTGACTTTCAGTGTTGGTGCTGTAGGTGACTGCACCACACTTTAAAGAAAACAGCTACATCCAGTGTAGGAATCATACTATAATGCTCACTGAGTGTTTTGATTATTTTTATCCATTTGCTGTAATCAGAATCTGTATGCCCAGTTCAGCTATCTATACTTGCATTGGAGACACCTGACGTTAGGTGGCTTGAATCCTACCCTAAGTACCCAGGTTGATTTTGTCAATCTCTAGACACTGGCAGACAGACCAATGTGCCCCCTTCAAATTTATTGCAACAGAAGGTAGGGGCTTTAATGGCTGTTAGGTTAAGGGATTAAATTATGAAATATCTGTATAAACCCACAACACAAGTTTGTCACTTGTAGAGGGTGACTTAGATTACCAAAGGCCTGAATCTTTCATGAATTGCTTCTCTCTCCATTTACATTATAGAATGGTAACAGTGAGTGGCTGAAGCTGGGGGCGTGAATTCTGGCTATAACACTTGATCTTTTGTGTTCATGTGTATGTCGTCACAACCGTGCCTACTGTGTACTTTAAATAGAACATTTGCATCACTTAAGTCTGCCCTATAAAGATACTAACTAAACAATATACATTGTTTTATGCAGTCGTGAATGAAAAACCCCAATAGATATTAATAATGAGATGTGCTAAATTCAGCTTAGGTGCTTCCTGGGTTCTACTATTTAATACATGTAGCTAGTTATCATTAATTCTCTCTTTTTAATGTATAAACTGAAAAACTATAATTGCACTAATTGTTATCGGAACTTTGAACAACATATTGTATAGAGAAGAGATTTTTAAATAAAATGGAATAATAGCAGACATATAATACAGAATAAAAGTTTGTTTTATTACCAACTTGGATTTGCCTAGCACTTAAAGGAAAATACCCCTGCCACTGTAATATTGCACTCTGTAAAGAGATTGCCTAAAATGAAAAGATTTCATTCTCCTATGCAGCCTTGTTGTAGCGAGGAGGTTTCATAGTCTCCTGACTTCTGTGGTGCTGATAGAAATATATTTGTAGTCTAAATGTGCCTGGAAAGTGTTCCAGTAGAGATTATAGGATAGCTGGTGTGCCACTGTGATTTGCTTAATTCAAAGTTGTGCTTGAAAGAGACATTTAATCTGCAGTGGACAGAAGCTGCAATGCTGATACTGAAAATGACATTTAGCAACAATTTCTAATGGCTTTTCCTGAAAGTGGCTTGGGAAAAGCATCTCACTGGTACTAGTGGTGAAGTTAAGCTTCTGAATTTTACATACGAAGATGGTGGAGGGAGAGCTATATTTAGATGAAAGGGATTCACTTCTTTCTAATACCATGTAACCAGAAAATCTGAGGTTCTTCGTTTCAACCCTGAATTAAAATGGTTGATGTTAGTTTTTTCATTACTTTCACTGGCCTCTCTGGAGACCAGTAAAAAGGCTGCCTAAAGACCAAAAATCCAGAATTAAATGGTATTTACATGGGTAACAGCCAGACACTTCATGGAGTGATTTGCTGATTTTAATTGAAAATTAAGATGCTAAAAACTTTTAAGGATCTCAAATAATTTTAAAAATCCCAAACAAGTACAAAAATTCTGTGTTAGATGTGCATGCTTCCTTTTTTCTTAAACATTTGAGTCAATGGTCACACTATTCCTGCATTAAGACAAATATATTTCACTCTCATCATATCACCTCACTGTGTGTGCATTAAGGGCCAAGTTGGGAGCTTCTAGAAGTCAGAAAAGATAAATTTTCACCATCTTGAAATCCAGCCAAAGGTGTTGAAGTACTGGCTTCAGATCGTACCTCTATTTCCACCTTCTGTACCCTGTTTGTCATGAAATCTAACCATGCTGCAAAACATATCCCCTGGTTAACTTTCTCTGCTCTGAAATTCCAATAAGCCATAAATGTAAATTCAGTTGTGGATAGTGATAGAGTAGGAAAATAGGATTTATATAGAAGAGACAGTTAAAAATTCATCAGTAGCTTTAGTGTGAAGAGATTTTATTGAATTCCTGCATAGGAAAGCAAACCTGAGGAACCCCTGTTAGCAATCCCCTTTGAAGATAGACATGAGATACTATGTATGGTATACAGTTTATTAAGATATCTAGATAACATCAAGGGGGAAAAAAAAGTGAGCTGGAAACAAGTCAGAGCTTGAAGCTTTATAGAAACTTATGGTGGTGAGAAAATATTAGGAGATGTGTTTCAATATCTCTGAGAATATTTCTGACTAAAACAGGAAGCAGTCCATTAAAAAAAAAGGTTAAAAAACTGTTTTAGACAAGTATTTTCAAAAGCTTTTTATTATTTGATAGCATGTACTTTGGAGGTTGAAGCCATTAATGTGGTCCACAAAACACCTTGCTGATTAACCTGAAATTGAAAAAGTGAAAATCACATACTGTCGACATTTCCTACAGGGGGGGCATGGAAGTTCTAGGGTAAAAAGTTACAAAAGAGAAAGGAAAAGGGGTTCAAAGTCACTGTGACAGAGGATGTGTGTTTGATTTGCTTTTCAATGAGGCTTGCTGATAGAAAGGAAAGATTTCTACATGCACGAAAAGGAGAAAGGGCAGGGGGAATAAATTCAAGTGAGTTAGACTTTCAAGAACCAAAGCAATTTCTGTCCAGGCAAAAGAGACAGAAATGAAGATTGATAATGCAGCAATAGAAGCAGGAGCACAGTGCAGAAAGATAGTTATGGATGGTTAAAAGTTTCCAACTAGTTACAGATGTCTGTTGCTTGGAAAACTTATTTTAGACCCTTAAGCACGTGCTTGATTTTAATGAGATTTATGCTCAGGCTAAATGGCAGGCATGGTTCAAGGACTTTACCTAACCAGGATCAAAGAGAGAAAACTGTCATTTGAGTTAAGTATGCTGATTTTTTTCATATTCCTTTGAACATATGAGAAGAAATTGCAAAATTTTTTCAGCAGTAACAGTTTAGTAGGAAGATAAAAACCACACTGACTACAACCTTCGTGGTCCGGTTTTCTACATGTGGGTATGAGATCAGAATCAGCAGTTAGCTATTAAAGTTTGAAAATGAAGAAGTGGAAAAGCAAACACTGTCACAAATTGGATGAGAAGTCTGAAGAAAGGGGGTTGAAATGATGCTGGTAAAGGAGGTACAGAAGCAGTGCAAGAAGAGTTTTTTAATACATGAGTATATTAAATAGAAACATATTATAAACAGACAAAAAGCTAAAAATAAAATCCAGGAAAGAGTCAGAGAAGAGATACAGATTAACTCTTACCAACACTGCAGAAGAGAAAACAGTTAGTTGTGGAAAACTGGGATGTGTGTTGGAGTGTGTTTGGGTTGGCTCAAGAGAGGAAGAAGATAACCTCAGCTTAAGGCCATGGGAAAACCCTTTGTAGTTGTGAGCAAAAGACTCACTCCCAAGATCCCCCTGTTCAGTTTTGTAAATTGTTGCTAGAAATTCCTGGGTTCTTCTTGTTATTATTGGTTACTTTTTGCTGCAAAATTTGTAATATTCCCAAACATTGTCTCCCATTGAATCCCTCCCTCAGACCCTGCCTTAACCCCTCCCTATACTCAAGTGTATAAGTATCTCTGCTCTAGCCTGGACCCTACTCTTTTCTGGTTTGTTCCTAGTACAGCGAGGACCATCCTGTTTATTGTTTTTGTCTTATTAAAATTCTGTTTCCGAGCAATTAGATCAGAGTAGTCTCTCTCCATAAACTCTCCAGAGCTGATTTCCAAGGAAACCACCAGTCAGACTGTCCGGGAAGGACCAGAGGGTTTCAGGACTGACATGACAAGGTTTTGGTAGTGGGCAGACTACAGAGGTGGTGTCTGTGAGAAGTTACCAAAATCTTCCCCAATGACTAACAGAGCCAATTCCAGCTAGATCCAAGATGGACCTGCCACTGGCCAAGGCCAAGAACATCAGTGATGGTGGTAGTGCCTCTGGGATAACAGCTTTAAGAAGGGAGAAGAAACAGTTGTGACACAGCAGTCAGAGAGGAGTGAGAATATGTGAGAGAAACATGTCTGCAGACACTGAGTTCAGCAAAGAAGTAGTAGCAGGATGTGCTCCAGGAGCTGGGGGAGAGATTCCCCTGCAGCTCATGCTGCAGACCATGTGAGACAGGCTGTGACCCTACGGATCATGAGGACTTCACAGATGCAGAGATCCACCTGCAGCCATGAAGGACCCTGTACCAGAGTGGGTGGATGCCCAAAGGAGGCTACAAACCTATGGGAAGGCTGTGCTCAGCAGTTTTGCTGGCAGGACTTGTGAGCCTGCAGGGGACCCACACTGGAGTAGCGTGATCTTGAAAGTCTGCACATTGTGAGAGGGATCAATGTTGGACCATCTTATGAAGAACGCCTGCCCTTGGGAAGAACTCACACCAGAGAAGTTCATAGAAGACTTGAATGTGGGAGGCACCCCACGTTGAAGCAGGGGAAGAGAGCAAGGAGTCCTCCCCCTAAAGAGAAAAGAAGGGCAGAGATAATGTGTGTGAACCAACTTCAGGCCTCATTCTCCATCCTCCTGTGTGCCCTAGGGGGAAGGAGGCAAAGAATCAGAGACTAAATCTAAGCTTGAGAAGGAGGGATTGGTGAGTGTATTAAGATTTAGTTTTTATTTCTCATCCTACTCTGATTTAATTAGCAATTGTAGAAGCCTACAATAATGAATTAAATTAATTTCTTCCCAAGTAAAGTCTGTTTTGTTTGTGATAGTAATGGGGGACTGATCTCTCCCCCAAGTCCTTATCTTGGCACACAATCCTTTTATTACATTTTCTCTCCTCTGTCCAGATGAGAGGGAGGAGAGACGGCGGGCCTTTGATGGATGTATGGCATCCAGCCAGGGTCAACCCACAAAAGGTTGTCACGCTGCGCAGTGTTAATGACATCCAGGGAGATGTTTGTCTCCTGCTGTTGCTCACCACTCAGAACTTCAGCCAAGTGCCCCCCTTGCTGTTTCCAGGTCTGTGCTCCTCGTGCTCCTCTTCCTTCTTCCTTCACTCCTCTCACTCCCCCAGTACATTCCTACTTACAGGTATGCAAGAGTATTAATAATTCATACTCATGTTATTCCACTGCTCTTACCACATGCTATAGATAACTTAGCATGAAAAGAAAAAATGGAAGGTAAATAAGAGAGCAAAGACCAAGACATTTCAACTGTACTCTGTCCTACACAGATGGATATATAGACAAATGTTGAAATGAGGCAACACTATATAACCAATATGCATCTCTGCCCAACCTTATCCCCCATGTCCCTTTAGGCTGAAGGGTTTTTCTGGCAGTAGGGAGTGAATTTAGCATGTTTATGCAGCAGCCAGGACTGGAGGGATTTCATACCGTTATCATGACTTCAAGTGCTGCCAGAACAAGGGTAATTTTTAAAATACTGATAAAACTGTATGTCAACATTTATTTTATTTGTCTAAATAAAAGAATGCAGAAAAGAAGCAAAGACGTATGTCAGGTTTTATTTCATCTATCCAAATAAAATAATAAATAAAAGGAAACTTTCTACCATCTAGTATGTCAGATGCATAAACAATTACAATATTTAACGTGTCCTCCTTGTTACTAGGCAAAAAAATGTATGATAGCCAGCAGCTATCATACATTTTGAAATCCCAATCAATTAAGAATAAATAAAATAATAATTAGGAATAATCTAAAATTTGTGCTGCCTGAATAATTGAAAAAAAGTTTGACCTACTTTTCCATGCACATGAACAGACACAATGTTCCTAAATTTAGTCAAGCTATAGGTATTTCTACCAGCTACAGTGCTGTATTACTCTACTAAGAGCAGAGATGGACAGTTTACTGCAAAACAGCACTTCAACTGTAAACCAAAGTGAAATATCTATATGAAATGCTGTATGTTTACCAGCATTTGTGCAGTAAATACATCATAGCTCTTATGAAAAATAAACATGAAATGTAATTACACAGACTGTTTGTCAAGATACGTTTGTGTCTTGAGCTGTTACAAATGCTAGTATTGCTCGTTCTGCAGAGGTCCCCAGGTCAGAAATGTCTTACAGGTCTTACATAAATGCTCTGAGCTAGACCTTGCAGTGTTCCAATTATTGCTGGCACATTTTTAGGCTAATGAACCTTGTTCCAGTTTTCTCCGGAAGGTGGAGGAGGAGAGAGCTGGTAGGGAAACTCCCAGGTGATTTATGGAAGGAGGGTTGGCTGACCTGCCAGTGGCCAGGAGTCCATATGTGCACTTACAGCTATCAAGGTCACTGAAGGTTCATCTCAGGCAGAACTGCTGGGGCAACTGCACAAAGGGCTTTGCTGGGAAGTTTGATTACAAGGCAAAATAGATGATGTTACTCTGATTCACTCTGCAGGGTTTCCTCATCTTTAAATTTATTTTTGTAGGCTGTATTTTGAGTGTAAGCACAATAGGCAAGTAATTTAGGTAATCGGAGTCATCTTGATTGGACCAGGCAAGGGCATTTGAAGTATTGATTGTAGCATCTGTGTGATACAATTAAAGCCAGTAGGCAGAATCCATCCATAAATCTTGGGTGAATTAGAACCATTCTTCTGCCCTTGCTTGAGGATAAACACAGCTTCTTAATGTATCAAAAGTACCTTACTATGGCATTTTGCTGTCAATAGATAATTAGTTGCTAGTGTTGTCCATGTAAGAGCTTTTCTCTAAAGAAAATATGCTGCTACTAAAATTGAGATAACCAAAACCCCTATCTAGTAATACCCACCTTTCTGTGGGTCCACATTAAGGTCACAGTCTTGTGATGAAATATGCATTTCATTACACTTGATGAGATATTTTCCTTAATTTCTGAGACAACAGTGGACAATATGTGATGGCATCTATTAATTTCCTTGCTTTTAAGTGTTTCTGCTTTGTTAGTAGGGAAATAGCTAACTAAATTGGGTTTTTGAATTCGAGTTTTAAATGTATTGCAAATGCATGATTTAATATATTCCCACTTGACACTGAAAGACTGGGAAGACAAAAGGTCTGCTTAGATTGTTTTCTGAGTCACAGCGCTTGCACAATGCAAATCCAGACAGAAAGCCAAGGGGTTCAGGGAAATTCTATGGAGAAAAAATATATGCTTCTTTTCTTTAGAGACTGCAGTGTGTAGCCTGTACTAGTCATGTGGGCTCACTTTGTTGGAGCTGTGAAGTAGACTAAGCACTCCAGGGTATAATGCATCCTACGTATCCCAGACAATGAGCTAGGCAGTGGGTCTGCACAAGAGTGAGTGAGGCTCAGCTGGGCGAAAGTGTGCACGTTTGCTGTGCCCAGCAGGAGCAAGCAATGCTTCCTACAGCCACTTAATTGTCTGCAACCTGTGCATAAAAAGTGTGTTTCTCTCTGCTAAGAGGCTCAAAGAGTTCTGTTGAGAACAAGCTGGCATTCATGTTGCTTTCTGCTAGGCTCATAACCTTCTTGTGTTTTCATTCCATAAACCTACATACTTATGGCTAGAATTTAGCCTTTTTAGTACAATTTCTTATAATTTTCTTTCTGTGTCCTGTCCCCAGTAAAGATCACAAGCACTGCATAAATACTCTGGCCTGGATCCAAAAAGATGGATTTTTGAAAGAGGAAAGAGTAGAAGACTGAAGTAAGAAATAATTTTTGCTTTTGTGATCATTGTGCCATATTGTAAATGTGTGCACAGTAATTTGACAGGACTGTTGATGCTCATGTGCATTTCTCTGAATTAACGTCAGAGCTGTAGTACTGATTTAGGGTGCTTAGTTTCTTGTACTACACTTAATCTTACCTTGAAATATATATATATATATATATATATATATATGGACAATTCACATCTAAATGCTTTTGGGGATATTGCCATACAAGACGTGGTGAAAGTATTATCTGCCTCTCTGGAATCTGTAAGGAATTAAGGAAGAGTGGAAGGAAGGGGCTTCCTTCAAGGCTGCACAGGAACTTTGTGTAGGCAGACAGGGAAATTAAACCTGTATCTCCATCCCAGGGCCCAGACCACAGTGTGTGAAAGGATGTGGCCACATCTGATACACCCTCTGCATTTCAGTACAGGTGTTGTACCATAGAAGCTATAGTAGCATCCTACTCAACACTCAGCTGAGGCTCCTCCTGTATACCCTGTGTTACATCTGCCATTAATATGTGGATATCCTAAGGCATCTTAGGTGGCAATACAGGTGTCTGGGCAAGCAACTGAATCAAGTTCAAAATGTTTAAAGACTAAGCCTAAAATTATTAAGTGGTGGAAATGCGCCAGAGAATTAAATATTTGATTGGATTACTTAAAAAAGAGTTGAAGATTGTAGTAATCTAAGCAAAAAGCAACAAAATAGACCTAAAGAGGTTGTGGTTTTTTTTTTTTTTTTTTTTTTTTTTTTTTTTTGTAGAGAAATGTGGAAGAGGGTTTTGTATAAAGTAGATAAAGTAGACAAATAGGCTTGCATAAATAGCATTTTTCAAATGGAGGGACAAATCATGAAAACCTATGTATGATATCTAATCTTTAAAACCATTTAGAATGCTTCAGAATCCTCTGAGGTACATTTCCTGACAGCTTGAAGACATTTACTTTACCATTAGTTATTTTTCTAGAAGCTGTGATCTATATCTCTAAGTTTGGTCTTACATCTCTAAGTTAGTCTTTCCATGATGCTGCTGTCTTTTGCTCAATTAAGAAATTCCTCTGAAATCTTTTTGCATGAAGTAACTAAACTAGACAAAAGGGATCCAACTCTGATTACATTTTGACAGTATAATATTCTGAACCATTTTCCAAGAAAAAAATTCCTTCTTAACTAGGATTAGAGCAAGATAGGTACTTTGTTATGCAAATGTGCATTTCTGTGCAGACATTATAATCCGTGTTGGAGGTTTCCTTGAACTCTAAAGACACTGTATTTTAGATTCACAGAGATATAGTTGAAAAACAAAATAAGCTCTGAGATAGAATTTTTGAGACTGTAGAGAGAGAATTAAGTGGATACCGAAAGTCAATGATGTCAATGCTCCTAGTATAATTTTGTTTTGCCTGAGAATGAATCCTTCTCAAAGGTACTGGATTATTTTTTTTTCTCCTGGATGAGTACAGAATTGAGTGTATGTGAGTTCATTTCCTCCTCTGTATAAAAATCTCTTTCACCACAGAAAGTTTTAAGAATCCTGTTTACAAAATCCGGTTTAAAGAAGAAACCCTAATGCCTTCAGTATCCCGAATATCAGTTTTATTATGTGATCATTGCACACAATCTGCGCATCTTATGTTCTGCAGCTGACCACAAGTAAAATTATCATGCTGTTCTTTATCTGACTCCAAAGTATTGGTGGCTTGCTTTGGAGCTATGACTCACTTAGGACATGTGTGTCGGGTTTCTCTTCAACAGTTTATTTCCTTCATAGACTGTTTTAAGGATGCCAATATGTATTTTGTCTGTATTTCCACAGGCTCTTCCCCTGGAGATCTATAGGACTCCATCTGTTCCAAACAGCTGCCAAATACTTTTATGAGTGTGCAAGTGTGTGACTATGTATCAAAAAAAATACAGTAGTAAGAAAGCCTGAGACTTTTCTGTGGTTGTGATATCACCTGCATAGTGGAATGCAGTGTTTTACATATTCCTGTGTCTGAAGAAGAACTATTGCCCTTTCTTTCTCAGCTGAGGTAGTATGATGAATGTCAGCTATATCTCTTTGCCTTTCTGTAAATAAGCAGAGGATTTTATTATTTGTTTATTGTAGGCAGTACTTGATTCTATAAAAGGGATGGATGGAGGCTGTGATTGATATTACAATTGTTATAGGGAGGTTGTAGAGAGATGAAATTGCTTTGGGTGCCTTGACAGCACAGAGTTTTTCTGAATTTGTCAGCTCTGATCTTCAGGTGACTGAGTGAGCTGGTTTGCAGGGTGATGTTTCCCTCTCGGAAGCACCCTTCTATTTATCCACACCACAGCTAACTTCAGGTTTATCTGTTGTGACAGGGACCTACTAGTTTTTCCTGAACATGAAGGCAGTTCAGAGTCTTTTAATGATGTCCAACACAGTGTTCTGCTTGTTCAACTGATACAAGTGGATGACCCCTGTGTTTCAATTTCTTTAATCTCTTCCTCTTCCTTTAGAGATGCCATTCAATATAGAGATAGCTTTCCAAAAAGACCTAAACAAGCTGGCACTAACCTCCTTCACACACTAGTCACAGAGTAGATTTTGTTTGTTTTCAGTGTTAGAGAGCATGTAACAGGAGATTATTAACACAGATATCTATAAGAAATAAATTATTTAATCTTGGAGATGCTACAGCATAAATTATTATACAAAGAGAAACCTGTTATATGGCAATATGATACAGCACCATTTTTTTAGGTGTGCTTCACGTTATTCAATGTGTCTGTTGAAGGTATTTAGAGTTTTGAAAGTGTTTTGACAATACCTAGTTGCTTGACAAACCTGCTCCAAAAAAAGTCCATTTCAATAAAGAGATTTTTGGCTTAATTCTGAAATCAGTTTCAACTGATTTCTCCAAATTGAAACACATCTTCCTGAACTAGAAAACACATCTCAAACCACAGACACAAGTTAGTGAGCTTGTACAATCAGTTTGTCTTGTCAAGGATGTGTATGGATAAAATAAGTCAAAATTAACAACATTTCATTTAGCATACTCATTTGTTTTTCATAATTTATGGCACTTGTTTTCTTGCTGGTTTTCATTTTGGTTCTGAAATTATGTTATACATGATTCCCATATATGATGCTTTTCTTCTCATTTGAAGAAGCAGGAGAAAATACAAAAAATAATATTTTTTAATTTTTTTTTTTCTTAAAAACATTAATACTTCTTGGCAGTTACCAAGAATTTCACATAATTAAAGAACTGTATTAATAATAACTATTGAATCCTTGAACATCCCCACTAAGGAAAACAACTGGATTTTTCTCTCCTAATTTCACAAATAAAAATGTGAGCTAAAAAGATTAAACTGTGTGTTCTGGTGTAAACATCAGAAACATTTGATTTCAGGGACATGATTATTTCAGGATCAAACAGCTACATTCAAACCACCATTACAGTTGTTTCTCCTTTATTGAACTACTGACATTTAAGAGGAGAGACTGTGTTTTTTCATTGCATTAGGGTACACTAGCTATTTCAATTAACCTTTTTCTTTCTCTAACAGCAAAATCTGCAAAGAAAACTTCCAATAAGCCAGAAGCTAAAATATGCAGATGTATGTTTTTCTACCTTCTGCCTCAGTACCTAAAGGATAAAACCAATCAGGAATTAAGTTTTCAGAGAGTAACTTACCTTCATTAGGCATACTTTCTTGAGATCTGTGCACTCATTTGTGATGAGCCAAATGAACTCTAGCAATATTGCTGTTCAGAAGTAACCCAAGCAAGTGCTGACATGCACAATCCCATTGTTTTTCAGGACACTAATTGGAGATAGTGACTCAACCACTTCCCTGGGCAACCTAGTCCAATACTTGACAGCCCTTTCTGTGAACAGCTTTTTCATCATACCCAGTCTAAACCTCCCCTGGTGCAACTTGTGGCCATTTTGACTTGTCCTGTCACTCCTTACTTGGAAGAAGAGATTGATCCCAAATTAATTTTACCCAATGAACAATACACCTGGAATGCTGTAGGAAACCGTGTTATGTCACCATTGAGCCAGAAATGACACAAATTCACTTGAAGGCTGGTTTGCAGGAGAAGGAGATTTTAATACGAAAATCTTCTCTTTTATAGACAGACTTGACACATTCTACTTGATTAGCTGATTAACAAAAACATCTTTCTTACAAACAGTCCTTAAGAAGAACAGAAAAACAGAGTAGGAAAATACCACCTGCAGGTTGTTTATACTAACAAATTATCATCATTTCTACAACTCTCTAAAAAGTCTCACAAGTCCACTGTGAGAAAACAAAGCCCGTTTTCTCACTCTCTGACCAGGCTGTTGCATCCACAGTGTCACAGTCTGTACTGAAGTCTAGGTGAACAACATCCACAGCCATTCATAAATCCATTCAGCAGGTCAGCTTGTCATAATAGGAGAACAAGTTGGTCAATCAGGACCTGCCTTTCATACACCCATGCTGTCTGGGCCTGGTCCCCTCATTGACCTGTATGTGATGTGTGATGGCACTCAAGGTGATCTGCTCCATGGCCTTCCCCAAGACTAAGAAAAGGCTGACAGGATCGTGGTTCACTTGATCCTTCTTCCAATCCTTTTTGTAGATGTGAAATGTTCCACATTTGGAAACTCCAGTCCACTGGGACCTCCTTGGTTAATCAGGACCTCTGGTAACTGAAGGAAAGAGCCTCAGAGAGAAGTTCTGCTACTTGGTTCAGTACTCGTGGATGGGCCCCATAGACTCGTGTCTGTTTAAATGGTCTAAATGTTAAATGTTTAAGTGGATAACTTATGATTCCCTCTTGGCCTGTGAGGGCTTCATTCTTCTCCCCATCCCTGTCTTCCATCTCAGAGGGCTAGATACTCCCAATGCAAACGATCTTGCTCCTAAAGACTGAGGCAAAGAAGCATTAAGTATCTCAACATTTTTCTCATCCTTTTTCACTATATTTCTCCCTATATTCAGTAAAGGATGGTGGTTCATCTTAGCCAACTTTTTCTAGCTATGTATTTATAGATTTTTTTTTAAAATTGTGTTTTACAACAGTAGCCAGAACATCTATAAAGAGAACACAAAAAGCAGAACAATGAAAAATGAAGATCTGTGGATTTAGCAAGCTTGGGTTCAACCTGAGACTCCTCTATTTCTAGAACTCCTGTAAAATGCCCAGACGTGGCAAGCATGTGACCTCTAGCAGTCCCTGAAAAGAGCAGTGATCTCCTACAGGTTCCTTGTCATAACTAATCTGTGAAATTGCCTCATATGGGGCTCGAGATGAATGTAAAATATCAATATTTAGGCACCTGAATTTAGATGTCTGAGTAAACAGACATCTAAATTGGCTGGCAACCAAACCCTGATCCTGCTGGTATTCCCTCTTGCACCAGCAGGATCAGGGAGAAGACTGGATGGGTATAAGCTGGAAAACTCATGAGTTGTGTTAAAGACAATTTAATAGGGAAAGCAAAGGTCCTGCACACTTACACAAATTAAAACAAGGAATTAATGCCTTGCTTTCCATGGGCAGACAGGTGTTCAGCCATCTCCTAGAGAGCCCCATCAAGTGGAATGGTTACTTGGGATGACAAACATCACTCTGAACATCAACTCCCTCTTCCTTCTTCCTGCTATTTTATACACTAAGCACGATGTCATATGGTCTAGAATATCCCTTTGGTTAGTTGGAGTCACCTGTCCTGGCTGTGTGTTCTCCCAGCCTCCTAGGCACCCCCAGTTTTCATGATGGTGTGGCAGTCAAAAAGCTGAAAAGACCTTGTGTCTGTGTAAGTCCTTCTCGATATTATCAATACTGTGCTCAGCACAAATCCAAAACACAGCCCCACACCAGCCAGTGTGTTTACCCCACCCAAAACCAGCATGCAGGAAAAACTGGTGCATATTCTGAGAGCCTCATTCAAGGGGTGGATGTGTCCATTGAGACACAGTAGAGACTAGAATGATTAATTTCACTCTGAACTGAAATCAGGCACATAAACATGGATAATTGGTGTTATTTCAGATATCCCAAGATACATTGTGTGGGGCTGCCTACATGACAAGCAAATTTAATTTTGGATGCCTTAACCTGAACCCTTTTTCTTCAGGATAAAAGCATATATGAACCAAAGCTTTTGTTGACAATGTTTACCATTATTAAATACTTCTCCTGGTTAGATTTACACCAGAAAAAAGGAAATAATTAATGCTGAGATAATTAAAAACATAAACAAAAATTCATTAATGAAGAAACACAGCAGCAATACAACGTTTGATTAAAAGTAGGTATGTAGGTATTAAGGCTCTTCAAACAGTCCTGAATATTCTTTTCTGTAATAATATAATGTTTCTTAAGCATTATGGATATGAATATTTCTTTTTAATGCTTTCACAAGCTTTATAATTATAGCATGGTAAGTCTAATCTATTTGTGACAGCAGCTATGGTGTGTTTGACTCAGGAAAATTTAATGTATTTGAGTTTGGTGTTGCTTTCATCAGAGGAAGTGGCAAATTCAGAACTCCAAAAGTGTGAATGTGTCTTCATGCTTGTCACCCTCATTATTACTGCACTCAGGTATTTTTATAGACATGCAGAATTACCAATATTTAATCTAAGATGGGCAAATATGTGCCACAGTTATTCAGGCTACTTTGTGATTTCTTTCATTGAAATTCTCCGTGATTTAATTGCAGACTTTTAATGACAGAATCTGAAAAGCCAATAATATTATTTGATGCATTAAGTTAGGTGTATATTCTAGAGGCTGGCTGAGAGCTAAAATCTGAAGACTAATCATGCATTTCTTTAAATACTGTTAATTTCAATACTGTGAATTTTTCATTTTATAAGGAATCTTTATCCTTGCCTACAGATATTGCTAGGTATATACAGATTTCATTTGTTACACTATAATGCAGCAGTTAGTCTAATAATTATATTGGCAATATGATTTTTTTTTTTTGGTTTTGTCTTTTTGGTTTGGTGGTTTTATGGAATCATGATCAGATATTCAGATGTCACTGTTTTACATCAATAGAATTTGCAGGAGCTTGCATATAGTGACTTAATTTCTCAATGCACCTTCTGTTTTATTTATTTCATTAATTTTAAAAGGACATAACTCCAGGATTGTCATTAGGATGAATCCTTAGTAAATCCATTGTAAAATTTATCCATTTTTTTAAACTGGAAAATCACATCTAGTTTGAATTTATAAAATTAGAAAAGACATTATGTGTCCTCTTGAACCTGATAACATTCTGTCTACCTCCACATCTTTTTGCAAACTTTACAGAATTTGGCCTGCAATTGTGAAAAGTGTCAACCAATTATCAAAGCTGTTCCTGCCAGTGAATCAATCAAACCTCCTGCTATGAATTTCATTCATCTCAGATGAGGACAAGAACCAAGACAGGTCCATCCTAACTCTCTGAACTGATCTATTGGTCTCATAGTACCTGACCCATGGTTTACTGGTTTACTTATGTACCAAGTAAGACATAAAAGATTATGTGAAAACAAAATAGCTTTAATCCAAAGATTTTATGCTATTCTGATCTGTGAGGCAAACTCTGATCCAAGCCTGGATCCTGTATTCAGTCCATTTAATGTTTGGCATGCAACTGAAATGCTTACATTTGTAGCTACTAGCCTTAGGCAACCTTTATTTACAATGGAGATAGGCACTTCCAAGGAGTGATTCAGATCTTAGGTGGTGAGATAGTGGGAGCACAACATTAAAGTACTGTATCACTAACCCCTTAAGATAATCAATTTCATGTATTAATTTACAATTAAAATCTCTGCTTTGAAGTTGTTATCTCTAGTTATCTCCCAAGTATTTGAACACCAGGGAATTTAGCTGAAAAATTATTTATGAAAATTCAACAATGCAGGATATCCAGGCACAATATTAAGGAAATGCAAATAAATCCCAAAGTAGGCAGCAAACAAATTACCACTAAAATACCAAGAAAATAAAATGCCAGCTCAAGAAGCATAATGCCACACGAGCTGCGGCTGAGCATGAGGATTCACAAGAAAGGAATACGTGATCTGTCCATAGTCACACCCTTATGGGCATGCATAATCATCTGCCCAAATCTGGGAGGCAGCTGTAAAAGGTAATACCTTGAAGGAGAGGCTGCAGACAACAATGTATTGAGAGAGAGGCTGGTCTACTTTCTGTGCTAGTTTTGTTGTTTGGTTGGGTTTTTTTCTGACTATCAGCTACTGTGCCAAGTGTTAAATAGGACATGTCCCTTTGTTCATGTTCTTTGATTTACAGTTAGCTATTCACACATTTAGTAACATAAATTATTTCCTATCAAAAACATAGAGTGCTTGCTTAATTTATATATGTACTAGCTTTTACAGGTTTATAGATAGAAGGGGGAAGAATATTTCAGAAATAGATGGTTAATGAAACTTTTGGTTTAATTCACGCTACAGTGACACCGGAAAATGTCATCTCCTTGGAGATCTTTTTCAGAAAAAAACCAAGAGTTCTGCTTGCCCTATGCTTTTTAGTATCTTGTTACCATTTCTCTCATTCACTGTCTGGTAACTATGAGCTAACTAATGACCAAGTGGCAGAGTGAGCTCAAAGTGAGAGAAGTTTGTTTTTCCTGCAAAAGGCTGACTGAGGAATAGGACTCCCACCTAAAAGAAAAGTTCTGCGTCTTTACTGAAGGTGTCTGAAGCTTCTGTCTCAATGTGTTTGCTAGAGTGGAGGCTTGCAACAACAGACAGACCAGATGTATACCTTTATGATAAGTTAGCCATGGTGGGACACTGCCCACCAGATGGATTGCCTACCAGTCTTTGCAAGATATTCCAGTAATTCTGACAATCAGGATGCCTTTGAAATACTCAGCAATGGCACCAGTGTGTTGCATGCCTGTGCAACCCAAATGCTTAAGACTAAACATATTATTTCCCTTGAATTAATGATTTGCCATTGCATACAAGTAGCAGCAAACGACATAATGAGTTGTTCTATTTATCGGGAAAGGTAATTTTCCACCTTTCTTGAAATCAAGTTTGGTTTACATGTGGTGGTGCAAAAGAAGTAGAAAGGAAGAACTGAAAAAATTGCACTGGCACAGAACAGTTCTTTATACAAACACTATTCAGGAAGAAACACATTTGTTCTATAATTAATAAATCATAGCTCGACTGTTCCTCCTCTGCCTCTTCTCTCATTATTATGAGATCCCATCATTATTCCTCCGGGCCCCTGGTCCAAACTTCTCCTGCTCCAACTCAAAATTGCTTGAATCTCCATCTATGTAAGAACTCTATTTTTTTGCTCAGAAATAACTACATCAAATTAAGTTTAGCCAGAGTGACGTCTTAAGCAATATGGTATATAAATTATGAATGGCACAAAAGGGCCATTTTAAGTGCAGAACAGGGAAGATTGGTGGAGAGACTCCCTGCCTCAGTCAGAGTAACAAGATTCCTGTTCTGAGAATCCTGACATGTTTAGCTTCAGCTCAACTAAAGCAGTGTTTAGCTTGTCACAGAGGTTAAATGTGTCTATGCTCAAGCAAGAATGAATGTGTAGAGAGAAAACAGTTTGAAGCTGTATACTGCTATCTTTATTCTGCAAATCTGTGTATCAAATAATTGTAACCTACAACTTATCTTTCCACCTTTTAAAACTAATTTCTGTATATTTAAGATTATGTGATAACTTCAGAACATAAGGCAATTGTTTTGAACACAGCTCAGTGTTTTCAAAATTTATAAAATATAGACTAGACCTAATAATTCCTCAAGGAAATGCTCAGGATCTAGAATATTTTGCAAAAAGACCTATGTTGTTAAATAAATGTATTTTGACTTCTAGAATTATCAGAGTTAAAATATTTGCCCAAACCCCAAAATACTTGGTAAGAAAGTGGTCAGAAAGAAATGAATGTCAGAAGTTTGAAAGACTTTGCAATGGTGGTGTGCTGTAGTCACAGTTGTAAGCAAAGTATTTTTTCTACTAACAATGATTTTCATTCTGATACAAACTTACTTTCACTATCCCTAGGACTTGAGTTTTGTGATAATAGAGAAATATTTAGGGAATTTCATCTGATTAAAATAAGCACTATTTGAAAATAACATGTTTAACTACAATCAAAGTTATATTAAGCCTCTTTGAAAAATATTTTGTATAAAACTATTAACATCACACAAATAGTAAAGCAGCTTACTGAAACCTACTTGTGAATGTTGAAGAAGACCTTCCTTATTTGGCATTACACTGGTTTATTTAGTTGTGCAGACTTTTGTTGTTTTGTTTTGCTTTGTGGGCACTGTTACTTTTTATCCTGAAAGTTTTGGTAGAAGTTAATATGCATACATTCTTGTCTCATGCTTATTAGTCTATAGAAGCTGTACAAGGTTAGTAAGTTTAGAGCTTGGTACGGTAACAGAGAGGTGAGTGCTACTACTTTCTTTTATCAGCAGAAGAAAAGCAGTAGACATGGGCCCAGGAAGAAAATTAAGAGTGTCTAAATAACTGGTTATAATTGCAGAGCTTTCCACAAAAGACTGAAAGGTTCACTTTGGCTAAGAATAAAACATGTCTATTCACAATTTACTGAGAAATAGAGTCTATTTCATTAATTTACATTAAAAAGCAAATTCATGTGATGGTAGTATTTAATAGACATTGTTTCAGTTAATTTGCAAATATTCACCTAAAGAGATGCACAAATATTACTGGATTTTTAAAATGAGTCTCACTTAGACACAGACACAAATCTACATTTGAGCACACAATACCAGAAGCATCCAGACATCCTAAAATAAATATCATTGTAAAGGCACAGGAGAAAAATTCCAGAAGTCACCTACTACATTCAAAGTAGGGGAATAGATCTCTCATTTACCTGTGAAGGAAAATGCTAGACACCTAGTTCTTTTCATCACCCAAGTCTCACATATGCTTACTTTTGAGGAACTATGCAGAGCTTTTCACCTTAAGGAAAAAAAAAGACAAAAATTTAAACCTTGTGGCAGCATCTTGCTTTCATCCTTTTCAAACACATCCTTGAATAGTCATTTTCACCCAGTACTAGGATGACTCTCTATGACATTTTTAGGAAAAAATAGTACAGAAAGTCCTGGGAGCAGAGCCCAGAAGAGTAGGACATTAATAATTTTACTGGAGTTAGCTTGTTTATTGCTGGTTCTGTTTCGTCCCATGAACTTTACTTTCTTGGCAGCAGAGTGACTTGATGTTAACAGAAAATGTCGAATGTTCTCATTCTGAATTATGGTGATGCAGAGCTTTGGAATAGCAATTTGGCTTGGAACTTTCCTAGGATGGCTATGCTGAGAATACAGGTACACCATTTCCTTTGGAAGAGCTCTAATTACAAGTAGGAGAGGCAGCCTACTTCATTACCAGCTTTGGTTGTGCTTGGGATTTTTGCTACCTCTGAGGACTCATGCAGAGCCTTGGCAGTTGTCCACCAACATTAAAATCACAACAGAACTCTAAATCAGAATAATATATCCAAGCAGACAACCCAGAACAGATATTTTTTACCATTAATAGTGGATCAGAAAATTGTAATGGAAGCTGGAAGTAAGAACATTTCTCTTAGGAGACAAGGTAGATCTCCACATGTGCCAGAAGGGACAGTCCTGATTTTAAAAAAGTTTTATTTATTTGTCTCCAACTGTCACAGCAGTTAAGCCCTAAATATGCTCTTTGAGCCAATTCTCTACTTTATATGGGCTGCATCCACAAAGCAAAGTAGTTTTACCCAAGAATATGCAGCAATTTCCTATAGTTTAAGTATTATTTTGTAGTTAGTTAGAATGGGTAGATTTCAGTTTGCTATTATTATTGTAACACCAGCAATCCACAAGACCTTCATTCTCCACAGTTATATTCTGAGTGTATTCCTACTTTTCTGCATATCAGCAGGTGCAGTCATACAATTCAAGATATCAGAGATAAGAGAAAACAAATTAAGCAGAATAATTGCTCATTTTTGCCTGTGTTTAAGTACAGGAAGGACTATATTTTAAAATAAAACCATTCTTCACATAATTAATTTGGTCTTGTAGTACTTTTTGTGACTTCATGTATTAGCAGAGTCAGTTAAAATCCTGTTTGATAACAATATTAGGGTTCAGAAATCATCATAATTTTGGTGTATCTTGATATGTATATAAACAAAACATTTATTTAAATAACTTTTCTTAATTTTTCCATTTAGACTTCCTTCAAATAATCTCCTGACTATATTATACGTCAAAAGGCACAACAAACTGGGCCTTTGGGAGGAATAAGGATGTCATGAGAATTGTTCCAATGGTTTTGGATGGAAACTGGAAATCTCCCTATCTCACCAAAAAGGGGTCACCTGTAATCTGCTACACAAAACATTTCCAGATTCCAAACCTAACTCAAAGAAAATCCTATACAGTAAAGCAACTGTAGAAAAGCTGAGCAAATTTCCATTGTTGAATCCCCGATCAGCTGTCAATAAAGGAAAACATCTCAACACACTGCCTAGATAGAGTGCTTTTCAGAAAAAGAACAAGAGATTTATTTAGATCTAGTCAAAATACAAAATGAAATAGCTAAAAAAAGACTTGTGTACAATGGATCAATTTACAGACACAAGTTACACCCCATAAAGAAATTCCAAAATAATTAGATTTTAGAATGGTTTAATTTTTATTTTGGGTTTTCTAATCATCAACATAGTTGGATGAATATAAAGGAGTATTTTAAACAGAAAATAGCTTACAAAATTACCCACAATTAAGGGATGACTTCATATCAATCAATAGATCGGAAAATGAACAGAAAGATTCTTCAAAAACAAATACTAATTTCAACAGCAATTCCCCACTGAATATTAAATAATAATATTTTAAAGTAATTAGTGATTTGTCACAGCACTATTAGGTCACCTCAAATAAAATTATGTGAATTTATTGTGGTTTTTTTGTGAGTAATGAGAGCAGCTAGGAAACAGAACAATCCATTGATTTAGATCTCATTATGCTGTAATGTGGTTTTTATGTTGAAACCCCAGGCCTTGATGGACAGTCATTAACAGGCATTTCTTTCCCTCTGCAGTGCTTGAGCTTTTTAGCACTTTATTTGTGTATTTTAGAAGCACAAAGAGGGAAAAAAGCCTTTCCAACAGATGGCACCTGACATATGCATTAAATGTAACAGGTGTACAAAAGCCCTGCTCGTCAGAACGAGCTTTTCTGTCCATTTAAGCATGGGCTGCATAAGCATGTGTTTGTTTATCCCTCATCGAGGACAAGAAAGACACCAAGATGTCAATTGCCTGTTGTTAGATTCATACAGGGACGTGTATGTTCTGAACACACAACATTATCACAGTTGGACACAAAAGCCTGTTGTCAGTGATGCGAGAAAGAGAAACAAAGAAAATATGTTTATTTCATCGAAAAGATGAAAGTTTCCATGTGGTTAATGTGTGTTCTGTGTATTGCCAAACAAACTCAGAGAGCAAAACAAAGCTGTAATAAAAATGAAATATTTGGTGAAAACAGGTCAAAGATTATGATCTTTATTGAATTTTCTTTTTATTTTAGATTTTAGACTCTGTATCAAAAGATCTCTGGAGTAGAGTCATATGAGTGCTTTTCCATTTGCAATTTTTTTTTAATTAAACACTCAGTCTGGTTGTAATTTATATTATAGAAGACTAATAACTCCTCTGCTATATAAGAAAACTGAACTCAGCATATCTTTATTTTCCATAAATTTTCTGATGCCCTTTTCTAAAGGAAGAACTTTGAAGGTAGACTGCTATAAAAATTATTAAATGAATCTAAAAGTAAGATTTAATATAGGCAGCTGAGAAAATAAGAAGTTTGCACAATGGATCACCTCTGGAGTTTTTTTCACCTGGCTCCTAAGGGACATAAAAATTTGTGAATGTGCTGTGTACCTCTATGGCACTTCTTGCCCAAATTTTTTGTCAGTGTCTTCACTGGTCCCAAATGTATTTGATAGTGAAAACCAGGGTAATTTTCAAAAAGTTTCTGAAAATAAAGTTTTGAAGAGGTAGGAGTGAAGATCAAACTAATGACCTCCAAGAGTAAAAGTCTTTGGTGTGAGCTGGATGCCAGCAAAAGCCTTGGCTGAACCTGATGTTTATAGAACCAGTTGTTTTTAGCAACTGCTTTTTGCTTTTTTCACTGGGTGATGGTTTGGGGGGTGGTATTGTGTTTGTTGTTGTTGTTCTTGCTGCTGCTGCTGCTGGTTTTTTTGGTTTGTTTTTCTTTTTTTTCCATAGACTATATTAAAGGAAAAGAAAAAATACATGGAAAATTCTGCACAAGCGTATCTTGTGGAAGCAGTGTATTTAGTCCTTTGTTGATTATGAAAACACACATTATAAATGCATGATATTTGTCAGGATATCAAGTGCTTTGTTTTCAAAGCATTATTAATTTAAGGTGAAAGTTCAGAAGGATTGAAAACTGGTTTGTATAAAAATTTCCCATGTCTAAGAGATACTCTACCAAAAAATGTCTATCACAGTATTGCTTGTATTCAATAGATACCCCACCTCTTCCTCTGAAAATTTCCTTGTAGCTAATATTAGACAATAAATTGCCTGTTCAGAGTAAACCAACATCTGCCACTAGAGCCCATCTTAGAGGAAAGGGGAGTGCAGCCTCCTGGGATTCACAATGATAATTTTTGCCAGTGCTTGCTACGTTTGTAGAGTGATCAGGCAGGTGGGATATTCCTGTAGAAAGAAATGGACCTACAACTTGATTGCACAAAAGGCAGATGGGGCAGACAATTTTCACAGCTCCAGGGTTTGCCAGGGGTTGATAATCCCTCCCTCTTTGAGCAGTCTGGATGCAGTGGGGCACCCACAACCAAGGATGGTAGAGAGGGAGCCTGCCTGCCTGCCAGATTAACTCTGACCTTATGGCTTTAGCATTTAACTAGGAAGAAGAAATACTGATCTTTCATGTCCATCACCCTCCAAGCGTACATTTAGCATACATATCTAGCACAAAATTTCTGTTATAAGTCTTGTAAGCAAATTCCAGGACCTCGTTGCTGCCTCTCATTTTTTTCCACAAGAAACAGCTGTTTGATATGTAAATGCAGCAGACTTGCTTAATGGGTAACTACCCATTTGGCCCATTCTAATGAGCAGCAAGCGGTGACTCTGCTGGAATTCTTGGCATTGCTTGGCTAGTTTCAACAGGATCACAAATGATTTGCTGTGCAACTACAGCCAGAAAGATGCAGACATGCACACATGAAGTTAAACTCATTCACAAACACAGTTTTCAGTCTATGCAGTGATGGGGCAACAAGTCATGTTTTTGCTGTCCCTATTCCCACATTGTATTTAACATGCATTCAAAACCCAGAAAAAAATTTTTTTTGGGTCCATTTATTAATAGAATACTGTAATTCACTGCTATATTCATGTTTTTGTTTTTTTTTTTTTTTTTTTCTTTTTTTTTTTTTTTTTTTTTTTTTTTTTTTTTTTTTTTGTTTTTTTTTGTTTTTTTCTGTTTGTTTTTTGTTTGTTTTTTTTTTTTTTAATCTCAGCACTGTATTTTGTGTCTGTTACAGTTCTGGAGTAAATCTAAAATACATGCTGTTATACTAACTGTTAGTTCACTCTGGATACATGATTAAATTCTTTTGTAAAAGATTTAAAATATGAAATACAGCAGATCTATCTGTTATCAACATATGCAGGCAATTTCCTTCCCACTGCACTTTCTCAAGTTTTAACTCTGTTATAGCCTTAAATAATATAAGAGGTGCAATGATTTCTATTATCACAGACAGCAGAAGGGTACTGGTATGATATCTTGCTATAAAATGACATACTATGTTACAGAATTGTCATGTTTGTATATTCATATTCAGTTACTGCCTGAGACTTCACACTTTTTCCCTTTCTTTCCAACTTTTCTTCAAAACAAATACCCTACAACATAAATTGTGCTATGTATTTCGAATTCAGCATTTGTATCCTGTAGGTAATTGTGTGAGCTTCGCAGTGTGATAATTTCAAAGACAACTATGGAATGAGGTGAGACAAAGCTTTTAGATTGTTTTGCAAGAATGGTTGTCCACAGGAGGAAACAGTAATTTGAAAATACTTGTCTCTGAAACTTGGTATAGCCCAGTTGCTAAATACAGCAAGCATAATTTGAATTCAAACAGATAACCTTTCTAAAAATTAACAATACTATTGCTTTCACTTCAAGTTAAAATTTATAGAGCCTTCATACACTTTCACTGGGAGATTCTAACCCTTCTTTGCTCTCATGTAAATACATGAGATTACCTAGGCTTCAACAGGTAAAAAGATAAAATATCTAGGCTAGATATTAACACCCTAGCTAAGGTGATAATTTCAAAAATATATGCAAACTAAACAGTCAATATTGTCATTCATTTTCCCCTGGAGATGTGAGAATATTCAGCATGAACATTTGACTGTATTCATGTCATATATTCATATCATAGACTTTACATGTGTGGTGCAGGGAATCCAAGCAGAAGCCATGAATACTTGCCTAGAGAAACCTGCTCCTGCAACAAACTCTGGGAAGCCTTTTTTGCTTTGTTTCGTCATCCAGTGCCGAGTGTGGTGCAAATAACATTGCTAGAGGAATTTGAAGCAACTGTCCAAAGTTTGGATTTGTGTATGAAAGCAAAATTATACAACTCTTGTTTCTTTGAGGGATGGCATGATGGGAAAGAAAGCGATATGGTAGGATTCAGGAAGAAGTGATTACCTCTAGGATGTCTCTAAAGGAGAGGTCTGATGATGACCCTTCAGACCAGACTTCTGACCCTTCTGTTTTCCAGACTTCTGAATTTGGTGACAGGACCTGCCAGAGCAGCCCCTGTGCAGGGTCTGGCAGGCCCAGGACTGGTGGTGGATGAGGGCACTGGTGTCAGCCGTGTGCTCGGGGCTGTCCAGGAGGCAGTCATCGTGACAGAAGGGGAACGAACCGTAGCATGTGCCCTGCTTACAGCAGCTGCATAAACTGAGCAAGCACAGCCCCAGAGCTGAATCTTTAACTCCATGTTGTGTGAGAGAAGTTATTCTTCCTCCCACTTTACATTATCTTCCCTATTGTCAGTCACTGGGAGAGAACAAGGACCCCCAAGGGCACATTATGCACTGGCCTCGATGCCCCGTGAAGGTGATTGCCAGCCCAGGGAGCTGTGCCCTCACTTGCACTCAGGCTGTAATCTTCCAGGAAAGGACCTCTCCATCCCTGATAACAGCATGGAATTTCTGAGAAGGCTCCAACCCTTTCTCTTGTTGTCTGCTGTTCATTTCTGTCTTCTCTCAAGAGATTATGAAGACAGATACAATATTGATTTTATTTCTAAGTATTTGGAGGGGTTGTGCTGTGCCATCTCCTCTTCGAACCAATAGTTTTCTCCCTATATGAAGGGTGAAGAAGAGGTGGTCCAAAACTAGCAATCTCTTTTATAACAATCTATAGTATTTATTGCTTCTAGTATTGCAGGGAATATATTTTTTAAAATAAAAGTCAACACATACAATGAAGTGCGCTAGATACTTGCGAAGACTGCCTGAAAAAATAACTCTTTTCTTTCATATTCACCTATGAAGATTCACAGGTTTGTTCATGGTTTCACCAGAAGTAATATTCATCTTAATAATAAAAAGGATTTTCCCCTTTTGTTTTTTTTCAGTAGTTCTAGAAGTAGGAAATCTGATCTGTTAATGGCACTTAGCTTTAATTTGTGCCAAGTGAGCAAAAGAAGCTTGAAATGTATTAAGTTCTTCATTATGTGGGTGACTTCGGTTATGTTCTCATAAAACTAAAACCAAATACCTTTGGATTTTAGTAAATAAAAAAATCACATTATAAGTCTGTTTTTTACTCAAATGTACAGCTATTATTTCAAACTATTGATGAACATATCTTTAAGCAGTTGTTAAGCATAACTGTGATGAACTGTCAGTAGTTTAATCTACATCTAATTCAATATATCATTTTTTTTCTGGCACAATGGGAAGGAAATATGTTCTCCAGTCATAGCTGGTGTGCTTGTTGTCTAGGGTTTTGTCTCTGTTGGTTTTTTATATTCTTCGTTTTACCCCACTATTTCAGTGAGAACAGTACTTATAAAAGAGAACATATTAGAAAACAGCAAAGCAACAAGAAAAACAGCCCAATCTTGTTTGTAATCACAGTCTTTCTTGTACACTCAGTAATATCAAATATATGAGAGAATAGAGAGTTCTTTCCTTTAGTGTTACCACAGTCAGAGGATTGGCATTCATAAAATGGACTTCAGCTCACTTTGCTGTTTTTATTCACAGAATCGCAGAATGGGTAAGGTTGGAAGGCACCACACTAGGTCATCTGGCCAAAACTCCCGTTCTTGAGCATGAAGTCAAGATAAAGTGAGCCCTGGAGCTGCCATGGGTAGGGAGGACTGTTGGTGCAGGTTTATGACAGTGAGGGTTGCTTAATGGAAGGATATGCTCAGTTTTTGCTATACAGACTCCATTGGCGCTTCATCGCTTTCTTGACGTGTTTTGACAAATTTGACTTCTAAATGTAGTTCAAGTCTGCAAAAGCAGTTCTATAGAAATAGCATCATAATCTTCTGCATTTATTGTCTTTGAATTGATTCCAAATTGAAAGTGCTTGTGTTAAGTGGAAGAAAAACAAGATTTTTTTCTCAGCTTTGAGTATTCAAACTCAATCTGAACTCGTAAGTTAAAGCATTCCCATTAAAAACCACACAAAAAGATTATATCTTTTGTTGCAACCATTCCTTCATCTTAAAAAATTTTTATTCCTTTGGTCTCTCAGTGAGAACTGGGCAAAAAATTTGTGACTGCCCAGGTAATAAGAAGTCACATCAGCTGTTTCAGAGGGGTTAATTTTTCCAGGGCTGGAAGGAATTAAAGGTGTTAGACACTTGTTTTCTTAACTGAAGTGAGCAGAAGAGGCATGGTATGCACATGGGGAAAAGATATGTTTTCTACAGTTTCTGAACTGAACTGCTCTTTGAAATACACACTGAGTAAAAAAAGCTTTTGAAAATCCTGTGGTTATTTTTCACATGGAGTAGGATTTTTTTTATGAGAGTTTTGAGTCCTGAGCAGCTGTAATTAGAAATAATCAAGGCTCATAATGCTCACAGTTTGACTTTAAGTTGAAGTTTATTAAGAACCTAGCTGCTGGGAAAACAAAAAAAAAACCAACCAAAATGTATGGAACTCAGCAACTAACAGAAAAACATGAAGATGTAGTGCATGTACATGCCATAGGTCTACTACCTGGAGGTAGAGAATTAGATGTACTTTTAAACTGCATGATTTCTGAACTGTGCTATTAATTTGGAGATCAGCCTCATGGCTTTTAATGTTTAAGACTGATACTATTCCTCCTGAGCACAGGAGAGAGGGCCAGGTTTTCGTGAGGCAATGAGGGTCCCCTGGAACGCGAACCTGTGACTGAAACATCTTTTGGCACAGGGCCCTAGGCTGGAGCTGATGCAAAATACAAAATAAGTAAAATTTTCTTAAGAAAGTACTTTTTTAAAATGTTTGATCTTTATATAATCTTGAGACTAATCAACAAGAAGGGAGATCTAATCTGTGAAACATATAGTAGCTAGCAAGCTCTGAGTGATGTTCATGTGTAAGAAAAACAAATTACATGCTGTTAGAAATGCCTTGTTAATATTTAGGGCTGGACAGGTTTCAATACTCTCAGACCTAGGGGGAGGTTAAAAAAGCTGTGAAGAAGGATAGTGGACACAAAAAGTGCAGAATTTATGGGCTACAAGTACATTTGGCAGAACTCCCAAGACATGAAAGAAACTAACAAAGCCAACTCGGCAATGGTGTTGAAATCAGTTCCAATGGAGTAAAAGGCAATTCTGGCAGGGGGAGATTGTGACTGCTGACTCATGGACTGCTGAGCCAGAATACCCACTGACCCAAAAGAAGCCAACGACAAAGCATGTGAACTAACTATCATGACAGGTGAGAGAATCATTAACCAATAGAAGATAGAATACTAATTAATAAGAGAACTATGTAGTGTGCAACCCCTAATTCCTTTGTTTGCTAAAATGTATAATTACCAAAAGGTTTTGAGAGTTTTGTCCTTTATTTGTGGAATACCACCAAGCAGACAGGCTTGTGCAACTCTGAAATAAATAATCAATGTCTCTATCAAGTGTGCAATTATCAGCTTGTTGCACACCAGATAATGAATCTGATTTTTGTGGACAATAGAGCCATTTCTATTTTATTGATGTGACTTGCCAGAAGCCACCAAAAAGGGTTCTAACACTCTAAACTGCTAGACTAATAAGGCAATTAATAAGGCAGAAAAAGTAATGCTATGAACTCAGAAAAAGTTCTGAGTTAAAGATCTGTTAGATGCCACACCAAAAAAAAAAAGACTTAAAAACTTTTTCACAGACACTATGATCTCTGTGTGCTGGTCTTTTCCTCATGCTTTCCTATCTGATATGTATCCGTAGCTTTCTGGACCGAAGTAAATCTTCACTGACCTTTTCAGGTTCCAGAAAAGTCTTCTCTTCCTTGCCTTCGTTGGTTTATGCTCCTCATGCCAGACATCTCCCACACTTGCTGGGGTAATTTCTCTGTGCTCAAGTTCCTTATTTCTGTCCAGGACGTTTTGCACTGCTAGAACAATGCAAACAGTAGTACTGCCTCCCAGCTGCTGGCCATACTCTCTTTAATGGTATTTTTATTTCTTTGTAGGCCATTAATAGTTTAACTATATCTTGCAATATATTGCAAGAAGCAATGGGGACATTTGAGATATGTTTTTTCCCCATGATTAAAAGTTAAAATGTCTCCTGAAGGAATGCTCTCTTTCTGAGATGAATATTTTGAATACAAACCTCAGAAGCAGTCCCAAACAAACACTGGGTACATTTGAACACCTCTGCAATTGTCCTTTCCTTTGCATACCTCATGATGTAGTATATCTAATCAAATAGTAAGTAAAAAGGGATATGTATCAATACCTAATGCTTCAAGGCATCTGTCATCCCTAAAACAATAAAATACAGGTATTTATGTTTTTTGACATAAATTATTCTAATGTGAATTATCATACCATAAATATGTAAATTACATGTGATTTGCAATAGTTGCTGTGAAAATGAAATGTAAGACCATATTAGCATCCTATTATCAACATGATAGATGACAATGAATAT
Organism: Pyrgilauda ruficollis; assembly: GCF_017590135.1. Classification (NCBI taxonomy): domain Eukaryota; kingdom Metazoa; phylum Chordata; class Aves; order Passeriformes; family Passeridae; genus Pyrgilauda; species Pyrgilauda ruficollis. The sequence goes on from NW_024518095.1 coordinate 7,453,375, forward strand.
TAATCCTGAGATCTATGAATTCTTTGCATTAGAAAGTATAAAGAAGTAATTCCAAACTAGAACCTTTAGAAATATCTGAATTTTATTTGTTTTCAGCAGTGCATGAAAGTACTTTTAAATAAATTCCATAATAAATGGTCAATGAGAATACATTCTGTCTACTGCATAATAGCCTATATTTTTAATGCAGTGACTGTCAATATGTGATGAGACTCATCTGTAACTTTCAAATCTTCAGCTGCTTCCAAACTTTTTCAAACTTTAAATTCAGGTTTTTGTTGAGGGAACTTACAATGGTGTTTTAAACTGAGAGATTGTTCTTTCCTTTAACACTCAAAAATTTCAAATGTAGTATTTCAAACTCCACTTTGCAAGATAAAATTAAATGTAGTAAGTGACTAGTGACATTTTATGTTTGTGGCAGATATATTTTCAAGAACTATAAAAAATGTCTGTCATTTTGCAATAAACCATTTGTGCTGCAAGTCAGAATGCAAAATACTTCTCAACTTGAAAACTATCATATTCGTTACTCAATAACTATCTTTATATTTTTATTGGTATTATAATAGATAATTTTAGCTTGCACCAAAAATAGGCATTAAAATGAAAGTATATATCTTTCAAAGTTCTCTTTAAAAAGCACATAAGTGATTAGGTCTTATAGATTTTAAATTTTTTTTTATGCAAAGTAAAGATTATATTATCTCCCATTGCTAGTTTAAAACAATTTTGTTTGTGGAGAGAATGTGATTGTAAATGTGTTTTAGAATTAAATACTTTTTAAGTAATTGCACTTTGGATGTATTACTGTAGACATAACACATCCTAATTATTATTGCACTGCACCTTTGCACATTAACCCATGTTATTTCATTTGGCTCTTTTTTTTAGCAAATAATTTATTCAAGGATAGTAATAGAGCTATAATTGAGTCAGGAGACATAAACAGAATTGCTATTCATCTTTGTTATCCAATCTGTCAGCTGTGCTATAATCACTCCTTGATTTTGATTTTATCCTGCTTTTGTAGACTCTTGTCTGGTTAACACCTGAGCATTTTGCTTCCTGAAGTACAAATACTTCAATTCTGTTTTGCTGGACTGTAGCTTCAGCTTGTGTCTTTTTAATTTACACTATGTATTCAAAGTTTATAGAACTACAATAGGGAGAAAAGTGAAACAAATTGATGCTTAGAATAGAACATGAGAGATTTTTCCAAGTTACCTGTACTTGTGTCATACTGGATAGACATCTGTCTAATACGAGCATTCAAAACTTCCAGCTATGGAAAGTTCACAGGATTTGTTCCTTGGTTAATCAACCTTCTGAGTTGGAAATCTTTCTAAAAACTAATCTAAATATCTCTTGTCACCAATTACTTCTTGACCTTGTCTCACTGATATGCAGACCAGACTACTGCTTAGTGTTCAAAATCTTCTAGCAGATTTGTTGAATGTCATTCTACAGTGCCTCACTTTAATTTTGCAGAATAAGTAGAAAAAAATTATTCAAAATTTCCTTCGAAGTTGCATTTTTAGATTACCATTTGCTCCTCTTGATCTGCCCTGGACCTCCACTCAAATGAATGCATCTGGAATAGTGGCGCCCAAACATGGGCACAGAATTTCAGCTACAGTGCTACCAATGCTCAATGAAAGAGAAGTTTATATTCTGCATCCTTAATATAAAATATACTCTGGTTTGTATGCCCTAGTTTAACTTTTACCCTTTTTGAAGTAATGCAGTGCTGTTGACACTAATTTTTATGGGGTGACCTGATATGTTTCTGTAGAAGATGGGCTTCATTTATTTTGCAAAGTCTTGCATTCACAGGGCTGATTGTTCTTTCTAAAGATAGAACTTGGCCCCTGTTCTGATACTGGGTTTCCATATCCTTTCTTTAGGCCATTTGCACACCTAATCCTGCTGTACATCAGCTCTCTGACAAGTTAATAGAATGTGTGTGGTAGATTACCAGAGTCTTGCTCAGAAAGCAGGCCAATCCCCTCATTCCTGCTGTGAACAGAGCAGTCCTCTTCCAAAAGCCAGATATGGCATTCTGAGAAACCTAATAAAGAATAATGCTGCTAGAAGGTGAAGAATTCTCTATTCATATTAAATACTATGTATCCATTGACATAATAAGTCAAAAACAGCAACAAAAATTGTCTTCCCTAAGCAAGTTCTCGTTATTCAAAAGGAGTACTCCTTTGCAGAGGAGAAAAAGGAGAAAATAATTAATTCAGGAAAACGTCAGCAGTCTGTTATCCTTCAAATGACACCAAAAGGGAAGTTAGAAATAACGTGCAAACAATTCCACCTCAGGTCTCAGGGACTCTATCTGAAAAAAAATTTTCTCTTTCAATTCATTTCCAGACTACAGAAAGTCAGATGAGGAGATAGATAGGAATATGGTGATTCTGGCAGGACATTTAGTTTTCATTCCATTCCCATTAACTCAGAAGGTGAAATCCCAGACTACTGGAGGAAAAGGAAGATCTGCAATAGATCTCTACAGAATGGAATAGCCTGGGCTCTAGTTGCAGGCAGTCAGCCCTGTGATATGTTGATCTCCTGAAAGCGCCCCTTCCCTGCCCCTGCTATACATTACAAAAGACACAATCAGTCACATTCGACAGCTCAACAGGACGGGTTGTTTGTTTTGGGGCATTTTTAATCTTCAGTACCTCAAATACAGGACTAATGCTCAATGTAACTAGTTACATGTTTTAATTATATCATACTCATACACAGGTATGGAAACATAAATGAAATTCCTTCCTCAGACTGTGTAAACCTAAAACCTCAGGACTGTGAAGATCAAAAATATATTTCCCTTCTTGGATCAGAGAGCCACTGAGTGACTGAGGCTGCTGACAAGGCTTAGCATTCAACACAGCTTTGTAAAGTTTTGCAAGAGCGGGGCACGAAACAAAAGTGAGGGGGTTAAAATAACCAGGAGTAAATACCTGATAATAAAGACTTTATAAGGCTTTATGGGTAACAGGTTATGTACATGTCCTAAACTATAATGATCTGTTTCCAGCTCTTAAGAACAGCAGGTTGCATTGCTCCCCTTCCTCTGGATATCAGCAGTACCATTTACCTGCCCCAGTACACAGAGGAGCTATCTGTGGCAGGCAGAGGGGTTGGGGAAGGCTCTGTTTTCACTTGCTGTCCTTTGTACATGCCCTCACCAAGAGCTGCTTCACTGTGTAGTTTTGACATTACCGTGTCTATATGTCCCACGTGTATCTTTTGGCCTTTGAGTGAAAAGTGAAGATGACAGACATGATGGTCCGTTCTTAAAACTGGGGTGGGGCGGGGGAAGTGAGAAATTTTGAGCTGAAAGACTTCCTTTAATGTGGTTTTGAGCATAGTCAGAAGGTAGTTCATACTTTAAAAATTTATAGAAAATAAACCTTGAATGTAGGCTTCAAAATCCTTCAAAGACAAACACAATTTGAAAGCAATTTTAATGCTAAAATACATTTATATAAAGACTGAAGCATTCTGAATTCTTAGCCTTAAAGTATGGACAACAGAAAAGACAAAATTTTTCAAATAGATTCTAGAACATATTACTTTTTTAGTATAAACTTGGTGTAGGAAAAAAAAATGAAAGAGTGCTGGCATTTTTCAATAGCAATAACTGCTATACTAAAATGTTATTTTCCCAAAGCTTAATTGTGAATTAAATGGCTAAGAAGAAACAGAGGTTAATGTTGATTTATTTTTTAATGTATATTAAAACATACATTTTTCATATTCTACCTTTATAGTCTCAGGAAGAAAATATGCATGCAAAATTCAGATCTGTTTTGAAGGTAAATGTATTTGAAGTTCATTTTCTTATAATTTATTTTACACAGTTTGATGGCTTAATGTCAAATTAAGCCTATGGAAGTCTCTAATGCTGTGCAACATCTCAAAAGTAATGAACTGTATCACAATTCCTAATGTGGTCCTGGCTGATTAAGAATGTTGACTCCTTGGCAATTTTGAAATGTCTGTTTAGTGAAAGATTCATGGTGTTGTGATATTTATCCTCACAGAAACATGATTTAGCTTAATAGAATTTATTGCATATAGCTTTTATGGGTTAGGTTTCTGAGTATTTGCTTCAGTTTATGTGTGATTTAAGATCTGGTGTTAGTGGACTTGCTAGTCAGCGGGATAGGGTGATAGTATTAAAAGAATAACAGATGACATTTTGTACAAATTTTTATTTTGCTAGTCTTATGTTCTGTCACAGCAAGTGTAGAAAGCCACCTTTATGATAATCTTGCCCTGTATCAACTAACATTTGATTTCTGAATTATTCAAAACAGAATTGTCTGTTAATTTTTCAATGCAGAGAAAATTAATTGGTTTATTACTGCTTTCAACACACACTTCTAGTTACTGATGATACAGTAAAATAACACTTAAGTTACTGTTGAAATTGAGTTTAGCAACAATGAGGATTTATCCAGTACTAGCATGAAAATAAGCAGCATACCCTTATAGTTCCAGAAAGAAATAATTTTGCTTAAAGGCCATGTACTGAATAAAATTGCATATGCAGATAAACTCTGTGTGTGCTAAGAAATTACTTTTAAAATCTGAGCATTTCCACTCAAAATCTAATTGCTTCCAAGCTCCCCAGATTGGGATTTCATCCATAGTGTGTTGCAAGAACAGCTTCACTGTGATTTCTCTCTACTCCTCACTAGATTTTCCTTTTCAATTCACAACTCTCCCACCACCTCTTTTCCAAAATCCCCACCAGATTGCTATGAGATTTGTACATTATTTCAGTGCAGAACAGTGTGCCACTTACACTGCTTTGGGAATGTAGTGCGTGCCTCCTGGAGCATGGACAAATTGTGCACTTTCCAGAAGTACTTTGTTTCAGGTTTTATTGCATTTACAAGCCCATTCAGCAAAGTGCTGGACTTTATCATCACGCAGGGCTGTTTTTTTCCTTCCTGTCTCTGTTTAGAGTCTTGCAAGCTCTCTAGTGAGACATGCCAGAATAAAATGATAAATTAAGTTGAAAGTTCTGAAGACTGAATGCTTTGCAGGGTTTTGAAAATACCCCAAAACAGACTAAATGTGGATCCAATAAGGAAAATGCTTAAAAAGCTCATTAAAATCAGCTGCCATCCTGTGGGACTGGAAAGTGGCAAATGTGTCTGTATTTTGAAACCATGTGGATTTCATCCAAGAGAGAACAGATCACTGAACCATATTTTGGAATCAGTTAAAATGGCTGAAATAAATGAAAGGGCTTATTATCACCTACCTGCTGGAAAATCCATGGTATCGTTTTTTTTACAGGTGGAACAAATACTAGTCAGTGCATTTGCCTGAACACTAGAATTAGAGCATTTTCATACAGAAACTAATTAATGTGAGGATCATTTGCTTTCAGATTGCCAAAATAGTTATTGGAAATAACCTGTATGTCTAAAATCTATCAAAAAATTTAATTTATTAAGAAAAGTATATGTAATTTAACCTGTAACCAGGCAGTGTCAGACTAGTGTACACTGCCATAAAGCTCTTTCCAGCATCTTGTGCTTTGCCATCAATTTTTTACACAACATTACTGTGATGATGATGATTATTAATATTATTATTATTATAAAAAAGTAAAATTAATAGAATTATTATTACAATTATTCTAATTATAATAAAATATCATAATATAGGACAACCTGGCAGCAGAAATCAAAATCTGTGTCTTACCCGCGCTGGAAGAGAAGTCAAGTTGTTGAAACCTCTATCATCTATGACTGTCAAACAATTTTTCATATTGTGGCAGGTATGGTAAAGTAGAAAAGAGTCATAAGCATTCACTCTTCAGAATACAATCAAACCACTTAAATGAAAGAATTTGTGGAAAAATAGGTGTCTGGGAAAAAATTTACAGGATAATAGAGTCTTCATATTTTGGAAACATCTGTGATTAACTGCTAATAAAGACAGAAAACTGAACTGAATAGATCATTGAGCTGACCAAGCATGAACATTTATGTATTACTGTATTCCACTGTATTTTGCAATAATTACCACATATTGGTGCTCAAGAAAGAAATCTAATGGAGTGACAGTGATAATATGAGCTTTCGGTTGTACTTCTAGTATCTTATAATATTCTTATATATGGGCTATATAGGCATATTCTTAAGCCTTGCATTAGTCTGATTTTAAAATTTAAACTAAGTTAGGGCTCTCATTTCCTCATTTGGATGCTCATAGCAAAAGAGAACAGTAACTGTGAAAGATGAATGCCTCAGGCAATGCATGTGCCAAATGTAATAGAAAGAATAAATTATTTTAATGCTTCTATTTGCTGGACAATCCAAGCATTGTAGGACATTCTCCTGATACTAGAGCAATCTTTCCTATTTATGGTAGGCAGTCTGAAAGAGAAAGTGAAATGTACCTGTGTGTCATCTTCATAAGACATAATTTTGTGATATTGCAGTGAGTACTGCTGGAATGGAAAATAAAAAACTGAATTCAGAAGTCCCTTGACATTATTTTTCATTAGCTGTATTTCTACATAAAATCATTAAAATGGTTCATCAATGGGAAATGGGCACTCTTTTTCTGAAACAGAATATTACAATATTAAAAGGCATATCAATTGTGTCAGAAGTTAACAACCAATTTGCCAGATGTATGTAATGGTAACACTTGATGAACAGGGAGTTCATCTCAGTGCAGTGATACCAACATTAGTATTAATATCAGGTTTAAAATTATGGGTAATTTTTATCTATTAGTCAAAAAGAAGATGTGTATTTTCTGAATTATTATCATCAGGCACAACTTTACTTTTAAATTATATAGTTTGATTAAAAACTCTAGAGAGCTGTTAAGGAACATAATTGAGCAGATATTTAGTCTGACACATAGGAAGCTTCTATACTGCTAAAATGTAAAGGTGTCACTCAATCGCTATTAGTACTTCCACAGTGGGCTGTAGAAGGACCAAGTGGCATAACACAAACAGGTTGCCACAGAACTATACCAACAACATATCTGGTGTGAGATCAGGGATACCATCTGCAAAACACACAACTGAATCCAAAAATGTTAATTAAATATTTCCCAAACAACCCACATCCTACATTGTAACAAATGTAAGAGAGAAAAAGACAAGATAGGAAGAAAGGGAATTCTTTTAAACTAAAAGAGGGGAGATGTAGATTAGTTCCTCATTCACAGGCTGGTAAGGCACACAAATATTTTGCCCAGAGAAGTTGTGGATGCCTTGTCCCTGGAAGTGTTTGAGGCCAAGTTGGATGGGCCCTTGAGTCATATGCCCTAGTAGGTGGCATCCATGCCCATGGTGGGGGAAGGTGTCAGAATTATAGGATTTTGAAGACCCATTCCAACCCAAACTATTCTATGATAAACATAACAGCTATAATAAAGACAGTGGTTATTTAATATGACAAATACTGGATGTGTTTTGGAAACAGTTCAAGGAATCAGTGAAAAATAAAGTAAACTCACAGTGAGATGGTGGAGATAGCTAATGGTGCAAGAATGGGATTCAGGGATAGCCCAGGGCAAAGTAGCTGGGATGTTGTGCATTCCAAAAGTCTGAAAATCCGTACCCTACAATATGCTACAGCATCTCAGAGGAAGAACATTTTGTTCATTAGAAAGCAGATAGGGAATGGAAATGAAAAAGTCTTATGTTATGCCAAAGTGATAATTTTTTACGGAAACACTAATGAGCTGCATCACTGGGTATTTCATTTGGTCCTCTCCAGTGAAAAGAGACATAGAGAAAATAAAGACATTTGAAAGGTAATGATCAGAATGTATTAAAACAATTAGGAGCCTCTTAACAGAAATATTACCAGTAACCATCCCCTTCCCAAAACAGGCTCCCATGCATCAGTCTGTGGGGGAATGATTTCACTGCAAAGCATGATTCCTCTTCAAGCTGGGGCCAGTTCGCTCAGTATCAAGTTCTCATTGGCCCTCCCACTGTAGCTATGTTTGTCCTTCGATGTTAGTATAAGACAAGAAATGCCAGTAAAACAAGTAAAATGTGATTATGGATCTTATATTTTTAACACATATCTGAGAACATCCAAGGAATGTGGAAAGAAATTGAAAATCTCTGTTCTATTGGATGGATGGCAGGATAAATTGGTAATAGGTCCTTCCTGTGCAAAAAGTGCCAGAGCAATATGCCAAAGCAGACCACATGCCGTAGGTGATGCTCCTTTTATCCCATTTAATGCAGGATAGAATATACTTACTTGGTTCACTCTGCAAGAAACACAGCCTGTGCTGCATTATAAATAAATTATATTACCTAGAAATAACTGCAAAACCATGCTTGCAGACTTTTCACCAGGGAGATTAGAGTGGTTAACATCTGAAGAGGAAGACTTGGAAGCATACCTGTAGAGTTATGCTGGCCACAGAATTGCTGAACGCTAGTCAAGGTTTCTGCAACAGACTGTAGAAAATTGTCTGTAGAAAATAGACTGTCTGACTGTCAGTCAGTATGCCACCATCACTAGCTGTATTTTGGATTGTAATTCAGGACAAATATACATTCATAGCAATTCCTCTAATGATTTTCATCCTTCTTACGTTTCTCAGAGCATCCCCCTTCCTGTATAGTATTTAACACAGAACTACTGAGGCTTGAATCTATCTACCTCTCTGCTCTTCCAGACTGAAAGAGCCTGAAGCTTTCCTTCCCCCCAAGGGGATCATGAAGGCCTAAAGTATTGCTGTGGATGTGTGCTTAGTGCACAGGTCATTGCCTTTTCCCTCCAGGTAGCCTAAAGGAAACCTGCATGCACCTTGACTTCCTACAAATAAAGGGGGAGTGTTCACACTCTTCAACCATTACTGGAAATCACTTTAGTAAGCACAATAGGCCAAGGAAAAAAGAACACTTGAAGGGGGCAAAGAAAAAAAACCCACAAAGAAACCCCTCACCAGAAATAAAAATGGGTTGTGTGCTAGAGACAGAAAAGGAAATATTTTCATATGGGATTCTTCTGACTTTATTCCTTATCTCTTGGGTTACTTGGGTTTGGTTTTTTTTCCTTTCTCTCCCATGCCAAACAGGCTGTCTGTTAGTTACAGATTAAATTGCCCATGTGTTTCTTGCCCTACCAAACTGCCACTGCTGTTATAATGGCCCACAGGTGAATAAGCTTCATTCCAATTCGTTTGCTAGATGTAGCATCATCTGAGAAAACAATTCTGAGATTGCATGCACTTTGTAAGGCCAGTGGATTGACTTCAGATGACAATTTCTTGGTGAACTGATTGTCTACAAGTAAGATAAGCAAAAGGGTCTAGCTCCCTGCCCTGGGGCTCCTTTCTAAATATTTCTCTGCTGATATTGAAGAGTTAGAATCAACAACCTGTCACTTAGGAAGAAACACATGCTCTTGATTCACCTTCACCTCTTGATGAGGTAACACTCATCAACTGAATCTCTCTCAAAGAGTACAATTTTGGAGATCAGCAGGGAAAACAGACAAAAGTCAATATGAAAAGAAAGAGGGCTTTGTTTGCAAATTTTACTTTTGTTGGGAGACATTCACACAGCTGACTGCATTGGACACAAAGCATGGTTCATTTTCATGGAACAATGCAATGGATGAGGCTGGATGGGAGCTCTGGAGATCAATCCCTCTAACGAAAGATGAACCATTTAGAGCAGGGTGCTCAGAACAGGGTCTGGTCAGTGTTTGAATGTCTCTAAGGCTGGAGATTCCACAACCTCTGTGAGAAATCTGTGGCAGTGTTCAACCACCATATGAGAGAAAGAAGTTCTTGTTATGTTTAAATGGAATTCCCCATATTTCAGTTTGTGACCATTGCCTCCTGTCACTGGGTACCACTAGGAAGAGTCTGGCTGTGTATTATTTACTCACCCCCATCAGGATTTATACATATTGATATGATCCCTTTGAGCCTTCTCTTCTCCAGACTAAACAGTCCCAGTTCTCTCTGCATTTCCTCACAGGACAGATGATCCCATCCCTTAGTCATCCTAAAGACCCTTGACTAGTGTTGTGTCTCTCCAGTAGGTCCATATTTCTCAAGTGCTGAGGAGCTCAGGTCTGAACGCAGTATTCCAGATGCATCTCACCAGGGCTGGTGAGAGTAGAGTGATCACCTCCCTCAGTCTGCTGGCAATGTTCCCCTTAATGGGGTCCAGGAGGCTGTTTGCCTTCTTTGATTTACACTTATGTGCACTGCTGGCTCACGGTCACCTTGGTGTCCACTAGGAATCCCAGAATTTTTTGTTCAAAGTTGCTTTCAAGCCTTCCTGTCCCCAGCCTGTTCTGGTACTTGGAGTTATGCCTGCTCAGGTGCAGGGAGTTATGCCTGCTCAGGTGCAGGGCTTTGCACTTCTCGATGAATTTCATGAGGTTTCTGTCAGCCCATTTTTTTAGCCTTTTGAAGTCATTCTAGATGACAGAACAACACTTTCGTGCATCAGTCATTCTTCCCAGTTTTAAAATACCTGCAAAATTGGTGAGGATGTACTCTGTCCCATCCTCCAAGTGATTAATGAAAGTGCTGAGATGCATTTCCCCTAGTATTGACTCTTGGGGTACATTTTGTGTGAAGGAAATCAACTTAAAATCTGTAAAATCTTCAGTTAAGCTGGTTTGAATACAGACACTTGTATTATAAAATACTGCATGATTATAAAAATAATTATTTTTCTCTTCAATATAAAAAAATTAATGTTCAATACTCTGTCTTTTACTGGAATTAAATAATTCACCCAAAAAGTCTTGCCAGCTCTATTCTTTATTAGAATGTTTGAAATTTTTCTTGGGGACAGGGTGGAGGTGGAGGATGGGAAGAGAATAGCAACAGGAGGTTTTGCAACCACACAGTTATTTTGAAAAGGATTTTATCTGAAGGTTTTATGAAATTCTTTGTATCAGTTTAAAGTGATGATCTATAGACAAATGATAAAGAAATAAAGAATTGTCAAGAACTAAATCAAGGAGACAGTCTGAATAACTCAATTTTTTCTAAAAATATTTGCAGATTTGATTTTTATTAGTGTCAGGAAGGAAAACAGATGTCAAAAACCTCAGCCATTGTGAAATAGAAGTTTTATTCCATTCAGGTCAATTCTATATGGAGAAAAGAAATTTTGAAAAAGTTCCTGGATTACAGATCACCAATAAGTGATGTTGGTATCACTTTATTCAAAAGAGGTCCCTTTATGAAGGCTAACAATAAAGTACTAAGATTTAGAGTGAAAAGTAGGGATGCAAACAAAACTGCCTTTGTCTGAAGAGTCACAGTCTGTTGAAAGGGTCATTTTGATTTCAAGTTACTCCTATTTCATGACAATCACCACCTCTTTAATCAAAATTGAACACTGCAGCAAGTCAAATTTCATTTTTATTGCTTCATGTAAATATATTGAAAAATTGAAGTATAAACAATGGTAAGATAGAACCACCCATACAAACCCTGTTTTGTTTCTGCTCTGAAGACAGGCTATCATTAAGTCACAATTTGTGGTAATCATCTTTCACATTTAGTGCCGATTTTTGCAAGATACTTGAAATAACTTGTGGAAGCTACTGCTCAGCAGTTTTCACAGCAATCATTCTAACATAAATCACTAGGTTAAAATAAATTTTCAGAAGCAGGGGGGTAATTAGAGTGGCACTATTTTTTAAACTGGTGATAGCTGAGAATTGTTGTATCTAAGCCATGTAGATAGCTCCAGATATTTTGGATGTGCCAAGTACACATAACCAAGTACACACTGGAGTACACTACGCTAGTACACTACAACAAATGGTGGTATTATAAGATGAGGCATGAAGCAACAGCCAAAAGGGTGATCTCACCTTGGGGCTACTTTTAACTGATACATTCAAAAACTAAGGACTGAGTTTTTCACCATCCAATGAAATTACCAGGAAACATATTGAACTGTTAGCTACAGACTTTTTTCATTTAGCTATACAACAGTACAATATACCCAATAGTAGAGTTTTACTCTCATTGCACTGAAATAAACTTTTTCAGAGTTTTAGCAGACAACCTATATGTTTGTCAGTTCTGACCTTTAGGAACCTTGATGGTAGAACAGTGCATTACTGTTAAATAAGTAAGTTTTTAAGCCTAGTTTTGCAATGACTTTATGGTGCATATTTTCCACAAATTTAAGAATAAAACTTCTAATTTTAGTGAAGATTTGTGACATTGAGCTTCTAGCTTTTTTTCAGAATCATTATTTTAGTTCAGTTCTACGTTTGTCAAAGGCATCATATTTCAAAACATATTTGCAGAGAGGAGAGTCAATATTTTCCTCCTCATGGCATCTATTCCATCCATGCGAAGAAATAGAGTGTAACATTTCACAGCTGAAAGAGAAGCAATACGCCTAATAGAAAATAAGCAACTTAATGTGCTGTGCAGTACAATTTTCATTGTTAAGTGTGAAACATTGCATGATCTAAGAGATGCATGAGGGAGGGAAGCATGAGTAATGTCAAAATGAATGAGACCCAGGACTTTTAAAGACAAATGCCTCTATCTGAATCACTATATTCCAAATTAAATATTCAAATCAAATTCACTCTAAGGACACAATGAACTTTTTCTTTCTTTTTCTTTCTGAGGGAATTTTAAGCTTTTTAAAAAATTTTTTGAAGCTTTCTCAGAATCACTGCTCACCTAGGATAGAAAAAAAGCAGGAATATGAGCAAACTCTCAAACCTATAATAAATGGATGTAGTAAGCTGTAAACGCATCTACAAAAATGTTTTGTTGTTTCTAATGATGTGACACATTCAGCACATTTCTTTATCTTCTGTTTTGAGGTGTATCTGGCTCATGAAAACAATGATCACAATAGCACTCACAGATGAAAAAGTTGGATTAAAAATAATAAAATATCTATGCCTCAGCTACTAAAGGATATTCCAGATCAATGATTTTTATTGTGTGGATAGCCATCTTTTACGATTTGACTCTGAGATATAGATTTCTTTCATATTAATCTCTACAGAACTTTTGGATGCTAAAGGCTTTTGGCCACTGCTGACCTAAGAAGATACAATACACTTTGCAGAAGGACATATCTCTCCAGGTATGCTGTCTTGACATAAGAAAATTTGTTGTCCCAAACACAAAAGAGTGTTAGAGGTGGAAATAGCATGAAAATGTGACTTCCCATGACACTCATCAGAAGCCCTTGGTAGCTTTGAAAATCAGCAGACACAAAGACAACTGTGTCAAAGGTACCTTAAAGGAGATATCCATAATTTAACCCCCAAATGTTTACCTGTAATTTTTCACAGCTCATCACCTGCACTAGTCCAAACAAGCTGTGCATAAATAAATCATCTGGCTATAGCCCTGGCAAGTAGGATTTCACAGCCAGCATTCACAGCACAGAACCAGTGGCAAAACTGGTTCTCTTTTTTTAGAAAACCTCTGTACTGATCAAACTCAATGATGGCAATTAGACAGTTGTTATTTGTCAGTGCACACTGAACAGTTATAATTGTTTTGTTGCTGTTTCCTCAATTTTTTTCTTACGCAATAATTTTGGAAACTGCGTGGGGAAATGCTTTTTTGCAGACTTGAAAACACCGTTACAGATGAAAGCATCTTGAATTTATTCTAGTGGTGACAGCAAGGAAAAGATGGCTTGCTTCCAAACAATTTGCCACACATAAGATGTTTCTTTTGTCCCATCTCATTCTTTTCCTCCTCTTCTTTTTGTAATCACAGCACTTCATCCCTGCAGACTCCTCTACCTAATGTTATTGGATGATCTTTGTCAGGAATGCATTATGAGATAAGATTCTGTGAGCCTGACATTTGCTCAAAAGCTCAGGCATGCTTTTCTAAAAATACCATTCTACTTTTTAGATGTCTTACATTTTTTGTTCAATTGTTCTTAGACTCATCCTGAGGAATCCATGATTCCCCCAAACACTGATGAACAATTTTCATCTTTCTCTCAGAAAAATTGTGCTCGGTGGCACAGATTTGCTGTGTAAATTTAGACATATGTGAGGTTATGTAAAGTGAGGTATGGGCATATGTTTGCAGGACTGGAGCTCTGGTTTGTGCTAGAGGCATGATATGACTAAGATTCAAAATCTGGACAGTTTTAATTACACAAAAATCTAGTGCTTATTAGGGTAAAGAATATTGTTTTCTACTAGTCATGTATGTGAAACTTAGATACTTTTAAGTGTAGTAAACTAGCATTGGGAAAAGCCATGATTGTTCCTTTTTTGTACTAACTAGAAGTAAACTTTGGGTTACACTCATTGAGAGCAGAAAATGACATGCCCATGCATATCAATACAAAACAGCCATCTAAACAACCATCTAAAAATTATTTTTTTTGTTATGAAATAAAATCATAATACCTTGAGTGATTTTTTTCTGTTATTACATATTTTTGTTTTATAAATATTCAATAAAAATCATAATCAAATAAATTATGTGTTAATTTTTTTTCACATATACTTTTTTCTACTATTTCCATGATGATGGGCAGCAGTATTTTAGATTTTGGTATAGTGATCCATTTTTTCCTTTTATTTACCTTCCTCACTTCATCATAACTGCAGATTTTGGGGGACTGTTCTTTTGTATGGTATTGAGTCCTCCACCAATAAGCTGTGCACAGCACAGAGAGCACAGGGAGGTCATGCTAAGTCATGACTCACGGGGCTGTCTCTCCTAACACTTTTATCAGGGAAAAGCATGTTTTTTTTCAGGTTTAAAACTTCAGCTTATCTTTGGAAAATCTAAGTTCTCTAGATCAAGACCTTGTTAGTGTCAACAACATGCTTCCATAAAGTGATTAGAGGCATATTCCTGCTGTTAATAACAAATTTCTCTTGGTAAAAATACTTGTAGTGGGACTGGATTGAAGGCTGTAGCCAAAGTGCTTGTAATTGAAAATCTGCACTTAGTGCCCTTTGGGTTTAAAGAGAGGAAGGGTTCAGCCTGGTGTTTTGATTTACTCTCTACTTGCGAAAGCTGCACAGGCAGGAAGGAAACAATAATTTAAAACTAAGGTGACACCAACAAGAGAGGGAGAAAAAAAAGAAAAATATTCACACAAGCACTGTGAAAATACGAAAAAGGAGAATAGAATACTTTAAAATGTGCATATCACAACAATTTTCTTTGTTGTTTGTAGCTTTCCTTTTATCTTTTTGAAGATTCCTTTTTCTCCCATTGCAACCCCTGGTAGTATACAGCAAAAGCTGCTGCAGGCACCTCTCATGGATAATATGGCTTGATTAACAAATGGATTGCAAGCTGATACCAAGATCCATCTGTAGGTCAAAGCATCAGGCATAAGGTATTTGATATGACTTGTGGTGGACTGTGATGGGACACTAACAATTCTCATGCAATGTATCTTCCCAGTAGCATAATTTTGCAGAAGTTAATGCGTAATATGGCCATATGTTGTGTCTCACTGAATCAAGATAAATTGGAATGCAACATGCGGCAATCACAGTTTTACATTATGCAGATGCAATATAGATAAAATTGCTACCAGTTTACACTTAAGCATGAAGTGTAGATATACAAAGTTAGGTTATACTGTGAGGACAGGACAGACATTCATCAGCTTCAGAGACTTGGGATTTTAATGCCTTGTCTATTTCTTCTCCTGAGAGGAAAAATAAAAGGTACTATACTTGATTTTTATGCTTCTTGAATTTTATGGAATAAAATTATGGACTGTGTTACTAATTCTTCCAAAAACATCTTCCAGCTCTGTTCTGTCAACTCTGATTTTAAATGTATCAAAAATCCTAGGTACTAAAACAATTGTTCAAACACATCCCTCAGAGACAGAAAAAATTAAATTTTTTTGACCGTTAGGTTGCTCCTCTGTTGATTAATCAGTACAGTTTGACTGAAACTGGCAGAGTGACTCCAATTTCCCTGACATACATAAGCAAGGCCCTTGCTGTTAATTGCTCATTTAAAGTAATTTTTATGTAATTTTGGACATGATCTTTTATTCTTAGAATTCCTTCCCTGTACAGGTTTTATTGGCATTGACTTCTTACTGGCTGCAGGTGTTCTTAGAAATTCCTGTATTATACGGTGGATGCAAAAAGTCCTTACTATGGACTCTTCTGCCTTCTGTATCCTCTCCTATTGTTCTGCTGCAATGCATATTTACTTAAGAAGGAAAACCACGGAGGAAAATTTAACTGAATTTAACTGGATCATCATAACAATCATGTGCCTCAGCCTAATAACTGAATTTATTGTCTTATTGCCTTTTTCATATACTTTGTTTAGCATTTCTGTCATCTGTACCCACCTATCTGTTTCTTGCCATTGGGTTCAAACTATCATGAAAATCAATGATTCAAATATTTTATTTGACTTTAATATGTCAGCATTTCACTTTTGAAATTAAAGTGAAATACCTGCAAACACCTTTAATTTATGAGTTATGAGTGATCTCATTGGGTTCAAAAGAACCTAACTGTGTTATCATTTAATTTTAAAGTAAAGACCAGATCTAACAAAGATTTTTTTTCAGTGAGGGTGGTAGAACACTGGAACAGTTTGCCCAGACATGGTAGATGTACCATCCCTGGAAACATTCAAGATCAGGCTGGATGGGGCTTTGAGCAGCCTTATCCAGGTGAAGATGTCCCTGGTCACTGCAGGGGATTAGACTAGGGCACCTTTAAAGGTACCTTCCAAAACACTTTTTGATTCCATGATTCCACGGTCTTAATTTATCCTCATGCACGAACTTTTGCAGATAGTTTGCCAGAGATTGTATGCTATTTCTAAACATGGATAAAATTTCTGTAGTGTTAAGACAATGCACTAATTCAGTAATAACAGCCATCATAACACACAGAGACTTAAGGAGTACAGAGTGGAAAAAAATGGGCTGGATAGCTGATAAATAATTCTTCCATTTCTGTGCACATGTTGTTCACCTACAACACTTGAAAAAGTGCTTGTGAATCTGCTTATGCCATGAAGTATCTTCCACTCAGAAACTAACCTGACAAAGAGACATCAAAAATGTCAAAAGCTTATGAATGTCACTGAACCTTCAATTCCATTTTTGCACACTTCTTTTTCCCTATCCTCTATTAAGCACCTGAGCTGTAAGAAACACTTATTGAAGCTAAAGGGAAAAACAAACTGACAAAGAAGGATCCTCATGTTCCAGAGTGCAAAACCATGTGCAGTATTCACTCTGAAATTTGGACAAGTGAGAAATGTATATGTGATGAAGGACTGCCATAGGGCAGATTTACCTCCTTACTACCCATTCTGTCGCTGCTCTGAAATACTTTTGCAGTGATGGCATAAAAACTGCAGCCATGTAGCACACAGCATCTGAACTACTGTGACTCTGGGTTAGAGCATACCAATCAACAACCTGGTTACTATTTTTCAATGTTTTAAACAAACCAAAGGGGAATTCTAACATACTAATTTCAATAAAAGGTCATGTCCTCAGCCGATGTATAAATTTGATGGAGTTGCTCTGGCATAGGTTATCTGAGGCTTTAGATCATTATTTCTAAAATATTAAAGCAGAGCCTGAGCTAGTGTAAATCAGTGCAACTCCACTGGCTTCAGCAGAATCACTCCGGTTTGTGTTGGCTGAGTGTTGGCTGTTGCACTGGTCTTTATGTAAATGCAGAGCACTTGATTGATTTCTGTATTACACTGATTTTCCATGTGGAATTAATTTGTTTTAAACTAAAGCTGCTCTGTTACAAAGGTAGAGCAGCAGGGAGTGAGGAATTAGACCCCAAATACACAAGGGGGATCTGATCAGCTCATCAGAGAAAGTCTTTTCTTATATGAGTGCTCATTGTGGTCCTCTCCCTATGGCTATGCTGAGAGTGAAGTGTTCTGCGACACCAGCATGCACTGAGCATGAAGTGCCTTGATCAGCTCCTGCGCAGGTGGGATTGAAGACATTGGGGCCATGCTGCCCTTATGTTGTTCCCTGAGGCCTCCCTTGGGAAAGCACCTGGTCTAGAAATTCCCACCAGCACCTGCATTGCAGGCTGCTGGCATGCTCATGCAAAACTTTAGTTATGCTTGCTTCCAGGGGAAACAAGCTCTGAAGAATGACTCTGATCCACAAACCAAATATTGCTTATATTTCCTCCTCTTTTTCTGTTCCATGTGCAATTCTTGCATATATAGAGCACAGAACTCCATAAAAAGTATGTGCCAGCATTCTCTGTTGCTCCTATAACTTATTCCAAAACTTAGTCAAGGTGAAAGTCCCAGTTGCTTCAGCTCCCCATCAGTCACAGTCTGGGATGAGATTTTCTCTGAAATTCCCAGGGTTTGGATCAAGGATCAGGGACACTGAACCTGCATCCACACTTCTGTAGGCTACAGCATTATGGATGCACATCACTTACTTGCCTGGTGGGATCATGGGTTTATTCCAATGCACATGTCAGCTATTTCCAAGTGAAAGCCTACTTTGTACTGTCAGGAGCTTCCATCGGTCTGGCAGGGACACCTGACCTTGATCTGGAATTTGGTAGTACTGTCTCCCAGGAGCTAGGAAAAAGGTTTTCTACAAATCATTGCACAGCAGACTGAAATTCACAAGCAAATGATTGCTGTAATTGGAGGGTTTGTGCAGCTGAACAACATTTGTACAACCTGATATATATCCTTGGGAAATACTGTAGACATGTAATGTACCCAGGAGGCATGCTTTCTGGTCCACCATAAATATGGTAAATCTATGTGTGACAGGCAATATTCCTCATTAGTCTCAATGTTTTATTAACAAAATAAAATAAAGAACAGGCTGCTTTTTGTGAATTTGACATCTTTCTATTTGTAGAAAATGAGCTGTACATCACTGATCACCCAGAGTGGGATCTCCATTCCTGTTGTGGTGAAATGGGAATTTACAACTGGATGACTACAAGTTGCTGTAAATTGTATCTTTCAATATGTGCAAGCAATATTTTTTCAAGCTGGGAGACTACAGAAGACTGGTCAGCACAGAGGACCTTTGATCAGGAGTAATGAATTTAGATATGACCTTATAGCTCTGGAGGATCCATGAGAGAGTCACTGGGACATGACATTCCCCATGGCACTGAGGGGTATATGAGTTGCCTGAGCTCATCTAGCCCAAGTAAGGTTGTTGCTGTTGCTTGTCATCTACATTACTAGAGGTATTTTTTCAGTGAGAGCACTTCTGCTGCATTCCCACTGGACTGCACTCAAGGCGCCCAGAAGGATGATTAAAAGGAAAGAAAGTATTGTTGAGACACCATCTGGCACCAGGGATATTTTCAGAGGCACTGTGACAACAAAGTATGGATAAAACCAATCTTCTTTTAGTGCAGTGCCCACTTGTCCCTTGCTGAGCCATTTCCCTCCTTGCCCATTGCTGTCATTGCAAGAGAGGCTGAAAGGCCACAGACACATCTTCCACCAGCCTTGTTGATCCAGAGCTGCCACTTGAAGCGTGCTGTCACTGACAACCAGAATCACAGCAGCTTTCAGGAGACTTAAACTGATAATGATCAGAATCCAGCTCACGATAAGGAGTTACAAGGCGAGGTTTTTGTCGCTCCGGTGACCCATCTGTGTTTGTACACGGTGAAATGCAGTTCAGCGCAGCCAAATGAAAGACATGGCTTAGATAGTAATGCTGCTGTTGCTTATTTAGAGAAGGCTGTTTTATTTATTTTAATTGACTTTTAGGTACATTTAATACTTGGAAAATATGTCTTCTGCAGAGTATTAAATATTGTTTACCTTATGACATGTGATGTTTGTGCTTTAATCTGTAGTCAAAATTACTCCTCTCTATCGATTAAAGGCCCCATCTGTCACTCACTCTGCTCTGAAAATCCCATTGATTTCAAAGGGATTTGGTGAAGAAGAATGATAGTTCTACAAACCCATTCTCAAGGGTTAGTGAAAGTTTGCTAAAGCTGGATGTTGTGTGATTTCTAGTAGAAATTATGTGATTCTCGTTGTTCTGACTGAATAAAATAAAGTATGAAATTAAACTGACAATGAAAATAAGGGGAATAGTATCTATCTGTGACCCAGTAACTAAAGCAAAGAGTCCTTTATAGTCACCTGTTAACCTGTTAGGGCATATGTACTTGGTCCAGGAACTTGTCCTATGCTATAGGAGCCTTAGGCTGAATATTTGATCTGCTAATTCAGGGTGACAGTGCAGGGAACCAGTAAGTGTGCAAAAATCTCAAATCAATCTCAATCATCTTCAATGATACTTGCACTTGCTTAGCTTTTCCTCTCCAGGATTTTTTGCCAGGACATTATATTTTTGCTGCAATTTTTAAGTTAACAGAACAGACTGAAAATACAGTTTTTCTAATTTGATTTTTTTTTTCTGGCAACAAAATAATCTTGGCTTAAATATATGTTCATCCTGAAGATTCTCCTCCTACCTACCAGCCAAGGGATAAGAAAATTTTTATAAAGAAATGCATCTGGCATTGATTGGCATTAGGTTGTTTTTTTAGCTGGTGGTAATATGATGACAAACCTTTTAGAGAGATGATGACTGAACATTCACTTTTAGTATGGAACATAAATAGCAAACCCAATGTACTTTTTAAAAAATATTTTGGAAAGATAACAACAGTCAAAAATTATAAATACCTGTTTTGCTTTTCTTTGCTTACTCATGCATTTATTGTACACTTGCTATAGCATTTTATCTAAAATTAGGTCCACAGTAATTTAGGCAGGCATATATTATGTGAGAGATTCTGTAGAAGACCTTCAATCATAGTGGCAGCCACTAGAATTTGCTTACATGAAAAACATTTCTGAACAATTTTAGGCCTTATAATGGAGCTTTTTAAAGGATTACAAAACACCCACTTTGTGTATGGGTACTTGAATGTTCCTTACTTTCAGGAAGTAACAGTGTATAAAAGCTGAAGACCCTCCACAGATCCAGCTTTGTACATAGTACCCTTGCTTGTAACTTTAACTAAATCTGAGCTTGTCAGTGGATAATTTGTACTGTTTGGAGTTTCCAAACTCTTCATCTCTTCAACTGTGAGTTCAGTACTACTGAAAAATAATCCAGTAACTAAGGACATGATCTACAGCTTGCTCTATGCTTAGCTTAAAACTGTGAAATCATCAGGCTTTTCAGCACCTTCTATATACCTTGGGAAAGGTGGCCTTCTCTGGAGTGACCTAAAGAACCTCAGTTAGCAAGTACTGGTTGAATTCTGAATTCTGAAGGTGAAAGTTAGATTTTCAATCTCTGTTTTAGCATCAAAATTATCAAAGCCAGAAGTTCAGGACTTCATCTAGAGTAACAGAACAAATAAAAACTTTTGCATTTGCTCTCACATCAGCCATTTTCCTCCATTCATGTTACCTTTTCTCTGCTTAATCTCGTCTGTAGGAGGTGATGTGTTGTGAAGACAAAATTCCTGGACATGATGGTTGCTCTCATGGGTGCTGGTAGGGTTTTATTGTTGTGATGCATCTCTTTAGTTACATTTAGATGCAGCCTGACAATTATTTCAAGCTTCATAATAATAATTATTATTATGAATTTCTGCTCTGTGTATTTTTGACAATAATTTTGATTCTCTTGAATTATTTTATTGCAGTTACAATAAAATTATAAAATTATATTTAATTTTAAATTTATTTGATTTTATATTAATTGTTAAAAATTGCTATATAGCAGAAAATTAGAAAAATACACTACTTATAGAGGAAAGAAATCCATACATATGACATGTATACAATGTATAAAAAATATATAATACAATATGTACCTGTGTTTTCAGTCAGTCTTTAGGATGGTACCTTACATCTTTGAGATCTCTGATGTGCTGCACATATTTCAGGCTGTACAGAGCTGTTCTCAGTCCCTGCATTGCTCTGTTTAGAACTTTCCTTTGGAAAACCTGTTCCTCAAGCTACTCTTCTGCCTGAACTTCTTCACGTTGGCTCTGTTTCTCACATTTTACTCTTGTATTTACTCTTTACTCCTGTACACTGGTGTTTAACCTTTTTAACAAAAGGTGAGTCTTCATGAGGAAAAGTTCCACATTTTAGATGTTTGAGTTCATATTGTTGGATGGCTATGCCATTGCTGATTTAACCTATTGGTCTTCTCTGTTTGCTCTTTTCATTATGCTTAAAAGGTATTGACAATACTCCTACTTTTAATAGCATTTATTGAAATCTTTCCTTTCATTTTCTAAAAAACATAAGGCCATTAAGAAGTTAGATTCAAGAGGTACTGTCCTATAATTTACCAGGACCCAGTGTAGAACGAACTAGTAGAGCAGATATTGAAAAATCATTCAAGTTATTTTGATAGCATATTTTTTTCGATTTGACTGTGTCTGTCTTGGACCTGGAAAAGTATACCAAAAATAATAAATCTTTGCAAATTTTTAAAACTTGTTTCTTACATGTCCTTACTGTGCTTTGTGTCATATCTTGCAAATATTGATTTGTACATGAAATCAAATTTGTAATGGCAGTGGTTTTTTGTTCTTTATTCTTCAGCTAAGTGGGAATCATAATCCAAAATCAATATGTATTTTCAAGCACATAGAAAAATGTCTATTTGAACTGTGGATGATTTATAAAGTTGCCTTGTTCCTATATGCAATATGTATAATGTTTTTGTGTCTCATTCTGATGTGAATGCCATTTTTTGAAAATGTCACTATTATACTAGCATTTTATTTATATAACTTCTCATCTTGTCAAGAATATGTTGTTTTTTTTTCCTTTTTGCAATGTATCAAAGCCTACCTGAAAGCATGAATCCCTTAAGTGAGACCTTGAGTAATCTGCTCAGCTGTTATGTAATATTAGGTGATTATTGCATGTTCTGGGAAAATACAAATAATTTTATAGGGGAGCCTTATTTGGAAGTCAGAACTTTAATGTAGTAGGTGTACATGGGGAAGAAACCAAGAAAAACAAAGTTGCTCTTAAGAACTCTGCATCTTCGTAATACGTTTCGGGGGCAGGTCAGAAGGCAAAAGAAAGGCATGTAGGAACAGCCAGCTGGGTTTATATACAGAGAAATTCAAAGGTATTTGTCCTGGGGTGACAGTCTGGCAAGGCCTTTGGAAAGTTCGCCTGGTCATCTAAGCTAGAAAGCAAAAAAGAGGTAACGCTCCCTGAGAGGAAGACCTTCCCAGGAGCCCAGCACACTGCAGAGGGCTGAGTCCAAGGTGAAAGCATTGTGTCAAATGCAGGACACCAGCCAGGGCTCAGGCACTTTGTCCATCTGTGAGGAGTCCTGCAGCTCTGAGAGCACCATGGCGCTCAAGCTGGAGCCGAAGCGGTGGCTGGTGGGGTTATATTTGTGCAGCAGGTGTGGGAGTGGGGTGTGCTCTTGAACAGAAACTGCTGCCCACCACTGCAGTCATCCTGATTGGTAAATAAATTTTAAATTGGTCAGATGGGGTGCTGTGGCTCTGCCTTTGTGGCTACTCCGCCCCTAAACTCTGTGGTAGCACCTTTACTATTCTGTAGTTCCACGTAGTCCTACTTTGTCATTTCTACTTTTCAGCCTTCTGCCTCTGCACTACAATCCCTCTCAGTAAGATTTAAGGTCTGATACACTTCCAGCCCGACAATGTGTGTTGCATCTCTGCAACAGTTCAAACTCTGTCTTTTCAAGATTTTGTTTTGCCTTTATTTTCTCTCAACAAGGAGCATTCATCTTGTGACTTATCTGAATGTTCCTTGCCCATACCTGTAAATAACACTTTTAACTTTCAAATAGTTTCTGCATTTTTAGATGTAACATTAAGCAAAGAAACATGATGTTAAGCAACAAAAACATATGGAATGAGTTCTCTCATTTTCAGAGTAAACCAAAGGGTGTTGAAATATCCACTATTCTCACGTCTTCTTTTTTAAAAGCAATTTTTTTTTCCTTAGGAAGTTTCAGATTTTATATGTCAAATTTTAGCTTTCCTTAATGTGTTTAATGTTCTTGTGAAAGGCTGTATTTTATTTCATTATGCTTCTTGTTCTCTTGTCTTGATTAGGTTTTGTGTTGACATCTTTTTAGGTTTTTTATGTGCTCTGGTCATTTCTATAGTCTGAGACATACTGGCAAAAAATTTCCCCTACCCCCATCCCAATATTATAAACTTATCTCTTTCTTACGCAGCCTGGCATCACCATATTCTTTTTCTAAATCTAATCCAAGAAGTAAATCCAATGCTCTTCTTTTTGTTTGTTGTGCATTTCTGACAGTTTTTGACAGCCATTTGATACCTGTCACATTCTAATCTGAGGTTAAGGGTTTGTTGAAGATTTCAGAAGAGTCTATTTGTCTTAATACTCTCAAATATGTACTACATGAATCTATTATTGAATTAAAATGCTTGCTAAATTTCAGTAACATAATATGTTAACCAGCTTGGCCTTTCTCATTCAACTGTTGCTTTTTAAATTGAGCTCATATTCTGCAATGTTAAAATGAGAAAACCTGCCTTATCCCATTTTTCTTTTCAGTGTTTCCTCTTGGCTTCATAAAGACAAAATTATCTTGCTTGAACCTTTTCAGTCAGCCTCTATAGTCCTGGAGAGTTTCAGCCTCTTTAGATTGTAAAATTCATGTTCCACATTGTCCAATTATTCCCCTTCTATTGCAATGTTTCTCAAGTCACTCTTTTTTTAACCTTTACTCCTGACACTATGCTGTGATTAGAGACAGTGACTGGAGAGAACTCTGTCTTAGAAATTATGTACTCTGAGTACATATATGAGTATAATTGGTCAAATATTGTGTCCCAAAAATACCAAGGATTTCTCAAGCACCTAGATCTGATTTAATAACTTGGGTGAATTTTTAGAATATTGTCACAACCTTTTAAAGATATCTACACTGTTTACTAGCCAAATCCAATAAATGTCTAATGCAGTTACAGTTAATTGGTAGGAAATGATAACATGGACTCACTGTTTCCTTTTAATGTTATATCTGCAGGCGGTGGTACAGCTGCCTCTTTTTAATACTACTCTGTTAAACTGACTGAGAAAACCCACAAAGCTCCAGAGAGATTTTTTTTCAATCCCCTCCTCGTTTGAGGAATTTCAGGACTTTGTCTTCTGGTGATGAGAATTGTGGTAAGATCAGCCCAAATATCTTGGCCTCAGCAACAGGTTAAGAGAGAAATCTGGAGTTTAGTTAGGACAAATGAAAAATCATATTCATCTTTCTCTACAGAACCATACTTCACCTACTAATATCAAGATAGCTTTATGATGTAAGAAATACTTATATATATATATTTTTTTATATTCCTATAAATGGACAAAGGAGTGAATGCAAAGCGAAAAATATGAGAAAGTGTAATTTTTGCAACCTATTATGGTAAGGAGCTGTTGTTTAAATTGATTCCAATGAAATTGTTTGACAAATATTTGCTGTTCATTGGAATGAATTTAATTTGCAGAAAATAACTTCAATGAGCACCTTTATCCTAACTACTTTGAAGGCAGGATTTTTCTTAACTACAGGCTTAAGGCCAGCCTAATTTAGATGTAGGGAGTAATTGGAAAAAAAAAAAAAAAAAGATAACCAGTGTAGGTTAAATAGTTATCACAGAACTACTGAATGGATCAGGTTGGAAGGGACCACCGTGGGTCATCTGGTCCAACCTCCCTGTGCTCAAGCAAGGTCACACCAGAGCACATGGCACAGGATTGCATCCAGACAACCTCCCTGGGCAATCTGTTCCAGTGCTCAGTCACTCACACTGTAAAGAAGCCTCTCATACTCAGGTGGAACTTCCTGTGCTTCAGTTTCTGCCCATTGCCTCTTGTCTTATTCCTGGGCAACAGTGAGAAGAGCCTGGAAATCTCCTCTTGACACACTGACTCCTCCCTTATACACATTCATGAAGTTCGCTGCCAGTTGCCTCTTCATGAGGTTATCATTGTTTTAATTCAAAACTCCCAAACAAAGATAATTCACATAAAGACAGATGCACAGTGCTGAAAGTACCAAAATATTCTTCCATACATCTTCCATGCAAGGAACTGTAACAATTATGCTATAATTGCTAGATAACTAAACATTTATGTGTATATAATTATATTGTAATTTTTAGCTACAGATGTATACAGAATGTGGAGTGATATTATATGCAATTATAGCATTTATTCTACAATTATCTCATAGATTTATATAGCCTGTGAACTGCCAGCATAGAAATTACCAAATCATATGGATGCTTAAAAAAAAAATAGCACATTTTTTTAACAGTGAAGGATGGTAAAAGCAGTCTTTGAAAACGGAAGTTGAATCTTGTCTTAGAAATTTTTTTTTTCAGGAATTTGTTTTCTGAGAGTTTTGAAATACAGGTAGAAAGAATAGTAATATAACAAGAGAGTCCATATAAAGAAATAACAAAATATATGCACATTGAATTGTCTATATAGGAAGAATATGAGAACTGAATAGAGCAAGATCTGCTAGGCAGTGCAAATTTTCCTCAGTGAGCACACAGTACATTTTAAACTAAATATATCTGAGGAAGTCTTTCTGTAGGCAAAAATTTTAAGTGCTCTATGGAAGAAGCTGAAAGATAAATACATTTTTTCCTATCTTCAAATGAAGTATATTAATTTTATCCCTCATACAACCTTATATCAGAGAGCACAGTAAGACTGTGATTTTGTGAACATTGCTTTGTGAACTTCAAATTCTTGACTTAAAGAATGATAAAATGATATCATTCTAGAAAAAAACAAATCCATCCAAGGAGAAGATTTGCAGTGTTACATACTTTACTGGGGGGGATGGAGAGCCACTAATAGCAATATTAGCAGTTCTTTCTCTTTTTTTGAAAATAAATATGAGGGATCTGTACAAAAAACTTTGCAGTCTTGTCATCATCATCTTAACTAACTAGTCATCCTCTGTAGGGAAGTGGTAATTCTCTACTGTAGAATTTTCTTTGTGGTTTCTTTCATTTCCTCTTGCTTGCTTGGTTTGCCCCCTGACCAAGTATTGATGAAACCTAGGGGACTGAGCATAGCCAAAGCAGTCTGACACTCCAGGCTTAATTTCCTGCTAAGGGAAGTAAAGAATAAGGTTTCCTTACTGTTTTCCTTTTTTATGTTTTCACAGTCTGTTTTGCTTTCTCTCTTTCTGCTGGCATTCTCCTTATTGGGGTTTTCAAGGATCTTTTTCTTCTTGATAAAAGTGGAGAGGAAAAAGACTCTCCTGAAAGTGGAAAACAAAAGGGACTAAATTCTTGCAAGTTAGTCTCCAGAAAGGAAAGAATTTGTACCTACTTGACTCTTCAACTCATGCTAGTCTCAGAAATTCTGAAGCTTTAAGTATTACATATAGTGTAAACTGGGACTTTTCCTTTGTGAAAAGTCACAGTTGATTGAAAACAAAAGCATAATTTAAAATGCCAAAGTAAAGGCTTTTGCTTTCATTTTTAAATATATTTTTGAGTAAAGTGAATTTGATTTAAAAAGACATTTTAAAAAACTTATTACAATTGTTATGTCTGCAGTCAGTTAAGTTTGCATGGGCAAAATGCATTGAAATGTCTTCCTTTGCCTTTATAAATTCAGTTTGAATGATAAAAAATAATGTGCTCCAGACTTAAAAATGTCTAATATGAAGCAGCTTCAACTAAAAGTACAAAAACTACCAAGGATAAACTAGGTTTGTTTCTAACTCTGACAGCTGGAAAATAAAGCACAGCAAATGTAAAATTTTTCAAAGACATAAATAAAAGAAAACAGACCTCTGGGCTGGTTAAAAGTAAGGAGCTACAATTCCTTAGCTAAACTCTCAATTTCAGCCTTTTTTATACATTATACTTCCATTAGTGCCCATGTTCTTCAAGTTCTCTTTGTTTTGTGAAAAGTTTTAATTGGTATGTAGTGTTTGTGCAGACCAGTTAGTGAGCAGTGTGGTCACTTCAAAAAATGATGGATGAAAGGACAGAGGGTAGGAACTGGGAGATATTAAATGGGTAAATGGACAGGTTCTTCTCTACTTAGCAGTATTTACATTTAAAACAAAGGGGGTTTTGTGACAGTGGCAGCTGAGGTGAGGTGGTTTGTCCAAAGCCATATGCTAAATGCATTCTTTAAGTCTCTGCTAACTGGGAGAGTTCAGAGCTTTCTCTCTACTCTTTTCTTCTATCATCAAATGTAGAATAATGACCCTTGATTTAAATAGATAGCAGTTCTTGATTTAAATGGATGCCAATCTGCTAAAAGGCAAAATTTTGAAGTATAATTAGGCAATATCAGTCAAGAAAATCCTCCTCAGGAACAAGATATAAGTAAGAAGTAACTGATGACCTAAGATACTGTAACGATAGCTGTTTGTTTTCTCCTAGAAATCAATTTATGATTGGATTAGTGTCACAGTCATGCAGAGACAATTATATTATCACTCTTATTAATGAGCTACATTCTTTATATTTTAATATATTACTTTAATTATTTTAAGAAAATGAAGCCTCTGTATTGGCCAGTTAGATTACTCACCTTATCTCTCATCAGTCTCTGCATCTCAGAAGATAAGGATAGAATAATGTAGTTACAGTGATTTTTTTCTGAGACAGAGGGAGGGTGTAGTCAAAAAATAAGCATCTAATCTTCATAGCCAGAACAGTTAAGATGGGTAAAATCCTTTCTCTTGTTTTTCCCATACTCAAAGGCTCAGTCTGGCTTTAAAACTGCTTCACTTAAAAGTGAAATACTTCACTAGTTTTGTCCTTAGAAAGCTTTGCATGCCTGCCTTTTGCTGCCTCCTTTGGCTCTAGTCCATCATTTCATGGTTGCCATGTAGGCTGGTGAGGTCCAGGAGCCAAAAATACTCAGTGTAAGACCAAAACATAAAGTTCCTCTCTCTGAGAAAATATACCTTGGATTTCAAGCAAAAGATAAATTTGACTGTACATGTGAGGAAGGTATGCACAGGTACCTTTGGAAATGCCTACTGACAGACCAGTCTTCAATTTCCAATAAATCAGAGCTCCACTTAAACCTTTAAAGCAAATCTTTCAGAGTAGGAGCTGCTGGCATTTTCCCCTTATCTCCCCAAATTCAGATTTAGCTCTGATAAAAGATTCAGCGATGAGGATAAAAGGTAGAATTTTCATGCCATACAAATGTAGGCACAGCTGGCTGAAGGTAAAAGGCATAACGTCTTCTGAGGGTGGCAGTATAGCCACAGGCAGTCTCTTGACTGTTTCTCTGGGATCACTGGAAGTCATGCATATAACAAATACTGCCATTTGAAGAGGGGCTCTGTTTAGATTGTGGCAAGGGAAGGCAGGGATATCTCAAAAGCAATATATTTTGCTCTGGCTACTACCTGTACCCCTTCGTAGCCAGTACACTGGCCTTTGTAAAAGTCTTCCCTTTGCCTCTTGGCTTTCTATTGTGGACTTTGGACTCAGGCCCTCTCCTTTATCCTCAAAATAACAATACCGAAGAGGTCTCAAGAGTCTTTAAAATTAGGTTTGAAAATCATGTGAATACAAAGATTAACACTCTGCGGATAAAACCTAAGAGTTCTTCTTGTTTACAGAGACAATTCAACATCTCAAAAAAGATACCCAGACACAGCAAGGATAAGGGTAACTTTTGATACATCATATTTTTATGCAAAAATCAGAAAAGAATGCAACCTGCAACAAGGAACACAAGGTCTTTATGTGAAATTTAAAAACTTCTCTGATATTTTAGTGGCTGAATTTTTATACAATTCACAATCAGCAGACAGGGTGAGTGGTGAGCCATGACATTTGAACATAAAGACATAGACTGGATAGGGATCAATGCAAAATGCAGAGGATTTAATTCGAAAATAAATTCCCTCAATATAGTTTAAAATCAGATTTGTTTAAGATTTTATACCAGCTTGAACTGATTGTGGCTGTGTAGCTACCCGGAGCTCACTGACAAAGTGGTTTAGTTTCAAATTAGAAAGGAACATTTCTGGGTAAAAAGAAAAAGCATCTTATTACATACTGTTGAACTGTTGCAGCCAGACTGAATGTTGATTAAATGTCCAAAATATTTTTTTTCCTGTCTCTCCAATAAAGCACATTACAGTTGGCAGAGAAATGGAGGACCAGCCTGCTGGATGGTGTGAATGTAGATATTGACAGGTTCACATTTCTTCACGGGCATGACAAAATCAATATGCTATTTCCCATTCTTAAATATGATCAGGAAAGGGCAATGCATTATCAAGAAACTTCTAGATGCAGAGGGAAGTAAATAAAACAATCCTATCATATATCACTATCCATAACCTTTACAGGCATTTCAGGGAGTATCTGCACAGTACCAAGGCAGTATCAGGCAGAGAGATGGCTCTGCTGCCTCTCAAAGCCCTGTCAAGTATGATGTTTGCAGCACTCTCCTGTCCCAGAGCTGTCTGTGTGCTGCTCAGAGTACCCAAACTGCCTCCTTCAGATACCCTCTGAAACCCCTCCACCCATCAAAGGCAGTATTACCAGAGCTAATTACTTATGCTTGGGTGGAGCTCCCTATAAACATATATGAAGCCCCATCATTATCCTCCTTCAAGTTCCTCATGAAAAGTCTCGTTTGCAGGATGCCTACAAATGCCTACAAAAAGCTTGTCAACAGTCAATCTCTGTGTATTCTGAAATAGCTGCTTGTCATTGTGGCTCTGATGTCCCACTGGCTCCATGCATTTCCTCTGCCTCCCTTTCTTGGCCTATGTTAAGACTCAAGACCTGTGGGACTGAGGACCACCTTTAATTCACTGAATGAAACCCCCACGGGAAAATACTTCTTTTGGATTTTCTGAAAAATTGGACAGGATAATGTCAGAAAGGATGCTTTAGAGATCTCACTCTGCTTGCTTAACCAAGAAATTGACTGAGGGACAGCATAACTAGCGTAAGTAAAGTTCCTTCAGGGAACGAATATACAAAGGGCTCTTTACTCTAGTAGAGAAAGACAGAAACAAGAAATAGTGTCTATCAGGTAAAAAGCAAATTCATACTAGAAACTAACTACCCATTTTTAACTGTCAGGGCAGTCAACCAGTGGAACAAAGTGGTGAGCAGATGAAAAGCTGCTGTCTCACAAAACCAGGAGAAGAGTGCTGCTCAGACTTGTCTGCATTACCCTGCTACCCTAGGTCATGCATTGCTAGAATTCAATGGAACACAACAGCTACTGATACACAGGATGACAGTCCAGGTGATCTTCTCCAGTCCCATCTAGACTTATGGGTTTCAAAAAAGTCAATAAGAGCAATGCGGGGACTTCAGAGATGTTAGATTCACCTAAATGGTTTCTCCCATTCACAAGTGGAAGGACATGGTATGTCTGTGTGCAGTTTTGCCAACCTATTTCAAATTGCTTTCTTTCAGATTTCAGGTGAAATGTTGCCTGCATAATATAACCACCATATCTGCAATGAGGTGAGTGAGTGTAAGGTAAGAAAACTAGAATATCATTTTCCAAGGGGAAAACACACAACAAGTCTATGTACCCAGTGTTGCTCTAAATTATTTATAGTGTCTATTAGTAGAGCAGAGGAAGCTTTATAAAGTGCAAATGAGCCAATTGCTATGACTTTTATATGCAAAACAAAATACCTAAAAGAGCAGTCAAAGTCTAAATTTAAACAGTTTATAATCAGGTTAGTAAAATAGTTTGTACCAGGCTCCCTAAGCAGATTTTTTAAATCTTTATATTTAAAGAAAACTTGGATTAAAAATCTTCCAGAAATCTTATTTTTGTCTATTATTCAAGTTGCTTATGGATAATGCCAGTTTATTGCTTTAAATAGCCAACAACCATAAACATTTAAAATGCCCAATATTTGTGCAGAGGAGATCTCACCATGTTCTTCACGCAGTTAGCCCTGGATTGTATGAGAGTTTAGATTGCATCACTGAACTATTTAATAAAGCAGTGACCTTAGCAATGGCATGAATTTACACTAAAAGTTCAGAATTAAAAGACCTACAAAGGTAATGAGAAAATGGTTACTGCAGCCTACATACTGAAATCTCCAGGGACTTCTACGTGCAGCAGTAATATTACAGATGGATAATTCCCTCATTTCTTCTTTGAAGTTTCTAATAAAACCAAGGTTGAAATGCAGTGCTCCAAGAGAAGAAAATATTTGTGAAATTTATTTGTTTTTATTAAAGAGTCATATCCCTTAGGTTCTTGAAAGAAGCTTTTTCAGATACATGCAAATTGTAGCAAAATAAAATAATGTGCTGCCTGTGCTTGATGAAAATTACTGATGTAATACCATATTTCAGTCATTCTGAATACATCGCCTTCTCACTCATCCTTCACAAAGAAAGAAGAAAGAAAACATCTCCAGATCAACAGTACTTTTTTTTTTTTTTTTTTTTTTTTTTGGTGGATGAGTGATGCCTTTCCAAAAGAACCACAGACATGAACAAGAATTTAAGAACAAAGCTGTGGAATGGAGACTAACAGAAATTGACAAAATGGAGTCAGTCCTGACATTAGTTACTAGATTTAAAATGTCAAGACCATTTTCTCTGAGTAATATCAGACGTGAATTTCACTTAACTAGGTGGAGCTCTCCTCACCTCTGTTTCCAATCAGATTAATCTATAGTAATTGCTAGTGTTAGTTTGATTATCCACTAGAATATATATAACTTCAATCAGGCCCTAGTAAAACTGTAAATAAATGATAAAAATACTGGGCACATTTAAGGAAATTAATTGTAGCAAAGCAGTGGATTATAGACTGCAAAATAAAATAGGACTCCCAGCATGTGAAGTTTTTGTTTTTAATGCTTAATTTATTACTTCTTGCTGTTCAAGCAGAAGGCATAGTAATTTTCCTGTAAACATGCTGATCAATATTTAGATAAAGCAGTGAATACAGTTTTATCAAACTTCATAGGGCTATAAAATGGTTTTGAGTAAAAAGCTGAGAAATGAAAACAGCAAACAAGAACTATCACAATAATTACAGGTTGAAAACTGCTTCCTTCTCTACCCCCCAAACTAATAAAAGACACTTTTGGCTGGAATACAGAGCAGGGTTTGTATTGATTAATCTACTGCTAATTTCATTTGTCATTACAATTAAGCCTTTTCGATAAGCCAGCTCTGCTTTAAATAACACAAAATGGTGATAGGCCCAAAAGATTGATTTCCTGGAGCTGGTTTAAGTAAGACTTTGCCTGACTGATCTGCCCACAGATCTAGCCATGGCTCTCTGCGTTTCTTCCAGACCAGACCTCTTCTTGTGGATGAGAGGAGAGCTGCTCGTTACCTGTGTCCCTTCAAATTCTGCTTATAATGCTTTTGTCAGAAAGAAGGGAGTCTGGGAAGAAGCCATAAAACAGAGGCACCCTGTAGCTAGTGAAATAACTTTTTTCTGAATCCTCCCAAACCAACAAAGGTTTTAAGGCAATCTGTAATTCTGGAAAATCAAAACTCCTGGGTTTCTGCAGGGACTGGGAATTGACTGGAAAAGACATGCCAAGAAGTAAATTGTACAGGCATTTAATTTCTAGATTTTACTGCTATGGGCCTTACCACCTGAAAACAATCTTCACACCTCCTTGAAGGAGTTCTGCCACTGTATTACATATAAGCCAAACATTTAAAATTATAGGAGACATCCCAAACCTTGCCTAATGCTTCCTGCCCCTTTATGGACTTTATTTTCTTGTCATGCAATGTCTGTAATTAAACTATCTCCCCTTGTGCTGACAGCTTTATTCTTGTTCTCTAATAAATTTTTCCCTTCTCCAAAATATTCTTGACAAGAACTTTTGTCTTTCCAAGTGCTTCTTGTATAAAAGAAGGGAATAATATTTGTCACAGCTGACTTCAAGGAACTTTATTTGATATTTAGACAGTAATTCAGAAAATTATCATTAACCTTTGGAAGTTTTAAACCTTTGATATTTGAAAAGTCAGATTTTACTGGCCTAAGAAGCAATCCAATTCTTAAGGGCAGATACGTAATGCAAAGCAAATCATAGGGTAAGACTGATAAAGGAGAAAGCATTGGCTCAAAAGCAGGCTACATGGTGTTGATAAAACAGCTGCTGAATTATCAATTTGTCTCCAGCAGTTACTCTAAAATCAAATCTTTTAAGTAAGATGGGGTCAAATTCTAATCCTTCCTCTCTCAAATCTGAGCAATTCCCATTGAAATCACCTCTCCCAATATCTGGCAGAATTTGACACTTTCTTTTCAAGTGAAGCTGGGAATCCTACTTCACTGAAGGCAGGGATTCCTATTTAGAAAATAGGAATCTTTATCTTCCTTTCAACCATTAATAGCTATAGGTAGCTCTCCCTGGTGTACCAGAGCACAGCATGAAATCTATTACATGTGTTAATATTGCTTTTTTTTAAGCCTACTGGCATTTCAGCAGCAAAGTCTAAACCATTCAGACTTAAGAGGTATTTTTATTATACCTATTTTATGCAAAAATATAAACATTTTATTGTAATCCAGGAATATTGCTCTCTTTCTCTTAAATTAAATGTATATATGTATATATATACATATGCACACATATACACAGATTCAAATATATATGTATGTATATAATTAGCTTAAATTAAAATAAACACTCAAAGGGTTTTTTTTTTTTATATTTCCCAACTTATATTTCATCACTGAAATAATTTCAAAAGACTGCTATTGTTTGCTCAAGTTTGTCTTCCTTTCTTTGAGTATCATCTGCCTCATTTGTGTTCTTCATCAGTTTAAGTGACTGACATCTATCTATGTCCTCACTCTAGTGCTTGACTGGCACAGATTGCACCTCTGATGATATCTGCACATAGAATATTAAACATGAGGAAACAGAGGAAGCAGCAGATACATGAATTGGAGAAAATAAATCCACAAAATGATAGCACCATAAAGTGAGTTAAAAGGAAACATGACTTCACAACAAATGCAAAATTAATTGGAGCCACTCCAAAATGGACATGAGAGTGAAAACCCAATAAAAACCCAAGCCACAAAAAGTATCAACCTGTCTGCAGAATGAATTTAAGCACTGTGTATAGGTAGAGTGTTTTGAACAGAAATTACAGAGTCAAATTACAGAAATGAGCCAGACATGCTTGATGGGAGACAAGACAAACAATGATTGTTTGTGGTGCATGATTTCAAACACTCAGACAGCAGCTCCTGGGACTGCAGTCAGAAATATGTTGCCATGATCACCTGCTAAGCTGTGTTTTTCATGGAAATCCTCACCCCATCATTCCAGTCTGCAGCTGAGTGTAGATTTAAAGGAGAGAAGAGAAAATAAATCAAATTTTTCCTGTCAGGGTAATGCCATCTGTATATTTTTTTAGCTTAAAACTGGTCCTGCTGTGTCATGGTTCTGCACAGACCCATTGCTGAGCTTCATCATTGCTGCATCTCAGGTGATATGGAAGCATTAAATTAAATTAAAGACATAGAGAAAAAAGTGAGTCAAGGAGATTACGTTGTAGATACTTAGCACAGAAATGCCTGAAGCAATGCAAATTTTTTATAGTAAAATATACTAAGTATTTCAAGCGCTTGAGCACTGCCAGCGTACTCCATAAACAATATCCCAACCAGTATTGGCAAAAATGATAATTAATGTGCCTCTTCCAAAGCATTAGGTGTTACAAAAACCATCCAAGAAAGACCTCCTCTTACAAAAAGAGGGTTTTGGTTATTTTGGTTGCTTTTTTTTTCCCCCTCTTTTCTTAGTCCTGTAGCTGATTCATACAGCACTTAGGCTAGGAATTTTTACATTTTCAATATCTGCAGCTAAAGGACAGCTGAATCAACAGGCAGATTTTCACAGCTATTGTTCCTTCTCATTTAATTTACTTTGTGGTTTTTACACTTGTAATTTCAAGAAATACAAGATGAAGGAAATTGCAGTCACACAATGAATGTTTGAGCTGGACATTAGTAAGTGGTAGTATTATGTTCATACATCTTTGACATCTCCCAGTGTTACTGCAATCACACAGACAAATGTTAGCTTTTCCTACAGTGATAAGCTGATGATGGTTTCCTGACATAATAATAAAACCACCACACAATAGGCAAATTACTAATGTTTTGCACAAAAATGAATGTAATTGAGAAAACCTGATTCCATGTATCACTGCCTTTTTAGAATGAATAGCTTTATTCAATGCATTTTAATGTGGTTCTATTAAACTTAATACATCCAGACATTTCTATATTATTTTTATTTTTACATTGCTTGATTTATATTAGGGATACAGTGTATGGTTTGCTGGAAATTCAGTTTCTGCAAAACAAGCCCCTCTGGAGCTCAGCTCACAAGGCTCATTGTAATGGTGTTGATTCATGTAATTCCTCTTGTTAATGTTATTGTACAAAGTAGGACTTTGCAATCACTAGATGATATTCCTAGGTGGGAAATCATACCGTCAGTCCAGTGGGGAATTTGCTTGGAAATGAAAGCTGTTGCTGAAACTGTAACATTCAGAACTAAAATATAGATACAATGGGGTAGTTTTTTTGAGATCAGGATAAAGGCAGAGCTGGGAAAATAACACCTTTTTATAGGTTTTGTGGGTTTTGTTTGGTTTGTTTCTAGGTTGTTTCTGGGGATCCACCCTTAGAAATCCTGATCTTTTTCTTTTTATTTCTTTTGTTTGGTTTCAAGTTGAACTCTTAAGCTAATTTTTTTTTTTTTTTTTCCCCAAGGGAGGAACCAGCAAAGCAAAAAACTGAATAAAATTACTTTGTACATGGATGGAAGAGAAAATGGAATACCTACAATTTGGTGGTTTTTTTTGTTTTTTTTTTGGTTTTTTGTTTGTCTGTTTGTTTGCAAATACAAATTTAAAAAAAAAAAATCCAAGCAACACCATTTATAAACTGGAAGAAGACCATTGAAAGCACATTTGTCTCTGAGATAAACTCTCTGCAGAAGAGTTTGGATTTGCTCCAAAAAGAGCATTTCTATTTTTATCTGAACATTACAGCCTTGAAAGAATACTAGAAAAAGAAAGGAATGACTATAAA
Organism: Pyrgilauda ruficollis; assembly: GCF_017590135.1. Taxonomy (NCBI): domain Eukaryota; kingdom Metazoa; phylum Chordata; class Aves; order Passeriformes; family Passeridae; genus Pyrgilauda; species Pyrgilauda ruficollis. The sequence goes on from NW_024518095.1 coordinate 7,490,461, forward strand.
TCTCTTCCAGAATAAATCCAGATATGACTACTAGGATTAGAAGTATAAATCCAAATCTATTCTGCTGAGGTCAATTAACATTTTTTTGGGGTCAAGGGTCTGGACTGAGAATGGCATTTAACCTTAAGAGCTGTGGTAGTTCTTTGGATACTTTGCCTGAACTTTCAGAGTTCCAAGTCCATGGCTGTAGCTGAGGCTTCCTTACTAATAACACCAGGAGATCAAACTCACCCATGTTCGAGCAACTCTTTAAGATCTTCGGAACTTCAGATTTCCCTTGCAAGATGTGAAATGTTTTGACAGAAAAGCTTGTCTTCAGGTTAACAGAACTGAAAACTTTTATGTTTCTCTTCCTCATCTTTCTGTAGCTCTTTTTCTCTGTCTTTGTCTCTCTCAAAACTTCTGAATTTTGTGTCTTAAACTATGGCTCCCTGTCTTCCTACCTCTTTCATAGCTTTCTTTCATGCATGCCTTTACATTACTTCCACATGGCTACATTTTTTTCACAGAAGGGAGTACAAAAACCACCCTCTCATTTTTTCAGTCTGCTCTTAGCTTTAAAGTTTTGTCTGATGCTGAGCAGTGATGACAGCCTGAAATCAAGAGAGAGGCGGGTTGTCTTGGCTGCCATTGCTGCAGCCAAGGGGAAGAGACATTGCAGGTGCAGGAGGTAGCACAGCACAGCTGGGATGTGGCCGCCCTCTGCTACAGTGGTGCTGGGGCAGTGTCTGAGAAGAGAGATTTTTTTTTTCTCAGTTCTGTAAGACTTCCATAAGTAAACCTCAAGTCTCTTTCCTTGGAAACTGGGGTATGAGCTCCTCAAGAAAATTACATTGATTTTCTTTTTTTTTTTTTTTTTTTTACTTGTTAAATTTTAGATGAAATTTAAAATTAAGCTCTTACAGGGTCCCTTGTGAATCAAGAAGGATTCTATCAGAAGCAGCAAAGCTCCACAGCGTGAGTGTAGTGTGGCAGGAAGGCAGTCTTGTACAGGTGAGACAACATAAGATGGATTCATCTACAGCAGAAGGGGAACCAGGCGAGTAGATCAGAATTCTGGTCTCCAGGTGGAACAGCACAGATGTGTCAAGAATATATGAAGATGATTCTGGTGTAAAATTCTTCAACACTTCCCTTGTATTCTTACCAGTGACAGCAATGCATAAATACATGAAAAGCATCTGTCTCACTGCCTGACCTGCTAGAATCGAGGTAATGAACAGATAGCTGGTTTAATTTTACATTTACCTGGATGAAAACCAGAATAGAATGATGAAAAGGAAGAGCAGTCTTTAATCTTATTTCCTCATTTCTGGGTTGACTTTGGGGAAACAAAGAAACTGAACGATCTCTATAATCTCACTGCAGAAAGTATCATCAAGACTGTAAATTTTAGTGACAGACAAGAAGGCATTGAAGCCAAAGAAGCTTGACTACCAAAATGATAAAAAAATGCCTTTCAAAATACATCTTTGAAAGTGTAAGAAAAATAGACAGGGGGAATGTAAAAGAAAAATTGTTAGTGTGGAAATACTTTTGAAAATATTAATTTAATAAAAATATTCATTGTAGTTTGCTTGTTACAGTTCTGCTTTCCATTCTATTTGCAAAACTCAAACTCCTCAGAAAGCTGAAGGGGAAAGAAGCATTTTAGTGTATGTCTCCAAATGATTAATGTAGCAGTCATGTTCCCTCTCATCAGTTCAAGACCACTTGCACATCTATAGAAATTGGGCATGAGGTGTGCTGAAGCATATTAAAATCTCTTATTCTACTACTTTTGTATTGAATAATTTTTTTACTGCTCTTACTTTTGTACCACTTAAATGAGAAAGGAGGCAATTTAGCTGCTATCACATACAGCCTGAAGCAAAAGTGTCATATAAGCTTAATTCAGAAATATCTTTTAAGATAATTATTTATTTTCCTTTAGAACAGCATAAAGACAGCTTTTTAGGAAAATGCATAGTTTTCCGCATTTTTTGCTTGTCTATCCTTGACTATTCTCGGTCTAAGATGAATAATACATTACCTATCCAAGAATCAAGGGGCTGGAGATGAAAAGTTCCTGTTAGATCTTATAGCTTATTTCTCTCTAATGTCAGGATTATTTCTTGCAGCACCTGTTTTTGAGATGTTGCACAAAGGTATAGTTACCTTTTTTGCCCCTTTCAGTTTCAGTTAGATTCTCAGCTTCTCTGCAGTACTTGTCACCAGAGGAACACCATTGACTTCCTAGAAACTTCAACCAGCTTCAGTTCAATTATGTTATGTTGCCTTGGAAACACAAACAGCTGGGAATTCCTTATTTTGTAAGTTGTGGGGAGGATATTACTGTCTCTCACTCTAAGGTTTCACCCATGTTTCCAGAGTCCAGCTGTGCCTGAGATAAATGACTGTTAGCAAAGGTGGGATTTAATGAAACTAAATAGTTTTGCTTGACCTGCATAGTGAATCTCTCTAAAGACCTCAATGATCTCTTGCCTGAGCAGGGGAGCAACACTCTCACAGAATCACACAACAGCTGAGACCAGAGATAATCCAGTCTGATGCCCTGCTCAAAGCAGGATCGTCTAGATCAGGTTGCTCAGGATTGTTTCCTGCCTGTGTTTGAATTTCTTCAAGAACTTCACAGCCTTGCTGAGAAATCTGTTCAAATTCTTAACCACCCTCAAAGTGAAAAAATGTCTCCTAATCCTTAAATTAAATTTCCTGCATTTCAGTTTGTGGTCACTGCCTCTTGTCCTGCCACTGAACACCACTGAACAAAATCTGGGGCCAGCTTCTTTATTCCATGCCCCCACCAGGCATATACCTCTGGACACAGGTCACCAGCTTCTTTTAGCAACAAGCCCATGTTTTGCCTCTTTCTCCTTTTTCTACTGATTGACTTGTGGAAGCTATTTATATCCCTTGTCACACTGAACTCCAGAATTTTCGGTTCCTGTTTAGCCAAATGCAATTTGCCTGGTGGGATAACAGGCTGTGTAGATTCTGGATAAACATGAAAAGACCTGTGTCCTTAAAACTCAGCATGCTTCCCAAACAGGAAACAAAACCAACAATGGTTTTAACTATCACATATTTTAGGCAGGAGGCTTGGTTGTACTTTAATTCTAGTTGGAACTTTTGTCCTCATGGTCCTATCAGAAATAGATCTACATTGTGCACTGCCCAAGCTGAGGTTCATCAAAGTATGTATAAAATAAGATAGATCAGAAGACAAAATGGTAGAAGAGATAAAAAGAATGCATTTTGTACTGAGGTTTATTTTTTGACATTTCTCAAAAAAAAATAAAAGCAAAAAGAAAGATTTCTGCAGTGAGGCTATTTAAGGGTTATATTACTACATTAAATCGAGTGCTAGTTCTAGAACAACTCCCTCTTTTGAATGTAAAAGCTGTTAAATAGCAAATTCTCAGCCAAGAATGGTATTTCCTATTTTCATTAGTTTATGCACGTTAATAATTCCTTGAAAAGCAGCAATGAGTAATCTTGATTCAGTGTAATTTTCCGGTTTACAATACTTGCACTTTTTAGGAAGGATATTTTAGGAAGGTTTTTTCCCTCAATGCCTTGAGAAAAAAAAAATTCAACAAAGTAAGAAAATAAATGTATGTACAGATAGAAGATGCATTATACAATGTATATACTCTTTTTCGCTTTCTTCTCCCCCTTTTTCCCTGGGAATATGCTACATATAAAATCTCATTGGATCACCCAGTTCAGAACTAGAATTTTCAGTTTCAGTTCTGTTTGCAGTTTTATGTAAAAGTGATTTTTAAAAAAACTTTTATGCATTTTTAATATTTTACCTGCTGGAAATAAATAATTTGGATAAGTCTGACAGTAAACACCAAAGCCATTTTACAGCTGTTTGCACCAGCAGAAATTTTGGCCATCACACTGCAAAATCTTTAATCAAATGGAAAGGCTGACGCTCAGCAATTCTTAGTTCTGATTCAATATATGTTCAAGCTGCACTTGAACAGCAAGTGACAAAAGGGGTCTTTGGGCAAACCTTTATGGACTGTGTTTTTGGATTTCTGTCTTTGGTACTTCCACAATACTATGGTTTTGTTAGATTAATTTCAAATTACTCCTTAGAGTAGCTAACAAGATAAATTGAAATATTTTTTGACACAGAATATTCAAACACAAACTCAACCTCATTAAAAATGTAGCTGCACAGTGATGCGTTGTAAAGCAAATGGATCTGAACAGAATGTCATGAAAACTGCAAAGCAGTGTTTGTGAGCACATCTATCACTTCAGTTTTCATGTGCTATTACTATTCCCTTTCCCAAAATATTTAGATGTGTAGAGTTTTGTGTTTGCTTGAATATTTCTGTGATGTTGGACTTTTTTGGTACTCCTCTAGCAGTGCTAATAAGAATGACTATACATGCAAAGAGTTATTAATTTTTTGCTATGCATTAGTCACCTGGCTAGAGAAAAAGTCAGTCGTTGCAGCTGGAAGTAAGTGAGCCTATATAATGTGAGTCAGGGACCAACTGGACATTGTGAATGAGGAGTAAATAAAATGAAGAACTGATAAGCTGTCAGTCTATATTTTAAATACCTCTGTACAACCCCAGTTTTCCCAGTCTTTCTCCTTTGGAGTTGTATCTTTGCCTGTATGTAAAACCTTTACAAACCACAAAACATTAGTTTTGCTTTGCAAATATGCCCAAATGGAAGAGGTCTTTTCACAGACAAATAATATTTGTAAGGTAATTTGATTATCTTTTTCTTCTATATGTAGATTTAACTTTTCATACAAGTCATGTATAAACCATAAGAATTAACTTAGGCATGGAGATTCATTCACAAGCCAGTAAATGGTTATGAGAGAAACAGCCTATGGATACAGAGCATGAAAAATTGAAAACGAAATGAGGAATTAAACTCTATTATTTCTCTTATTCCTTGGGAGCATGAGTTGCAGCTATGCTAATGGTAGATCAGCAGCATTTAGAGGAGCAAAATGATAATGGATCCACATGGCTGCTGTGATAACACTCAGCATACTGAATAATTACAGAGACATTGGTAGCATGTTGAGCTTCCCAATGAATGTAATTAATATGGTCAGGGCCTCATTTACTTGCTGAAGCACACCAAAGCTTAAATCTGGAACAAGGGCTCCTGTTTCTGCAAGGTTCTACAGTGAAAATCATGGTGATTACACAGCCACTCCAGAACAGAGGAACAAAATGAGACAAAAGGAATTAGGATGCAAAATCAGTGTTTAGCCAAAACACTTTCAAACCCCTTGTTCCATGAAATTGTGGTCTTAATGCTTGTAATCAAGGCTTATGCTTCTTTTCCAGCAAAGCTGCACTGATTTATCTTAGATATAGTTTGCAGCAGCCCTGAGAAGTAGCAGCAGTATGTGAACCATTGCAACATTTAATTTGTGATAAATAGTCAAAGCTAGTGAGAACATTTGGTGAGTTTTTTGTTTGTTTGTTTTGGGTTTTTTATTAATGTGATATCAAAGGTGTGTTTCCTTCTATTTGTGTTTTGTGCCAGATCTTCTTACAGCTGGGGAAAAATTCAGTCCTGGCCATGAGCCGAATTCATCTGAGTTCTGAATTATTCAGTCCATTAGTTTATGGACAAAGAACTCCACAACCCTGCATCTTTTTTTCCTCCCTGATTTTTGTGATTTTCCTTTCCCCCACAGCCCAATCCTGGCAGCTCCCTGTTGGCACAGCTGGCTGCCTTGCCCCAGCACACACCAGTCTCTCCTGCGGTGCCTAAACCACTTTCCTCTACCAGTAGCCTCCTGCCAATGGATGTTCTTTATTAAAAGACACCAATTTCAATTAAATTAAATAAAACAAGGTTTATTGGACACAAGCAAGGGAAAACAGAGAGAAAATCGAAGTAACTGAATGTAAGCAAAATAAATCATAACCAGCATCTAGACAGCCTAGCCAGTTAGACTAAAACTCATAATTGCAAGATATTGATTGAGTAGGACTAAAAATCTTATATATCCTTGATATTTATTTGGGTATTTTCAATAGCCATTTGAGTCTAACAGTTCAAAACTCCTCTCAACAGAACTAAGGTGGTTTTTTTTTGTTATTTCTTCAGGGTTTTCTACCCTCTTTCAATACTCCTGGGCCAGTAACTTTATTTTCTTATCTGATAATTATCACTAAAAGCATCACAGACTTTAGATTGAAAGAGATATGTTACAATATTGAATATTAATTAAAATATTAGTTAATATTTTAATGTGTATAAATATATTTTTATATATATATATAATATACTGTTAATATTTTAGTTATATTTATATCAGTGTTAAGGCTGATTCACAGGTCACAGCAGTACAAAGGTAACCCATAATGGAAGGGGACATTTCCCCTCCCCAAGGCTCTAGAAGGTGCACGTGCTGCTCTTGTGGTAGAATAGTGTCAGCACATCTCAGAACTAAGCACTAGGAAAACCTCCTGTGGACAATTTTGTTATGTCTTATGTTATATTCTTGGACAGACTGACATGCCCTTTGTTACCCTGGTAGTGTTAGACATTTTGGAGGTTAATAAACATGGATTCAGTTCCTCTTCTGCCAATGGTCTTCCTCCTTGTCTAAGGATGAAGGTGTCATTGTAAAGTCTGACATGTGGAGCACATCACAGTAGGTGCAGAACTCACTCAAAAAACAGTTAAAAAAATCTTTCATTGGAGGTGAAATAAGAAAATGACTATTTTAACTAAACAACACATAAAATTTAGTTCATCAGTTATAAGTTCTGGGAGCTAATGAGAAAATTCAGATAATAGGCATGAGACACCCTCTCCTAGTGAGAGAAAATTGAAATATTTTACGCATTATGAATGTATAAAAAAGTTTGTTTATTATCAACTAATTCAAGGAGAGCAGACCACAATTAAATTTATATTTTTTCCTATACCACTTATCTTCTATCCAATTGTTGATTATTTGCATCAGTTAATCCTGGTGTACCATTTGGTTGTAATAAGCTTCATAGCATATTTTCAATTAAGAAAAAGAATCACTTCTGGTCCTTAATTCTAAATGCTATCTCTCAACAAATATATAATTTATCTTACTCAAAACTAATATGTCACACAGTTTTGGATTCATAGAAATATCAATTCTTAGTCTGTTACCATTTCCTATTTGGACACTTAGTTCAGAGAAATGACAGTAAATACCTGCACTTGCAGTTTAAGTATGCTGGAGTTGTACTTCAATTCGTGTTCTCATAGAACTCTTTCTTTGTGGTTCTTTTCCTGGCCACAATATTAACATCCCTTGCTGCTGATCAGTTCAAGATCTATCAGATAACTTAATCTGGAATAAATTCGGCAGAATAACAGATAAAAATAACACATAAGGATGCTATTTTTAAAATACCTTAAATTTTGTTCCTGTATAATACTGGTGTTGAAGATTGGATGTTGTTTTTGACAAAATTTTTGACCTTCTGTGCAAAGAAGGGATAATTTTCATAAGAGACAAACTGGCCTGTATCATAAGTGATAATGATGGGAAAGGATTTCTGGAGGCAGGTTTAGATTTACAGTTTCAGGCTTGAGCTTCCACACAGTATTTTCTGAGGTCACAATGCGCTTCATTTCTGTTTATCTTAGTGGCAGATAACAGGCACAAAAAAGAGTCCATATGCAGAAATACAATTAGCCTCTTGAGCCCACATCTAGGAAGGTGTGATGATATTTGATGCACCTTCATGTCTAACCTTGGAACCTGTCTCTGAGGCTCTCTGCTCTGTTGTCCCATTCTGTGGTCTTCCTCAGTGCTCCCAACCCAGGCTGAGCCTCACTGCCCCTCCCATAAGGCCAATACTATGAGCCCCCTATCCTGGGTCTCACTGCCCGGCACAACCTGAGATACAGGCATCCATCCATGAGGAATTATTCCTGGCTTATTTTCAGGTTGAAACTTGACCATTGCCAAACTAGAAATGCAAAATGGCCAGCTCAAAACTGCTTATTGGTTTCTCATTAGAGGAATATCATCTTCAAGTGTGACAACATTTACTTTTGCTTAGTGCCTCTGTGGGTTGTTTAAACCAGGATAATATCCTATTAACATGGTACTTCCAAGTTATTAATGACTCAGTGTTCTTAAAGGCTGGTGGCAAAGCTGAAGGTGATTATTCAAGGAGGTCATTAACACCTTGACAAAACGGCCGACACAACACTTTAACATTGTCAATTTTTACAAGATAGAGGTTACATTTATAAAATATATCCTTGTAATATTTTATGCCTTTCTCCATTTAAAAATGTTTTATTTGTTATTAATAGAATTAATTGACCAATTGAAAATTTTTTCAATAGCTAGTATATTGCATTGAGGTTTTTTTCTTTTTTAACCCAGCAGGATAAATGACTTTTTTTGTCACATATGGGAACCATCAGTATGATTTTTTAAAAAAAATAAATAATAGAGTGAATCCCAGTCTTTTAATGCTATAAGTAAGAGGTAACTTCAGTGAATTCTGTGTGTCAAAGAAAAGTATGACTTCAGGACTCTTGGTCTTCTGACCAGAAGCATTTGAGTTTTTGACCCTGTATGTAATCGAGCACATTAACACAAGCAACAAGCAAAAGAAAAATATCAGCCAACAAGAATATTGGTAACTGACCTCCAATTCACAAAGTCCTCCAAAGAACTCTAAAACCAGAGAAAGTTTCAGTGTCCCTTATTGCAGCAGTATAGTGTAGAAATACCCCAGCTTCTAAATGAGAGAGCTGGAAGGAAATGCATCTCAATGGCATGTTTTGGCTCTGTGGAGCAGCCAACTCTGACAACTGGTGTAGATGTGGATCTCAGACAACTGGCAGGAAAGCAAGATCCACCAAGATTTGGAGGTGAAGTAGTAGAAATCTGATGCTCGTATTTCTTCTGATCTTGCTCCACATCATTAAAACATTACAAATAAGGAAGCTGAGAAGAAACAGAGTTTTAAACAACTTGGAAATCAGAGAATATTTGGCCACATTCAGGCTTAATTATTAATATAAGTGATTTTTAATGAACCATAAAAGCTATTTTTCATTTACATCTTTTAATTATACTCAGTAGATTTCCTTTGTGGATTCATGATGTGGGAGGAGAGGCAGAGGGCTATCTTTTATTGATTGAAGTGAGGTGTTCGCTCCTCATGCTGGGTAGAAGCCCATCAGAAACAATCTGGCCAGAAGAGAACACTGTGATTGATTCCTCTGGTGGCATGTAATACACTATCTTCTCAATAAAGTTGAGATAGGATCATGCTTCAGTTTGGATCTGACTTCATGGAGCTTTAAGTTTCATCTAGAGGAGTTTAGTGTTCCTTTGTCCACTTCATGGAATTTTCCTGTTTTAGTTTGTGTCCATTTTCTCTTGCCAGTGGGTAGTACCACTGAGAAGAATGCAACTCTGTCCTGTTAATCCCACTCCCATCAGTTCCTTACAGGCTTGAAAGAGATTCCCCTGAGCCTTCCCCTCTTAGGGCTGAACAGATCCACATCTCTCATCCTTTTCTCATAGGAGACATGCTCCAGTGCCTTAAACATCTTATTAGCCTTTAGTTGCACTATTTTCATGACTCTCTTACAGCAAGGAGACGAGAACTTTGGACACAGTACTTTGCATGTGGCCTCACCAGTGCCATAAAAAGGGAAGAGATCCCCTCCCTCAGCTTGCTGGGACCTCTCTTCCCAATGCAATGCAGGAGGCTGTTGACCTCCTTGTCACAAGGACAGATTGCTGGATCATGGTCAGCTTGCGCACCAGGACAACCAGACCCTTTTCTGGAAACTTGCTTTCCAGATTTTTGGCTCCATACTCAAGCTGGTGCCTGGGGTTATTCCTCCCCATGTACTGGGCTTTGCATTTCTGGTTGATGAATTTGAGTAAGTTCCTCTCAGTCCATTTCTTCATCCCACTGTGGTCCCTCTAAATGGCAGCACAGCCATGGGTGCCGATAGCTCAACTTCTTTGCAATCAGTCCAGTTTAAAGTGATTTTGCCTGGCCATTATTTATTATATAACCCTTCAGACCTCGCTATTTAGGAACTGTGCTAAGAGGGTTTTATATATGTGCATTGGTTTTGTAGTTCACTGGTAGAAATATTGAGCAAGACACAGAAAACTTTCAGGAAATATGGCAAATAGTTTAAGTACGAAAAGTCATATGGACAGGTGTTTCACTTTTTATCCTTTCCTCTCAAACTGAGTTTGGAAGAGAGGGTTGTTTTCACTTCTGTAAGGACAGAGATTCAAAAAGGAAAAAAGAAATAATGATCTTTTCAAAGATCTGGATGTTCAGTTGTGGAAAACTGTGTGGCCCAAACATTATGGGAAGACAATTGGAAACCATGGTTATATTATTCTGCTACTGTTTTTAAATAGCTAGAATTATTTTAGTTGCTAGCTAATCTGGATATTAATACTCAAATAATTTCATTTTTCTTTATGACTTCTGTCAACCTCTTTCCTCATTAGCTCAAGTTATTTTATGCTTCATTTTCTTTGAAGGCAATTCTCCTGTGTCTCCAGAGAGCATATGGGAATGGGGAGAAAGGATTTACACATGGTACAGGACTGTTTCTACTCTAAATTATGTGGGGTTTTTTTTTCCGGGGTGTTTTTGGTATGGATGCCAAATTGTACTGTTGCCATAATACTTAGGAAGCTTTCCTTGGGTGCTATAACACTACAGTCAGTAATGTCTGCTTATATTTAGGATCAAAGCTCAGTATATAAAGTCTAGAAAGGGTAATCAAGGTTATTTCCCTTGACAAGTGAGTTGTTCTTATATTTTGTTTGACTGCAGAGCTAAAATACACAGTTTAAAAGAGGTAAACCTTCCTACAGTTTGCCTAAATCCTTATTTAATAAAAGTTCTTCTAAAACAGGAATATTGCCATGCAGAAAACTCTTGTCTATGCTTCTCTTATCAGTACATGTGGCTAGTTTTCTATTTATTTTCAAAAGGCATGTTCTACTTGTGCACATTTCTGTCTGTGTACATTTTTTATATGTGCATATGTATTCGTGTATGTATGCACATATGCAAATATAACCTGACTTTTCAGACTTCTCATTTTAAGTGGTTTTTGTTTGTAAGGATGACTGTGGAATAGGTACTGATCAATAATATTACTAAACTTAAGAGGCTTTGTACATCCAAGAAGTTCTTGCTTTTATTTTTTACAATTGCTTTTTTTTGGTGCAGATTTAGACTTAAAATTCAGCTACTTATTCTGTCATCTTTATGTGTTTCTTTACTACACTTTAGATCACTGTCAACCAACATACAGGACCTAGACCTGTGAAAGGTCCCTGAAACTTAATACCCGAGAATGATCTCTTCATCTTCATGTCATGGCCCTTACCCCTGCTCATCACTAATACATAATGTACTTTTTCTCAGCAGCCTAGAGATTTTTGAGTTCCTTCCCACACTGATCTAATTCCAAATACAGCGGTAAAAAAAAATCTGCCAAAATCTTGTTTACAGCTTGGAGGTTAAGATACTCCTCAAAAAGATATGCTTCATCCTTTACTGGCTAAGGTGGAAGTATGATGTATTAAACAGCTTGAGATATAGAAGGGGTAGGGCTAGCAGCATGTCCAGCATCCACACTTTAAAGGAAAAGAGCAAGCACTTCCCTGATCATTTTTAAGAAGAGCAAATTAATTTACTTATTGAAAAAGCATGCAAAAAGGACACTTTGTTTATTCCAGAATAAGGTAGCTTAAAGGCAGAATTTTTTATGTGTTCAAGTGCACATTCTATTGAATCACTAGCTCCACAGGTTAAATATCTTGAATCCCATTTTTGGATACTTTCTTTTTTATTGGAAATCTAGACAGACTAAAAATCTAAGATGTCTTAGACTGCATTCAAAATTTCACCTTCTAAATTGCTCACAGATCTTAGCAAGAAAATCTTATCATCTTTGTATACATTCTTTCAAGGGAAATTATTATCATTTTTATCAAATACTATCTTGTCATGGTTAGTTTGAAACTAACACAATTATCTGTCTGCTTGTAAAGAGAATCAGATATTATTTTAAAAAACTTTTTCCAGTAAAACAATTACATATGAGTGTTTTGCTTGAGAATGTAGAAATTAAATAAAAAAATATACTAGCAATTCAAGTACATGTGAGAAAATACTTCTGGTTTTATAATTAGAGAATGAAAAGACTATACAAAGCCAACACAAAATAGTATAAATTGCATTGAATGTTCTCATATTTCTTCTGGATTTGATTTTATATTTTGCTCTGTATACACTATAAATCATTCTACTTGTGGTATTCATAGCTTTGACATAAATGGGCAATACATTTGAAACACAGACAATTTCCCCTTTGATTAATTCACTGGTCCATTTACTCATTCAAAGGCAAATCTACTACATTGAAACAATTTCATGCTCTTACCATGATATAATTTGTTGCAGGGTCTGCACTGATTCTAAATGCAGCTTTTTTATTTTTTATTACTTTTTTATCCATACATTTGTGCATACATTGTACTTAACTGATAGGCAGATGACCTATAGAACTTTTATAACGTGTCCTTGGAAGTGATGCGCATTCTGGGTCCTACACAGCACAAATGACAATGGAAATATGACTTGCAGATTTTGAGCCAAAACATCTGAAGTCGCTGAGAGAGCCCCTGACTCAGCTCTGCTGTCAGTTTCAGAGCGATCAAGGCATCACTGCCAAAGGGCGATTCAAAGACGCTGCAGGCAGGAGGCCTCCATGGGACGCTGTTATGTGGCAAACGGCCTCTGGGGTGAGATGCCTTACTTGTTGAGGGATTTGGTTTTGACTCGGGAAGAAATCAGATCTACAGATTCGCTGCTACTCAGCTGGGTTTCAGGTGGCAGTGTGTTTCTTGCACATTTTGTGATGTGAGTATAAGCCCTGTGAAATCACCTGCTGAGATGACCTCCAGTTGCAGTGAGTCTGAGGGGTCCTGTTGCAGCTTTTTCACATCCTTCTTCACTGAAGCTACAAGAAGTACCATAAGAGCTGCTGTACAAGGCACTGCTCACACAATTGCTATTCTGCATTCACTGCTGAGCAGTATGATCTGTATAAGTTACAGAAGGCTGAATCCCAATTATGTGCTCAGAGTGTTGCTTTAAAAACATGGTGTGTTGGGTGTTTAGCAATGTAAACACATGGTACTGCAGTTACTGCTGCGCCATATGGGGATGTGTAGAGCTCTCTTTCTTAGCAGATAGTGAGAGGAGCACATCTGTGTGAACTCGTCATCAGTGGGCGTCATCAGCTCTGTTTCTTTGCACCTTTTTGAGCACCACTAGTTTCTGGGCTTATTTTCCAGTTTAGATTGAGTAGGAGAAATTCACTGGAGATTTTCCAATTACTTAAGATAATTGGAAGAATTTTAGATTTGTCCTAGGTGGCATTTTCTTACCATGGATAATAGCTTTGCTTTCTCTATCAAAGTTCAAAAAAATCTAGTGCAAGACACCAACAAGTCTCTGTGACTACCTCCTGTTTGTAATTATCATCAAAAAAGAGAAAAGCACAGATTCTCTATTTCCTGCAGTGTAACTAAAGGAACATCATAATCTTTTAAAGAACATAGAGATTTTTGAAATTTAAAGAAAAGTTATAGATAACACACCAAAATTAGGCATCTTCATGACATCTTTTTACTCAAAAATTATTTTAAATTATACACTTTGTATTGTTGTGATGAGAATTTTTAGAACTGAACAATGATTCAAGCATTTTCCCAAAGTTGTTCTAAAGCGGCTGCAAAGGTCTGTGGCAACTTCATTAGCACTTTCTGTCTGAGAAACAAAAAAAGTGAAAAAATTACACCTCCTCTGCTTTTACTGATTTACAAGAGTCTTTATATTCTAATTTTACTGCATGTTTACTGTATGTTAAACATTCCTGATACATTTGTTGCTTTGCACTTCTTTTCCTCCTTTTAATGAAACTAATTGGAGAATTAATCAATGCCATCTGTAACCCTGAATGACAACTGATATTAATGAAGGAGGTTGTTCATAGCCCAAGCTTGGCAGGGTAAGAAGAGAAGTCTATATTCTGCAGATGGAAAGCCAATTAAAACTGTGAAGTTGGGGTGGTACAGATTGGAATAGAAATGAGCTTTGTGGAAAATATAAATTCCTGTCTTTTGAAAGGTAAAGTGCCACTTGCAGCCTAAAAGTCATATGAAAAAAACATTCCTTTTGTTGTTGCTTCACACCCCATTGCAATTAGATTGCTAAAGTCATAAACACTTTCCTAAATTTTAGAGAAGTAGTCTCTTTGGTCAAAATATTGACAGTAAAGTAAGCTGAAGAGAAGAAATGATGGTGGATCTCTGTTTCAACAGTTCCACTGCTGTGAGGCATTCTGGTTTTGGCAATGAACATTATCAAGTCATAGTAACTGTTACTCTAGTTAATAAAACCTAAGTAAATCATATAAAGGGCAAACTGCAGGGACCAATTTACCTCTGTTGGTGAAAATTACATTTCCTATGCCAGTAGGATGCCATCCCTTAGGAGCAGGGGGTGAAGAATTCATTACCAGGGAATGGAGAGCACCAACTGTTTTCATCTGTTGCCTCAGTGAGGATTTAGAGGGTGGCAGCAAATATGTGAGTTGGGACATTCAGCCCACTCCAGGTCCTCTTGGTTTTCAATGCACTATTTCTTTTCTCTCTCTGTACTTTTCTTCTATACTTTCTATTACATACATGTATATGCAGACATATGCATATATGTAGTCTGACTCAAATGACTCACACATCCACAGCTTTGTCCTTGCTTTACAACCAAGTACCTGGTTTCCTCTTGCTTTCCTGTTATCCCTGTTACTTGTCCTCAAACTGTTCTTTTGTGTGCAGTAATATTAAAATAAATAAAAAGAGGGATCTTGTATCTATCAACTGCTTCATAACAAGCCTCCCTGTCTGTCCAAGGAAAGTGTTAATCCACTTTTTCTGCAGAGAACAGATGAGAGCCTTCACCACCCACAGGTCTATGTAAAATGATGTACTACAGTATTTGTGATATTTTTTTGCCATTTATACCAGATTGTGCAGAAAGGTTCTGTGTAAACCACATTTGAGTCCAAACCCTGAGTTCATGGATTTTTTCTATCATCAGAGGCATCATTTCAGAGTAGTGTTCTTTAAGATGAGTGAAAGATAAAATACAAAAAGAAAAGCAGAAGACCATGAAGTTAAAATTGTTTCCTTTATTAGCTTGTAGTAAATTTGAATTAAGAAGGATTAGCAAAATACATGAGATTAGGCCAGAGAATGAAAATGAAGTGGGCTATCCCAGTTCAACACTGAGCAGAAATCCCAGAGTTATGGAAGAAGGATTCTTTTTCTTTCTGGAAATTCTTCAATAAAAAGCACTGAGTCATTAGGCACAATAATGCATAATCACCTTGTTCTGTATGCTTATTGGTAATGGAAGGAGTTGAGAAAAAAAAGCTGCTTCCTCTGCAGTTGAAAACCGACAATTTCCTCCTGGCTTCAGAGTGGTTTTGCTGCTTTACACTTCCTGACAGTGCAGCTACTACAATTTCCTATGAATAAGAGTTAAGCAGAATGCTTGGAAAGTAAAGGATTCATGTTAATTTGCTGCTAAATTACAGGGGGGAAAAGCCCCAGATAACCAGAAACAAGAAGCTTAAATAAGAGGATGATGGGAAACAGACATATATGTGTCAGGAGGCTTAGCATTGTAGTCTATGTCTGTGTTGCAAGCACCTTATGGCTTCTAGGGACCAACTTTCAGCCTAGGAACATCCTGATTGTGTTCTGGGAACAACCTGAAATGTATATTTTTGCTTACAGCCATGTTGGGAAAGAACAAAAGCAGCTCCTGGGAGGTCCAGTTGGATTTTGCCAGTTGGGAAGGTAATAGCAGGTACAGCCTGATAGATTTGACATAAACTCCTCACCAAAACACCATTGTGCCCCATCAGCAGGTTTCAATAAAATCTGTGATTTGGAGTCAGGCACCTCTGCATCCCTCTACTTATATATCAGGAGCTGGGCATCTCAGACTGGCACAAAAAATGTGACAAAAGCATTGACCTGGGAAATAAATACTGAGTGATTGGAGGAGACACTACAAGGGTTAAGCTTTATAGCTCTGGAGATTTGCTTAACATTCACAAATTTGATCTGTTTTCTGGAGGGAAGCAGGAAACACACAAAAAGGAGAAATACAAGGAATTACAGGAAAAGAAGTGGGAGAAGATTTGCAGTCTCATTCTGAGTAGGAGTTTTAATGCAGATGTCTGACCTTGCCATAGACTACACAAAGGATTCCTTTAGAGAGTGTTTCAGAGAGTTGGAGGGAGTGCAGCTGAATCAATTTCCCCTTGATTCTGCTACTCTAAATATTAGAAGAGACAAGTGGGTGGTGATAGTGAGCATGGTGATTAGGGTACTCAACACTCTCCCTGTGGGCTGTCTTCCTGCAACATATATGTAAGCATCTGGTGAAAACTGCAATGCTGCAACAGCCTTTCAGTGGTTGTGGAAAAGTCCATTAAGAACTTTGAAGTTATAAATTGGGATTAGATGCCTAAATAGAAGGTAGATGCCTATTTTTTGTACCTAGTGCTGACTACAACCTTTGATCGGTACCATAGGTAAAAAAGGTGTTAAGTGTGAGCATTTGCACCTTTTACTTACAAAATGTTAGAAAGAAGTGAGATTAAAAAGGGAAAAGATACATCAAAATGAGAAAAGCATGAAAGGAAAAGCAAAGTGATGCTCTCACTGACAGCCAAGTTTCATTCTATCTTGTACTGTGTATCACAAAGTACAGTTAATGTTTTTGGCCCAATTCTTTGCTTTGAGGGGAAGCCAGAAAGCTATTTGTACTGGCAGAATGGTTAACACAGTCACTCCAAAGTATGCTTATTTCCATTCTACATGGGTTTTGAAATACTCTGAGCTTGGCATTCAGACGTCCACTAGGCAAAATAAATTGCTTTCTAGGTCCGGGAAGCATATTATGCCAGTTATTGTAAAGCAGCTCCTATCACATGCATTCTCAACAGTCCTCTGACTATTCCAGAGGAATTCTTTGTGTAGTAGTTGCAGTACTATTCAGGTCCAGCAGCAAAAACCTAAATCTAGTACTAGTCCTTTGCCAAAGTTGTTGTATATTGTACTTTCAGTATCACAAAAATATAACCAATGGGGAAGAACATATGTGAAAATGTGAATGAATATGGAAAGTGGCTGATCTAAACCATTTTTAAGATAAAAATTGAAGCGTACTTTTACCTCGATTCACATATTTATACTACAATAACTTCTACACTCTTGTTATGGTATAGATCTCTTATAAGAGACAGAGTGCTACAGAGAGTTTACAAAACAAACTTTGTCACTAACACTAGACCTTTGCCCAAGCAGAGACACATGAACAATAATGGAGTTCTGTCCTGAGATGGATCTGCAGGATCAAGTATAGAATCAAGACCATGCTTAACAAGTAAATTACTAGTAAGCATAGAAAGCAGCAAAGAATGTCAGAGAAGAGGACAGACAGCAGCTACCTAGTAACACTAAATATTTTTAGGTCTGAAAAATGTAAATATGGATTTGTATGCAAAAACTCTTAGAAATTGGTTATAGTATGCAGGATATTTCTTACAGCACCTGAGCACTTGCCTGTGCTATGTACAATTAACACTTTCCTTTGAGAGTCTTCATTATCCTTTATTTAATACTTTATTTAATGTTTATTTAATGTTGAAATACTACGAAGTTACACCAGGCCCAAATGACAAGATATGTAGAGCAATCAATTATTAGAAAAGTATTGCAGCATTTAATTATTGCTATATGTATCTATGATTTGTTAAGGGTTTTTTAGCTCAATGTATTTTGATTATCAAAGCACAAGAGCCAGGGCCCAGATAATTACAATTGAAGAGCAGGAGATAAAATATTAAAAAATGACATTCCCTCTGACAAGCAAATATTAGCAAAAAGTCAAGCAGAGATTGTATTTTGAAATTTAATTTTGCTACAGAAGGAGAAGTAAAAGAAAAATGAATGAACCAGTTTACCCTCACTATCTTTACTCAGGGCTCTTAAAATGCATAGGTTTTACAGCTAAGTTAAGAAAACACTCCAGTCTAAATGTATTCTATGTTGAAACAGCAACTTGGTCAGGATTGCTGTGTTGTGAATGAACCACTTCAAAAGGACAATTTATCATAAAAAAGAAAATTTAAAAGAAAGAAACAGTTGCTTTCTTTACCTCTTCAGGGATATTGTTCAAAATATTATTTTCCTTCTCTGTCCCAGATGATTAGGTTGGCATTGGCAGGGATCAAAGATACCATATACAAAAGGAGGAGAGATCAGTGAGGAATTTAGCCTAGAAAACTCAGTTTGTCATAATTCTCAGGCTCTTTTTTTATCAAAAAAGTTACAGAAATCAATCTGCTATGACCCTTTCAGGGTCTTAAAGTAATGTATTTTAAATCTTCTGTGGTTTGCAGCAAAACAATGGTACAACAATAGTGCCCCTTGTTAACAAAATTCTCCAAACACTGGGCAGCCATCCAGCAGTGCATACTGATTTATGATAGTACTATCTGTTCTACTAATCACATAATGCTGTTATTAGCCCACTTCTGCTCCCAAGAGTAACCAAAAAACACTCTTTATTTTTCCCTTTTCCTCTGAATGACCCAAAAGTCTTCCTAATGCCAGGTCATGTTTTCACTACTTTTATTCTGTATGTATATTAGGTGTCTGTCGAATATTTTTAGACTGCATTCCTGTTAGATACTTTATATCACCACTCCCTGGACTAAATCTTTCTTTGAAATAACCTGCTTGCAATGTGGACAGGACAGAACTGCCAACACACACACAGAAAGAATAATGAGAAATATTTGGAGGATTAACTGCAATAATTTTTTTTTCCTAAATGAAGCACACTAAATTATTGTCAAGAAAATTTTCAGTCAAGTTCTTTTTGCACTTTAACCTGCTTCTGAAATCTCTGTTAAATGTACTAATTGGATGTATGTTTCCCTTTTGAATCTGATCAAAACACAACCTGTGGTTTGTCTGTCTCTTAAGGTGGAAACTTTGTATTAATATATCTGCTGGGAATACTGCAATGTAAGGTTGCTACTTTTTGATAGACATTAATGCCATAAACAATAGAGAACAAATAGCATTGTTGCTTCTCTTGCGTCACTTCTGATTTTGGGATCAATTGAAATTAAATACTTAAAATTCTAAAAAGATCTATTAATACATTTTTCATTTTTATAAGTACTAGCTACACAGCTAGAGTTTCATCATCTAAGGAGAGGGTCAGAGGACGTCTAGATCAGCAGGAAGAGTACAGTGGTGCTGCATCATAAAATTGTTATTGGCTGAGAACCTGATATTTAAGCAGAATCAGTCTTTTGCCTCAAGGTAGCTTTAGTCTAAGCCCATGGTCTGTGTCCATCAGCAGCTGGAACATATTTCACATGCCAGGGAAGAGTATCTTTCTGGCTTTGTTTTGGTCAAAAGTGGTCTCTTCCTCATGCTCTGCACTTGTCCATGATGTGAGTCCAAGGGTGAGAAGTGGCGCTGACTGATCTACTTCAGTGAGCAGTCTAGAACAAAAAAAAAAAAATTAGCACCCTAACCAGGAGTATAACTTCATTATATGTTTCCAGTTCCTCCAGATTTTATGTTAAAATGGGATTTTGGTTAAAAATGTGTTCACTGGCCCTGTCTGGTAAATGGTTTTCAAATTGTATGCACATTTTCATGTTCCTTTCAGATGCTTACTCTTTAGAGAATTTTTGTTGTTTTGTCTTGGTTTTATTTGGTTTTTTTGTTGTTGTTGTTGTTGTTGTTGTTATTTTGTGGTTTTGTGTAAAATGTAGTGTCAGCATAAAATGCATTCTTTTTTACTCAGAGAAATTCCCACAATTTTCATGTCCCAAGCTTAATATCTCAGAGCTCCTTAGCTAGGAAATGAAACTGCAAAAGGATTAGAAAAGATTAGTCAGATGTGTATAGTGAACTGGTATCAATTCTAAGCTTTTCTTCTTGTTGTGTGCCATGACTAGGTGATGAAATTCACAACTTTTTCCTACTGTTTTCTCTGCATGCTGAAGAAAACTACAATCAATATTTTCCTATATGTCATTATAAGGAGACAAGTAATATAAAGAATGCAATTAGCCTGTAATTATCAGGTGATAATGAATACCACATCCAATATCTTGCCTCCTTTGAAAGTTACAGTTATGCTGTGAAAGAAAATGAGACAAAAACCAGGGTGTTTTGCTGTGCTGTCAAAATGGGTGACTAAGATTCTAAATACTTTATGGAGTAGTTGTTGACAGCTAAAAATAATTGACAAGTATTGCATTATCAATTCATTGAAAAGTCTTCTAAGCTGATGAATGAAGACTATTAGTGATTACTTAATTGCAAATCCAAAAAGCAGATCAGATGAAGGGAGCAGTCAGTTAGAGGGATTAATAAGGAATGAAAATACAGATTTAGGTGATGAAAGACAATCATTTCAGATCTTAGAAAAGAGAAAATTCAAGGAAGGCTCTATCCTTTTGAAATCAGTCAGTCTTTTGCATATAAAGCATGTATTCTTGCAGTGCAAATTATGGCCAGAGGACGTAACTGAGGCCAGGAATTAATAGGATTTGAAAGCAATTTGACAGGTCTGTTGATATGATGAATATCCCATTATCCTTGTTAACGCTAATTAAATTATGTGGAAGTGTTATTAAACCTCACGCTTGAAGCCCACCTTTAATTATTTTTGATCAGGAGGAGACTTGTGCAGCAGCAAATTAACCTTAAATTGGCTTACTTAGAGGTCTTTGAACTCTTCTTTGCAAGATCTTCTTGCAGTGCCCTTTCAGAGTGAAATTTGAATTGTGAGCCAGAGGGTGGTTGTGGTGATTTTTGTTCTTTCTACTGGTTCTTCTTCATAGGTTTAGGATGAAGTCGTTAAGAAACCATGTGTGCTAGGATGGATTTTTAAGACTAGCATTAGGTAAAATACACCTTGGTGCTCTCAAAAATATGGAGCATGTTAATTACCTGCTACGTGAATGGAGTGCTTCACATTTTAACAGGTGCTGCCTTGGGTCTAACTATTCATCAAAGTACCTAGTAAGGAGATAGAAAGTGCTGTGATCTTATTACACCAGGTACTATGAGCATTAGAATTAATGCCGTTAAAGATGTTATTACTATTGCTACAGAGCAGCCAATCCAAACTGAAACTAGAGTTGTTTTACAAGCTGGAGAAGCGCCTTCGTCCTATTTCCTGGTTTCCTGTGTTCCTTTGTTCTAAAAAAACCACCAGTCTCTGCTTACCTAACATTTTTTGTGCTTAGTCTTATACTTTTGAAAGCTGAGATATTTAGGCAAAGACTATTAAATTGTCTGGGAAGAAAACAAATGTTTGTGTTTGGGAAAACACAATAAAAGTTCACTGTTAAATTGTCTATTCTCTGCAATCTGTAGTTTTTCAAGCTCTCTGTGGAGAGGATAACAACTCTGACTTTAATTTTGACATCAAATTCTTATGCAATAGTTTTTTCTTTCTGAATTTTAAATGGAATCTTCTGATTTTTATCATTTATTAACTTGTTTGCAAACAAGATGATAAAATGCACATATTAGCATAATTTAAAATATAATTTCAACATGCACATAGCATCTAATCCTGATATTTTGGCTGTATGTCACAATGCTGGTGATGTCAGTTATTATTTAAACCACAATGTGGAAAATGTTTGAATAGGGATGACTTTGTCCCGAGGCAGAAATGACAGAAGGACTCACCTTCTTGCTGTACTGTGTCTTCTATTCTATCCTGTATCATAAAATAGAATCATAGGATAGCATAGGTCAGAAAAGACCTTTAAGATCATTAAGTCCAACTGTTAACATGGCACTGTCATGTTTGCTGCTGAACTATGTCCCTAAGTTGCCACATCTTTATGTTTTTTGAACATTTCCAGGGATGGTGACTTGAACACTTTCCTGGACAGCCTGTTCAAATGCTTGACAACTTTTCATGAACAAATTTTTCCTAATACTTAATCTAAACCTCCTCTGGCTTGATGCCACTTCCATTTGTCCTATTGCTTGTTACCTGGAATAAGAGACTCAGACACACCTGGCTACAACCTAATTTCAGGGAGTTTTAGAGAATGATAAGGTCTCCTTCACCGTCCTTTTCTCCAGACTAAACAACGTCAGCTGCTCCTCATCAGATTTTTGCTCCAGGCAACTCACCAGCTTTATTGCTCTTCTCTGGATACACTCCAGAACGTCAGTGTCTTTCTTGTAGTGAACGGACCAAAACTGAACAAAGAATTCAAGGCATGGCCAGCAGTACCAAGTACAGGGGAACAATCACTGCTACGGTCTACAGGCCATACCATTGCTAACACTGTCCCAGAAGCCATTGGCCTTCTTGGCCACCTGTGCACACTGCTGGATTATGTTCAGCTGCTGTTGATCAGCACCCCAGGTCCTTTTTTGCCAGGCAGCTCCCAGTCACTCTGCTCCTAGCCATCAGGGCTGCCTCTGCCTGGGGTGTTTGTGACACAAGGGTAGGACCTGGCATTTTGCCTTGTTGAACCTCATGCTGTTGTCTGTAGGCTTTTGATACACCCTGTCCAGATTTTTCTCCTAACCCTCCATCATCAGATCAACACTTCCACCCAGCTTACTGTCATCTGTGAAATTACTGAAGGTGCACTTGATCGCCCTGTGAAGATTGTCAGTAAAGATGGTGAACATGGCTGATCCCAGTACCGAGCTCTGGGGAACAACTCTAGTGAAGGGTCACCAGCTGGATCTATCTCCATTCACCACCACTATCTAGGCTCCGCTGGCCAGCAATTCAGCCGGTTTTTTTACCTGGTGAACAGAGCATCTGTCCAAATAATGAGTAGTCAGTTTCTCAAGGGAATGCTGTGGGAAAATGTGTAAGAAGTCCAGACTGCCATGCACAGTGTTTTTGTCATCCCTTCTGTGAATCTCCTTGTCATAGACAGAGATCAGTCAGGTCAAGCAGGATGTACATGCTGTCTGGGCATGACCCCCTGGTTGTCCTGCATGTTACGTGTGATGGCACTCAAGATGATCTGCTCGATGACCTTCTCTGGCATTGAGGTCAGGCCGATACACTTGTAGTTCTGAGAATCCTTCTTATGGTTCTTTTAGCAGATGATAATCACATTTGTGAACCTCTGAGCAGCTTTGACCTCCTTGGTCAGCCAGGACTACTGTTTAATGATTGAGTGGCTTCATAAGCACCTCTGCCAGCTCCCTTGTTTCCCAAGGAGCACCTTTGGTTTTCCCATTGTTGCAAAATCAGATGGAGCTGTAGAAACCTTTAAGACGCTTTGCTCTCCTCAAGGAGGAGCAGAAATAATTAGTCCCTCTTTGCTCCATGTGAAACCACAGGCAATCTTCAATGGGTGATGTAGTGTGACTTGCCTTCATCCCCAATGTACAGTGGGACCTAGTAGATTCAAATAAACTATAAATGATAGTGGTAGACAGCAACTGTTACTCCCTTGATCAGATTAATTACCCCTATGTGAGAAAATCTAAATTAGAAACCAGACCCTGTATGGCAGCTCGGCTGTGGAAGACTCAGCACAGAAGAAGTAAAAATGGCTTCAAGCCATTTGTATTTTCTCTGTGTTCAGGGCCATCCATATTCTTGTTAGGCTTCACAATCTGAGTTGTGTTCAATGAAATTTAGAAACGCAGCTTGATTTTTTGACAAGGAATCATTTCAGCAAGCTTTTCAGATATAATCTATGAACTGAATCTTATCTCTATGTATATAATGGCTTTTCTGGTAAATATTCCATTTTTAAAAACAAGTTTAAGCTTGTCTATGGACAGGAACAAGTATAATAGAATGAATTTTCATTAACTGATCACTGCGAATATGTCTTCTATCTTAGTTGTGTTAGACATATTTTCTCATAAGGCAACATGTTTTTGATTCACCCACAGGTATAAGGTATATATCTCTGAAAATCATTTGTGGATGCAGTCCAGAAATACCTGTGATTAAAGCTTTCATGCTATAACAAAGCAATTAGGAAGGCATATTGGAAATTTGCCCGGATCCCTTTGTGATGTTTAATATCATGAACCCATCTTAAGATTAATCATAGAATCATAGAATGATTTGGGTTATAAGACTCCTTAATAATCACCTAGTTCCAGTCCTCCTGCCATGGACAGGGATACCTTTCATTAGACCATGTTGCTCAGAATCCCATCAGAATCTGGCCTTGAACACTTCCAGGAATGGGGAAGCCACAGCTCCTGTGGGCAATGTGTTCTGGTGCCTCACCAATCTCACAATTAAGAATTTCTCACTGATATCTAATCAACCTATTTTCTTTAAGTTTTAAACCATTCCCCCTTGTTCTGTCTCTACATGCTCTTGTAACTAGCCTCTCTCTATCTTTCTTGTAGAGCCCTTTAGACTCACAGATAAAAAAAAAAAAGATATGAAAATATTTAGCTGTAGAAGTACGTAACTATCTATCAGGGAGAGTCAGCCTCTTTTACAGTAGTATGTGCCTGATTTTTAAAAAGTATGATGAGATAAAGATGACCTACCAAGAAGGTCTGAGAAATGTAAAATGCAATTAATATTTCAATAATCTCAGTCTACTATTTAATTTCTTCCAGAAAAGACTAATAGGTGACTTGATCACTGTTCAGAGATATTTATCTGGACAACAATATTCTTACAGTTACCTTATGTAATGCAATAAAAAGCCTTGTTTGAAGCTAGCTGCAGTATGATTATGTAGTTGACATATCTTTTAAAAAGAAAGTAATCATTGCATTAATATTTCCCTGAAATTATGCTATTGTATTGATTTTTGGTTTTGTGCCTTTTTTTTAAATTTCTTATATAGAGGTTCCTACCAGATTTTCCATGCAGGGCGCAGCACTTAAGAAAAAGGTATAAAGTTCATCTCATGTTCCCTTCTGTGCAATGCAAATTAACCATCAAGGTCATTCACAAAAAAACTTAAATCTTGCCAATATTTCACTGGAAAGACTGAAAAGACAAGAACTATTCAGTTATAAAATCTTATAGGAACCAAATTACTTGGGGCCTCTTACTTTGTGATATAAGCTTATCTACTATGTCTTATCACCAGAATTGGCTGTCAAATCATGAAATTAGTTTTGTTTCTATTTTTTAATTTTTTTTTTTTATTAAGTGATGAGGGAACAACCCCAGAAATATCAGGTGTCCTGATATTTGAGTGACATCTGCATTGTGGAATTTTGGAATATTAAATTTAGCCATGATGTCCACAAAAGAAATGGCTAAACAGAAATTTCTTTTCTGATTACAAAAGTTGACACAGGTCCGTTATCTAACACTGGAAATGGAGAGATATTCCCCTAGCAGTACAGGTTTGTGGTAGTTCCTGAGCAGGTTGCTGGGAGCTAAATATCAATTCAATTTTCTTTATGCCTTGATTTGTGTTTAAACCCATTTTTATGTTAAACAGCCATGAAGACAATGTTTGTCTCAAAGATCAGAGGGGTATGTAGCACAAAAAGTCTCTGTGTGTTCTGGACTCGTAAAATTAACCATCAGAAAAACTAATTATTGATGATGATACAATGTTTGCTAAAGTGAATATGTGCCTCTGCTTTCATAGCTTATTTTATCCATGGTTCTTGGATAAAATATTCTCCATGACAGCAAAGCCTCATTTATCTTTCAAAATGACTCCTGTTCTTTATTTGTATTTCAGCTTTGCCCAGACCATCCATCCTCAACGCTTTTAGAAAGCCAAGAGGAATGCACAGCTATTAGAAAATCTAGTGAAAATTCATTAGGAAGGGAATGAGCTGTGTTCTCATACAGTTGTGGTGAAAAATGGTTCAGATTGTAGGTCTGTCGTAATATTTTTCATAAAATCCACTTGCAAAATGAACATATGTGATATCTGGACTATCTAAAACTTCGATCATGTTTCATAACTGTTAGATTAAACTATTCAAATAATGACAAATAAGGATATAAAGCAGTGGCACATTATAAAAGCTCCTTCCTTTGATATGTTGGAATTTCTTTTACTGCTTAGTTGAAATCC
Organism: Pyrgilauda ruficollis; assembly: GCF_017590135.1. Classification (NCBI taxonomy): domain Eukaryota; kingdom Metazoa; phylum Chordata; class Aves; order Passeriformes; family Passeridae; genus Pyrgilauda; species Pyrgilauda ruficollis. The sequence continues at coordinate 7,516,666 of NW_024518095.1, forward strand.
CCTAAAATTCCTAATATCATATAAGCATTTTGCTTTTGAGACTTATTTGACTTTGATGGCACTTTGGAAAATCCTTCAATATAACAAAGTACAGATAAGCTTATTCCTTTGAGATTTTTTTCAGTACAAAATTTTTTTCAGTGTGAGACAAAGCAGTTACAAATTTTCTTAGGCAAATATGTGAGAATTCACGCTTACCACTGATTGCAGAAAATGATGATTTTCATTAATAAAACTCAGTAAATTCTTCTAAGAAACACATCAGTGATGAAACTAGACTTTCATCCTTTTAATCTGTAATGGAGTGTAAAATTATTCATTTAAATTCTTAATATTATTTTCTTTATTTTAATAAAAATTGAGAAGGAAAGCTGGTATTCTTTTAAAAAGGATGGAACTAAATATGTTCATATTGCTTTTACTCAGTCTTACAGATGAACACCTATAAACATTATTATTTTTAAAATAAAATAGATACAATATGGAACAATTTAATGTGTTGCATATGAAACACCTACCACTCAGCTTGTGGATGGGTCTTTTGTCTTATGTGCAATATAATTTTAAAGAACTTTCTCAACTTTTAACAGGAGTTTTTAAGAAGTTCTAATTGCCTGTACGAACTTCCAATTTGCCGAAAGGCTTGTTTGACAACAATGCCTGTTATGGCAGAGAGCACAATGCATCTCCCTTCAAATAAAAGGATTTAGAAAAGCAAAAGTATAAAAGTCTAAAGAAACTGAATTGTTGTTTCTTCTGTCTGACTTCAATTACCTGTTATTATCTTTATTTTCCTCCTTCTGAATCACCTATGCCCTTAAATTTGACAGCGGAAAATAAGAAACAAGTTGACCTCTCTGACTTGGATCAGAGAATCCCCTTCCAGAAGAGAGCTGATGAAGGGTTCTCTTCCATTCTCCTAACAGGGCAAATGAGGCTGCCAATGTGGAGGACATATTTATAACTTTTCTATGATCTGTACAGACTGTCTCTAAAAGCAAATCTATAAAAATGTTATAAGGTATTTCTATTTATAGCTTAACTCTTCAAAGTGGAAGATTGGAAGGTACTTCCAAGACAAAGAGGTAATTAACATCAAATACAGAGTCTGCAGAAAGTACATGGTATGTGCCTTCATAGTTTCCTGAGTTTTTGCACAGATAACATAAAAAGTAGCACAGTGTCTGGAAAAGAGTTTGCAGCCTACCTGGCATTAGGAGCAAATATAGTGGGAGCAGAAATCCTGACATTCCTACTCACAGCTAAAATATTTAGACCAAGCGTGATTGCAATTTAATTGGGAATCAAACTATATCTATAATAAAGGAGAACAGTTACAGGTAATCTGGACCTGTAGGCAAACAGAAATCAAGAACAATGATGCTGTAGGCCAATAATTTGTTCTGATGTTTCTAGCCAGCCACTTCATTCAGAATGGACTAAGACAGACCTTCTGAAAGATGAATTTTTGTAACAACTTTATGGGAATTATTGTTTCAGCAGAGCCATGACCTGTCCATTTTCTTTCAAAAAGTTGTTTTCCTAAGAGTCTTTAATAGAAACAAATGTTTTCTCCAGCTATCTTCTTGGCTTCAGTCTTTCTAAGAGCCACAATTAAACAATTATTGAAAAAAAAACTCTTGGACTCTTAGTATTCCTCTGGCATTTTGACTGCTTTATTTCCATCTGGAAGAGACATGGACAGGGTTTTATGAGCAATGAATAAAACTGGAGTTGGGCTGAAATTCCATGCTGAGGTATCTAAGCCTAGATGTAAACTAGGTGTCCAGGCTTCCCTTACAGGCATTGGAGACTCGTGTGTGTGTTCAGGTGGTGACATATAGGTGTCTAATGTTGTTTGTAAAGTTCTGGAGTATGTGAGATGTCTGCATAGGGCTGACAGATATGACACAGGAGCCATAGTACCCTAATGCCTTCGTAGACTTGCAGCATGAGACCAGCTCTTGCAGACCAGGGAAACCAGATGCACTGGGGCTTGCTTGTGGAAATCTGAGCGGAACCAATGTCAGCTGACAGAATCAAAAGCCTCTATAAAACTGTTTTGCAAATCTTTATGTAGATCTACATCTGATTAAATTGGACATAATCTCCAGGTTTCATCCCCAAGTCCACACAGACACTTTTGAGTGGATTAATAGAAATAATACTGTTCACAAACACATGAATTAGCTGCTTAGTTTTCCTACAGGAAGCAACACCAAATTCTGTGGTTTGATTCTTTTAGGAAGTGAATTTAGAAACTGGCAGATAGAATAGGAATAAATTTACCCTATCTTAGGTGTCTGTGCACAGCAGAGAGTATTGTCTTCATTATATTTCATAGAGAGAGATAGGATTTCAGCACAGGAATTGTTTACCTCGATATCAGATCCTGCTGCCACATGGGACCAGGCAAGGTATCTAAGAGTCTAAAGTTCTAAAGGGTCTCCAAGAAACATGTGTCCTTTTAGGCTGACAGGTGAGTTTGGGTGGAAAGTCCTAATCAATGTAATAGACTGCTATGTGCTTACTTGTGGTCAACTTAATTATCCCTCTAGTTGATCCATGAAGTGTTTGCCCTGATATTGATTATTTTTAGACAGACATATACTTCTAGTAAAATAGTCTTACAGCTGTTTGATTTTGCTGTAAAAAGCATGACTGTGCACTGAAATACCAGTTTTGCACATTGCCCCTCTTTGAATTCTTGGCTTTTGATTTTGACTTTGAGTCAAAATTTGATTTAAACAGGATGAACAAGGAAATAATGAAGTTTAGAACTGTTTGCAAACTCTGCTAGAGCTCTAAAATAATAACCAATCAGTTTTGGCATGACATATCTGTGCGATACTCACACTTCTGTGAGTGTTGCTCCTTTTTGCACTGAGTTGGTCATTAGATATGTTTGGTTATGTTGGCTCTTATTTATACTCTATTAACTATAGTTGGGGGTCCCAGCTTTGGGGCCCAGCTTTGCTTCTTGAGGCACATAGTGCCATTCTTTTCCCTAAGGTGTTTTAAGTCTATATACACAGCACAGACAAAAGAGGGCAGAGAAGGAGCATACGCGAAATGACTGTCTTTCTTCAAGACATAGATGTGAAAGTTTGTTTCATCTGTCTCTGCTTCAAGAGACAGATTTATTGCAAGACCAACCACATGGCACTCTGTCTGTGGTACATTACAGAAACTGCAGCAGGAAAAAGTTGCCCAAATCCTCCTGTAATGTAGTTCTGCTTGCTAGGAGTCTTACAACTGCTAAGGATTACACCACATGGTTGATGTCCAATCCTAGTGGAAAAGCAAATAAAAAAAATATTAATCCTAATAGAAAACTTCGCATTGTACCTTAAAAGAGATGGTGTAAACTTCAATGCTTTTTGTGCTCCTAGAGCTCAAAGGATAACTTTGTTTATGCAGCTGTAAACAAAGCATAGATGAGATGAGAGTAAATAATGCTGCTTACTCTGAAATAATAAAACGATGATGGATCCAGAGCCACCATCAAATATTTATGGAAAAAATTAATTAAATTTCTTGTAAGTAAGTATGATAAATGAACATTTATTTTTAATGTTTATTATTTAAGTTTTTTAAAAATGTTGCTATTTTTCCTGATATCATTAAATAAATAAGTAGAACTAAATTGAAAGAATAGCAAACAACTAGGTAAAATATTTTCATTATGCAATCAACAAATCCTAGTAAATATTTGTATTAACTTATTAAACTTTTAAGATAAAATGTAAGACAAATGCTTGTTTCATGCTGTCATCATTCCCTACAGTGCTCCTTTATGCTGGGTTTGAGTGTAGGATGAGCTATCTTGAATCCAAAAGAGGAAATTTCTAGAATATTCAACTGTTTTGTGTACCTTACTCATCCTGTTATATTGTGTCAGCATTTCTGTGATAGTCTCTATTTTCCAGGGGTTTACAACACAGATTTTAAGATTTATTCTATGCTGAAAATACATTTTATAATTTCATACAGACAGACATTTTATGTACTTAAAGGTTGCCATATGTTTTATGCTATATGAAAAATTAAGTATCAATTCAATATAAAACAAGAGATTTATTCTTAAGTGTAGGTTTAAAAAAGTTTTATTAGCATCAAAGAGTGCACACTTACACACATGAAAAAAATATAATAAATACTTAAAACAGATGTATTATATGGATATTTGAACCATAGTCAAAATCTTCCATTTTTAAGAGAATTTTGCCCTGCAGTTTATGCATTGTAAACTAGTAACTCTAACTGAGCTTGGGCTAGTCTGAAATAGGGCTGGGTGTGTGGGAGGGTTATGTGTCTGTGATGGTGAGTGAAGATAAGAAACAAGAAAAAGGAGTGCAAATAGCATTGTGTTTTATGTTGTTTACTCCCACTGCAAGTTGTCGTGAGGCTGTCCTTGGGAGTGGGCTCAGGTCTCCAAGATTTGGCCAAGAATTTTTCATGCCAATAAGAGAAATACTGAAATTAGAAAACAGGGACCGGATTTTGTATTCTCTGCACACTCAGAGTTGACATTAAATCTTTGCTTTAATTGTGCAAAGAATGCAAGATTTCTGTCCTAAAAGCAGACATTAAATTTAGCATAAGAAGCACTATATTCCAGCATCATAGTAAGCAGACAGGACTTGGTGTATGGGAGAGATTTTCAGAAGAAAATTCAGATGAGCTAATTATCAGGAAAGAACAGATTTGATTATCAGAAGAATTGATTTGATTCACCAAGATGACTTCCTATTGTAAGGATCCAAAGAGGAGAAAAAATGATCTGTCTAAATTGATGAGATAGTTTTTTGCATATGGACACCATTGTCAAAAATGAGAAAGTGGGCATGGAGGGAGAGCCACAGCAGGTTTCACAATAGGATTCTTCTGTGTGTAACTTCAATAGAGACTCAATTCAGCCAGTCAACTCTGTTATCATAAGTGCCAGTTCCTTCTGTAATGTAATTAAAAATACTTCTCATTGACATTGAGGATTGTAAGACCAGGGGAAAGACAGTAATAAGAAAGGGAGATCAGCCCTCCAATAACAATAGTCAAAGGGAAATAAAAAATAACCCTCACATTTATTATTTCAAGGAAAAAAAGTCTGAAATTGAACATTCCAAATGAGATATCCCATGAAGTTTTCCTTTTCTGATTCTTTGACAGCTGCAAAGTTCAGCTTTACACAAGTAAATTTCACTAGATTAATTATCAGGAAGCAAAGAAAGGTACAAATCTCCCCACTTGTTACTCTTCATGTTCATTTGCAGTCTGTGGTAACCTGATTCTGTTACTGGGAATACAACACCATGTTCTGTAATGTAAAATAAAAAAACTTCCAATAGAGACTAACTTTGAGTTTATTGCTCACATTCTTCAATCAAGAGATGCCTAGAAGAATCCTAAGTCACAGCAGGATGAGAGACTGCTATAATGTTTGTTCTTGTGTGTATGTTCCCTTAGAATGGTGTTTTCACATTTGCAAAGACTGTTACCATTTGATTAAGGAAAATACTAACAATAATCCTTTAAAAAGAATACTGTTGGGTTTTTTTATTGTATTTTAGAATTTTAATGCATCCACTCCAGGATTTTGTTCATCCTGTTTGGAAGAATTCAAATAAAGGTGGATTATAAATGCAGTCTAAAATTCTTGTCAAAGAAGATAAATTAGGAAATCCTAACACTGAGGTGTTTTTGTTCTAGCAAGCTACATAAGTCCACATATGGTATTATAGCACAAGACTTGTCAATGGAGAGACAGACCACAAAATCATTAATAATATTGTATTGACAAAGTTTGTTGTTGCAAGCATTTCAGGAGAATATGCTGTAGGAGGCTTGCATTGAAAGAACATCCACTCAAAAACATCAGTTATGTATTGTGCTGTTAGACAAAAGCATCAAAATAATCACCTCAGGTCTCAGATTCCCAGTGATTAGTTTTTCCAGCTTTCAGTGACTGATTTAATTTCTTCATTTCTCCCTTTTTATCACCAATGCCTTGCTCCCATGTCTGTTAAAGGGCCAAAAGATAACTTCAGCCATCTTGTCTAACTGTGATATTCTCATCAACATGGTCTTTTTCAAAGCATTTAACTTCCATAAGGATTTTTGTGTATTTTAAACCGGCATGCTGCAGGTTCTAGGGAATGAGGGAACATCCAACTGGTGACCTGTCACTAGTGAGGTTCTGCAGGGCTCCATCTTAGGCCTTGTGCTCTTCAACATCTTCATAAATGACTTGGGAGCAGGACTGGAAGGGATACTGAACAAGTTCACATATGATACAAAATTGGGAGGAGCTGCTGGCTCCTTTGAAGGCAGGGAAGCCCTGCAGAGACACCTTGACAAATCAGAGGTCTGGGCAATCAACCACACCAACCACAACCACATGAAGTTCTACAAAAGAAAGTTCTGGAATCTGCACCTGGAACAGGACAACCCTGGATGTAAGGACAGACTGGGGAATGAGGTGTTGGAGAGCAGTGCCCTGGAAAGGGACCTGAAAGTCCTGGTCAATGGCAAGTTGAACAGAGCCAGCAGTGCCCTGGCAGCCAGGAGGGGCAGCCCTGCCCTGGGGGCACCAGGCACAGCATCACAGCCAGGCAAGGGAGGGGATTGTCCTGCTCTGCTCTGCACTGGGGCAGCCTCACCTCAAGCGCTGAGGGCAGGTTTGGGTGCCAAAATAAAAAAAAAGATACTAAACTATTAGAGAGTGTCCAAAGGAGGGCAACAAAATAGTGAAGGGCCTTGAGTTGAAGCCTCATGAGGAGCAGCTGAGGTAATTTGGTCTTTTCAGCCTGGAGAAGAGGAGACTGAGGGGAGACCTCATGGCAGCTACAACTTCCTCATGAGACAAGGAGGAGAGAAAGACACTGATCTCTTCTCTGTGGTGACCAGTGACAGGACCAGAGGGAATGGCCTGAAACTGCTTCAGGGGAAGTTTAGGTTGGATATTAGGGAAAGATTCTGCACCCAGAGGGTGGCTGGGCACTGAGACAGGCTCCCCAGGACAGTGGTTACAGCACCAAACCTGACGGAGTTCAAGAAGCCTTTGGACAATACTCACAGGCACATTGCGTGGCTCTTGGGAATAGTGCTCTGCAGGACTGTTGGTCGGAGTTGATGATCCTGATGGGTCCCTTCCAAGTCAGCTTATTCTGTGATTCACACACAGGGAAGTGCTCTGTTGGCTGTACAATCCCATTATTAACTCCCTGGGATAAGGAACTACTTTTGCACTAGTTTGTTTTGGCAAAATGCAAAATAAATGCCAATCAAAATAGTGGTGTTTAGGTCCTGAGTATTTTACAAGAGGAAGAAAGGTGGAGAGAAATTATTTCTTACTGAAGGAAGAGAAACAGCGGATTTACAACCTGTATTTTGACAATATGAGTGAAATGTACTCATTTGGCTATGAGCAAGCAGTAGTGCCAGTGTAATTTTCAAACTGTCACTTTTATTCTATTCTGATTGGCGGTTTTTGAGCTTCTGTCATGTAAGCTTTCCTACTGACAGTTTGTCACAGGAAAAAAGTGCAGAGCATAGACTTCTGCTACGTCTGAATGTGTCTGATCTGGAAATTGAACTCATTTGTGCATTATATGAGAAAAAGACATGGATGGTCCAGGAATATTACCTCTGTATTCTCAATATATATCTTTTTAGATGCTATATATTTCTGATAATGTGAAAATTCAGTGTATTGTAAATTTAGCTTGTCAAGCTTTTTTTTTAATTCTTGCGATTCATTTCTATAAAACACAAGAAATGGGACCTCAGTCAGATCCTTGGATGCTGAAAATTGACAAAGATCTGTTGAATTCAATGGTGGTAAGCTGATTTACCTCATCAGAAGTGACAGTTTACAGCAGGAAAAGCTGGAAGACCATGCTCCCTCTGAATCTCATGGGTAAAGATGTACAGTTTAAACAACCAGTGATTTACTGAAACCAGTGCTGTAGACTGTCTATTTGACATGTGTCTGAGGTCACAGGGATGGTGGAACATGCAAGCAGTGCCAAACAGGAAAGTTCCCATCTTTCATAATACTTGGTGGTGTAGTTCTCACCCCTCACTCATTCTGCATTCTGTACTAAGATGACCTCCACACCGTTTGTAACAGTTTGTGAGAAATGAAGTAATACCAACTGACCGTAATATCTGTGGAAGTCTGGGAAGGTGCACCATGGATATGGAAGATGCAGTTATGAAACCATTGTTTAAATCTTCTCAAAGATTTAAACCTCCCTAGTTCATCCTGGAATTTTGCAGTGTGTCAGAACCAGCCTTTCACTTGACTAGTACGTCAGAAGATTAGTACAATCCTCCTATGAAAGAAATGTCAACTACAGCAGGCTGCTTAGAGCTGTTTCCAGTTGTGTTTTCAGTATTTCTAAGCATAGACATGTCAGAGACTCTCAGTAACCTGTTTTCAGGATGAAAAAAACCTTCTCATATTTAAATGGAATTTTGTTTATTTCAGTTTTTGTCCGCTGCCTCTTGTGCTGATATTAGGTGCCACTGAGAACAGTCTGATTCTGCCCTGTTTTCTGCCCCCCATCAGTTACTTACACACATCACACTTTCTTCTCTATTGTATTTTCAGGGACCGCTGTTGTAGGGAGGAATGATGCATCTGATTCCATGTTCTCAGAAGGCTAATTTATTACTTTATAATACTGTATTATATTAAAGAATACTATGCTATACTATACTAAAGAATACAGAAAGGATACTTACTGAATGCTAAAAAGATAATAATGAAAACTCGTGACTCTTTCCAGAGTCCTGACACAGCCTGGCACTGATTGGCCAATGATTAAAAATAACTCACACCAGAATCCAATTAAACAATCACCTGTGGATAAACAATCTCCAAACACATTCCACATGTGAGCACAACACAGGAGAAGCAAATGAGATAAGAATTGTTTTCCTTTTCTCTGAGGCTTCTCAGCTTTTCAGGAGAAAAATCCTGGGCAAAGGGATTTTTTTCAGAGAATGTGAATGCCACACTTCTCTTCAGGCTGAACAGTTCCTAATGTCTCAGCCTTTTCTCACAGGACAGATGTTCCAGTCCCTTTAACATCTTAGTGGTCTTTTGCTTGACTCATTCAACATCTTTCTTGCAGCAAGGAGACCAGAGCTGGATACAGTTCTTCACATGTGGCCTCACCAGTGCCAAAAAAGGGGAAGAATCCTCTATCTCAGTTTACTGGGAACTCTCATCCCAGTAATGCAGCCCAGGAGGCTGTTTGCCTTCTTCCCCACGAGTACAGGTTGCTGGCTCATGGTCAGCTTGTCCACCAGGAAAACCAGGTCCTTTCCTTGAAAGCTGCTTTCCAGCTGGTCATACCTACACTTGGGCTGGTGCCTGTGGTTATTCCACCCTAGGTGTTGGGCTTTGCTTTTCCCATCAATGAACTTCATGAATTTCCCATTGACCCATTATTTCAGCCTGTCCTCTTATGGCAGCAAAACTTTCTATTGCATCAACCACTGCTACCAGTTTTGTCTAGGTTTCAAGTTCACAGCGTCCTTCACTAATGAAGATATTGTTTTTAAACTTTTGGACCCAGTGTTGATATTGGACTACACAATTGGCAAGTGGCCACGAGCTGGTGTTTGTACCGCTGGTCAGCTTTCTGAGCCCAGAAGTTCAGCCAGTTTTCTGTCCACTTCACTGGCCACTTACCTAGTCTGTGCTTCCTCAGATTCAAGATGATGTTATAGGAATCATCTCTCTTTCAGGAAAGGAGAGCTCCAGTTTTGAAAGAAGTCAAATGCATATTACACCATGATTATCTGTCGATCAGTTCAATAGTATTTCTATGAAAGTGAGAATGTTAAGCTTACTTTTCTAGCCAATCTTCTTTTTCGATAGTCATTTAATGAAAGCAAAACATATCCACTCACATACTTAATGGAAACATTTTAAAACCTGTGCAAAACTTGGGAAGCCAGAAATAGCAATGTAAATCTTCAAGACAATTTCCCAGTTCAGGATCACTGCTTGTCAAATGACAAATGCATTCATACCCTGGTATTAAAGAACTTCACTTGCAATAGCGGCAAAAGAATTAAACAAAATTTAATAAAATTTTTCTTTTCCATGATTTCTAATTATGGTGTGATAACATGGTTATTTCAAACCAATCTTATGCACATCTTCTCTAAAAAAATCAGTATCAGAAGAGAGTTGTGTTCCTAATAGAAGCCTGAGAAAAAATGAGAGCAAGTGCAGAATTCCATAAAGGAAGTTATTGCATCATTAAGTATGGATCATTAAGTATGACACCTCAGAATGTCAAGGATGTTTGTAAGACCTCTCATAAACAGTTATCTAAACAGCTCCGGATTGCACCCTTATAATGTGATTGTATTATTCTGCGCATTAAAAAAGGCCTATGCAATGCCATAACCATGATGGACCACTGCCCTAGTAGGACAATTATTTCTGTCAGCATTGCAAAGCATCATAACCTTGCTGCTGGCTTTGTAGGAATATACACACATTTTTATATTACACTGTAAATTATAACATCTCACCCATTCCCAAAGAAATACATATTGTCCCCATTTGGCTACTATGAAAGTTGACGATTCATTTGTCAAATTTCATCGTGTTCCTGTCCCCAAAATATTAGCTTTATCAGAGGATTATCAAGGTTGGAAGAGACCTTTAAAAGCATGAAACTTTGCTACATCTGTGCAGGGATGTTATAGGTGCTGGCACTAGGAAGTAAAATCTGTCGACAATTAACTTCTAAGCTACTCAAGCTGCACTTCCAAGCATTCAGACATCCTTACAAGTGCCCTAAATTCCCTGAGTGACATTGCTCAGTGTTACACCAGGGGCAGTGTTTATTAACATGGAAACATTCTTTTAACATGAACTGCTTTCAAATCTGCTTAAAATGAAAATAATCCTAAAACAGTAACACAAAAAATGAAATAAGTGCATTGCAAAATAAATCCTTACATTATAAATGGTAAGCCAAAAAAAAAAAAAAAAAAAAGGGCAGCCACAAGAGAATGTCACTAATTCCAGTTCTTGAAAAGAAATTCTGAGTATGAAATTGAAATGATGCATACATCCATGAGAGAGTTGGTATAAATAAAAAGCAATGTAAATTTGTTTTTAAATGTCATATTTAAGCTTATATATGTTGCTGTGATATAAATGGGACTTCAGAGAAAAATTTCTGTCTTAGTGATTAGTAAGGCAAGCTTTCAGGATTCAACTAATTAAATTTATTAAATGTAAGTTAATTTCATGAGTCTCTGATATCAGAAATTAGAAAAGGCAACAGAATCGAACAGAATAGAATAGAATGCTATAGATGTCTGTTAGTCCACTAACAGGCAGAAAATGTTAAACAGAAAGTGAGATGAATTCTTACATATCATATAGTTTCCCTGTACTATCCAGTAGGCTTTCTGCAGACATTTTCTTGGTTTCTTTCATTCCTTTTGGTTTTTTGTTAGTCAATCTGTTTGTCAAACAGAAGTCATTCTCACTCACTGAGAACCCCAATGAGAAACTAGTTCTTTGAATTTAGCATGAAAGGTAATCTTCTCTCAACACAACAGAAATCTCTTCATCACAAAAATCCACTGAGAATTAAACTATTGAATTAACCCAAACTTTTTCAGTAAAGTCAAAATATTATGTGTTCAAAATATGAAGGATACCTATACACAATCTGAAGGTGTTTCAATTAGTTATTGCAATCAAGCTGCAAAGCAAATCTAGTAATTATATTATTATTAAAATTATAAATTTAATATATAAGTTCTTCCTCCCAGAATATCTTGTTTGTTTGTTTGTTTGTTTATTTGCTTCTTTGCTATGGACCAGGATGAAAAGCACCTGCTTATCATCTATCATTCAGAAAATATTCTATTCAGGCGCTCAAAGAAAAGATCAGTAATATTATGGCATTATTGTCTGATCTGTTATTGAAGCTGCCCATTTACATATATTTGTATGTATATTCATCTCACTGTTTCAGGATGATTTTGACCAGTCTTCTGCTAAATAACTATTGTCATTTCTTACTCTGCGCGTCCATGTTCTGATGTTGTCCAATGTTACTCTTCATGATCCTTGACAAATTTTATGCTCCTGATTCTTCTGAAATTTCCAGAACTTTGTTCACAGCTTCTGATCTAAATTATTTTCTCTAAAAATTGATACCTGCCCTTTATTGCTAGTTTCTTTCTTTTGTTATTAATGAGCAGGAAAAAAATATAACCCAGGGATCATTTATTTAAAATTTGTTCCTACTTCTGTTTGAAAATCTCATTTTTTAAAGTCAAAGGTGGAATATTTCTGCAGTCTTTCAATCCTCTTGAGGTCCTTTGTTCTCTCTATAGTACAAGAGAACTCTATGCCAAGTAAATGTAATTTTCTGTCCTCAAATGTTCTTTTAAATCACATCTTTTAAATTGATTTAGCTCCAAAAAGATCAGTTGAAGGCTGTGTAGGGCTCTACTGCATTATTAGTTTCTTCCATAAGAAAGTAAGCAGTTCATTCACTCTGTTTGTACCTTTTCAAGCTTTTTTTTTTTTTTGCCTACCCTTCTATCAGACTATTTTCCTTACAAATCTGTAGTGTTTTGTTTGTGATGATGCTATCTGCACATCACTGCAGACAAAAAAGCATTTGAAAGCTCCTGAAATGACTTTGTAGCAAGAAACCTACATAGTAGGAAGAAATGCAGATTTTCATTAAAGAACATGATTCAGATTATTGTTCTCATGCCCATTATTCTCATACCCAGAAAAATGACTATGTCATTAAAAAATAAAAAGGGTACTTTCCATTATGAACAATGTGTATTCAAAGTTTGTGGCAAGTCTGCTTCAGAATAAGATAAAGCCAAAAGGTGAGGTATGAAAATGACATTGATATTATGTGGTTAGGGTAGACTGTCTTTGCTAAAGATAAACTATCAGAGCCAGGAAGGACAAGACAAGAGGGGAGGATTGTGGTAACTGCGGGTTTTTTAAATAGTATTCACGTGAATTGTGTTCTTAATTTTTTGATTTCTAGGAATTGTCTTCATTCTTATCACCAGTCACAGATTCTGTGGTTTTTAGCAGCAGATCCTGGACATCCACAATAACATTCCAGCTTTCTTATCAGATCTAACATCACTATTTCTTATTAGTCTGAAAGAGAGAAAAACTGTCTGTCAATGTGCTTTCATCTCTAGCTCCTCCAGTTCAAGTTAACACTGGCTTATTTCCAGGTGGTTTCACAGCTCAGGAAGCTTTCTCAGTGCTAAAGTTAGCCTAAACCCCATTGTTCCCAGAAGAAAAATATTCTAAATTCAGTCCCTGTATTTGCTAGAAATATCCAGACAAGGTAAAATTTACTAGTTTCTGCAGCAGATTCTTGAAATAGATTCAGCTTTGGTCAAGATGCCAGCTGTTTCCCTGAGCAGCTGTGTTGGACTTACAGTCTTCCAACTGTGGGACAATTCCGCCTGCGCCTCTTCCCCAGGGCTGGACTCTCATGATGGCTCCCAGTTGCCAGGCTCTGTGTGGACCTGCCAGAAATCCAATCATCAGACTATATCATCTGCTTTAGTCCTGTCTTAAGTCTTATTTAATTAAACTTTTCAAGCGTAACCTGTCAGCATTAAAAAAAAAAAATTAAAAAAAAGAAAAAAAAAAGAAGCAGCAAAAACAGCCAAGAAAAACCACAAAACCAAAAAACAAACAAAGAAACGAAAAAGAACTTTACCAATGCTGTTAACATCATCTCAGAGAGGAATTATAGAATTTAAAAAAAACCCCATCATTATTTGTTGGTTTTGACACTGGTGTACAAAAATTGAAGAAAGGACTCTAATCTTTTCTAGAGAAGAAAATGTCTACCATGTCTAACATACTACAAAACATACAAACATTGGCCTATTATTTTCAAGGATAGGACCTCTACTTTCACAACAATGTCAGGATAAAAGAAAGGAAATTTTAAGATGAATGGAGGGAGTCAGCCTTGGGAAGTAATGGATATCCAAATATAAAGGTAAATTTGTAAGACACCTATGAAATTACAAAAAGGTCATATGCTTGCAAGGTCCCCAGTCTTCTGGTTTTGTTGTCATCCAGCTCTCTTGAATTCTTTACTTCTTAATTGTACCAGATATGTTATCACTACAGTCCAGTAGTGGGGATCCAACTTTTTTTCTGTGTTTGCTGTCATTAGAGAAATCCAGTTTAATAAAATCCTCCTGAAATATAGGGGGTTTTCTTAATTTTATATGATTAAAATTCAAAATGTTTTGTTTAGAACAACCTCTGACATATAGGGAAAGGTACTTGATTGGCACTTGGCTTTTATGTCCTGTCTATGAATATTGCGGTGGAACAACACGACACCAGATAATTCATAGATATTTTGTCATTCTGTAAGCAAATTAATTATAGGGAGCTCATAAATCCATTTTCTAAACAAATACAAATAAACATAAATAATTGACAAGTTTCACACAGAGTAATAAATCAGGTGAATACAGGACAACCAGTAGAAAGGTGGCTGTAGTAATCTGGAAGAAACAACTTCTGTTTCCCTCACATTTTTTGTAGTGACAGCTGAAATTGACAGTCAACTGTCTTAGTGCACCACAGACCCAAAATGCTGCTGAGCAAAATAAATAAAGGTACCAAAATTGTGGTACAACTCATAACTACTAAAGACTGCCTGAAGTAGACATCAGAAAATTATCTAGGAAGAAAAAAAAAGGAAAAAAGTCACAGAAGTACTATGACTAATCATTAGGTTAAGGTAAAAGAAATTGTAACAGAAATAAGGGGTACTTGGAAGGCACAAGCCTTATACTGTGATAGAATTTGACTATAGACTCATAGACTCACCTGAGCTGGCCCACAAGGATTATCGAAGTTCAACTCCTGGCTTTGCACAAGATCACCCCGAGAATCAGACCATGTGTCTGAGAGTTGTCCAAGCTCTTCTTGACCTCTGGCAGACTTGGTGCCATGATGAATTCCGGCGGGATGCTGGGAAGTAATCTTCCTATAAAAGAGATTTATCCATATCTGAAATTAGAATTAAAAACAGAGGGAAAAAAAAAAAAAAGGCAGCTCAAGCTGATAACACAGATTTATAAAACAGAATAGACACCCATTAATTACTTGGATGAAGGTGGAGTGTTATGTCCAGTCCTGGACAGAGAGGTATGGAGCTCCTGGAACTGGTCCAGTGAAGGGTGACAAGATGGTAAGGGGACTGGAGCATCTCTCTTAAGAGGAAAGACTGAGGGAGCTGGGCTTGTTCAGCCTCAAAAGGAGATGGCTGAGAGGAGACCTCATCAATGTTTATCAGTACCTGAAGGCAGGGTGCAAAGAGGAGGGAACCAGGCTCTTCTCACTGGTGCCCAGCGATAGGACAAGAGGCAATGGACAGAAACTGAAGCACGGGAAGTTCCTGCAGAATATGAGGAAGAACATCTTTACTGTGTGAGTGACTGAGCACAGGAACAGATTGCCCAGAGAGATTGTGGAGTCTCCCTCACTGGAGATTTTTAGAAACTGGATGCAATCCTGTGCCATATGCTCTGGTATCACCCTGCTTGAGCAGGGAGGTTTGACCAGCTGACCTACTGTGGTTCCTTCCAATCTGACCCATTCTGTGATTCTGTGTGTTTTGAAGAACAGGCATGAAACAATGTATGTCCAGACTGTTACTGTTACATACCTTGAGTAGGTCAGCTATGATTTTTATGACAAGATAAATATCCATACTTAAACTGTATTTACTGTGAGTAGTTTGTTTGAATTGAGTAGGGCTACCCACTATAGCACGTTGTACAGGGCTGAGGACATCCTGGTGTCTTGGCCAATCTGAGGCTTTCTAGTGTGAACAGCTACTTGGATTTTGGTAAAGCCAAACTTGAAATAAAAATCTATTGAGCAAAAGCAGAAAAAAAATCTCTAAATATGGAATTCACCCCTAAGAATAGACATTCTGTTTTACTATGTAGATAAAGCTTGTAAGATAATGTGTGCCAGAAGATTATCCAGCCTTATGGCGCTGCAGATGGAATAATTCTTAAGTTCTCCTTGCTGTGGTGCTGAACCTGCATATTCTCTGGGACATCTCTTCTGCCACTCAGTGGGGCTTGGAACAACATCTGCTTCCTGCAGAATAGTTCTGTGTGATGGAAATGGTGCAGACAGGAGTAAGCCACATTTCTGAGAAGCTAACAGAGTGGTTATGAGGTTCTGTTACTCTCCAGAGTCTTGAGGGTAAGGGCAGTTGCCCTTCTGAGATGCTTACACTGAAACACAATGTTTTCCTCAAGCATCCATATGTAGGATGACAATCTAAATAGTTTCAGCAGTCTGGTGGTGTCAGAGCAGACCTGCTTTTTCCTTTGTTAGCTATTCCTCTGATGTCATGAGTATGCATGTTACATCTCAGCTAAAAGTCTAGACTTTTAGCCAGTAATAAGCAAAGAATTTATGAAATGCATGAAGAAGCTCAGGATTGTTCCTAGATGTCCTTTATTCCTAACAACTCCAGTGAGGACTCTGCCAGGAACTGTGTATGAACAACAAAGCTATTCCTTTTTCATAGACATTAATAGGGGGTGGCTAAGAGTGTGCTGCTTTTTATGCTTTGTGCTTTAATGAATCATTCAGTAATGGCTCACACATATTTAAAAATTCAAGTTGGTGGTTTTCTAATTCAGAAAAGTAATTTTAAATCTCATTTGGAGCTTTTCACAGTGTCTATCATTGGTGAATTGTAATAATTCAATGTATTCTGCAGCCTGCACATAGTATTTGAAATTAATATTTTCTTTCAATTGTCCTCTAATAGAGGCACAATCAAGGTTCCTGATACATAATACATGCTTGGTCTTTCCTCTGAGGTAATCGGAGTTACTCTTCTTCTACCAGATAATTTACACTAAATAACATGAGTTGAAGCATAAATCAATTGATTTTCACATGCATGAACTTAAGATAATTTTTTTTTTCAAACATGTCTCAGAGTTCCTGATCCTTTGAAGAAGACTAAAAGCATATTGTATCCCAGTAGTGCTGTGAGGGAAAAGAGTGTCTAGCTTTGTTTCTAGTAAAATAAATACTTGAATGAAACTGGGACTTTGTAGCATTGTTAGTGAAATAGGTTGGGGCATCTGAAGCCTGAGAATTCTAAATAAGAGGAAAGGAAGAAAAGTAGTCCAAGTCCTAGAGGTACTATCGACTAAAACTTAATATTATGAATGTTTATTCCATCAGATCCATTACTTCCACAATGCAAATCCAAGATTACTATAAAGAATTTGGAGTCCTTCATTCATGATTTGTTTCAGTCAGCTGGTACTTCTTATAATACTTCTGACCACATCTACTGGGCTCTGTGTAGGAAAGAAGACACATCACATCTACTGGGCTCTGTGTAGGAAAAAAGACACATCTTATCAGAGTGTGAACTCAGAACCAGACTTTGGAACAAAGAGACATTTTGGATTTGGGACTTAATAATCAACTTGGCTCTCAGTTAAACAACCAATTTTCTCTAGTACTTGATTGGCTAAAATCCCTTTCCCACCTTTTGAAAGCCAGAAAAGTGCATTATCCTAACTAGCTCGACATTTTCCATGAGTAATTAAACACTCCTTTGATACATGTAGAGAAAATGTCATAACTATACTTAGGATTATAGGTTAACAGTCTGTACAATTTAATTTAAAAAAATGAAGGTGCATTACTTTGTCTAAAAAATTGGTCCCAGGCTGGAACTTTATATATACCAACTTTCATGCCAGAGTGATTTTTTTTTTAAAGAGGCAAGATAACAGCCCCTCAGAAAGATTGTTTAAAATTGAACTCCTTTCACAGCTTTGAAATTCTGGTTGATTTGCAAATATACCTGTAGGGAAGAGTGTCTGTTGTGCCCTCTATTAAATCTATTACTGTTGCTTGTATGTTCAAATATACACACATATCAGCACCTTCATGTAAATCCTTCCCCTTCCCAGGACATTTTTCCCCAAAAAATAAATATCTAAATTAACACTGCTACATTGTATGCCTATTAAATGGAAAAAATAAAGCCTTTCTCAAAAATTTCTGTTCAACCTGCATTTTAAAGTAAAATTGTAATTTGAACATTTTATTCTGCTTCAGTTTTTTAGTCCAAATTTTCTGAAGCTTGAAAATTAAACCATGAGTGCATGGCAAATAAAGAGCTAAATCCAGAGCATGTTCCCATTGTTCTGCCTTATTTGTGCAGCTAAGGAGACGTAGAAGCCTAAACAAACTCCAAAAGGTCATGGTGAATGGCATACAGAACCATGATACTACCTGAGATTAGAGGAATTGTATGTGTCTGAACTGCTGTAACACAGGGGCTTGGATGCATGAACAGAAGATTCGTTAGCTATTCTGTTCCTAGATAAGTGCTAAAGCCCATCTGTCTTAGCATGTTTTGTGTTTCTCAGCATTTATAAGTCCCTACCATTGACATCTAGCTGGAAAACTGAGAAGATGCAATCTCTAAAAAAGGCTTTCATTTACCACTCTCACACTTTCGGACAAGGTAATTCACAAATGATGATGAGTTAAAACCAAGATAGTGGTTTATCCCAGACATCTGAAACCAAGAACAGTTTTCCTTCATTTTCTCATATCACAGTAACCCATGGTGACGTGTGTGTTTTCAGTGCATGCACAGAAGAAGATAAGCAAGAAAATAGAACTTTTTAAGAAAATAGATTTTAAAAAAAAAAACCAAACTATTTCTAAATAATGACTTAGCCAAAGACCATGTTGCAACACATGCAAATAATTTGTGAAAACTGCCAGACCATATTTATATAGAATTACTGGGATACGAATTACTGTGATGGACAGTGATTCCTATGCAGTATGCACAGGAGTCCTCTCTATCCCTTTCCCTGCTAATGTTTGATATTCAGGAAACACCCTCAGTTAAAAACAACTGCTACTGTAATTGACAGATACTGCTTGATTGGGAAGTCTTGCTACTAACAGGTTTGCATTTGTTTAACACACAGCTGGATCATGTCAAAAAGCAACCCATCAACTGACAAGCATTGTTTTGTTGCAAAGCATTCTGTGCTTTGTAATTATTTAACGGAACAGGAAATAATTTATTGATGATAATATATTGTACTGCATAACAGCATGACAGCTCACTTATGGGCAAAGAAAAATTTCAGGCTACTTGCACTCATGCTAGTAATTAGAAATATTAATTATCTTCTGCTATTAATGTTAGGTATGCATGTGTATGTGTATGGCTCATTGTAAAACATGCATTTTCATTTTTACCCTGCTATGATTATGTGAAATCAATTTGGATCATGTACTAATAAACAATCATGTAGAACTATAGCATTCTTTCTTCACTACAGAAAAGAGGAAGCCTCACAATTAAAATCTGTAAAGTGAACATCAGTAAAATTAATGTAATTTATAATTTTTATTGTAATCATTACTATGCTATGTCATTCTCAAGACTTAAAGCAATTTTAATATGAAAATTAGGTGTTGTGGTTTTTTGCTCTTTTAATCCCGAGTATACTAAAAATAGCTCATGATGTAAATTAGATTTCCATAATGATTAATCTACTGTTATTCAGAAAAGCACATACATTAAAAATAATAATTTGAAATCCATTGAAGTAGAGGGGCCTTGTGAAAGGAAGCAAAGGCATGCTAAGACTGAAGTACAGATAATTAATTCAGTACAACTGCTCAAAATTTTCTAAGAGTGCTTCTGGAACAAAAACTGTAGGAGTCAGTATTCCAATCGTGACAAAGAATGTGTGAATGACTTCTTTACTTCTGGTCTAAAACTGGAATTATGCAAAAAGTTTCAGAAGAGAATGGGATGCAGTTAAAGGTCACCCTTTGCAATGAACAAGTATGGTTGTCCAAGGGATTGGTGTGTGTTGGCAAGGCAAAAAGAGCTTCAAAAGAGCCTTCAATGGTGAAAAAAGGCACAGTTTTGATTCAGC
This sequence comes from Pyrgilauda ruficollis, assembly GCF_017590135.1. NCBI lineage: Eukaryota > Metazoa > Chordata > Aves > Passeriformes > Passeridae > Pyrgilauda > Pyrgilauda ruficollis. The sequence goes on from NW_024518095.1 coordinate 7,536,706, forward strand.
ATCCAGTCCTAAATTGTATTTTGGGGTTTTATTCAGAATCATACATGAAGGGAATCACAGAATGGGACAGGTTGGAAAGGACCAGTATGGGTCAGCTGGCCAAGCCTCCCTGCTCAAGCAGAGTCGTGCCAGAGCACACGGCTGTGACGTGCAGTATTAGGAGGGATACAGAAATCACAACTGGAGTCCTCTTGATCATGAGACATACAGTGTGCTTCATTGTTCGGACTCTGTATCTAGGGGGTTTGGATTTCCTGGTCCCTGACCGCTGATTGGATGGAATCTCTCTCTGCCCAGATCTCTGGCCAGTGGTGTACCTGTATCTAAGCCTGAACAGGGTTGGCTGAGGTCTTTGCTTGGGTTTGAATCCAACCTATCCCCTCCTAATCCAAGAACTGGTTTTCTTCTAGGCTGGTTGAGTTTAGGAGGCAGCTTCAGATCAACTGAAATGTGACATGTGACATAGGATTGCATCCAGTTTCTGAAAATCTCCAGTGAGGGACACTCCACAGTCTCTCTGACAACCTGTTCCCATGCTCACCCACTCACACAGTAAATATGTTCTTCCTCATATTCAGGTGGAACTTCCTGAGCATTCTGCTCATTGCCTCTTGTCCTATTACTTGGGACCACTGAGAAGAGCCTGGAAACATCCTCTTGACACCCTGCCTTCAGGTACTGATAGACATTGATGGGGTCCCCTCTCAGCCATTCCTTTTGAGTCTGAACAAGCCTGGCTCCCTCAGTCCCTTCTCATAAGAATGATGCTCCAGTCCCCTAATCATCTCTGTTGTCTTTGGCTGGACCGACTCCTGTAACCCCATGTCTTTCCTGTACTGAGGAGCCCAGAACTGGACACAACACTCTAGATGTGGCCTCATAGGGCTGAGCAGAAGTGCAGGACCAACTCCCTTGCCCTGCTGGCAGTGCTCTTCCTAATGTACTTTCTAAGGCTATCAGATATCAGAAAATGTACTTCAAGAAATCTGCTATCAGTCATGGCCAATGGCACAACATGAGTGGGATTGCTCTTTTCATATCACAGAAACTCTCACAGGAGTAGTATATTGAATTATTTTCTTTCCTGCAATATCTCAATTATGCTGGTAGGCTCTTTGCTCAAATCTGGCTTCATAACAAGTATGTGTGAATATCAACACAGATTGAATGGACACTTTTACAGCCAATAATGTTCTGTGACTAAATAATTGTATGATAATGAATATGACAAATTCCTGTGACAGTATCATTAAAAAGGTCTCTTGACTATCTAATTTGATAAGTAAATATGTAATTGATCTGCTTGGTGAAAAATATCCTTTTTTAAAATTTGTATTTCTTACTGAAAGTACTTAAAGTTCAGGAAATTGCTTAAGGAAAGTTTATTTTTAACAGGAAAACAGTATTTATGTTTCTCAGAATTTCAGTCTTAGAACCTCATGGTAGCCAGATAAAATATGTCTTTTCTTGGCGTTATCTAGATCACGTCTTTTGCAAATGCAGTCCTTTGCTCATAAAACTTTTTGGCTGCAACTACTCCGACACCACCACTAAGCCAGTGGTCAGTTGAGGTGTTTTTATCTTCTCAGGTGCTGCAAAGCACCAGATAGCAGGAAAGTTCAGTGCAGCACTCTTCTGTGTGCTTGACAGAGCCTGGAGTGAGAGGTGTTCCCTGTGAGAGAGGGGTCTCTTTTCGGTCAGATCAAAGGACCCCTGAACCTTCAAGGCTATTGTCTGAGAAGAGCCAATAACAAATGTCTGGGGAAGAGTAACAAGACAGAGCAAACACACAGGAGGAACTGCACGGTGTGTCCTCCTTCCAGCCAATGCAGGGGGACTTCCTGAGGCAGGAGTGATATTTTTGTACCTAGCAGCCCTCACACCGGTCTACAGCCCATAAAATAGATACATTGGCCACATGATTAACATTCTAGGCAAACTCACACAATGTTCTCCACAATCCATTGCTTATTATTTCTCTAACATCAGAACTTTTTTATACTCCTAGTTTATAGGAAAAAAAAAATGTTTAAAATAAATATGATTTAAAAGTAATTTTTCTATAATAAGTTTTTTTTTTTCATCTGTCCAAAATACTGGGTACTGATATTTTATAGGCATGCCTTAGATATGAAGGTAAAATATTTGTCTACCCATATCACTGAAAGATTTTCGTTCTTATTTTGGGTTGTTGAATCCTCTGGGTGGAATACATTTTTAAGGTGGCATGAATAGAAAGGTCCAGTATAAAAAGTGAAAAATAAAGAAGGAAAAAAAGTCACTCTGAGGATTTCAGGTAGACGTCAGAATAGCCTAATAAAAAAAATCACAGATTTGCCTACTTTTTTCTGTTGCTTTCAATTTTTTTTTAAAATTAATTTGTATCATAGCCCATAATTTCCTTTGGTAAAATTTAATCCCTAAATTTTCAGTGTTTTGGGTTGTTTTTCTGCTGAAGAACTCTGACTCTGAAGCAGGAATCTTTGTTTGTCCCATAAGACCAAGGCTTTGCACTGCTGGATTTCAGGATTATACTGTCCCTGTTGCTAGTAACATCTTGTATTACAGCTGAATTCTCCTTTGTCTCAATGATGGCTCTTGAGCTTACAGCACCAGTACATTTCAAGAGGATACTCTAGTTTTGGTGACATGAAAATGAATGAAGACTTTTAAAGGTTCTCTCTTGATAGCTGGATGGACCTTTTCTTAGAGGGTTCATAGATTGCAAAATATTCTATATGTGCTGTTTACTCTACTTGAAGAGACAAAGAGAAGAGAATGCTTGGGATGACCGAAAATATTGTATTTGCTCTCCTATTGCATACATGGCTTATCTGAGAATCTTCATTTTCAACATACAGTATAGTGCTGGCCCTTAAACTTGGTTCTTGACCTATAGAATTTCATACATTACCACAGGAACTGAGCTCAGGGTGTTATATATACTATGCTCTTCTAGGAAGGATGCAGTTTTTCAAAGGAAGGTAAGTTGTTTTGTGAAAGTCTGGCAGAGCAATAATTCTTACTGTATAAATGATCACTTGGAGTATGAGTCAAATCTCTAAAACAGTTCCAGTTACACAAAATTTGACCAATTTTTTTCTTACCTGGGTTTTTCTTCTTCAGATAGATATGTAAATTTCTCATTAAATCTTCAAAAGATTGTGTAGGCTGACCCAGCTTTTGGCTTCCACATACTATTCAATGTGAATATTGTTTATGAAGGGGTTAGTGAAGAATTTAGCCTTACAACACCCATGAGTATTAATGATCCATCAAATATTCTGTGCATAATGTCTCAGTGTGTCGTGATTAAAAGAGAATGCATAAAGTTCAAACCACTTGGAGCCTGATCTGTTCTGAAATATTTTGATTTTGTCCCCTTTACATTTCACAGGGCCTATCTCATTTATTGTATGCAGAGTATGGCTTTTAAGTGTCTCTTTTACTGTAATGCTTTCTCCCTGTTGTCTGTTTGTGAGATGTATTTGGGCTTTCCACCTGACAGAGCAAGCTCTTTTTAGTGGGGCTGTAACTAATCATGAGAAGAATATCTGTATACAGCAGGACAAGAGGATGGCAAATTAGCAACCCTGTCCTGCATATTGTGAGGATACAAACCCAAGTATAAACAGAGAAAGCTACATTCTGAAATAGATAGAGAATTCCCTTTGATTTTTGACCCATTGCTGTGATAATAGTTTCTGATCCTCAGTACTAACCTTGGCTAGCAGTGAATTTTTCTAGATGCCAAGGAATTTGTCCAACTTCTGACATAAATAGGAGCTGTTTAATTTATTCCTGTTTAATTTATTTAGCTTCCTGCAGCCCCATTCTGCCATGATTCTGAGCTTTCCTTGAGCAGGGGAGACTGCCAGAAGGAACTGAGCTGCAGCCTGATATTGAATATCTAGCATTAAGAGAAAGGGAAACAAATGATTTATCATAGAAGGAAATAAATCTCCTCTTTCCTTTGGAATTGGTTCAGCAACATGAGTCAGTGGGGTCTATTGAATGCATGCCTTTTTCTCCTTGGTATTCTGTGTCTCAAAACACACTCACTTGCATCCATAGTGCAGCACCATCATTCCTCTGAGTACAGCCTACTGACCTACACCAGCGAAAAGAGACTCAACCTTTCAGCATTGCTCATTGTAATAATAGAATTATTACATTCATTTGGCATCTCTATGCAGCCTTGTGTCAGGAACCAGCATTTTGCTTCTTGAAGATAAGTCAAATAAGTTAAGAGAATAACATTTCTATATTGAGTTCAAGACAAAAGATAAATTTAATTAGTCCCTGAAAGCTAAGTCTAATTCTGCAAGCCCTTTGTCCTCCATGTGACTACTTGCATTTGTTCCATTGTCTACATTCTCTCAGCTGACAGTACAATGACCTAAGTCATTAAGGGTTTTAAGCAATTAAAAATATATTTAAATTGCTACCCATTCAGATTAGCAAGTAGATTTTCTTACAAAATAAAACTTCTCAGTCAAAACAAAAAACCCCAGCAAGTTAATGAACATATTTTGGTACTGGTCTGTGGAGTCTTATGGATGAGGAGTAGGAAAACCAGTAAAGAGAAGACAAGTAAAATGAAGCTTTAGTAACCCCATTAGCTTTTACATATGTCAAAGTTTAGCAAACCCCCTTCCTTCTGCAAACTCACAACTCTTGTTCTGAAGTGAAAGTCAGTAGTTTGTTCTAATCAAAAAATGACCCTGCATATCCATGCCGCTGCAACGTGCTGTTTTACAGAGAGTCAAGTCAAAGGGATCAGACTAATGTAGCTTTGACCAGTAGACACAGTAGACATTAAACCAGAATTAATAATCAAATTCTCTACTGTAGACAATGGAGAGCAGTGAGTATGTTTAGAAAACAGTTTATCTGGACTATTTTAGGTGTTCAGCTTAGGATGAAATTAATTATTCGTTAAATATCCCTATATCTTCTCACTCACTATACAGTGAAATGAGTCACACTCATCATGCCTGCTTATGTGAGGTTCATTACAGCTTTCTTGGTTTACAAACACTTTAAAACTGCTTTACTCTGCCATTGCATTATAAAAATGATGACCTGAGCAAGCAACTCATGGAAATAATTTATAAACACTGATAAAGTAACGTATCAATAATGCAACATGAATGCTAGAAACATGTCTAAGCCTCAAAATTTCCTTTTGCCTTCTTCCCTATACTTTATAATTCTCAATGAATATTTAATGAATAACTAATAATTGTGACAAACATAACACCTTTCCTCTAAAAAAAAATAAAATTACAGAGGAATACTGAATCATTATGCTTATTACTATCACTAAAATCCATATTCAAGATACTCATAAAATCACAGAGTGGTTTGGCTTAGGAGGGGACCTAGACGATCTAGATGTGGTTCCACTTTCTCTGCCTTGGTCAGGGATACCTTCCACTTGACCAGCCTGCTTAAAGCTCCATCCAGCCTGACTGAAAACATTTCCAGAGTTGGGGTACCCACCACTTCCCTGGACAACATGTTCCAGTACCTTTACCACTATTGTGGCAGCGGGTCATCCGTCTGGGGAATAATGTGCAGTGACTCCATGATTTCAGAAGGCTGAACAAATGCTTTATTAAGCTATACTATATTGTACTATACTATAGTAATACTATAGTATACTAAAGAAAAACCCATGACCCCTTACAGTCACAACACAGCTTTGACCTAATTGGTCAATCAATCCAAACAACCATCACCAGCATCCAATTAAGAAATCCCTCTTTGGTAAACAATCTCCATAACACATTCCACATGTACCAAAAAAACAGATGCAGCAAGTAGAGATAAGAATTGTTTTTCTTCTTTGTCTGAGCTTTCTCACCAACTTTCAGCTTCCCAGGAAAATTCTGGGAGAGAGAATTATGTGTCTCTCTGTTCAGAGAATTATGTGAATACCACATACCACCCTTAGAGTAAAGAATTTTCCCTAATATCTAATCTAAACCTACTGTCTTTCAGTTTGAATCCATTCTTCCTTGTCCTGTCATTACATGCTCTAGTAAATAGGCTCTCTCCATCTTTCATGTAAGTTTCTTTCAGGTACTGGAAGGCTGCAATTAGGTCACCCCAAAGCCTTCTCTTTTCATGGTTGAACATATTGAACATAGTATTTTTGGAAGTGAAAATAAAGTACTGAGTATCTATTGCCAGCCTCTTGAATGAGCTACAAGTAAGCTATTGGAAAGGACACAATTTCTGTCCTATTGCTGAGAGTATAAACTATCATGATAACATTTATTCAGAGAGAAGCATATTGATTTCACTTCATACAATAGGATATATGGCCTGGAGTGATGGTTTGGCTTGCTACAGTTAAGAATATTCAGTCTAATGAATACAGTGCCATGCTATCTATATACAGAGCGGTGGTTCTTCAGGCACTGCACTGATGTAAAAGACCACCACATAAAAGACTGGCAGTTGATTTGCTTATATTGTGGATGAAGGTCTTTGAAGTTGTGGTGCTTCCCACCATTACAATGTCAAAATGTCATTCAGACTTGGATCAAAGAGATTCAAATACTTTTTTTGATAGTTGCTTTGGGCTAAATTTTACTCTTGGAAACTGTGTGTGTTTAGTTACAGTTGACTTCTGTGTCTAAGGCAAAATAGCCAATTTGTGGCTATGGAATTGCATATGGCACTTCAGCAGATGAAATATGGCTTATATGCTGGAACCATATCCTGCAAGTGCAGCATTCTGTACAGGCATGCAGTCTGCTGCTTACACTACAGCCTGGCTGGAGGAGGAAGCAAGCCAGCAAGGTAGCTCCAGAAGCCTCTGTTAGCTCCCAAGTTTCCCTAGAACCACCTGTACTCTCAGTCCACATCCATGCTACCTGCAGTAGTGGGGAGCTACTGTCAGTCAGCAATGATCCTCCCTCAGAACTCCTTTTCCCCTCAGAATACCAAAACCAGAAGCTGCTGCATTTAAGAACTAGGATGCGGAGTGATCTTTTAATGTGATTATAACCAGAATAGCTGCTATTATTTTTAAAAAAAATTCTATAAAGAGATGCCATAATAAAAAATAATAAAAATAAAAATAATAAAAAGCAAAAATTTACAACATTTGTTTAAAAGCTGGAACAAGTTAGTAGGAATGTTGTTACTTTTCCAGTTTTTCCAATTTATTTTTCCTTAGGAAAAAATTAATTTTTTTTTCTTCTCTTCAGATTCTAGATATCTATGAAAGATATACAATTATAAATGAGCCCAGTAAGTAGCTAGAACCTGATTGCAGAAAGTTTTGTCATCCCAGTTTCCTACATTATAGATTTAACGCATTATGATAATTAGTGTTTCTGTTGGTCATCAGGTCAATGAACAACACATGCATTTTTTGCTTATAAAATTGGAGTGCAGAACATAATGAAGAAAATATCTTTTAAAACTTTGTTTCTGTTCAAAATAGAGATAAACTCCCCTTTGTGTGTTAAAATCAATAGGTTTTCCAATGTTAGAAATATTTCTGTGTATGTTTAATTCTTACAAATGCAATAGTTTATTAACCGCCCATCAAAGCTGTTTTCAGAGAGATTCACAGGAAAGGAAGTTAGCCTTTCATTTCTTTGTACTTAATGCACTTTCTTACCTACCCAGATTCAGCAAAATAAAAACTACTTTACTTGTCCCTTTTGTCTCTATATAACACTGTGTACTTGCTGTGCAGGTTGTTGAGAAGATGATCTGTAAATTCTTGTTCCAGGGTTTTAATTGCTGAGAGTCTGCAGATTCTCACAGTCCAATAAAGATCCCTTGGACTTGCCTAAATTTTTATTGATATGGCTCACAATATAGCAGAAATACGTCTGTTCCACCTTCATTCCCCTTGTTTATGTGATATTCCAAAGTATTTAAAAAATATGCTGGCTTTTTTCACTTCAATTTGCTGAACAGTGTCAAGAGGAGATAAAAATGAGGACAAAAAATAAAAGATCATGCAGAATAAAAAGCTTCATTTATCAAGTCAGAAAATCCAGTCCTCCTAGAGCTGGTATTATGCTATTTCTAAGCTAGTTCTCATACTTAAGTACCAAAAGGTCATTTTCTTGAGTACTATCTGAAGTCTCATCTTTTAATCTTGACTGTAAATTTTTATGGGTATTTAACCTGTGCCAAGAATGTGACATTTAAATCAGCAGAGGTTTCTTATTTTGATCTCCTTCTTGTACAGCTTTTACAAGAAGTACCTTAAAGCATTAGTGTCGCACATTCCTCATGTGAGAGAGAGACTGGCAAATTTATGAGGACATATACACTCTCAGTCAGCAATTGATTGCGATTAAAATGGTTAAAGTATGTTCACACAGATGTGGAATTCAGACTAAGCAGACTGTACAGCTGAACTGCTCTACCAGATAGTTCATTTTAAAGCTGTTATTATACATTCTTTCTGTGATTTCAAAGAGTTTGATGTACAGCAGCAGTACAGCAGCAGATTTATTGTGTTTGGTGGTTTTGTAAATCTTACACATACAGCAACTCCGTATGTAGTTCTGTTTTAATATAGCTAGGAAGAAAAAAAAGCAGGAAGAAAAAGGTATTTTTAAATAATTTTCTTGCTTACAAATATTTTAAAGAATTTTATAAACATAACACTGAGAAAAGTGCTTTAAGGCTGATCACTTTAAAAAATTCTGCAGGCAGACAAATGCAGACCGAGGAAACTCCATAATTTTTGTCAAGAGGAGAGAATACATGGCAGCTCATATTTCACTGCAGTCTAGCAAGTGGAGAGTACACCTCTTCTCTGGCATGCCTGAGAAATCTATGACAAAGCCAAGAAAACCTCTGTTTTTTTTTCACTCCTACAGCTGCTAGTTTAAGCTACACTCTTTCCTGCATGTGTATATCCATGTGTGTAACAGCCGTCCTCCAAACCCACTATAAACAGCAGCATAGAAGGATGCACAGGGGAGGATTTGGGAGAGGACAGTGTGGCAAAGCAGAACTTCTACTGTATGATGAGTTTATGTCTTTCCTTTCTACATAGATTCCCAGATTTTAAACTAGCAGGTGCCATGTGATAATCTGGCCTGATTTTTTACTGAGATGCTCCAGCTCATCAATAGGAATTTTAGGGCTGGAGTAATGATCTAAGCTGGAACTGGAATCCTCCTAAACCATCTGTGTCAGAGACTGCTGGACCAGAACATGACACTTAGAGATCTGATGAATGCATGGGCATGTCATCCCACAATATGGCACCCTGAAGGACCATATGGAGTACCCAGTGATTAGGATAAAGAAGACATTCTGGCTTAAGCCCCCCTTTTTGTTTTGGTTTTTTATGTTTTGTTCTGATATGTTCCCTCAACCCCAGCTGGCTCTGTGATTTCTGAGTGCCCTACAAGGAGAAATCTTCAAACCTGAATCAAGAAACTTAAGGTAAGATTCATTGTACATTTCTATATCTGGGTATGTCTCCTAAACTCCCTTCATAATCAATGAAGAGACATAAGCACTTGCATGATGTGACTGATTACAGCATGAAGCTGGTGTCTGAAATATGTCAGATGAATCACTGCATTTTCATTTTCCCTGATTATAAAAGGAACCTAAGATGAGTCACCTAGATTCAGACATCTTCATTGGAGATTTTTGGTTAGGTGGGTTGAAACCAACTCAGAGCTTCTGCTGAGGCTGTCAGATTAATTTCTGACAAATTTAATACCTGAAGATGAGCAGAATTGTCACCTTCCACCTATTAGAAGAATAAAGGAACCTGTCCCTGAGCACAGTAAACAGACATGGACACTTGTCTTTTGCATTCGGTGAAGAAGATGATTGACAGGTCAAAGTAAAACATTTGGAAAGCTTGTTGTCCCAATGTTACTGTAACAGGGACACTACAGCCTGCATATTAATTGTGAAGAGTGACATGTTGACACTCATTCACTGACAGAAATAAGAATCATATAAAAGTGTTTCTGTATAAGACTAACAGAAAACCCTTAAACTTCTATGGAAAAAGAATCCCAATTTCCTTGAGATCTAAGAAAAAAATTTTTTTTTTAATTAAAATGAAACTCCTAAAAAAAGTAAAATTTCTTTTACCATAAATTGATAGCTATACAAATTACACATTGATGCTTCTATGGAATTCACTAGAATGTTTTGCTCCTATCACAGCACTCTGGTTAGTAGAAAGGTTTTCTAATATCACAAGTATTTCAGCACTGAATTTGCTGCCTTACCTCACATTTGTTTCTGTTCCTGCGTTTTGTCACAAATTTATGGCATCTGTATGACTGTAAATTTTTCAGCACTGGGTAATATGAGGTTGCTTTTAGAACATCTATTAATTTTCTGCCATCTTCTTCATTTCCTATATTTTATTTGACATATTAGATTATTTATGAACTGCTTCTTATTGACATTTGCTTTAATCTTGTTTATTTCTCTGTTTTACTTTAATTTAGGAAAGGGCTCAGCTGGTCATGTCTAAAGGTACCTGTGCCAAATGCTTATGAACATTTATCAAGACAGCTGCTTTTCAGCCGCTGAGCAATAGATGCAAGTAAATGGATCACTACAAATAATCTAGTCAACAGGGTAGATTCTCTTTTTCCTCACATTTGTTGAGCAAATAACATGTCAAAACCATAATATCCTGCAGATTGATGGGTTTGGAAATTTCAACAGCGCTGCTTGACCAACAGCGGCCATGTTAAGCGATTCCTGCTCCTTTACTCTATAAGCAAGCTCACTTTTCCATTAGCTTGCATTTTCCCTCTTGTCTCCGGGGTGCAGGGAACAAAGCTGCACTTTAATTTGGACAGTTGGCTGCAGCACAGGTTGCTGCACTTCACACCTTTAGCTCCAGACATGTTCATTCCATAACTGAGGTGGTGTTTTCATAAAAACACAGTGTAGCACAGAGGCTTCTGAGTGCAAAGCTGAGGCTTGATTTCAATGATTCCTCAGAGATGTTATTCTGAAAACCGTTTTCCATCTACTTTTCTGGAAATGAAGTGGAGCCTTTGTGAAGAAACAGTGCAATACAGAAGGAAAATAGCTAAAGTAAATCAATATCTTGTTTAAAAAAATCATCACAGACAATTTTTGCACAACTGGAGTAATTCCAATACAGGCCTTGTTCCACAATGAAATTAATTTCTTCAAAAAGACCCCAAATATGTTTAATTAAAAAAAAAATTAAAAGTCCAGACTTCTTTGTAAGGATTAAAATGTATTAAAATCCATAACCCTATTTTCTGTATTAATTGATAAGGCTGATTGAAGGGAGTCTTGGAGTTGCTTTGCAAAGATGTGCTTTTAAATTGCAGTTTAAGGCATGGACTGTGCCTGCATATGAAAAACTGATGTTTTCTGTCAGACTTCCAGTTGGGTAACAAACAAAAAGAAAGAACTACACATGATATAAGAGTTTTGATGTTCCATGTCTCAGTCCTGTGTCCTAAAGATTGTGCTAACAAAAGGACTGGCAGTGAGACTTTGAGCAGTTTGGGTTGAGATGACCGTGGTCATGATATTTGAAAATATGGGATATGGTTGTGTGTTTGTAAAAGCAAGGGAGGGAGAAGTGAGATTTATCTACTTCATTGTGCATCTGGTGGAATAAGTGCTGCCACTGATGGACTGACAAATGTGTAGGTACTCCAGTTAAAACCTGTTCAAAGACAAGAGGTTTGAATACATGCTGTTGGTGTTTTACAGCACAGATCAAAGAAGGTGTATGTTTCACACCTTTCAGAGGCCTGAACTCTGATGCACTCTGCAATTCTAAATTCATACAAACAAAGTTCTTGACATTTAATTTCTGGGTTCCTTTTTTATTTTTTCTTTTAAATTTACTCTTTATTTTCCAAAAATAAAAAGAAGAAGAAATACTAAAGAGACATTTTTACTCTCCTATTATTTTCTTTCTAAGTTCTAGTTTTGATATTTGTTTCAGTGGGAATGATGCTGTGGCCAAACAAATGGTGCTGTCTGTGTGGGCATTTTCCTGATTATATAACCTCATTAGCTTTCTGTCCACTACCTTCTCTCACAACAAGCAGCATCTGATGCCCTGCTGTTGCCAGGCGTGCCCAGCTTTGTGCCTGCCTGTTCAGGCCCAGTCCTGGTATCCCATATTACCCAGCCCTCGAGACACAGCTCTGGTTTTTAATCTGATTGTTAATCCCAGATAATAAACACCAGCCTTTAACCAATAGTTTGCTTCTTTTCTTGTGACAGATGTTCTCATCTTCTGTCTGGTGTGCCAGTGCCTGAAAATACGTACTATGTGTGCTAATCTACACCAGAAAAGATTTTGGGAGGTAATATCTTTTAACAGAACTCAGATAACAGCAGAATTTCAACACTTACAAAGGCTTTAAAAGTAAAAATACTGATTTGTTCCATACTTTTCATGTTCTCATGCAAAGGTTGCAGCATCTATAATGGTATGAAATTTAAACAGGGAGACTTATCTCAGGGAAACTCTATTTATACGACATTAGAGTTTGAACTGGAAACCTTCCAGGTGATTGGTTCTCTCAAAGTCATCAAATTTCATGGGAAGCCAGTAAGTATTTTGGAATGTATAAAACATCAGCCTTTAAACAAAGAGGATTTGCTAATGTAGCTGGCTTTGCTAAAATTTCAGCTGGCCCATATCCAGCTGACTCACCTCTCTGGGCAAACATATCCTAGTAATGATTATCTGTTTCAATGTTGTAAAGTTGTGGACACCTATCTAGGGTAATTAAGCTGAGGTTGTTCACAGCCTTATCTACAGCTACTGAAAATTTAGAGGCATGTCATAATAAATAATGTGTCATTCTGAGCCTGAACAACCTAAAAGGGAAGGTTTTGCTCTCATGAACAATTCCTTAGTACTGAAGTGTTTATTATCCTTTGAATATGTTCCATGTTTAAGCCCACAGAACCCTTTCCTGAAATGAGGGCTACAGAAATGCCATCACCTTTGTGCTTGGATTATAACTGGCATTGCTCAATTAGCTTTATGCCATGTCTGTAATGGAATCAGAAGCATGGGCTATAGATCTAGAGTAAAATTGACTTATAAAATCATTTAACAATAAATAAATTATGATAAAACTAATTGAGTAATATAGATAACTGATAAAACCTGATTAAATATATATTATTCAGTTAATTTTGCTGTTCCTGTGTCAGTCTCATTAAGAATATTTGTTGTATTCCATTATTGTTGCTATTTGCTATCTAATTATGTAGTACTTTATGATCTGCAAGAAACTTCAGAGTGGTAAAAAGCTGTTCACTGAACAATTCACTGCTTTTATGAATATCAATTTATTCAAAGAATCATAATTTCTTATTAAATCACTTAAGTAATTACTTTCTTTTCATTTCTTACCATTTATCATCACACTACAGCATCATCTTGCCGGATAAAGTAAATTTTTTCAAGAAATGTTCCTAATTAGCTTGTAGAAAAGTAAAAAGATCATGCAAGTTTTCAGAGAGTGAGCTTAACATAACTGAAACTTGAAAAAAGTTCTTAAGGTTTCTGCTTTGTTTTCTACCCTGGCATATATTTTCCATTTCTACTAACAGAAAACCTCCAAAACTATGGGTAGGATATGTATGCAAGCCATCCTCGTGTTTTTCCACATGTGGGGAAAGTGAATCCTCTACAGCCTCCAGTGTGAGTAAAACCAGAAAGTGAAGACAAATAGCACAGTAATTGCACTATTAAATGTTTACTTCTTGGACACCAGAGTAGCTGTATGATCTTTGCACCTCATCTGGAGATCTGAGGGCTACCAGAGGCTGAAGGGTTGTGGCTATTGGAATTTGTTAGGTTTCTAAGTTTCCATTGACATTAATTGAAGCAAATGAGTTATGGGAAAGGAGACGATTAAACTTACATCCCCACACTAACAGCTGTAGTCAGAGCCAAAATTAGAATTAAATTTTCTTAGATTTCTTTTTTCTTTTTTTTTTTTGAGTGTGTGTGCCTCCATCTGCACTTGCTTAATGTGGGATCTCAGCACATCACGGTGGATGTGCAGAGGCACCAGGGGAGCCCCTGGGGGGCTCGGAAGAGTAGAATCCAAATCTTGAGAGAGGCGTGATACTAACCAACATGCTCAGCAGCACCTTAAACAAGCATATGCACAGCCAAGGAGGCTAACCTGCAAGAAATACTGAGCAAAAGCTGAGAGTTGAAGTTGTCCCTGCTTTCAGATCTCAGGGACGAAACGCAATAGATTTTTGATACTTGTAGAACTGGTTGCTCCCTGACTGAGTGAGAAATCATTCTTACCTTTTAATCATGGCTGAGAGAAGCATTTGAGCAGTTGTAGAGCCAGAGCCAGTTTCAGCCTATAAGTAAAGCAAAGTTTGTGTGTTTTCACATGGCACCAGCAAGTTCCTTAAGCACTGCTGTGAGGGGAAGGGATCAGGAATGGTTCAGGTGCATTCCTGCTCCATCCAGCTGTCATGCTGTGGTGCAGAAAAGTGGCCTAGCTGTTTTCAGCTGTTTTATAGCCAGAGAAGGGAAAATATCAAGAGGATGATTACTGCATATGTGCTGGTTAAGGTGTTAATGGAAGGTGCAGTACTGGGTTCAGGCTGTCCAAGAAGTGTTTATGCATTTTACACTGGTTTGCCAGGTTTAGACAGACATTTAGAAATACTTTTCAGTGAAACCAAAACACTGATCTTTCGGGTCCCAACCAAGTGCCCTACTTCCCAAAACAAGTAGAGCCTGAGTTTTACATTCAGGGTAGGACAAAGCATCTAAAGCAGGACACAGAAGCCAGCTGAGAGAAAAACAAGGGGTTCAGTGATTGTTTGTCCCCCTTCAATGCAGCCTCATGCACTGCAGCTTCCTCATCCTCTTCTGAAGCTTTTCATGAATGGTAAAATGGTTTCAAAGGGACAGAATTGACAGTGGGACATTATCTCCATCATGTGAGATTGGCCCCTAAGCATGGTAGGGCATATAAGGCATTTTCTCATTTGCAACTGACTCTAGCAGCAGTCAGGTGAATGTTTTTTGGATCACAACTTTTTGCTTTACCACCTTAATTACCCTCAAAGAAGCTCAAGTTTAGAAAAGCTCATCTTTAGCCCAACTCTACACCTGGTTCATGAAGGTACACTTGCACCTAAATACAATGCTCAAATTTTTTAAAAGCTGAACAGGTTTCGGTTAATAGTTGCTAGCTGGATTTTGAGAGAGCTTGTATACAAGTCTAAGTAGACAACATTTGAATTTAATAGCACTTTAAGTAAAACAATCTGCAAAAGCTGAGATATTGTGGTCAAACCCATCCATATTAAATGTTTCCTCTACCAGCTTGGTAAATATTCATCCAAGTAAATAGCTTTGAAAAATTAATTGGCCCATGAGGAGTTGTCATGTAAAATTTGTATGCTAGATTCAGAGTTAGAAACTGTGAAATAGAGAGTTTTCTGTTTCTTTTTAAGGGCAATTATAATGTATTCAGGAGTCAATGAAGTGCCAGAATAATAAACCAGTTGTCAAAGAAGTAATATTACTTATTTGGATTGGGAAGCTGCAGGTTGTTTGTCTTAATCTAAAATTCCTAACAGCACCTGACCATTAATTGAGGACACGGAACATGTGCAAGTTAAAATGAATGAAACTGCTACATATTAAACATTTGCACAAGCTTATGCTACTGTGGAAAGTGGAGCTGAGTGAATGATTGGGTTGTTGTCAATGAATGAAAAGAATGGAAAAAAAAGATCCATTTAGATCAACAAGATATTGATTCTTGTAATCCCACCACATTTTTGCCTTACTAGAGAGATTAAAAAGGGAAGCTCAGTCTCACTGCTTTCTTAGTAAAAACTTTTGGGAGACTTCACTAAAATGAATACACTATTTAAAATAAATAAGAATAAGATCAGACGCAGATGTCATTATAATTTGAAAATATTCCGTAGTATGTTGACAGATACTTTCCAGAGCAGGGCTGAATAGCCATTTTGGGAAAAAGAGGGAGCCAGCCACCTACTGTGCCTATTGTTCATGCTCCACTTAAGGGCATCTCTACTCACGCATTTTGACTGGGAAAAGATTCTTTCATAAAAATAAAAATAAAATTTAAAAACTCTCAGAAATCTCTAATGAAAACTAAAAGGTATTAGATATCTCCCACAGAAAGAAAATCTGATAATATTGGAAAATGAGTCTGGCATGCTTAGACAAGGTCCTTAAAGAGGTGCCAAAGCACATTGCTGGATACCCTGATGCCATAGTCCCGAAGTTTGGTTCACGTTTTGGGCCAACCTCTGATTTCCTTCTGTTTCATGGGTTGTCAGAACATTGGCAAACATTGGCAAGATATGACAGTTCCTTTTATCACATTGATTATATTTTTCTTTTTTTTTCTCTAACAAAAGGAAGTGCTTTTACTTTTGGACCTGATGGTGTCAAAATAATCTTTGATGTTTTAGTTAATTTAAAGAGAAAAAGGTACAAAGATGAGTGCATAATATCTCTAGGAAAACGTTTTTACAAACTTTGCATATATCCTTCTTTAAATATTACTTTAAAAACTCTTTTCAACTATAAATTATACAGACTCACAGACTCTCATAATGTACCTCAGTTAGGTACCTTTTTCTAATTTTAAAATTATTTGAATCAGAGCAAAAATAATTTACTAACACTCATTTAAGTTTTAATAGGATTTTTATTAAAATAGATCTGCAAATTCTGTCATTTTATAATGAAGCTTAAGTCAAGGCCAGTGAAGGAGAGGGAAAATATTGTACTGCTCTGGGATATATGCTGCTTTGGGAGATGATTTGTTCTCTAGTGATATCTTATTCTTGTCTCACTGCACGCAGTCATCTACTGCACTTCATCCCCTGAGGATGCCAGAGTTACTCACTCACATCCATCCGATGTCCTCTGTGATCTGATTCTAATCACAGCAGTAGCAAATGGTGGCTACTTCACTGGAGCGTACATGTTGCCATAATCAGCCTATCCAGGTATTCATCAGATACTTATCTGACCACATCTTCTAGTTAAAAAGGATCTGTAAAATGAAGACTTGTAATTACTGTTAGCTATAGAAGCTAACTCCCTGGCAGATGTTTGCAGATGCCAAAATAAGCAGGTTCAAGCAGAAATATCTTGAAAATAACTATTAAAATTCTTCTGATTTATGCTTTAAATAAGGGAAATATATTAATGTCTCTTAATATGTAGTATTTACTCCTTATAAACACCATGTTCCTGTATCCACAAAGTAAAAAAAAGAAAAAAACTGGTCCTATTTCCTGGTACCATTCAGGAAAACACCTAGTTACTGCATGAATGTATATTTAAGTAAAACAATTTATTTGTGGGAAAATTTAGAAAGCTCTGTTCTGCGGGTTTAATTTAACTTAATTTAAACAACATTTAATACTTTGAATTCTTATTTTATATTACTCCCACTTCTTGTCCACTGTTTGTTGCTGATACTAGGAAGTGTCACACGATCTACAGGTGCACAGAGATGTTTCCAATAGTATCAGAAGTACTGATGGATTTCAGTTTATTTATTCCTTTGAAAAATTTACTAATTTCGGCTTTCATTGGTAAATAGATACAAATAACCTCTTTAGACTCTGCTATAGTTTAAATCACTGCTGTCACTGCCATAGGCAGCTCATAAATGATGAGAAGTGGCTGAGGCAGCTGAGGGTGTTTAGTCTGCAGAAAAGGAGGCTGTGGGAGAACTTATTACTCACTGCAATGACCTCAAAGGAGGTTGTAGCCAGGTGGGAGTTGGGAACTTCTGCTAAATATGAAGAGGAATTTCTATCAATTTGCACCATGGGATGTTTAGATTAGAAACTAAGAACTATTTCTTCACTAGAAGGGTGATCAGGCACTGGAATGTAGTGCCTAGGGAAGTGGGTGAGTCACCATCCCTGGAGGTATTTAAAATATGTGTAGATGTGCAGCTGGAAACATGGTTTAGTAGGGGATTTGGCTGTTAATCACGATACTAAATGTTACCTGGAGGTTATTTTATTTCTCTGAGAAGGACTTTTAAAGGAATTTTTTCAAAAACATTTTAAAAACCTGGAAAAAAATTAAAATACTTCCCATCTTGTTTATTTATTGCATTTTATTTACTCTTTTAAACATAGTTTAATAGGCAAGGTGCAATTTGTTGCTAAAATAAACAGTAATTTTTGCTGTTAAAGCAATCAACATTTGAGCTCTACATTCACCTTGCTTCTGGCCAGCCATAACCTCCACCCTTTTCCTACATCTTCTTTGTGCTCTCTTTCCTCAGAGCTCCTCAGAGCACGTAGTTCACTACGGGAATGTTTGCTCGGGTAGTGCTGCTTACTGCAGTGGTTTGGGAAAAGCCAGAAGGAGCAAGGGGAGAAAGTATTATCAGCTTGCTCAACCAAAGAGTTGGCGTGGCAAGGGAGACTGCCAAGATAAGGAGAATGATCTGGTGTCAGAGAAAGTTATAAAGGTTCCATCACCAGATCTAACAGTCGTACTTTGACTAATTTCTGATTTTTGGTTTTACCTCTTAAGTCTTTTTTCCTCTGATTATTTTCTTTTGAAAAATTTAGAACAGTACTTCTTCAGATGATTATCTGCCTTCTATTTTCAAACACTTGCAAAAAAAATTAAGCAAAATCTTTTCAACCAATGTACTAAATTATCTCTATGGCCAATAGTAAGTTACATAAATAAACTATAGGATATTGTCTTCATTAGGCATGATTGTGAAAGTAATTTCTGTGCTAGAATACAGTTCATATATAATCTGACCTCTGCACTTAAGAAGTTCAGTTGTCATTTCAAACTGCAGTGGATTATATATAGCGAATTGTAATCAATAAAACATAAGTCCTCTGGTATGTTCTATCCCTTTAATGATTTCTCTCAAATAAGTCAACTTTGCATAAAAGAAGCAGAATATATTAGCTAGTTATGTCTCTAGGATTTTTGTTGCTTAGATTACAATAAGTAGAAGAATAATTTTGCATTTTGTACTACTATTTTTTCTTTACTCATTTTGTCTAAGATACTATGGGCATTTTATTCAGGCAGTATCAATCCTGCTACTCACTTTCAAGCATAAAATTATTTCAGCTTGAACTTTATGCAAACTGAGATGCATTAACCAGGAGATTATATTCAAGGTTAAAAATGTAAGTATGGAATTCATAATTATCTCCAGAGATATAATTATGTGATAAGGAGAGGTGTTTTAATTGCTGTCCTAGATAAGGATTGCATATAACTACTGTGTTCAAAGCTTCAGGTAGAACAATGAAATTGTATAAACTAAAGAGAAGGAACTAACCAGTCCCCTGAATGTTTCAGAAATTCTTTTTATATACATAGCACATGATTGTCTTTCACTTCCTTTGGCTTAAAAATAATTCCTAGAAAATTCCCTGTGCTACCCAACATTTAATTTTGTTTTTTATATTTCCAAACTAAACAACTCTTTCATAGTAACACATTGCTATGAGTCCTCACAAAACTCAAATTCAATATAGGAAATTTTGTTGAATGAAAAATATCATTTGCTTTAATGGTTTTCCTATTTTAAACCTTGTCTGTATCCATGTATTTCTCTTTTCTCAATATGTCATGTTTTGTGGGGGATTTACAAGGAAGTTCTCTCCAGAATGAAAGGGAAAATTCAGTTTCAGTGGACTTTCCCTCATAATCAAGAACCATTTGGACACAATCCTCTGCAATGTGCTCTAGGACGACCCTGCTTGAGCTGGGAGGTTGGACCAGCTGACCCACTGTGGTTCCTTCCAACCTGACATCCAAAATTTTTATGAATTAATGAATGAACAATAAAAAATAAAGGATTTTTTTCCTACACATCATTACACATTTTTCTACCAAAAATAAAAATAAATAGTCATCAGAATGCCATGGTGCACCAATCAATTCCATTATTTAGCTGTATATTTATTAGTTTTACATTTTTCCCTTCAAATTAGTTTCTCTTTATTCTTTTCATTTGGAAAAGAGAGAATAGAAAATTTTTGTTCTGTTTTCCTGGAGCAATATTTAGTAGCTTATTACAGTTCTTACAGTCTCAGTCTTTCAAAACCTCTTAACATTTTATGCAACAATAAAGAATCTGTAGCTTCAGTTTCAACTGAAAAATTACAATGTAAAACTATCTTCTCTAAATTTGTTTTACTGTGTTGCCTTCTAACACTATTTCTTGGTTTATTATTCTTTTAGAATCCTTGAAAATATCATTGAGCGCATCTATTGTCACCTGTGCTTTGTCTATAATGCTGAATAGGAGGGGTTCGGGCGTTGATTTCTGCTCTCAGCACCAAGTGGAATGTGTGAGCTGATACCCAAGAGCCTTGCAGACTTGTCACATCCGTTGTATCCTGTAGTGAAATAGGTAGAGGGGTCCAAAACACCATGAAAGAGGGAGCTAAAAATTAAGTACAGCATATAAATATGGGTTCCAGAGGCAAGCTCCATTCCAGGACCTGTTATTTATCTTTCCAGTCATTGCCACCTACTTATATAATGGAAAGCTTGCAGTGTACATCTGAGAGCTACACACTGAAAGATGGATGCTGAATGTCAATCTGAGGTGGAAAGCACTTGAAAAAGAAATGGGAAGTAAATGAATATTTGTCTTTTATAAAGTTATTTCCAGCAGATATCTTTATAGCTAATCAACTACTGACCACAATAAATACCTATCCAAGAAGACAACTGGGAACTTAGACGGCATACTACTATACCGCAAGATGGATAATAGTTACATTATTCAATAAACTATTAAAAACAATTGCACAATTATATCACAACAACAATTTATATGACTGAAAATCTTGGTTCGCTCAAGGAATGGATGAAATCCTGCTATTTTAAGGAATTTTGTGCAGTAGTTAAATCATTTACTTGGAAACAGTGGATCTGAATAACAGAGTAATACTCTATGCGTATTGTGTGTTAATGTGTATGTGATAGGAATATAGGAAGAATGTGAAGGATTTTTTTTTTTGACTGTGCAAGGTTTTAAATAGTTTCTTCGTAAAACCTGCAAACCTCAGGGTAGAAAGACAAGTAACATGTACAAGTAACCCTTAGGAAACTATTCATTAAAGGGCTTCTCTGTCCTGGGTGTTTATGATAATGAAAACACAACAGTGACAATTAATCGTGAAAGCTACAACTGAGATGTCACCACTGGATATAGGAACAAACAAAGAAAAGAAAAGCAAGCTTGAAGTTAATCAAGAGAGGAGAGAAAAAGAAATGAAGTGTGAGACATATTTAAGTATCAGAAACATTTTCCATAGTGTTGATTTGCTAGGAAAACTTAATCATTTCTGGGGCTACACCCCAGGCATACACTTGAGACTAAATAATGAGCACATTTAGTCAATGAAACAAGTGAAAATAAGGTTTCCCCAAGGGAAGAGACAGGAAATCTATTCCTTCCCAGCAAAATGATAAATAACCTACCATTAATGTCCCAATGGAAAATGCTACAGAAAGGTCATAATGTAAGAGCTTATTCCTGGCTTTCCAATGAATGGCAAAAGAAAAATTATAAATAGATAGATAGATAGATAAATAGATAGATATAATATAGATATAATATAGATATATAAAGAACTTGGAAAAAAAAACAAGCTAAAAAAATAGAAAACTGGAAAGGAAAAAGAAAAGCTGTGCATACAAGAATTTACAATAATCTCTGGCCATAAAAGCATAGCATCTCAGTGAAATTGTTGGTACTGCCACTCTGCCCTCTGTGAAAGTACAATTGCTTCTTATTTCAAAAACAAATGGTTATTACTTCAATAAAACTAGGCCGAAAATTAGAGGGCTTTCCTGTACCTTAAAACAAGTTTGATTACAGAACAGCCTTCCCAAAGAAGCAATGAGTAGAGCCAGCTTCATTGGTTTCCAGAGGTAAGCAATCATTTTTCTGAAAGCACTGGTTCCAGGGTTCCTCAGCCCAGGGGATGCTTCCCTCTCTTTTGAAGAAGTTTTTGCACCAATGGTGGGGCCATCTGCCACATTGTCTGTAGCCATTGTTCCTACAAACTAAACCACCCTGGCAGTGGCTTTAAAATACAGTCCCCTGTACAAAGAGGGCAAATAGAGAAGGCAGAAGGCCTTGAGTTTAGCTTTACAAAAATGCAGGTGGAGCACACAGTCACTAGAGAACTCACATTTTCAGATTTGAAAAGGAGAAGGAAGACATCATTATTAAGGGGGCAGAAGACAGTACAAGGAGTTCAATTTTCAGAGAAGTGTGACAGTAATTACAGTGGCCAGAATATGGTGAAGCTGACCTCATAGACAATGCCCTTGCTAGCTCTGCTAATTATATCACTTGCAACAGTGCTACAAGAGTGATGATAATTCACTCAGCATGATGTATTCAAGAGGATTTTTTCTAACTTTACACTGTACCAGCTTTAACCTGAGGAAAAGGGACATCTTGCAATTTAAGTGAACTGCCCACTGATTTTCCATCCCAGTATCCAACAATTTTAGGCATTTAACAGCATACTTTCACAAGAGATTTTGATGCATAAAGGAAATTAGCCATTTAGCTAGGAACAAGCAAGCAAAAAGAAAGCTACATATTCTTCATATAAATGTTGACAGTCCTGTTTCATCACTGGTGCACATGGACAAGCTGATAGCCTTTTGTTTCCAAAGGATCATCAGCTATTCATGTTTTCCAGAAAGATTCTGAAATATATGAAGGTTCTCCAGGGGCCATAGGGACACTGAAAATTTATTTTCTGTATTGAAGACCTTTATTTCCCCCAAGTATTAAAAGAACCCTACAGAGAGCATCCAAAAGACTGCATAATATTCAGGTGTTTATGAAAAGAAAGTAAGACAAAGCAGAACATTTCACAAAATATTTGCTGTCAGCTTCCAGCTATCAGCTTACCTAGCTGAGACAGAGGTTGTATTCTTGTAATTGCCTGGGCGTGATTAGTAGCTCTTGAAAAACATTTCCTCCATGAGGAAAATTTTCTAGTAGTTTATGAAATGATTTACTTTTATGTTACATAAAGAATTGAATGTCAGTGAACTCCCAAGTTAATTTAAATTTGCAGTGTATGAAAAATTCTGAATCAATTGCCTATTTTTTCTAATGTGAGGAATGCCTACCAATATTTTCTAATACCTTCTCTGTGTCATCCATGATTTTATATTCTTCTTCAGTGTCCCTCTCATCCACTGTCTCATCTTCAACTGATGAGTCCTTACCAAACTGATCTGTTCTCCTGCAGAAGTGTCTCTATCTGTGCTCCTTTTCTCCTTATTTAATACCTTTCTTTAACTGGTTGCAACAGGCTGTAATGGTGGATACCTCAAATCATGGAACCATGTAAAGCAAAAAGCAGATGAGCAATCTTTAGTACATGTCCAGAAGGCAAACTGCTTTGCCACCAGCTTTGAAACTTGTCTATCCACCCCTAATACATCAACAGAAACCACACCTGTTCTATTATTACATTATTTGTCTGTGGAACACACTCTCTGCATCTAATCTAGCCAAATTAAAATAACAGCTGAATCTGTGGTCAGGGAGAAACTACAGTGTTCTGACATTTTGTTTCAATTGAGTGGAAATAAAAGTAGGAATTAAAGTAAATGTTTTCTGATCAGGAAATTTCATTTTACATTTTTTTTTCAGAACTCTCAACGAGTTTTAATCCACTTTGATAAGGTTAAAGCACTTTGATGCAATGTAGTACTTCCTTTTGACTGCAACGCTTTAGCTTTTATTTATCTTCATCCAATTATACATAACAATATGAAGATCAAAATACAAAAGAGGAAATTGCCTTGACCTTGTCAGAATGAAATTTTTTCAATGCTATCTAAAAAATTATCAACCGTTCATTAAAATTTTCCATGAAAATTAATTTCCACAAGACCCTTGCATGCCCATGAATCAATGTACTTTTGAAGAATGCTGTTCTCACATCAAATGCTAGACCAAGACTAATTGTTATTCTCTCTTTCCTACATGTAGCTTTTGTCAAGAAAAAGCATATGTCTTATTAAATGAGATGCAGAGAGACTGAAGCCTTTGAGGAGCCCTCAAGGACCTTATGCTCATAATATAGATGCTAAAATCTTCATCTCACCGTCTGTCCAAAGACTCAAGTGCCTGAAAACTCAAGAGGCAAGCATAGAAAAACTTGATTTACAGCTTTTAGATACTATATTCTTGGTATTTAATTTCACCCCTAACCAGCAGTGACTACTCTACAATGAAACTGGTAGAAGGAAAGGCAGATCCTTAACTCAACTACAAATTCTACAGTACTTATATTAGTTTAAACTGACATAAGAAATGAGTCTGAATGAACAGCAGTGTTTAACATCACATGACTTTTAACAGAGGGCCAGTGTAAGCCATTCCAATCTTCCTTTGCTTCTTTTTGTAAGCTTAGCTTCTTGCTGAAGCCACAGCTTTCCCTGAACTATGCAGACCACCAGCTCTTTGAAACTGGACTGTAAAATACATGACCTAAACTATGTCTTGGAAATTAAAAGTATCAGACTGGGACAGTGGGAGGACTATCAAAATCTGACACTCCTATGACTTTATCCTATAACACCAGACTGAAAAATCCATGGCTTTAGGGGCTATTTTTAACCACGGTCTGTATCTGCAAAGCTGCACAGACTGCTTGTAGCAGCACACCTGATGTGACAACTTTAGAATCATAGAATGGCTTGGGTAGGAAGGGACTTTAAAGATCATCTAGTTCTAACCAGCCCAAAACGGGCAGGGATGTCACCCAATACATCAGGTTGCCCAGGGCCTCACCCAGTCTAGCTCTGGGGATACTTCCAGGGATGAGGCATCCACAACTTCTCCAGAAAACTGGTTCTAGTGCCTCACCACCCTCTGAGTAAAGAATTTCCTTCTAACTTCTAATATAAATGTCCTCTCTTTTGGTTTAAAACCATTTCCCCTTGTCCTATCACTATCTGCCCATGTAAAAAGTCACTCTCCCTCCTTTTTATAAGCTCCCTTTAGTTACTGGAAAGCCTCTAACAGTTTCCTTGGAGTCTTCTCCAGGCTGAAAACCTCAAACTCCCTAAGCCTGTCTTCATAGGACACATGCTGAAAAAACTAAGTGCCAAAAAAAAATAATAAGGCAGATTTTTTGCACACTGAAAACTCAGGCAAAATCAGCGCACAAAGGGTGGAGAAGGAGGTGGTGGGTTGGACCCCAGCAGCCCTTCCATTCCCTCCTTGCTAAACCCACAGCTGATCTCACAGGCAGACCTGTGAGATCAGTACCTGATCTGCAGCTGGTAGTATAGCTCACGGTTTGTGGGCAACATACTCTACAGAGCATTTCTGAGAATTCATGACTTGATCTCTTCAGTTGCTTTGGCTCCAAGTCTCTCATTACCCAGGTCAGAGCTTTAATCATCCTAAAGGTGGTAATCACATTGCCCTTTTTATAGCCAAGTGGAAGAGGGTTTCTAGTAGCCTGAATTGACTACGTCAATGTTTTTTCCAAATGTAACGTTACAGTATAACATAAAAAAGCTGAAGAGCAAAGCTTTAGATGATGCTGATAACATTTTTTAAATTTTCCTAATTAACTTTTTGTGCTGTATTGCATAGCAAGAAACAGCATTTGTTCTGTGATCTTCATCTGTTCTCCACTTACTTTATTTCCCACAACATAAATAAAGTAGGTAAAATGTAGAGCTATTTCACTTATACACATCACATATTTTGGATTATTGACCTAATTTTAGACCCAAAGTGTGGTGTTGAAGTTTTTGTTGAATTCTGGAACTGCTAGTGAATTACTTTTTTCTGAG
Organism: Pyrgilauda ruficollis; assembly: GCF_017590135.1. Taxonomy (NCBI): domain Eukaryota; kingdom Metazoa; phylum Chordata; class Aves; order Passeriformes; family Passeridae; genus Pyrgilauda; species Pyrgilauda ruficollis. The sequence continues at coordinate 7,562,585 of NW_024518095.1, forward strand.
GTTATCTGCTGCATGCATCTTGCTCCACTTTATTTGTAAAAGACCAGAATGTTCTAAGTACAATTTGAGCACCAAAACATTTTGTATGTCTGTGGTAAATAAAGGTCTCCTAATGATATCAAAAAAAGGCAGAGATATATCAGAGATTATTCCAACTACAGTTGCTTTACTACCGGCTTTGCCAAATAGATTTCACTGAGGAAGATAACTTTATTCTATGGTGACAGAAGACTGGGTCTTCTCTAACGGTGACGGGTGCAAAAGAAGACAATAATTAGTGCTTTGGGACTTGACTGGATCTCACACATTATTTATAACCTGTGTGCATATAACTGTGTCTGCACAGTTGAATAAAATTCTCACATAGAGAGTAGATTTGCATTCTCCTGCTCAGACGTGACTAGAACAGATTTTTCAGAATCACTCTTGGTTTCAATCATGTTGTGATCATTAATTTCAGTCAGTGGAAACTTCCAGAATGAAAAGTGTAGCTAAATAATCAGTAAAAAAATATTTACCAAAATCTGAAGTTTTTATTGGGAAAAAAAAAAAAAAAAAGGAGAATAATACATTATAAAAAATTCATCAAATTGTACATTAAGTATCAAGTCTTGAAAATTAAAAACTCTTCCCTGTTTAGAGACTATTATTTTCACAGATAGGAAATCTGTTTTACAGACATTCAACCTGGCATTTGTTCAGAGAGAAAGACAAGTTTTCCTCCTGGCTAGTGAGATCCTTGAGACTCTCTGCATTGTATTGCAATTCTCATTTTGTACTGACACAGTCACTGAAATACATTTCTCCAAGGAAATTATAAACATGACGAATCTCTTCAGAAGGAAAATATATCTCTTGATTCTTCACATACCCTCTCTAATTCTTCAAATTTGTTGCATGTGTTTGCTTTGTAACATGCATAAAAATAAATTGAAATATTTGTCTATTATTTTAGTACCATCTAGGAGTTTTTCTCAACTATCTCAGCTCTATGTGCATGTCATACATTACCTGTCTCTGCCCATAACTGTCTCATTCAACACAACTTTTAAGCTCTTTTATCACATCTTAGCGTAATGGTTTGAATTATTTTTCTTTATATTTCTCTAACTCTGCTTAGACCGCTAAGACATATTTATGGCATTTGCTTGCATTACTTTTGTATTTTTTTTTGTCTACAGTTTCGAATGCACCTCTTTTTCATGTTATGAAATGTTCTTTTCATTAGAAAATACCTATGAAGCTTATGTTATCATTAATGATAATCTCAAGTTGGAAAAGGTTTTTGTATATAAATTGGTAGCTGGATTGAAAAAAAACCCTTGCTATTCAAATTGAAGTCCATAAAACATAATTTCTAAACACTTGTTATACTCTAGGCTTATTCAAAAATATTAACATAAAATGTGTAAAACTGGCAAACTTATATGCCTTGCCTTCCAAATAGAAAGTTTTTTGATGCCTACTTAATAGACGGTAAAATTTAAAGGTCCCCAAAAACTAAATATTTGTTCATGTTTCATTGGATTTTATCAGTATGGCAGAAATATATTTCAATTAAGGGAATATATTTATGTGAGTAATCATATGTGAGATACCATACTGCTAAGAATATCTGATGCAGGGCATTTAGGCTTGTCTGCAATACAATGAATACATCTTGTCACTATAAAGGGTTCAATGGACATCTTTGTGCATTAAAATTATAGCTTTACATTCCCATTGGACAGCTGATAGAGAAATGGTTCCTGGTTATAAGTGGCTGCTATATTAAAGTAAAACGCAGGCACACTTCAGAAATAGCATGACTTCTAGGAGGTGATGGTGCAGTTACAGCCGTGATATGTGTTTAGTTCTTTGGTCACTTTCTACATAAGTGTCTCTTTGTGACACTGGTTTGCAGTAGCCTATTAGTGGTTGGGAAATATGATGAAGTTTCCTGCTCAGGTGAGTGACCACTCATCTGTGCAGTAGGTGATAATAGCCAATCACAACAATAGATTTGTCTCTACAGTTTCATATCAAAGCCATTGCTTTTCAATCACCTTTATTCTTGTTCTTCATTGACAGCAATTGTGAAACATCAGGCCAGTTACAGTATAAACCAAAAAGACTCTACTATATGTATGTTTTATAGTCTTATTCTTATCATTTTTTCCCTACCTATTTTTAGATAGCTTTTAAGTGAACAGGAGTCACTAAGGATCTCATCTCATCATCTCATCCAGTATTTGGAGATGTCAAGGAGCAGGATTCAGAGGGGTTTAGAAAAACACCTTTCTAGCAGAAGCCATTCATTTATTAATGTCAGTAATAATTACTGGGATATTTTTATGAGATCTGAACACTTAAAAAGTTTTAGGATGATGCCTCTTGCGTCACAAAGGCTACCTCCTTTATGCTGAAACTGCTGATTTATGGAGGTTAGCTGTTTCCCTTGATATAATAATTACAGTCACCATTTCTGTGTAGGACAAATGAACTTTCTGTACCCGTCAATATATAAACAGCTTTTCTGTCTGTCAAATAATGTCTCACTGCTTCTGACAATATGTACTTCCAGTATTATGGAATCATACAACAATATTTGATGGCCAAATCTGTTCAATTCTATTGAAGCTGTCATTTTTATTGTTGTACTCCCCCTTCCTCCTCCTCTTCTTCTTCTGACAAAACTCAAGTACTCAATATCCTTAGACAATGTTCTTTTATTTCTTACTAAAATTAAAACTGTTTTTTCCTTTGGTAATAAATCTATACGAAAAGCTCCACAATTTCAGAGTTTGATTTTTAATAACGGAATCTGTTTGGCTGAAAATAGTACACAGGCTCCCCATCTAATGTATGAGAAAGGTTAAATGTCTAGTGTTGCATACGTTAGAAAGAAACCCAAAAATACAACAGTGCCACAGTATGTTGAATAAGCATTGCCCTACGTTAGGCAGCTGAGATGTGTGGGGACAGTAGGACATTTGAAATCACAGAGCAGAGCTCTCTGTGGTTCTCAGTGCCGTTGGGCAGGGAGTCATTTCACTGGAGATATGTGCCTGGAGTCTCTTCCCAAAAGGTAGGTGTTTGTGCCCTCTGCTTTTCATCCTCAATTTTAGCTAATTTTTTTCTTCCTAAGTACATCTGAAGAAAGAGAAACTAATCAGGTTAAGAGCAATATTCAGGGACAGAAGAGGTTCAGTTCCCTTTTGCCAGGTCTGGCTTTGAATCTCTTAGGCAAATGGAGTGGAAACAAGTTTTTAAAAGTTTGGTTGAAAACTTGGAAATACATTTCTTTTTAAATTGGTGCTAGAGCTTTGGGCAGTATTTACATGCCGAAGATCCTTTAGCATATCTACAAAGCTATCACCACTATAATTCAACATTAATCTTAATGACATTTCATTTCCTACCTTGTTTAATGTTAATAAAAAAGCCACAACACATTATGTTCTCAATTCAATGGAATGAATAACCTCTAATATAAGTTTATGTCTCCTGCTGATCCATATGTTTAGAATCCTAAAACAATTATAAGCCTGATAAGCTAAATGCAACAACAAAACCAACAATTTAGCCTGCATCTATTTTAATACCTTTACAGCTTTCCTTTAATTTCCTTTAGACTTGTTGAGTCTCATTTTTTTCCATACGAAGGTGAGTGGCTTCTCATACAGCACATTTCTTCGTACTTTTCTAAATATTTCTCTGGCTTAATTTTAGAAATATTAAACCTCATAGGCATTTCCATATACTTCCCTATTAATCCCAATAGAACAGGAAGAGACTTCTCAAAATTATTAAGAGTTAATATAGATGTTAATTCATCCTAGTATAGTAGTCCTCTCAAGAGTCTCCATTTAATAAGAAAATCTAGCACATCTATTAATAAAAGGTTCTGGAATTAAAGTAAACAGTCCCGATGTCCAAAGCCCTAGATGGCATAGCAATATTCAGAAAAGAGGAAAACAAAGAAGAACAAATAAAGAGCTATTTCTTGCAGGGAAAATAATATGCTGATTCCTAACTGCAATGCCATTAAATGCTCCTAGAGACCTGTGATATCTTAAAGAATAATTATTCGTACTATTTTAGTGTTGGACCACAAATAAGTTATTGGGACAATGCACCACTTAGCTCCTTGGAGGTAAATTGGGAGTCAAATGAGGACTTTTTCAAAGATGTTTTAAATTAAATACTCCTTCAAGGACTATTGCCAAACAATTAACTTTCTTGGATTACTACAGAAGTTTTTCTTCTGACTGGTTTTTTTAATACATCTTACACTGTTCCTTCAGTATTTTTATTATGTCTCTTTGTTACTATCTCCTTTGTCAAGCCTTCTTTCTCTCTTTCCTTCCTTCCTACCAAACAGTTAAATCATCTGGTTTTTTTTCAAATTATTTTCTTTCTTTTTCTTTCTCTTTCTTTCTTTCTTTCTTTCTTTTTCTTTATTTCTTTCTTTACATAACCACCATATTCAAGTAATCTCTGAAGGAATCATGAGCCTTGTCTCCTATAGTACTTTCTACCAGGAATTTCCTTTTCTTATTTCAGTACTCTACTCCCAAGTATCTATTTCTCAATTCTCCAACAGGCAACACTACTAGTGATTGTGTGAGAAATGTAGTGTGGAAGACATAAATTTCAGTTTAAGTATTTGAAACTTTACTTGTAATAAAAATATGTTTCCCATGTTCCTCTGTTTTTTTAAATTAGAGTTTTCTTATCTTACATAAAATTGATTAGAATAAAATATAGTAGTTCAATTGGAAGGGACCTAGAACAATCACCTCATTGTTATGATTCTGTTATTGAAATTATTAGAGAGAGGCTTCTGCGCAAATTAAGGTGCAAATGAGACGGTATGATGAAGTTGACAGTATGGATTTTTATTTAAGTAATTACGAGATAGAGACAGAGATAGGGAACAGAGAAGCGTGGGGAGAGAGGAAGACAGTGACAAAGAAAGTAGAAAAAAACACTCATAAATACTGAAGACCTCCTGTTGGTCCACTTCTAGTCTTCTCAGTGGTTGCAGTCTTGTTAAAGTAATGTTTGCAGTCTGTATCCATCAAGTGGGGAGTGGGGAAGAGATCACAGATCACAAAATCTGTTGGGTTTATATTCACTGCAGTTCAGGTGGGAATGCCCATGTGCCTCCCCTGAGGCAAGTTTCACACTTGGTGAAATAATGTTATGGATCAGGACTCTTTCACACCTTCTAAGATGTTGCAGCAGTCTCTTCAGTATAGTTGAATCAATCATGACCCATCAGCTTAGATGAACACCTTCATCCTAGTGTGAATATTCCACTACTTAGGAAGAGAATATTCACAAATGAGTCATTATGTAAGGGAGGATATTGGCATGATAAGAAGGACTCTTTCCACATCACAGGATTTGCTTCTTATCAGTCTCTTCCCTTATCTGGAAGTCCAGCTTGTAGCCTCACAAGTGCATGCCCTTCTGCAGAGAGAGGCCACTCTGTGCATCACTACCAAAGCACTCAGTGGATGGTTTAAGCCATTGGTACCAATAGTCCAGTCTCTTTCAGAGGTTACTGCAAGTGGATGAATGTTTGAGTCATTAATCACTAGCAGGCCAGTCTTTCACACTCATCCAACTACCCAACCAATTAAGGGCTGACCAACAGCTAAAGCATGTTTAAGGGCTTTGTCTAAGTGTCCCAATGACTCACATAATTTGTTGTCCTCCTCTGGATACACTCAAGGACCTTAAAATTCTTAAATCATAGGGTGTGGAACTGCATGCATCATTCAAGGTAAGGCCAGACAAATGCTGAATGCAGTGGTGTAATCACCTCTTTTGACCAGCTTGTTATCCAGTGTTTAGTGCACCCCTGGATGGGGTTTTCCCTCTTGGCTGCCAGGGCTCACTGCTGACCCATGTTGATCCTGCTGTCAGCCACCACTACCATGCTTTTGTTCATTTCTCCAGCCATTCCTCTCCCAGCCTGTGCCTGGCATTACCCTGTCCTAGGTGCAGAATCAGGCACTGGGACTTTAATTCCATGCCATTGATGATTGCCCAACTCTCCAATCTATGCAGATCGCTTTGCAAGGCCTCTCATCCCTTGAGCGAGTCAGCAGCACCTCCCTGTGTGGTATTGTCAGCAAACTTGATAAGAGTGCATTCAACTCCTACATGCAGATCACTGATCAAAACACTGAACTGAACAGGCCCATGATTGAGCCCTGAGGGACACTGCTGGTGTCACCAGCCAAATGTCACTCCATTCACTACAACCACTGAAGCCCCACAATTCACAGCTTTTTACCCTGTGAACCTACTGATCCCACACTCAGAGGGCTTGTCCAGTAGGATGCTGTGAGGGACAGCATTGAAAGTGTTACTACAAACAAAGTGAATTGGGCTCTCTGTGAATGGAATATGCAGAACAAATGCCATAAGAATACCCAGTGTTTCCTCACATATCCACCAGCACGAGGGAAAAAAGAAGCTGAAGGTAGCTGGGCTTGCCAGTTGAAAGGATAGAATAAAGAGCCTTAATCTGCTTTGTACTGGGCTGCTTCACAGTTACTTCTTCTGGGTATATTACGTCAACAAACCTTGTTATGGATGTTAGGTAAAAAAAAATCCGGAACAAAAAAATAAACAAACAAACCAAAACAGAAACAAGACAAAAAATCACCACAACAAACCAAACTAAAAGACCAAGCACCCTCCCCTACACTAATGAAGGGTAGGAGGATTACTTTATTTGTTTTTCACATAGAACAATAAATTCAGTCTAAATGGAAATACAGCTTCTGATGGAAAAGAATTGAAATTGAAATGTCTTTTTTTCCTGACTTTTTAACTTCTAAATCATTAGCTTGGATACATTGAATAACAAGAACATGTTATACTGAATGCATTGCAAACCAAGACTTTATCCTGCTTACACTTCATATTCAGGCAAGGCATGAAAGTCTAACTAAAAATGTGAAGCTATGATACTGGTAAGATTATAACATGAACACTTAATTCCATGGTATTACACTTTATAGATTCATAAAAATTGAAAAATTGTAACATAAGTGAACTTGAAAATGTGTGCTTCAAGTATAAGATTTGTTGGGTGTTATATTCTTTTTTCCTGAAAATATCAATTCAAACTTAAGTCAAATCTTTGGTGGCTAATCAGCTTCAATACTATTTTTCCTTTACCATACCTTTAACCTTTATGTAAAATCATTGATATTTAGCATAAATTATGGTAGGATTTTAAAAAAGTTAATTAATCATACAGAAATCCATTATAATCTAAGTGAAACTGCCTCATTGCCCCCTCTGTATTTTCAGTACTATAAACAAACATTCTATTTAGCAATCTTTAAGAACTTTTTGTATGCTTTTTGTTCTTTCAAAGTAAAGGCACCTGAGAAATGAAGTCATGACTGCCATTTATTTGGTCATTCTAGCTGGTTACCTTCCTGTTGGGAAGAGGTCTTTAATGGTCTACACCTAAAGCAGTAATCTCTATCTCCTTTTATAGTGAGTGGGGAGAGGCAGATACTTCTAAGTAACAATTCATCTCATCTTAAGGTAGACATCTAAGGCAAGTAAGGTCAATCATATACTGTTAGAGTCTATTTCTTTCCACTGACACTAAAGAGATCTAATGTCACCCCTTTCAGAGGTTAACGTAGATACTGTGTAGCAGTTCAAAGAGTTTCTGTCTGATTTGCTGCTTTATCTTTCCATTTTCACTTCAGTTTATACACTGATAAAATCTCACCATTTTTTTGTTGTTTTGTCACTTCTGTTCTATAACTTCACACTAACTGACTGCCAAAATTTAATTCTGTAGGATTTTCTATTCTTAAAGCTATGATTTAAGAATAAAGATTTAAATTCCTTAAAATTTAAGGAATTTTACCTCCAGTTAAAAGGGTTCTTGTCAAATGCAAAATTGATGGGCTAAATTTTAGTACTCAACATTAAATGAAGCACCAATAAAACCCATTTAATTAAATGGTCCCACCTTTATGTTCATTTAACTGTAGTTCTGCATTGTAACTGAGATTTGATTAACACAGTAAGAGTGTCGTTTCTGAGACTGATTGTTAAACTGAATGATTTATTTTAAATTTATGGCATGGAGAGATGCTAAACTAATTCATAGCAATTATTTTATCTTTTAGAAGACCTTTCTAAAATGAGGCTTATAATGTACTCACTAAACAACTTATTGTTCTGTGACTCAAATTAGTCCAAGATTATACTGATTATAATGCAACTTCACTTACACTCAAAATCAGCATCATAAAGAAATGGATATTTGTCAATTTTGTGTATGTTTCCATAAGACTGGCTTTAGAATTATAAAATGATGGGTTACAACTTTGGCTTTAGCAACACATATTTGTAATACAGTATTTTTTAAATTTATTTTTTATTTCATTAAAACTGCTTAATTTTCAAGAAAGAAGGCAATTCAGTATTTTTCCCAGAAATAAAAGCACATGCAGACATTAGCTGTCAATTTAGAAATCTAATCATTCAAACATGTAAAAGCTTTGCAAATTCCAGTTCCATAACATATATTCCACAGTCACCTCATTCTGAAACAGTCATATTAATCTCAGCCATAACTGAATACCACTAAAATGTCCATTTAAGATAGTGGTCTAGGCATCCTTTTTAGTCAATAAGAGAGTGACAGATCTCTAGACAGCTAGTAATCTTTAGATACCATACTTAAAATAAGATGCATCACCCCTCTTGGAGGTCTGTCCAGTATGCAAAGGAAACTCATGCTAAACACCTAAATCTGTGTGAGATGGAAGGAGTGTTTCAATTCTGTGAACACACATATGCAACCAAGGACATCTGAGGCAAAGATAAGTATATGGGGTGACTGCCTACAGCTGGAAGGTTCAATATTAACTTGCACTATCTGCCCCCTTTTAGAGTGGTTCTATAAAGAGTGATGCAGATGTCTAAAGTTGATGACTGTATTTGGACATATGGCTTTACAGTGTGTGTAGAGAAGCATTTTCTTTTTTTAAATTTTTCTTACAACACAATTAGTCCCAAAGGAGAGATCTAAAAGTCCATAGTCAGATGTGAGCAATGCATACAGGTAGGTGAAACCTTAAGGTTTTGATACATATAATAAGGGTAATTATTCTAACTGTAGACATTATTGTGTGAGACAGAACTTGGCTAAGGCATAACCTTCAGCCCAGATATTCAGAGAATCAAGTGTTCAAAAAAATAGTAGATATGATGCTTAGGGACATGGTTTAGTGGTGGACCTGGCAGTGCTGGGCAAACCATTAATCTGAGAGGCCTTTTCCAACCCTAGATTCCAACATGCTTCACCGAACAATTAATTATTCTGAATAACAGGCTACAAAAACATTAATTGCCCTTACCACTCACACATTAAATAAGTGTATTTGCACTCTCTGGTATAGGAAAGCATCTGGGTTCTATATTTTTTAAAATATTAGGTTACTGCTACACATTCATATGAAAAAAGAGATAGAAATAGCCTTTGCATTGAAACCGTAAGTTGAAGTAAGCTTTGGGACTTGGTTTAATTTAATAAAGTTCCAGTGTGCTTAAGAAATGTAGTTATTTATTACAGTTTTCTCTTTGGAGCATTGGGCGATATGGTGCATTTATAGGAGCCAGGCCATTGAACAAAGAGGAGAGTGAGACTTTTGAGCTCAGGCTCTATATCTTACAGAAGGCAGGGGAGTAAATAAAAATGACAGGTCTAACATTTCTCAGGTTTTTTCTCTCCTTATAGAGAACACACTTTTTAGGGTTCTGTCCCAGTCCCAGTTTTGTAAAGGGTGATGTTTCACAGATGCAGGCAAGCTACAAAGGAGCTAACAGGAAGGTTTTGAAATATCAGAGTATAGATGCTAAGCTGTATTCAGTGAAGTTAGAAAAAATGACTGTAGAACACTGTTTTCAGTTAAATTAATTTCAATTCTACAACAATGTGTCTTCATAAGATATGTGTCAGTGTTAGTGGGAATAGATCAGTTTGCTGACTTTAAAATTATAGGAATGTATTAATTTATGTATGATGATATCACATTCCCAGTCACTAAGCTCAGGCAAACAAAATAAAGACAACATGTCAGTGTTGTCATGTAGCAGATTAGAAAATTGTGTTATATAATTAGCATTTTAATAACTAGCTAAACCAACATTCATTCTTTTAATAAATATAAACTGATAGAAGGAAGTGGGTGGAATCCATTGTGCCTAATTTAAACACACAATTTACAGCAAAATTTTAGGAGCCTCTTAGGTCATTCACAATAAAACAAAGTTTTTCAATTTTTCAAGGAGAAGAGTGCATGTCTAGCGCAGATGTAAATGCTGGCAAACACATCTACCTCTGGAGACCTTCAAGAAATCTGATGATTATGAAGACTATAAAAGTTGGGAATGTTGTATAAAGATTGTGAACTTTAAAAGTGTTTTGTGTTGTGAAGATGAAGGGACAGATGCTACATATAGGGTACTTATATTTACTCCCTACCAAAGGGAGAGCAAGAAGGATAAATGATAACCACCCTAAAATGTTTTGATGGCTGTTGGAGTTCAAGGAGAGTTGTGGTTCAATTTCCTCCTTCAGCTGTTTCCTCAGTGGTGTTCATAAAGGTAGTTCATTACTCAAGGCAGAAGCCTTTTAATCACTAGTCCATAGTGATTACATTTATAGAAATGCAGTATTGAAATATGTGAAATACCTCTCTAGAGAAAGTATAAACTGGCAAGTTCCTGTGAAATACTCATACACAATAATTACTGCTGCTATCAGTAAATATTACATACTCAGTTTAATAATATTTGGAAATGAGAAATTGGTCAAAAAGCATTTAAAAAATCAATGTTTTATTGATTTTAGGTTTTTTTCACTGTGGAGAACCATTATGTACCTTTGATGAAGAAAATATTTAAGAATTTGATTCATGTTGCACTGAACAGGTTTGGATACCTAAAAGTTTAACATTTTCTCATTGATGAAAACTTGCTACACTTTTTAGATGATTCTGAAATACTAAAATCTTTCTCTCTGGAAAAAAAAAGATTATCAACATAATGAAGTCACTCAATACAAAGAAGGGGTTTGAGTCATTGGTGGTTTTCAAATGTGGTTTTCAGGCACAATTGCAAAGACAGCTCAGAAGACAAATACGGTATCCTTGGATAGTACTTACTATTTTATTCATTTTCACCCTATTTAAATGAAACCAAGTTTAGCCTTAAATCAGTTAACCTAAATATTATAGTAGAACTTTATAAATCCTCTAGAGCCCATTTATAACAAATCTTGATATCAGAGAATGAAAATTATTAAAATTTTAAATGGTCTAGCACAAAAACATTTGGGATGCTTTATGTTACATTCTTAAAGCAGTAGGTGGAAAATGAGATAGGAATTTCAAAAGAATTTGAGTAAGAAAAGAGAAAATGTTCATGTCTCATTCTATCAGGAGTTATTGAAATTTAATGCATTACAGACACAATCACAGGAAAACTGCAGCAGAATGTATTCTGTTTGTGCTTACTTTTCAATTAACTCCCTGTGGTCTTGCTGAAATCAGTCACCTTTAACTCTTTGTACCTTCTGCATCTCTTCTGCTTCTTTAGAGTTTGTCAGTTCTAATAAAACAATAAGCAAGTTCCAAGTAGTAGGATTTGTTATGTAATTTTTGTATTTTGCCTTATTATGATTTCACTGAAAGCACTAGTGGCCTTGAAAGTGATGAGCATATTTTCAGTAGAGTTCTTTACCCAGATCTACTTTTGTTTGCCTGCAAAACTGAATTTTAGAAATCATTTTGTCTGCGTGTTGCAGTGTACTGAGTTTGCAGGCATCTCATATTGCTATGCAGCTTATGGTCTCTATTCACAAAGATCATTGCTTTGAGTTCATTATATTGAAATCAAATGTTTCATTGAGATACTACAAAATAATTGAGATACACACAAAGGAAATTAAATTTCTGTCTAAAGGACTTAGTTTCCCTGATTAATGATCAGAAATTAAGGTAGTGTCAAGAAAGTGCTATTATTCATCAGCGAAACTGCAGTAGGACATATGACACGTGCTTCCATTTTATCTATCCTGCAGTTGGAGACCTTTCAGGAGATTTGAAGCTATAGTTTCAAATTCCCTTTAGATGAAGAAAACTGAAGTCCACAACACCTTTTGTGAAAGAAGCAGTCTCACTACATGATTAGTGTAGAAGCATTCTGCAAATTAATTTGGTATTGCTTCTCTGCAGCAGATGGGATATCAGGCACTATGGAATGCTCTAGGCTGGCTTTCAGCTGCTACTCTAAAATAGTGTACATAAATTCTGTATTATACCTGTCATCCCTGTATGAATGTCTCAGATATCCTAAAGCTTTGCAGATAGACACCGATGAAAGCTGAGGCATTTGGCTTACCAAAGGAAGGGATTCAGCTGGTCATGGACATCAGTAAAACACTTGCAGACAAGGAGCTTTAGCATGTCTTGTGCACTTGAAACAATGTGGGTCATTTTTCTTGGCATTAGAGTATTAAATTTTGTATTAATATCCTTTTTGACACTTTATGTTTATTATGTGTCTGCCTTGACTTTCAGCTACATGCCCTTGGTGAGAGAAGCATATCTGAAAAAGAAAACCATAGATTTGAAAACATTGACCGCTAAATTGGCTGTTCCTTCATATTTTAGAATACGTTCTTCTAGCCTTCAGATTCAGATAACACTCTTTTTCTTCCTTCCCTCATACATGTCAAAGAAAAAAAACCTCTCATTTTCTAGTAATAAAGCTGAATTGTGACTACTTCACCATCAGATTTTTTTTACTTCAAACCATGGATCTTCTGTGACTGATATGAAACTATTAGGACATGGATAATTAGGGTGCTGTATTAATCACTGTTAGCAAACTGGAGGAATGATTAAGGCAAAAAATGACTAATTTCACAGTTTATCTGTGACACAAAATTCTCAAAAATGTTGTTTATATTGCTGGAAATATTCCTAGCTATTTTATTTTTCCTGTGGAACAAAGTAATAAGAAAGATTAATAGTGACTCTCAGATGGCTTATAATTTATTCTTTTAATCAAAAAGTAAATACAGAATATTATGTAACTCAATTCTTGAAAAAAACCCTAACATTTTACAGGATGAAAAGCAGATCTAAGCAGAATTCTTCCTCCCTGCTACTACTCTTGCGTCTGAAAAACAAACCCTTAATGTTTAATAGACCCAATGCAGGAAATGAAGACTGTGTCTAACTTTTCTATTTTTCTCTCTGCAGTAGAAAGAAAGTTCAAATAACCTGTTTGTACTAAACAGTGTTGGTCTCCCATGGTGGAACTTGCAGAATCCTGTGGGTCTTCCTGTGTTTTTACCACATATTTTATACTTGCTTTATGAAGCCAGCTGTTGAATGCAATCTTATCTCTACTTAACATTAGGAGTTCTTCTGCCCCCTGCCACTGCTGCCCAGGAGAACCATTTATTTTTGTAAACATTCACTGCAATTTTCTTGTTTATTATAGCATCGTTCAAGAAGAGAAGCATTACAACTCAATTTAGTAGAAGACGTCCATTAACAGTCATATAAATAGCATGAAGTGATGAACATCTTCTGCAACAAAAAGCAGTTCTATTGTCAGAGGGATTGCAGTCTGAAGGGCTGTTCATGTCCAGACCGTAGGAAAAAGTACAGGTCTCAAATGCCCAAGCATAGGAGAGCATTCAGCAGTTTGGGCACCATTCATTGCCACTACTTCCCACTAACAGCAAAAGGGTTGAATGTGATATAAAAGGAAAATGAGACTGGGCTTTTTGTTGTAATGCCTCCATCTCTGACCAACTTCTCAAACATTTTGTTGTTAAAGTCATGCCCTTGATTTTAGGAGTATAAAAAAGGAGAAAAAGGAAAATGTGCACATGGAGGAAACATCATCATGAGGGCAAAATGGGGCATTGTAGTTTGAAGGGAACAACTCCATTCTCCAAATGTAAGTAAATGCATAGTAATGCTAGAATAGATTAGTCAAAACTATCTGAAATCCATGCAAGTCCCTATTAAACACTCGTTTGCACCCTATAATCCTGCTGAATGTACCAGGTGCATCTCAGTTCTAACTCATTCACAAAAGCTGACAACATTAGTTGTCCGAGTTAACTTATATTTTATCTTCCCTGTCTGTTAAAAGGTAGAATAGGGAGAAAGTAAACATGAGTCTAGATAAAAGTCTAGCTAAGTCTAGAGGAAAAAAATAGCTACATCACAAATGCTTTTATTTGTAGTGAAATATATACCGGCACTTGTTTAATTTTCTCACAGTTGAATACAAAGCTATGCTGCAAATTGTGTAAAGATGTATTTATAGTTTTGTTTTGACGATTATTGTTAGAACAAAATAGATACACACAATTATTGGGTTTTATGGAGCACACAATAAACAGTGCAATTTGTAAAACCGTGCATTAACAGTTATCATTTCACCCTAATGCACCACTTCTTCCTTAACATTTAAAACCAAAGTTTTATTTTGTTAATAAATACAAGCAAGAATGCAAGTTACATACCAACACTTCAAGTATACAGCAAGAGAAGGAAGCTGTTGTTATTGGTACATTTTGTCCTTGCCTATTTATGGGTCCTTTCAGTACCATGTAGAGGCAGCTGTCTAAAAGTGGTCTTCATGAATGGACTGACAAATCATGATCTTCATCTCATGTAACTTATCACCCATATGTTAAATCATCCCCAAAGCCAGAAGGAAAAGATAAATAGGAGGAAGTACCCCTGTCAGTTGACCAGCCAGAGACTGGGTAGCTCACACTATTTGACTCACAGGCAGCACTGGGGAATAAACCCAAGGTACATTAAATATAGATGGAATTCTATTCAACTTCTACTAACTTTTGAGATCATATGTTTCATCAAACAAATTCTAACTCACTTAACACAGACACAAATCATAGCAGCAAACTAAGTGCCAGCATTTTTACCAAATTTATATCAGCTAAGAAGTTTGGGGGCTATATGGGGCATATCTACACAGCACAAGCATTTATGAATTCAAAACTCCCCTGCAACCAACAGCTACAGCAAAAAAAAAAAAAAAAAAAAAAAACCCCAAAAAAACCCCAAAAAAAACCCCCCCAAAAAAAACCCACAAAAAACCAAACAGAATCAAGGACAATAAAATCAGCAAAACCAAAAGGAAAGAGTCAGAGCCTGAGTGAATATAAAAAAACTGTTGCACTGTCATTGAGGTGGCTATGGTTACAGCAACAGCAGGAACAATACCTGTCCCTGATGCTATTCTGGAGTATTTAACAAATATTATTCACTCTTATGTCATAGGCAGTTTCCAGAAAAAAGATGATCCATTAACAATTGTATATACTTTTCCCTGACTGTTTGGAGTTTTGGAAAAGAGGTGCAGGATTGCTGTTTTCTGATTTCAAAAATTCTTGATGGCACAGAGAACTTTGCTTGTCTTCTGAAGGCTGAGAAGGATGCAAAACTTTAAAACCTGTTTTTCTTCCCTCTTTTAACTTTTCTTAAATTCCATCCACTTTTTCTTCCTCGTACCTCCTCCCTGCTCCCTGCTTCCTCACCCAAAAAGAAAAAAGAGTCTCCTATTTTTAATGCAAGCATTTGGAGGTGATTTATGTCATAGCAGCTGCTCTCAAGCTCAAGCTGACATATAGACCACAATATGACATAAATCCTAAATGGCAATCATATAACTGCTGCATTTAACTTGTATTGAACTGTTGATTTCACATGGATGCTATAAAAAAAGGATCACCCCTTCTGGCAGATATGAATTTTTATTTTATTCCTTTTTTTTTTTCCCCACCTCCAGTCCAGATTTGAGAATCTGTTGAAATCTTTATTATTGTTCACTTGGTTTTTCTTTTCCTGCAGTTTGGTTTCTTATTTTCAGGGACATTTCTTTCTGTCACAGTAATGCTGTCAGTTTGTTCTCAAAACTAACAGTCCAACAGACATCCCTTCCCACCATCTCTGATATTAAATCAAATGGCCCAGAACAGTTCAGTCATTGTGGTAAAAGAATAATAAAATGTCTATTGTACAAGGTATTCAGGAAATGACAAGACATCAATGGGTGCTTAAGCATGTATTTTGTACTCTGGAAAAAAAAACTGAGATCTCTGATGGCACTAGGAAAAATTTAATAAAACAAGTAATGAAAGTACACAGTCAACAGAAAAATGAGAAACTAATTCTTTGTGATATTTAAGTGCAAGACGTGAATTTTTCTATATTGAGAGTTTGAAGGTATTGAGAAACAAAAGTTAGAAAATCAGGTCAATCACCCAACCGATCCCTTCCTTCATGTTTGTACTGAAGGGAAACCTTCATTCTAAAGCCAGCACCAGGTATTTTTAATCTTTATTTTATAGCTTCATAGTTGATAGTGTACCAATAAGGAGAACAAAATGCTGTTGAGATTTTTTTGTTTGTTATTATTTAGCCAGGGAAAATCTATTTCAAATCCATCCTCCTGTTTCAAGGTTTTTCTGGAAGTATATCTGAAAGTTACTAGGGAAGCTCTACATTTTAGCATTCTGGATAAAACATAATGTAATGGCTAAAATCAATAAACAGGATGAGATGGTCATTGCTATTCCAAACTTGTTTCTTCAAATTGACCATTGTTAAGCCTTTTTCAACTAAATTGAGACACAGAGTGGATGACATACCATGACTAGGGCTTACCACATGATAGGGATTTTCTTTTTAGGCTCCTGTGAATTTTGCTGTGATTTGTAAGCAAAATTTGAATGCAGTTGTAGTATTGCATCAAAAAAGATACTCTCTAAAGGCAGTAAAAGGAAAAAAGTTGGTCTGTTTGGTTTTTTTTAATGACTAGTCATGTTTTTGAATATGATTTAAATATTTCCAACTAAATACTGGGGGAAAATATTTTTCATAAATCAAAAGATTAGTGGGTATTGGTAGATGTTAATATCCTTGTTTCTGCTATCTAGGCTTTACAAAGAGTCCCTAGTATTGTTTGTAAATCTATAGTGCTAATAATATTTTTCTGAAAACATAAAATTTTTACCTTCTCATAATTTCTGCATTATTAATATCCTCTAAAGAATTTGTTAGCTGATAGAAAAAGGTCTATATTACCCCAAAATAGAGTATAATTTTCTGAGGTGAAAATGTCTGCTTGCAAGAAGGGGAATGATAAACCCTGTCGGGTGGTGCTATGTTTCTGTACGTGTGCCTGTGCATTCCCAGAGGAGGCACAGTTGGAACGATGTGCGGGGGGTGCTGAGAGGGACGCCAGTTTATTTGGCCCAGGGCTCTGCTGCTCTCTCTCTAGCCTGCAGATAGGAATAGCAGGGCTCTGTGGGAGCTCTGCATCCTGCAGTTAAGGCAGTGGGTTGGAAGGATCAAGTGAAGCACCTGGAGGCCTCCAGGTTTCTTTTGCATACAGCTTAATTACTGACTTCATGCCAATGAAATGAATTTCACCTGTGGATTGTAGTGCATCCTATCTAAATGGATGTTTTAGACTGTTAATCTACATTTTTAATTCCTCAGTAACATTGTTACTTATTGCTACCTTTTCAGATGCCTAAAAAACCTATCTTACATGCTGCAAGAAAGTGAGTTTTTTGTTCTTTTTTTGACTCCTCTTTGAAGATGGTGGTGAAACTGAATGACAATAAGACATAGGAAGATATTTTAAATTTCCCTTTAGCTAAATTCACTTGGGGCTCAGAAATATGCAGCATTTAATCACCACCCAAGATCTGCAAAACATTTTAAGTATACTCACAGCAAGTGAGTGAAAGAGTTTTGTTCGTAGCATTGAGGCCAGAAAAAATCACTCTCCATGAGGCTGGTACATGAACACTAAGACCGTCATGTCACTGAATCAAGAGCCACTTAACAACCTGCATGGTCAGGCAAAGGCTGCACTTAGACCTGGTACAGATCCACAAGCTCTTGGTGTTCCCAAGTTCTTTGTGCACCAGTGTCAAGGCCAACAGGTGAGCTTCCTGTCTGAGACCTGGCTTTCCCACAGAGCTGGCGGCTTTAAGGTAAATTCCCTAAAGATAACAACAAGGAAAGATGAGCTAATATAAATGCAACTAGGCAGTCAGGTTCAGGTAATAGTCATTGCCTGGGTAATTTATAGTTTTCAGCTTTTCTCAGCATTACTGGCATACCAGACCTCAGAAATTGTATTAAGCCATAGGCTGTTATGGGTGCAAAATAATTTGTACAGAGCATGCAAGAAGAATTGCAAAGTGATTCAATATTGTTAAGTTTTACTTTAACTTTGTCTTCAGACTAGTTTATAGGAGGTAATCCCTATCCTTATTTCTAATAGACAAAGATTAATTGGTCCTCTTTATCAGAACATTTGGTGATTAGGAATGTTCTTCTCTCACATGTATCTTCCATCACAGAGTGTAGCCGCTCAATAAAAAGATGTGCTCCAAACCAGAGCATCCATTTTTCAATATAGCAATATACAGCAACAGGTTACTGCTTTTGTAAAGCTATTACTTTTACTGTCAACATGTCTGCTGCTAGAAGCTGTCTCATTAGACAGGATAAATTGGAACAGCCTAAGAAAAATTTGCCAAGGCAAGAAATTAAGTTTTATTATATACCTATATATACCTAAACACACAAAGGTAAACACGTGTGCACACACATACAAGATGGTGTGACTGAAAGAATAATCATAACATCAGTGGTAGAGTACAAAGGTGAATATTACATCTGTGAAACAGAAGTAATTGTTATCTAAATACAGACAATTTGATTATGTAAATATAATGACACTCCTATCAGAAACATTTAAGTAAGCCATGAAACAAAAATATCCAAGACTGGAGTGGGTTCACCTTGGCTGGGTGCCAGCTGCCCACCAAGCTGCTCTATCACTTGCACTTCTCAGTTGGACAGGGGAGGGAAAATAAGTGTGAAAAAATCATAGGTTCAGCTAACACAGTTAACTAAAGGAAGAACAGAAGGCTGTGCATGCAAAAGAAAACAAAAAGAAATTAAATTGTTTCTAGTTTCCATCAGCAAGTGATGTCCAGCCACTTCCCAGGAAGCAGCTCTGCAGCATGCATAGCAATTGCTCTGGAAGGCAAACATAATTAATTAATTCCTTCCTCCTCTTTTTCTTACCACTTAAAGTAGGTACTGAATCCACTTTATACCCACACACAGATGTGTATTTTTCATTAACTACTATTCCCTGTCAGTTCACAGATATTATTTTCCCATTCCATGGACTTTCTCCACCTCTCTAGATGATCAAAACCAGCCATGATTTAGGCTCCATTCCATCAAGACAGATGATTGAGACATGAGAAGCAGCACAGCACCAGCCTGGCCTGGATCATCATCATACTCTCCTTGTTCCTCACAAAATTCCCTCTGCCCTGGTTCATGTCATTCCTGCTACTTTACTTCCCGTGACATAGAACAGATTATTTACCCCCAAAGTTAAATCTCCTTGAGATGTATACCAGGTGTCCCCATCCTTCTGCATTACCCACCTGGTAAGCCCAACTTTTGAGCAAAGACAATCCCATGTCTGTATTTGCCTTTTCCCGTGGGAGGGGAAATCCACACTGCCTTTCCAAACCACTTCCTTGGCTGTGTAGTAGTACAGGGACCTTATCTCCTCCCCTATGTAGGAAGCCTGTTTTGAGTGGAGCAGGATGCTTTGCAATTCCTCTGGTGTTAAGCAAACAAGTGGCTTCTGCTAAATTTGCTTTCATGGCCCATTGCCTAATGCTCTCAACATAGTTTTTGGCAGTCCATTATATCTCTCAGCCTTTCCAGAGGCTTGTGGGTGATAGGGGGTGTGGCATAGTCACTCAATGACAATTCTTTGTCCAAAAGAGTTTTCTGGTGATATTTTGGAGGGGCAAATATAGAAAAACAGAAAGAGATTTCCTAAGAAAATTAAAAATTAAAGATATATTAAATAACATTGTAGTTGCGTCATTTCAATATGAAGTCCCAAAGAAGGCTCTGGGATGTAAAAATAAACTAAAAAAATGTGAGGTGTAATTGATTTCCCTGTGAAAGCTAGTTTAATCATGTAATTTCCTTAGTGACAGAGGCATTAGAGTTGTAATTTCTGAGGGTACCCAGATGAAGGAGTGAAGTGAGCCAGCACTGAAGTTCTGGCTTGGGTTGTCACTCATAATTAAGTTTACAAGTGCCTGGTTTGATTGTGTGTGGAGCGGTGGTTCAATCTGCTTTAAGTATTTATCCAACAGAAGAGATTTTACTGTACAAGACCTTTAGGAACCGAGAACTATCAAGTTGGCTTGTGTCTATAATAATTTTTCTGACCTCTGATTTCACTGTATGTAGGTACACACAGCTTATGTAAGTATAAAGTTGCAAGATAAATTAGTAAGCCTCCACTGTATTCTGAATTTTCCCACTTAGAGAAATATTTGAGTATATTTTGTAAATGAGAGCATGTTCATGCACATACACATTAACATGTCTGTACAAACATGTACTTTCCCTCCTCTTTTATTTCTGTTATGTTCCTGTTAGCATTCACATCTAACTTGTTCTTGCAAGTAGCATGGGAAACACAGTCTGAAAATTCTGCCACTTTCATAATCACTTTTAAATACCTCTGAAGAGCAGCAACTACAATAAAACAGTCAATTTCCCTCAATGGATAAGAGCTATCTAGGTCACATTTTTTGAAAACAATTTCTATCCAGTATTGTGGGAAGTAGAAACCTGGGCCAGCACTGAAATGTCAGCTGCAACTTCATGTCAAGGAAGGGCAGTCATCTCCAAAGCAAAACTAAAATAATGATAGCATCTCTATTAATGAAAGAGGTGCTTAATACTATTAATATTAGGGGATTATCTTTAATATCTTTTGGATTTCACTTTTCGTGAAGAGCTTGACCAGGATCTCAGTTAAACAAAAGTATGAGTCTGTACTTAGGGATCCTTGTTTGCAATGTTACAGTAGCATTTCTCTCTGATACAGGGGGATTGTGTAACATTTGATTTGTTTGAGTTCAGACTGCCATTTTGCTTTTGGACCCTTACATTCCAGTTTCAGTTCCACACTATCAGAAACTGTGGGAATTTCTCGAGGCAGAGATCTGGATACTGTAAGGCTTTACAGACACTGGATTGTCCAGTCATGAAGAGGGCAAATCTGTGTTGGAAAGGTGCTTAGGAAACCAGTGCATATTAAACCTTTGTTTACTCACTTGCTGCAACCTGTGTTTGCTTGGCAGGAATTCACACATCTCCTCTATGTACTATTCCTCTTACACTTTGCTGTTATACCTTTCATTCATTATGTAAAGTGAGCTTGCACTTCTCATTCTTTTTCTAGTTCTGTATCTACAAATTCTGTATTACATACCAGTGTTATTCAATTTCATCTGCGTCTCTTAGAGCAGTTGTCAGAGCAGCTGGGGACCACTGTATGATGAATTAACTTCCATGGAAATAAATATATTAGCTTGGTGTTTAAAGGTGAGATTTATTCAATGGAGGAACATAAATACTTGCCAGGTGGTACTTTGACAGAGGTTAGCTTTTTGTAGTGCAAAAAAGATCTATGTGCATCCAACAGCAGTTATGAAGGGAAGCTGTGCAATGTGGTTGCAGGAAGCAGTAGGAGAGGGATTGCTCCACAAAACAGGACTGGAGTCCCTCTTGGGAGCCCCAATGGGCTCAACAGGACTTGGGCTGAGCAGAATGCTAGGGTCCCAGCCTGAGCCTGCCCTGGGCTCCTTGGCTTCTAAGTGAAACTGCCCTGACAGGCAGTTTGGGGTCATGAAGTCCTCCAGATCCTGACACATGAACCAACAGATTGTTTCCAAAATAAAGAAAATGTCTGAAAAAATAAATACATTTATTAACCACCAGATTTAACCACCATCTCATTCCACCAGTGAAAGCATTAAGGTATATAAGGTAATAATACACAGAAGAAATAAGTTCAAGTTCTAATATTTGTTTATGTATATTCTAATACATTTGATAGGCAAAAACTAAAGAGAAACTTTAGATTATATTGGTTCCTAGAACTGTTTACAAGTGGGTAGTTTTATTTACTAAATACATTGCCAGCTTTCATTGCAGCAATTCTTTAAAATTTCTTTGGCCTTCTTGTCTAACAACTTTTATAAAAATCAATGCTATTGCAGTTTTCTTCCTACAAAATACAGTATTTGATCAGCTTGCAAAATACTGACTGCAATATTTCAAAATGCATCAACCTTTCCAAAATGATTTTTTCCAGGCTGAAAATGCAAATGCTGATGACACGCTATTCGAAGGAAACTTTATGCCTCACATTTATAGCTAGCTACAGTAGGGTGTAACCATTTTAAGGATTAAGATCCCATGCAAACACATTAAATTAAAATGTAAAGCGGATTTGTGGCTGTGCTTATGATGGCAATTATTTCTTCCACTTATTTGCTAAAATCCAGACAACAAATACACCAGTCCACTTAATCTAATGCTCAATTAGCAAGGCAATACAAGCCTTGCCAATGTCTCTGTAGGCAGGCATGAAGAAAGGCAAGAAGGACATTCTGAGCTTCATACTTAGGCCTTGTCATTGAATTAGTGTTGTACAGGTTTTGGGCACTTTGCTGAAATAGGGCAAATTCATACAATCATGGACCATGAAATACGTGATTAGTTATCAGTCTCTTCAAGTGGAAGAAATAACTTCCACATGAAATTACTGTTGTAAATTTAATGTTTCCAAATAGTTGAAAGACAAGATAAAGTAATTTTATATTAGACTTAATATTTTAAATGAGTCTTGCAGATGTTTGCTCTGCTGTTTTTTTAGTGTTTATATCAGATATTGACCAGAGATGAGAAGGCATTTATATTGCTGCCACAGATAACCAAATGAAAAGTGTATCTTTACATTGTATAAAGTTGTAAAACCATCATGAGAAAAATCTAAATTTCCCAGGGGCAATTTTTTAAATCATAAATTTGATCCATGACTGTTCCTATTTCTTTGACATTGTTTGCACTTCATTATAGGTTCTCTTTCTTCCTGGAAGCATCAAAATTTGATTAATTTTGAATTTTTACACAAACAGGTGTTTATATTTGTCAGTGTTCTTATCATGAATAAATATGGAACTTTTTTTCCTTTTATGGTATTAAAATATGATTGAGAGCTGGCAAAGATATTTTTGCAATTTTTGAGTCAGTAGTTTGCTGTCCTTTTACATGTGGATTCATCTTCCCTTGTGTTGTAGTGGCATATATGAAATACCCTTTCAGTGACATTTTTTCAGACAGGCTTTTAAAAACCTTGTGGTTTTGTTTGGGTTTTTTTTTTGTTTGTTTTTATTTATTCGTCTGTTGATGAGTCAAGGAATTCTTCTCACCTTCAATTCAAGTTGAAACATTTTGGTTCTTGGATGTATGCAAGTTTTGGCTACATCTGCTGCCTCCCATCATTCATTCATACGCCTGCCTATTGCTTCTCTTTCAGTTCTGAGATTAAAAGGACAAAGGGAAAACTGATGCAAAAAACTTATGTTTAAGAGTGATACCTGCATAACTAATGAGGAAATACTTCCTGCAATAAAATACAGACCTTTGATCTTCAGAAGATCCCCACTGTTCTCAGGGAGATTCTGCCCAAGAATCTGAACTGCAGGTTGGAAAAGTTTATTATCATTACTCAATCCATTCAAATAGATTGTCTAAATTCAGGTAAACATCTGAAGTCTCATTTGCTAATCTGAACTAAATAAGTGGGATTTGACCATTATTGCTAATTACCTTTTTTGTTTAGCACATTAAAAAGGGCATGAGGGAGCTCCTTTGCCAAACAACTTATTATTTCCTCAGGTTGCTGTGACCTTGTGCATCATATCTGGGTGATAAAAATATTATGTTTCGTAGAGCTTTATTATGGTTTTTGAAATATTATTATTTCTTTTTTCAGTTGGAAGAACTAATTCCTGAAATTAAAACAACTTTTAAATAGAATAATGTATACATTATTGGTGTATATATTGTTAAATAAATTTGTTTTATGAAAAGAGCAATCAAGTTGTGATGAAAAAAATTCTCCTTTAGCTATCATACAGAGTATCACTGGTAATTATTTTCCATACAGTACAAAGGAGACAAGTTCTTTTCCCTGTTTCCAGATGGCAAAGATAGAAGGTAATTGAAATTATATACAAGCCACAGCACACATAAAAAATACAGTAAACAAGCCATATTTTATGACAGCATCATTAGAGTGATTTAAAGGTAAAGCAGCCTTTGAGAAACTAATGATTGGTAGTCGTCAAGTATTTGTACTGACTACCTTCAAAACATGTTATAAAGACTAAGGAATAAATTATATTATCTATAACCTCCAGAATGATTAAACATTTTGACGTATAAAAATAAAAAAGACAAAAGTTAATTATCTACAGCTTTGTGTTATTTGGGACAGAAATTGATGTGTTCATATTTTGTTGGATTTTGGGAGATGTTAGGAGGCTTGATCTGATACTTTCTGACCAGGAAACATGATGTCTGAATATCATAGTGTTTAGACCTCTAGACAGTGTAGTGTACACATTTATGCAAGACACAACCTGCTGTTGGTTTCTGAATTATTTTTCTGCAAGACTTGTCTCCTGTTATTTAATGGAAAATTGCATTCCCTCCCCTCTTTGTCCAGCTCCATAATACTTCAGTAACATGGATTTTAGTTTAAAAACTTGAAAAAAAAAATACTTCTCAGCAGCACAGAACTCACAAGGTGCAATTAGACTAGCTCCATTAGCTTTTGTAGCAGCTGAGGATCTAGCCCAAGCTATTTATTACCTTCATCAGGCTATAAATTAATTTGGACCCATATGTTTACATGGTTGACAAGTGGTTTGCATAGAAGTGAAAGTACTCTGCCTGCAGCTACCATTTCACCTCAAACATGGATATGTAAAGTCACAGGTACTCTTAACAGGAATGTTTGCCCCAGGTCTTCCATGCTCATGCTGTTGTTTTGAATGTTAAATAAAGCACTGCAACAATTCAATGTATCTTTTACTGTGATCACCCATTTTCCCAGCTATTATAATGTCTGTGTTAAGGAAGCTCCCACCTGCCCAGAGCACATAGCAGATGTGAAGGATGTGGCATTACTCAAGACTCACAAGACAAGAGAAAGATGCTGTGAAAATATCATCCCAGCCTTGTAAAAATATTCTAATTATTCTTACCCACAGAAAGGGAATGACTAGCAACAACTGTTTGCTTTCTTACTTAACAGGCATAGGTCTTCTCGGACAGAGGTAACTCGAGCATTTGGAGAGCTTCAGAAAACCTTTAGGAATGAAGGTTCCATGAGAGAAGGAATTTCATTGAGATGCAAGAGAACTACAGGAGAAGAGAGAATTACCCACAATTTCTTAGACATTAGAGGAAAAAGAGCAGGAAGAAGAAAAGAGGTATAATTGCAGAGTGAGGCTTTCCTGTACAAGTGCGCAAGCAGATGCACCGGTAGCTCAGGTGGAAAGCACATTCAATCAACACAACCTCTTGCCTTCTATTTCTTTCTCGTTCCTCCCTCACAGCATCTGCCTCCAGGATGACTAATCCCAAGTTACAGACTGCAGAGAGTGTGACTGACTAAAAACACTGCTCAGGCACTTGTACCTCCTTTTTAACTGGCTTTGAAAATGACAAGGTTGAACTTTTTGATCCTGATTACCAAACATGATGCCAAAATGTTTGTTTCTTTAGGATCGCTTGATATCCACCTAAAAACTGGTTAATGAATCAAAGAAATTAGTCAGGAAAACAAGACCATGAGCTGTTCTCTGAGGCCGAGCAGCCATGAGTACATACATGAGGTATGTATTTTGTGCCTGAGTCTCCCCGTGCTCCATTCATTTTTCCTGTGGTGATAGATCATGAAAAACTTTTAATTACTCTTTTTTTTCAGTTCAAAGGTCATGAAATTATGTGAGAATGCCAACATATGTCATATCCACTGGTGTGAAATGTGTGATGCTTGCTCTAACTTCTCATTAAGCTCAACAAATACAGCAGACCATGTGTCAGGGAACACATATACTCTTGTAATACAGTCACCTTAAATCTGGCAGACAGACCACTATTTAGTCTCAAAAAGTGTTAGTTAACAAGGCCTTAAATTTTAGAGTACACTTCAATAAGCTCTCATCTCCTGCAACAAACTTCTCAAAGATGCAGGCTCACGAGTCACAACACACTTCCAGAGGCTCCTCACTCCCAGCACAAACTTCAGTGTGGAGTGCAGGGCAGAATATGATAGCAGTGCTTTGCCCAGTCAGAACAAGGGAGGAGAAAAATAAAGGCTGAAAAGGTTGAAAGAGGATAAAGAATGTCACCAGTCCTTAGGTCCTGTGTTGGTCCTACCATGTGGGTGGTCTGGAGGTGGGGCGGTAAAACAAAGAAAATTAAAGAGAAAGAGAGGAAAAATATGGGGGGTACACTGATCCACTTCCTTTTATGATTAACTTGGTGCACGCCTCTTAGGTATACTAGATTTTGTGTGATGGTAGTGGACAGTACTGCTTCACCTCTGCAGAACATTCTCTTCTATTTGCAATTTTCCTGTTGCACCAGTAGAGTCTTTGAGACAAAACATGCTTATGCCTGGGCCTCTACAACACAGAAAAGGCATGTAATAGGAATCTACAAAACTATGAAATACCATAGACAGGGATTTCTTTGTCCTCTTCTTTGACAGTGCAGAAATAGTGACCATTAAATTATGTGAGAAGTACCCAGATTCCAAACAAACAGAAAAAAAGAATTATACCTATGTCATTCCTTGACCACATTAGTTTCTGGGATGTCAGATGTTCATGAGGCTCATGAGGATACTGGGCATTGATCTGTAAAAGGGTTACCAAATATGCACATTCAGCACAGAAAATTCTCTCTACTGAACAAAGCCAAACACTGGAAGTGTGTTTTGCTGTGGATAGACAATTAGATGTACATGTCTTCTTTTAAAAATTCCTTTACGTTCCTGATTACATCTGTGTCCTTGTTGATTTTCCCCCTAAAAACAGGCATCAGCCCATTCCTGGGAGCAGTAGAAAAAGGAGGAATATCTGAATGATTATGGCAGATGATGAATTAAAAAAAATAAAAAAAGAGCTGGAATGGGACATGGGAGAGAAAGATTTAATGGTCATAGATATAGAAAGACTGAAGAACATCAAGCAGAAAATCACAACAGCTCACCCTCTTCCCTGAAGTTTCAAGGAATTAGAGGCTCTCCCTGGAATTGCTTCACCTGGACTTATCACAAGATGAGGGAAAAAAAGGATTCTAATGGTTTCTAGGATCTCAACATTTCCCAGCTCCCTCCTTTTGTTGGAATGGATGAATTTTAACCAGGAAATTGTTAAAGAGAAGCTCCCAAAACTTGACAAGTCCTCAGATTCAGCAGGTATAAATAAAAAGGTCAGAGGAGAAGTGGAAATTTTACTGTAATTTTACAAATATTTAGGCACTTCTATCCTGCAACCCAGTAACGGACTTCATAAACCATGAAGGCCGGGAAGGCAGGTTACCAAATTTTTCTGAATAAAAGTAGAAGTCTCATCATCAATATCTACATTGTTTGTGGTGACAAATCAGTCTTTCTGCAAAAACAAAACCAAATTTGTTCTCCTATAAAAATACCTTTGCCATTTACTCTCCCAGTATGCATTAGGAAGGGTTTTCTTCTTGCAAGACAGCTTCCAGTTCAAGTCTTGCACTGAAAAATGATAGAAATGTAGATCCCTGTAGTTTTGTCAATGCAATTAGTTAACTCCACTCTTATGTGCCAAAACACGATGAGATTTTTGAATTTTAGAGTTTTGCAGTTTGCAGCAACAGAATATTTTTTAGTAAGTTTATTCATTTTTCACTGTACCAGCAATAGCTGATCTACCTCTGCCAAATTGGGCAGCAAGTGTCAGTGTGACAATGGTCACATTCCAGTGAATGGACAATGAATTTTCACAGCAGTGAGCTGCCTCCATAAGGTCCAGAGGAACCTTGCACTGTGGTGCAGTTTGCAATTCCTGTTGTCATCTTGAAGTCAATAGCTGTTGATCAGCTTCACAAACTAAAATGTGAAGGAAAGAGATCCTAAAGAAAATCCCTTCTGAATCAGCACCTCTGCTTGTGCTGCTTCCTTGCTGTTCCTCTCTTTTCATTCTCTTGGTGCAGCTGCAGCTGGGAAAGAAAATGTAAATGTAACTGCTGCTGCTGCAAAAATTGCAGCCAAAAACTATTGATTAGTGCAGCAATTGCAAAGTTGCAGCTGTCCAGATAAATATATCTGTCTATGCTAAAATCTAAGCTCTACAGCAACGACAGATGGTTTTCCTGTCATTAGGGCTGCCATATTTCAGACTATGATTTTTCAGAAGGAAATAGTTTGCTTTGACTGAGCAGCTATATGCCAAGAATTCCTGGACAAATAATAGAAGTGCTCAAAATCCTGAATGATAAAACTTCCATCTGGAAAAGACAAAGTGTCATGGGAAACCTGGACACATGGCAGCCTTATCTCAGATGGTGGCTTAAGAATATTAGAAAGACTCACTCTGGCTACCCAGTAACAGATGTATCCTGAGCTGAAAAAGAGGAATGATGAGGGTATTAGAATTTGTCCCCAGATGCAAAACATTATTGGTCTAGTTGGTTTTCAGTAAATACAATATCATTAATTCAATTGAGCAGAAACACTGGAAACAACATAAAATAGTTTGAGATATTATTCACGGTATTTAATGCTTAATATTGATGAAGGATCACTGTGGGGAGTAATAACTTATTAGGCAAGATTTATCCCATGTGATGTTACCCATCTAAAAATTACCTATCTACTCACAGCTGGTCCCTTTCTACTCAATATTCAAGGCAAAGAAAATTCCCTTAAGATAGAGATCCACTCTATACTGAAACAAGTGTTCGAAACAGGAGAGAAAAATTTCTGCACTCTTTCTAAAGAAGTGGATAATATTTGGCAGTTCATACAATGAAAGAATTCTAATTGTTATTACTTAAAAGCATCTAGAAAAATTTTTCTGGTTTTTGACTGCTATGCTGTTCAGCTCAATGATCAAAGTACATAGACATGGGACAAACTTGGCCTTCAGTATCAGTTGTCTTTCTGGTAGCAAAGACAAGAATTACCACATTCATAACATATGTTAACCCTGATTACCCTTTCAGTAATATCTAGATCTCAAGACCAGAATAGTAAAAGGAAAACATTTTTGAGTAGGGGATAACAATTAACCGTGCATGGACAAATATTCTCCATTACTGAGGTGAAGTTGCAACTTCTTATAAGACTATCTTAGTGAAACAAGAAGTGACTGTACTTACATCATCTGTTGGACTAAGAAAGGGTTTGTACTATCTTACACATAAGGCAATAGGCAAGGAATCTAGTTTTTTCAAATTATCTGATTTTCTTTTATGCACCTAAATGTGAGGCTACTTTTCAGTGGTTATGATAACATCAGATAAGGTTTCTCCCTGTAGCAGTTTGCTTATCTTACCCATAATAATTTCAATTAGTCCTCTCCTCTCCTCTCCTCTCCTCTCCTCTCCTCTCCTCTTTCTCTTTGGCTTTATGGCTTGGCGGCAAGGAACATTTGAAAACCAATCACTAATTTAGCTCCTATTCTAGATAATTCAAGGACATACCTTTCATATCTTAGTGAAAAGACAAAATTGTAAATCAGATTATTAGATAATTTACTAGAACTCTCAGTTTCTTAGTTTATAGTGATGAAAAACTAATTAGACATGGTTATGAAAAATACTGCAAATTTTAAAAATTAAATCTTTTACATTGCTCTCTCTCAATGTTTTAATTACTGTTTAATTATTTACATATTTATAGGTAAAGAAAATTTTCAATTTCTTAACTGAATGTTTGTCATGGATTTGGGACAGTCTAAATAATGGTTAATCAAAAGTCAAAATATCAATTTCTACAACTGACAGGATATCTAACACTTCATTTTCTGTGCTGGAATTGACCCCAGAAAACAACTTTTTTCCCCTATCTAAATGACTAGTATTGGCTGACAAGCTAAAATTTCAGTACAATTGTTTTTCAGGGTCTAGTGTTAGCTTGAAATAGTTGTTCTGCAGCAGCTTGAACAGATGTATTTTCATTCAGTAGTATATTCCCACAAAACCAGAACAATAGTTTAAATTACACTAGCTACTTCACTGCTGAACAGCTTTTCTAAGAAACAGGTCTGCTTGCTTAAAAATATAGAAGAGATGTAGCCATTTCTTGTGATTAAATTTTTCAGCTTCCTTAACCTAGAAAAAGCTCCAAGGTTTCCTGCAGAACAGCTTCCATGTGTAGTTATGCTTTGCCATCACATAATTTGGGAAATCCGTACAATTTGTAACAAGACCAATAAATTTGAATAACACGTTTAAATTAAGATTTTTTTTAATCTTAATATATAATTTGATAGTAGTCTATATGTATTTATTGTTATCCAAAAGTATCAGTGTATCAGTACTCTTTAGAATTTGTCAGCAAATAATTATTTCTTGTTGCATATCCTAATGTGAATCCAAAGGATCTTGTATTTACATTTCTAGGTCAACAGGGGAAAAAAATTTTGAGGTAAGTGTTAGGTGTATTTAATATATTTGGGTTCCCATATGTTTTATATTTGGTGTCTTGTGGCTATTTTCCTCTATGTTTTAACTGCTTTAAAGCTGCACTTTACAACTATTGCATGAAAATTGGGTGGAGGGGGTGCAATTAAAATTTTACTATATATAAGGAGAAAGAGAACTTTGTCCAAAATTTCCCATGAACTTGAACACCATTGTGCTTTTTACCTTTGTTTAGAAACCTCACTAGACACCTGATTAGTAAGGCAAGCAAAGGAATTTAGAAATCAAATATAACACATGGATGATATTGCATAAAACTACTCAAGGAAACCAGAACAATGAATTCTCTAAATGTGAATTTCTCCAAACTGTTTTCTTTTTGAAAGTTTTTATGTCTAATTTGTCAAAGAATGGATATATAAATTAACTGCTTTGCACTACTTCCAAGTTTTCTGGATGATTATTAATTATACTTCTAATATGTCTAACTTGCTTTTTAGGGAAAACTTCTCCAAGGTAGCACTTTAAATGATGCCTATTTTAATACACACTCACAAGTTATCTGAAAACAAGGCTCCAACAATTTTTTTTTCTCAAGTGCAAATTTAGAAGCCACAATCCAAATATTTTACACAGACCTGTGCCATCAAAGCATCTTTGTTAAACTTATTTGTTATAGGAAAATGTTGCATTTTGAGTCATGTATCATCAAATATAACCTTGTATTTCTGAAGTGGTCTAAGATGTAGTTTATTGAAGATCTTAGAATAAGAAAATAGCAAGTTGTGTAAGACCACCAAATTGAATCCAAATTATACTAATGGCATCACACAATGGCACCTATCTCTGCATAGTGCATGTTTAATTTTATCTAAACTGCATTACAGTATGGAAGAAATGAAGATCCCAAATTAATCACACTTCAGCCATTCAGGAACTAAGAGATCTATAAAAGCATGTATTTTTGTAAGGCATAACAATGTATTTTTTTCTAGGTCATAACAACCTTCTTATTTAAGAGATTTTTGTTAAGAGTTTATAATTCAGTTTGGCTCTGGATTTGACCTTGGATTTCAATTCGGCTTTCTAATATTCAGTTGCCATTATGTCCAAATCTGCCTCCTCTGGCCAGTCACATGGTTTACTTCCACCAGTGCCTTATGCTGTGAATCAGCATCTCAAATTGCCAGTAAGGCAGAACCATGCTATAATGGTTGTCATCTCCTATGGATCTTTCCCTGTTATTATTATTATTACTACTGGTTATTTGTTTAAGGCTACATCAGTTTGCCACATATAGCAGCAGAGTGTGAACTGATTAGAAATATTAGATTTTGTTCATTGCAAGCAGGGATATTACTCTGCAGACACACCAGAAATTGTGTTTTCTAGCCAGCTTTTGTTCCAAACACGTTTTAGGAAACATTAAAAGCATATGGCAATTTGAGATATGTATACACCTTGCATTTAAAAAAATTCTCCAGGGAGGAAAAACAAATGCACCACCTCATTTTGAAAACTGTAGGGGCAAATCTCAGTGACAGCTGCAAAAAGAAATTAATTTTTCAAGTTCCCTTTAGTTATGGATGCAACTATTAGCTTTGTCAGTGTATACTGCCTTGTATCCA
Source organism: Pyrgilauda ruficollis (assembly GCF_017590135.1). NCBI lineage: Eukaryota > Metazoa > Chordata > Aves > Passeriformes > Passeridae > Pyrgilauda > Pyrgilauda ruficollis. The sequence continues at coordinate 7,594,929 of NW_024518095.1, forward strand.
GTATGCCAGAAAGCTGAGTAAAGCTGCAATACTTCCACTAAAAGTATAAAACTTCTAGAAAAACTGGTGAGATACAGATTAGATGGGTGGTCTGAAAGATGGGTAGGAAACTGTCTGACAGGTCATGGTGATCAATGTTCAGCATCCTCATAAATGATCTGGAGGATGGAATTGACAGCACTGTCAACATGTTTGGTGATGGCACCAAATTGGGTGGTGATGTGGAAAGAACAGAACAGTTTTCTCTTCTTAGAGAGAAACCTGGACAGGCTGGAAGAGTGGGCTAGCAAGAAGATTAACACACAGAAGTGCGAAGTCCTACATCTGACACAAAATAAACAAATAGCTTAATTAGCAAGTAGCTAATTACGGAGGAGCAGCCTTGCTGCAAGGGACCTCCGGGTCCTGGTGAAATACAAGCTGAACACGGGTCAGCGGTGTGCTGCTGCAGCAATGAAGGTAAATCACAGCCTCATCTACAGGGCATTACTAGCTGAGATAGAAATGCAATCATCCCGCTCTGCTCGGTGCTTGTCAGGTTACACCTGGAGTACTGTGTCCAGCTACAGCCCCCACAATTCAAGAATGATGTGGACAGAATGGAAAGGGTCCAAAAGAGAGCCAAGAAGATGATCAAAGAACCTGCCCTGTGGGGAAAGATTGAAGGAGCTTGGTCTTTAATCCCTGGAGAAGAGAAGGCTCCGGGGGAACTCACCACAATATTCCAGTTTTTAAATGGTAGCTACAGTGAGGATGGAGGAACACTTCACAAGGAGCCACATGGAGAAGACAAGGAGCAAAAGGTGCAAATTCAATGGCATATAGGTTTCACCCTGGTATAAGAAAAAAACCCTCATTTACAGTGTGAACAACCAATCACTGGAAGAGTGCAGAGTTCCCATCACTGGAGGTTTCAAGACGCAATTGAACATTGTATGCTTTTCTCCATGGGTAATTACTTCTCAATATTTGGAGGATCTGCATTTTTTAGAAGTCATCTCTGTTTGACCTTTACTTCACACCCTTTTCTATGAGTATAAAGGTATATTCAGAGGTACAATGTGCAAGGTCTGCCATATTACCCCTGTATATTTTGATAACAGGTGTTACCTAAAGTCATGTTCTGAATTTATGCAGAAATACAAAATCATCCAGTTCTGTGTTAGCCTATTATTTTTCATGACAAACAGCAGAATCATAGACAGGTAACAGTCACAATAATAACTCTCACATTTTTCACACAGTTTCCAGAAGGACAACTGAAATACAAAAAGGACCACGTGCTGTAAAGTACCTTAGCATAGATAAAACCATCAAGTAGATCAAGTGTATCCTAAACTTTTCTCAAAATTAAAAAATCCTACATATTAATATATTTTTTTAAAATTATTAATGTATTTTTAAAAATTATGATAGACTGGCCAGAGCTGTTAGAAATTTTATATCCCACCTACAAGTGAACTTTACTATTTTCATAAGAGTAACTGACAACACACTGTTTCTCCTAAAAAGAATCTTTTCCCAATAATTAATGAGAATAAAAGGCGTCTCACAATTTTGTAAACTATCCTTAGATAGTATTGGAAATACTCTAAGACACTTAACACATGGAAAGAGAAAATAATTTTGCTGATAATCCAAGTGGTTTTGAGAGTACATTTAGACACTGTGTTTTCTGTCCAGTAGTGAAGACAAAGAAAAGTTACTCATTTTCTTGCTTACAAATATGGATAAGCACTAGAACTTTTACTGTACTGTGTGTAAATATTAAGCAAGGGCCAGACCATACAGCCAACATGAAATCTTTTCTATTGGCACCCTAATTATTATTAACCTTCTGGTTTTGTTCTTTAAGAAAATAACATCAGTGCAGCTGATTTTCCACAATTAATGACTATGGAAGTAGGTCTGTGAATATTTCAAGGTTTTTAGAAAATACTTTCAGGTGAAAAGACTTGAAAAATTATTTTTTACTATGTTCATTACTCTTTTGAAGTAAAAAAAAAAAATATTGGACTCCAGTAACAATTTTTTTCTTTAATTTTTTAGATTTATTGTTGCTCTTTTACCCTATTTGCCATGAGGATCCCTCATCAAGGCTATTCACAGAGTACAGAGTTAGTCAGCTGGGCTAATGAAATCCTAACGAAGTAATTGTAAGTTATTTGTTTAGACTGACTATGACCAGGATCAGCAAAATTTGCACCTAAGTTATCTCACAAGACTCATTCAGGAAATCTTTGGCACACTTCAGGAGAGACTGTGAAAGCTGCTAACCTCACAGAAATGTCCCTTGTGTGTAGCCCTGCCAGGGTATACAGCCAGAGGGGTCAAGCTATATCACTTTTTAGTAATTAACTTTTGAATAGAGCTTTGGAAGTACAAAGTGCTTCTCAAGTGCTATAATTATCATTTCCCTATATAGCAGCATAATTTAATTGCAAAGCATGAAGTAAGGAAAGTAATATTGACCAAACATTTAGCACTTGGTTATAGAAATTATTGCTGGAGACCATAAAATAAATTGGATTTCAGTTGAAGCCTGCTGGTTTATTGTGTATTTTTCAAAGTTTGGCCATCTCTCGATTACAGACTGAGAAATCTATATATCACCTCCAGCAAAGAGACAAACCATGTTTTATAAAGCTCAGTGATTGTTACAAATGAACATGTTGCTCGGCAACCAGGTAAGTGGACTTTTGATGGTAACATTTGCTTTAAATTTTCTATATTATTTTCCAAGTGCTTCTGTTGTGACTTTTTATTCACTTTGGTGTGTTATCCCTTCTTTTCCACCTATTTTGAACTTATTCTACCATATTGCTCTATTTTTATGCATGGAAGAGATGCGAAATTGTCTGACAAATATTATGTGGTCACTGAATTTTCACAGTTGTGATGTTTCCTAAATATCCTCATTGCTGTGGTGATTATAAGTAAGGACACCCAAATATTTTGAAGGGTATTCTTGGAGGCTACTGTGGAGGGCTCTCCAAAGTTTTCTTGAGTCAACTGCCCATGGTTGTCCAAATGTGCATGGGATGCTATTGAGAAGATGGAGCTTCAGGCAGCCGAGGCAGGCTACCACCTTTCCCATCTTCTAAGAAGTCTGGATTACACAATTGCTATATAAGGTGTATTATTCCCTCCCATCTTCTTCACCATTGCTTTATATTGTCTGGTTTGCCGAAGTAATAATTTGGATCACTGCATAGCTGCATCTCCCTGGGGTTGTCTTAGATTTTACACATCTTTATATTCTGTTTGATGATCCACATACAAAAAACATTTAAAAGTGCAATGAAGTGCTTCTTTTTAACAAGATACTAATTAAATTCTGTAATATTTGGAACTTCTTATGATCCTTGTGCTTTCTAAGACAGCTACTCTTTCAGAGGCATCACTTATTTTGACAATCTGTGATGTCTTCTTCTACAAGATTTTCAAGCTAGATTAGATTACTGGTTAAAAAAATTCCATTGTGAACATTATTTTATATATATGCACATACATTGAAAAAAGTATAATGTTTTAAATATTTAAAAGAATATCTGAAACATAAGAGTTAATAAAACACCATTCTCTGTTGTAAACATTTAGATAAAGTTTGAATTAAATATTTTCTCCCGTGAACTTTTATTTTTCTGCTGTTCTTGTTTTGTTCTGATATTGGACATCAATATTTTTTTTCTAGTTAAGTCCTGAGGACTGCCCTTTTGAAAAGGAAGTATACAGGTTGGATAAAGAATTGATTGAGAGCAGCCCTGTGGAGAAGAACTTGGGGGTGATGGTTGATGAAGACTCAACATGAGCCATCAGTGTGTGCTCACAGCCCAGAAAGCCAACCCTGGGCTGCATCCAAAGCAGAGTGGTCAGCAGGGCAGGGCAGGGGATTCTGCCCCTCTGCTCTGCTCTGATGAGACTCCACCTGCAGGGCTGTGTGCTGTTCAAGTGTCCCCAGAGTAGGAAGGACATGGAGCTGCTGAAGAAAGTCCAGAGAGGGGCAAGAAGTGGATAAAAGGTCTGAAGCACCTCCCCTGTGAAGACAGGCTGAGAAAGTTAGGAGTCAGTCTGTCAGTCTGGAGAAGAGAAGGTTGCATAAAGACCTCACAGTTACAGTCTAGGATCTGAAGTGGGCATACTGGAAAGCCAGAGAGGGCTCTTCACCAGGAACTGTAGTGATAAGACAAGGGGGAATGGCTCTAGATTGAAAGAGAAAAGGTTTAAGTTAGATATCAGGAAGAAATTCTTTACTGAAAGGATAGTGAGACACTGGAACTGACCAGGTTGCCCAGAGCAATTGTGAGTGTCTCGTCCCTGGTAGTGTTCAAGGCCAGGCTGGAGCCCTGAGCAACCTGGAACAGTGGAAGGTGTCCCTTCCCATTTCAGGGGGGTTGGAGGTAGAAAATCTCTAAGGTCCCTTCCAAAGCCAACCGTTCTATGATTCTATTACCTTCCTTGTTGCAGGAGTAACTGGTATTTGCTGACAATATCATGCACCCAGGTTAAATACCGATGTATACCAAACTATAGTTTTCTTCTGGAAGCATTGCTGGTCTACAAAGTACAGATATTCTATTGATTCTAGAGATATGTTGTTAGATTCTGGAATCCTGAAGAATAAATCTAAACAATATATAAATATGTGCGTGTAAAACAGTGTTTGGAAATACAAGGAGTTAAGTAGCAGGTGAATGAGGTTAAATTCAATAACAGAATAGTCACTCACAAACATATCATTACCACCTTGCAAAATATTGTTTGATTTTTGCCAGGTTTCACATTATATAAAATAAATATATATGTGCATACATCTCTCTCTCTCTTCATCTCTGTCTCTCTTCTCCTTCCTGCCCTCCTCCCAGAAAAATTAATGGTAGGCTCCTGAAGAGACTCAGTCCTTTGATTTGAGGAACTGCCCTGTAGGGAATGCCAACAGGACTAAGCAGATAACTTAAATGGTGATATGATCTTGATCAGTATACTCCTTGTTTTATATGTAGAAATTAGAGTGCTTATAAATAAGAACTCTGGCTAGCAAATTATTCCTGTCCTTCACCCCATCATGACCCAAACCTCCCTTCCCCTTGTTTCAGATGTAAACAGAGGACTTTAAGTGAGAAGAAGTCACTCAATACTAATTGTTATTGTTATGCAAATCACACTAATATCAATAACATTTTGGTGAATTCAAATAAACACCTAAATGATCATGCTGTGTCTTACATATTTAAAAGAAAATGTCTCATGCAATGTTTCCAAACAGCAGAACAGAGCTGGGGATGGAATCCAGAAGCCACTGCTGTCTCAGTTAAGATGTCCAAGTCTTTGAGGCTTATAATCTTTTATGAGGAATTCTAAAAAATACGCTGAACACTCTGAGAGGAGGGGAAACACTGCAATTAAACAGCAGTTCACAAAGGAGATTGCAATTTTTGAGGCTGCAAGGAGGCAAGAGAGGTCTTGGCAATATTCTCACTGCAATCATTGCGTTTGATGTGGGAGAAGGTGGCAACGTGAATGGTAAGTTAACAATATAAGAGGAATACTAAACTAATACATGTCACATTCCATAGCAATAAAGTCTGACATTCTTGAAGCTTCCCCTCCTGGAACTTGCTGCTGTGCACATGCACACCCACTGTAGATTCATAGATTTCATGTGATTTTAACAGGATTATACCTTACATTACACTTTACGCAGATTTCTACTCCTCTTTCATGGTTCATTGTAGCTGAACTTCAGGGCTTAATAGTATATTTGCAGACAATTCTAAATGCCTATGTGATTCCCTCTAAACTCAGAACAGCTAGGCTTTTCTCTCCAGAAAGAACATAACCTTTCCTATTTCCAGTTTTATTGTGACTATAAAGTTAATTTCATTTAATGAAATTTTACAGCTAGAGTTATTCACCATGACTACTGCCATGTGGCTTTACTTCCAGCATTTTACCCTGCCTTGCTTCTGTCTCTTTAATAGAGAGCTCCTGTTTTGCTAGTTTTTGCTAGACTGCTAATACAGTCTAGTGATGAGAGAGGAAGAGACCTTTGGAAAGGTTTTGTCACCCACATGCAGACTGCAGCTCTCAAGAGTGTTTACTGCTTTTACAAGTGACAGTAATCTTTCTCACATTTGCTGTGCCAATAATGAAGCCTTTTTTAACACCTTCACCCTCTTTATAGACTTCATAGAAGCAGATGCTCCATCTGCTTAAATATTTGAAAAGTTACTTATAAAGTAACATTTATAAATATGCTCGTAAGTAGATCTGGAAAGAATACTGTGGATTCAACACCATCACACATTACTATAATAAAGCAGTAGGAATAGTCCTTACTTTTATATTGTTATTTTCCATGGTGAAAGGTGGATTCATAAGAACAAAATGGCTAAATTTGGGTGCCTAAGCAAGATGTGAGCATTTGTAACTTCTGTCACAGCAGTCTGTTTTACACCACATCCAAGGCCTGATTGAATCTGTCACACATTTAAGAGGTTTGTTCATAGTTTCCTTGATTATTTGGCTATGTGGGCTAAGCTCTGAGCCACTTGAGGAGTAATGCACTATGAAGTTGCATATTCAAGGCAAAAAGACTTGTGTGTGTCTTTTTTATGGGCTAGAAGTGTCAGCAGACACCTTTGAAAAAAAGATTGCAAAAAGTCCTCCTTTAGACAAGCTTAATGGCTGTAGAAGACATATTTCTAAACACACCTTTATGATTTTCTATGAAAGCACTAATACTTAACTTTATGAGGTATGAGACCTGCTAGTATATACAGATCCATTCTTGGATGTCTGACTTGTGCCCTTAAGCCTCTACAAACCTAAGAGATATTCGTCATGCTCTTAACCCTAGACATTTGTAAAGGTCTTCTGTGTTTAACCTAGCAGGCAGCTAAACACAACTCAGTTGTTTGGTCACTATCCCCTAGTGGGCTGGGACAGACAATCAGAAAAAGCATTACAACTCATGGGTCAAGATAAACACAATTTAATAGGACAGAAAAAGAAGGGAAAATAATGGCAATGATAAAGAACATGCAAAACAAGTGGTGCATAATAAAATTGCCTGCCATCCTGTGACTGATGCAAAGCCAGCCCCAAGCATCAGACTGCTACCACCCCTGGCCAACTCCTCACAGTATTATTTTTCATCCCTGATACCATATTATATAGAACATATGAAACAGCTCTGGTCAGTTGGGCTTAGCTGTCCTGGCTGTGTCTTCTCCCAGCTTCTTGTAACCCCCATCCTCCTCAATGGCAGGGCAGTATGAGAAGGCCTTTACTTCGTGTAAGCACTGCTTTACAATAAGTAAAACATCAGTATATTACCAACCTTACTCTCATACCTAATCCAAACTACAGCCAAGTACAGCTACTAGGAAGAAAACTATTCCTGGCAAAACCAGGATATAGTCCTTGAGACTTCACAAAGATCTGTGTATGTCATACTGCAGTTAAATCACTTGACTTTCAGAGATTTGAAAATCTTTTCAGTTGGAAAAGAATTTTAAGATCATTGAGCCCAACCATTAACCATACACTGCCAAGTTCACTTCTAAACCATGTGCTTAAGCACCACATCTTTTAAATACCTCCAGGAATGGTGACTCAACCATTTCCCTGGGTATCCTGTTTCAATTTGGACCTTCACTCCAAATTGGGCTGAATGTATCTCCAAAGACAGCTCACAATCTATTTCAGCACTGCTCTTTGTATAACCACGTGTATAAGAAAAAGGCAAAAATAAGTAGTTAGATCTCCTTCCAGAGCACACAAAAATTTGGGAAGTAAAAGTGGTAAAGACGCAAGTGTTGCATTTTTTTTTTCTCAGAAAGTATGAAAATGAACTGGAATTATTAACCATTTTTTACGATTTTCTCTCATCTCAAATCAGAAAGTGTTGTTGAGCTGGATTTTTTATGCCTAGTCAGGCACAAGTCTGGCAGGTTAGTTCTGTTGCAGAAGCCTGTAACAGAATGAGATAATGTATGCTCTATTCCTGATCCTGGCAAAACACCTGCATCTTCATGGACATTCTGGCTTTAACAATTGAAACCAATCTTTTGTTCAAGACTCACAAAATGACTGTGCTGAGGAAGGGCCTCTGAGGATTGTGTAAACCATCCCCCTGCCCAAAGCAGTATCAGCTAGTGCTGGTTGTTGGGGCCCTCATCCTGTCAGATTTTGAATATCTCAGAGGATGCAGACTCCACAAACTCTCCAGACACTTCCTATGCTTTACACCTATTATGGATAAACCCCCTGGTATTTCAGTTTATGCCCACTGTCTCTTTCTCTCAATTGCCACCAGTGAGAACAGTCTGGCTGAGTCTTCTTTACTGCCCTCTGCCAGATATTTTTAAATATCTCCTTGACTCTTCTCTTCTCCAGGGTGAACAGGCCCTTCACTCTTCCTAAGTCAGATGCTCCAGTCCCTTAGTCACCTCTGTGGCTCTTTTCCCGGCCTGCACCAGAATTTCCATGTCACTCTTGTGCTGGCGAGCCCAGGATCTGACCCAGTACTCCAGATGTGGTCCACCAACATTACACAGAGAGGAAAGATCACCTCCCTTGACCTCATCTGTGGTTTTAAGAAGCCTTAATATTGATCTCTTAAACTTAAAAATATTTTTTATTTTGGATTTCAAAAATAAATATTTATTTCAACCAGACTCACAGTGGTTTTCTTTCTTATTAGGGGGGAAGAATTATAGTTAGGGCAGATAGAAGTAAGAAAATCCACACTGAGTAGACAAGGCTACATTTGTGCTATGAATGCATTTCAAGTGTTTATCTATGTTTTTACTTAGTAGCTGTAGAACCATAGAGATATGTATTCACTCCATCCCATACAATTCTTGAGGCTAAATATACTGACTTTAGCAATATTTCTATGGTTACCTCCAAGATTACTATTTTTCCTCTTTAACTGATAATTAGGAAATATTAAGACTGTATTTAACTTTCTTATTCTTATGTAGTCAATTTCTGACATTGCTCTTCATAATTTCATCAAAGAAAAATATGGGAGTTCTAATCCTATGTAAGTATACACAGCTCCTCCTGGGCTAGTGTGGTCTCTTAATTCCAGTTGTTCACAATAAGATGTTCTCAGGTGAGAAGATGGTAAGTTCTCAGGAGTAACTGTGGCATCTCTGGGATATACCTGCAATCAGAACATGGTCTATTGATTGAGAAGCAGCTTTGTCCTTTCTTGTGAAAATCGTCTGATGTTTCATCCAAGTGGAAAATATGGGTTTTGGAAGCTAGAAGCTGTATATCCAGTTCAGCAAAGCATTTAAGCATATAATTAAGCAGATCTCTTTGGTTCATCAATTGGTTACATTTATGTACTAAAGTGGTGGATATAATTAATCTCTGAATTCTAGACATGGGCCCATCCTCCACTTAAGCACATGGTGTTTCTGTTACTAGGAGTTACCTAAGAAAGAACAAGAAAGGTTTTCCTCACTATTTTTCCTAGATGCAGAAAACACTCATATGCAAGAGTGGTGTACATGTATGGTACATACATTTATCTTTTGAAAGTGTGAATAAATGTGAAACAAAATTGCCATTCAAGAACAATAAAAAATAAAACATCATATTAAATTAGGTCTAGCAAAAGCAATAGTAGTAATCAATATGACCTTATGGCAGGATTATTTGATTTCATTAATTTGATATCTTTTTTTGACCAGATTACAGGATTGATAAAAGATAATGGAATTGCTATTATTTATTCAGGCTTCTATCATACTACTGTTCATACTAAATATGGACAAATCATTGTAGCATATATCAGGATATGAAACAATTTTGAAAATTACTTTTTCAAAATTGAAGAACTCAGAAATCTGGAAACCTGCATTTACAAGGCTCTCAGTCCTTGTTCAACAATGGGACAGGGTCAAATATCAGGTACAACAAGCAATGTCTGAGGTTTGCCCTTTTAAACATGGACTGCTTACCCTGACAGCAGTCTGAGGGTGAGAAATACAGTTCCATGCCCTGTCCACTTCTACTTCTGTGTCCATCTGGTGCAGAGCTGTAGAAGAATGAAGTCACTGCAGAGCAAACACTTGAGATACGAGACCTACGAAGGTGGTTGGAAGTGAAATGGGGCTGTGAGGCAAACCAGGGTATATCATTATGTGTATATCAGAATGAACACTTAAATGTGGCAAACCTGTGTTTGTTCTCATGCCTGCTCTCTCATCCCTTAGTATCTTCTAAGAAGTATTCCATAACAGGCAAATTGTAACACCAGTTGACCAAGGAGTGCATAGAGAGCAATCAGAGATATGTTTTTACCTCACTTGGACAGAAAGTATTTTTTCTGGAAAAGTTCCAGAAAAGAAACTTTTTTTTTTTTTTTTTTTTTTTTTTTTTAAAGGGAAAAAGCTCCTTTTTAACCAGCCTTTGAAAGAGTATACACTGAAATGTGGCTAAACCAGGCTAGCACTGGAGATATGCCAGGAGTCTTGCCATATCCCCATAAAGCTTGGCCCTCTGGAGCGTGTCTTCTTGATTTGAAAGTGAGCCAGATTGTGTTCCTTTACCCCTCTTCCTCTTTTCTTTCCTGGGAAATCTTGGCTGGGAATGTGGGTGCTCGTGCCCTGTTACATATGAACGTGAAGTTGGGTGTGCCCAGCTGACAAAATTGCTGCTGTGCATCTGCAGTTCTGATGGGGAAGACGTGTCCAGTCCTCTGGTCATCTCTGCAAACATTTGTCTCGCTGGCTGCATGCACCTCACTCGGTCTGTGCCTTGGCCATGAGTCCAGCACACCTTGGCTATTCATGCACAGTTGTCACTTCCCCGAGCTATCCAGAAATCCTGAAAAGTGGTAAAGTTATTTTTCTGTAGATATTCTGTTTCCAGATGGTAGCAGACAACATATTTGGCACAAAATTACCGTACCTTGATCTCAGGGTAGTGGAACAGGTCGTTGAGCTTAGTACTTTGGGGGCTAGGACGAAATCTACTTCTACTGGCTAAATTTTTCTCATTTTTATCTTTGCAATGAGATTATCCTCCAACACCTGGTGAATTTCACTGCTGTACTTCACACTTTGGTGGCTTTGAAATGGAAGATGTTGGGAAGCCAAAGGTTGTGTTGCCAAAGCAGTGAGCTAAAAATATTAGCACGGCCAAAAGACAGTCATAATTTTAAAACAAAATGGATTTTCAGCACTATGAATATGAATTGGAGTATGGACCTGTTTAGGATGCTTTAATGTGATTTGAGTTGGAGGAAATTACTTGAATATGAATGATATTCACAGGACTGAAATGTGATTTTTTGACTGTTTATTTTATATAATATGAACATATTTTGAGTTTATCAGGTTTGGATGTTCTCTAGACTTAACCTTCTACTACCCCTGACCTACTATCTCAAGATTTTTTGGAAACTTTTTATCACTATGTGTTGGAAACAGAAAAAATTAACATTCAGGTACATTGCTATTAAGTTCTTACCTTAAAAATGAGAGTTGGTTTAATTGTAATCAAATAAGAGAATGTAAAGCAATTTCTAGTGTATTTATCATTAAGATGTTCAAAAGACTTATTGTGTGAAAAAAATTGAGCAAATATTGATTTTAAATCATCATCAGTCAAAACCTTAATTATTTTCTCCATCTCCCCAGTGCACACATTGACAAGTCTTTGTGAGGTCATATTGCATGATTCATCCTTCTCATTTACAAGAAGATGTATTTCTGTTAGCACTTGTCACTGCTGTGATCCAAACCCTTGAAAATGGTCAGATTTGTGCAATGAGTTCAATTTCCTAAACATTTGACCAATTCCTTCTGCCATTCCCATTTCTTTAATATATTCTGTAATTTGCAACATTTGAAAAAGATACCAAAGTCAATGAGAAGAAAGCATGAACTACTTATCATAATTTAAGCAGGTTATCAAACAGCATTATCAATCAGACAATAATTCAATTAGACACTTTGGATTAAAGAATTTTTGTTTAATTTCATGGACTCTTACATGCAATTGTACTTTAATCCCAGGAAAATTTGTCCCCTGGGCAAGGGATACCTAAATATTGAGGCTTATTTTTCAGAGGACTGAATGGTGATAAAAATAAAAAAATAGTCTAAGGCTGTCTTAGATTATTAGTAGGTATAATACTCCTCCTCTAAAAAGAGTCAAAGTCAGAACACAGAAAATAATTTAGCACTGTTTTCTCTGAAACTGTCTCCTCAGATTATTTAATCATATTACACGCTATGCTAAAGTGATGCTAGACTTAATGGGTAATGAAGCAGAGATTCCAGATTTGCAAAATGAAGCTATACTTTAGCCCAAATATACTTGTAATGGATACAACTCTTCCTGTACAAATAAAATTATTAAACTACAAATCATTAAAGGTAATGTATTTTTATTCTTATTTGGATCTCACTTTTGGCAACAAAATATATTTTCAGTCTTGTCACTTATAAAAACAAATAGTTTGTAAAAGGACTGCATCACAATTTTTGTGGGTTTTGTCAATATTCTTGACCTTACATTACAAAAAGATGCTCAAGCTTGAAGAAAAATAAAAAACTTTAATCCTAGGAGTTGTATTAAAGAAATCGGCAAGATTTCAGTAAGTGAAACTCTTTTGAGGACTGCTCCAATGTCTATGCTTTTCTTCTCTCAATTTAACAAAGAAACATGGCAGGCAACATTATATTTCTGTACTGGTACTCAAACAAGCCAAGGGTCTGAATACCAAGTATGCTAATCTTATTAAATAAAATTACATCCTACAACTGTTTGATGTGACTTGCTGTGTAGCAGTTTATCATAAATGTGAAATAGGCTGTTTCTTTAAATACAAAGAGAGACATATTTGACATTTTGGAAACAGCAAGATCTGTATAGAATCTAAATATGAAACTCACTATGAAGTGAGGATTTGCTAACAGGTAGCAAGGACATAGTTATCCCTGTTCTAATTATATTCTGTGCTATTCAAAGTAGAAATTTGGCATCATTTGATTATATCTGAACCAGACTAAAGAGAGCTTGATTAGTCTTAGAAGTGTTCTTACCTTCCATGTTCAAAATCAGTTTTTGAAGCTTATGGTTTAGTCATTGAAAAGAAGGAATTGGCAAAGGAGAAGCTCAGCTTTTGTTGTGGAGGTGTGAATCTCTGATCTTTCTCCTTAAGAAAGCCGCCTGGGAAAAATTAATGAACCATAGTCTCAAGGCGACCCCAAGCCAGGGAATAACGTGCAATGACTCCATGATTTAGAAGGCTGAACAATTGCTTTATTAAACTATATTATATTACACTACATACTATACTATACTATACTATACTATACTATACTATACTATACTATACTCTACTCTACTCTACTCTACTCTACTCTTTATTAGTCTAAAGAAAAACTTGTCACCCTTACGAGCCACAACACAGCTTTGACCTAATTGGTCAACCAGTCAAAACAATCATCACTAGAGTCCAATTAACAAACTCCTCTTCGGTAAACAATCTCCATAACACTTTCCACATGTGCCAAACAACAGGAGCAGCAAGCAGAGATAAGAATTGTTTTCTTTTCTCTCTCTGAGCTTTCTTACTGCCTTCCCCAGGAAAGATCCTGGGAGAGAGAATCATCTCTCTCTCTGTTCAAGGAGTATGTGAATATCACAATGAACTGTCTCAGATACCGTAGTGTGGCTGAAGTATTATTTTTCCCAACTGTAGATCCTCTTTACAACTCCCTAACTGTCTCTTTTGCAATGAAAGAAAAACATGTCTTCAGATCTCTGAGTTAGGAGGAGACCTAACAGGTTTAACTTCTGGAGGGTTGGAACACTCAGACGTGCACAAAGATTGTGACAAAGTTCCTGACCTGTGAGTGTCCCTTTTTCACAAACCTTCTTATGGCTCTGAGAAAAATCAACTTTGTCTAAGTGACCTTCAACTTCATCTTAGTACAAGCTCTACTTCTGCACAGCAAAGCAAGACAGGCGTCTCAAGGAATTTTGCAGGTTAGTGCTACGTATATTCATTTATGTAGTATTTAAACTCATATAAAATGGATCAAGAACTGTGTTCTGACCCTGAAGTCCACTGTTATGTCACAGCTCCATCTCTGCAGTTGCAAGCACTTTTCTTCTGACATAAGGTCCTAATTTTACATAATCTGACATAGTTCCTAATCTATTTAATTCCAGAGGTTACTGTTCCACACTAACCTCCAAACAATGTCGGGGTTTTGCCTGGGCAAGTCCTTGTCAACACATTTCAAAACTGTGCCTAGGTTCACACTAACATTTTGAACAGTCTTCAGACAGTGCTCAAGCCTAATGAGATAGCCCTGTTTAGTTTATCAGTAGAGAAAAATGTGAAAGGAGTAATTTACAATTGAAGTTTCCTTTGATAATATTTTGTCTAATCTGGAACTGATTCCTAAAGGTGAATTGTTGCAAAGGCTGGTTGAGAGCTGGACAAGCTGCAAAACAGTTATTGCAGAAATTCCTTTTATTTCCTTGTTATCAAACTGTTTCAAAGAGGAGCAAAGTTTACCCAAAGTGCCAGAAAGAAAAATCTCTTATTCATTAGTCATCATTAGATTACTCATCTACATCAATTCTTCTCTATAAACTGGTTATCATTCAGTTCAGTTATAAAGTCAGGAACTTTAGCTGTCCCCAGTAGTCCTATACCAAGTGTCTCAGTTGGAGGCTAGGGAGAAAATTCTCCTCATCCTTAACATGACATAGAAAATGAAGTAACCAGAGTTAAAATACAGTGGCAGTGAACCTGCAGCAGATTTTTTTTTTCCCTTCCAAAAATATATCTGCATTTCTAAATTTTTTATGCATAGCTACTGCTGTGATTCCTATAGACAGGACTCCACTGTGTCTGAAGGATTATAGCATATCTGAAGAAGATCCAAGACTTGAAAGTCTCTCATTATAAGTGTGCTGTCCTACATATTTGATCAATAATCTGATAAAGCACAAAGCCAGCCACCTGCCCTTGTTGAAAAGTCCTTTTTTTGGGGAATGGTACAAAGATTGCATAAAGCAGCACACCAAATTTCTGCAGTGATAATCTCTGTTACACCCAAAGGAATACCAGGGAATATAGCTACCATTATTTTCTCTGGTTAAGCATGCACTTTCTGAATATATTATTGTGAAGCTACCTTTTGAACTTTTCCTCCAAGGATTCTTTGAAGAATAAGTCTTCAAAAAATCACTTCTCTATCTTTCTCCCTGGTGTTTGTCCAGATCTGAACCACAAACCAATATGCAACTAAAAATTCTTTGGAAAACTCCAGACAAGAATCCATTCAACAGTGTTTGATAAATGCAACCTCTTAAAAACCTGTACTCAATAAATCCCACTGCAGATATCGGGTTATTTTTTTTCATCCTCTGAACAGGTATCGCCCTAGACCTTAAAAATACTGCAGAAATATTTTACATGATTCATGTGTCACACTGGGTTTGTGTAGGATTAATTTGTAGGAGGTGAAATTGCAGCCCTTCTCTGAGCTAGAGGTCATTTCATATGAAAACTTATAACACCAGGCCCAGATATGAGGGCTGCACAATTTTTATGTTTAATGAACACTCTAGATTCCAAAATAGAGCTCAGTGGAAAGAAAGATTTTGCACTGATTTTAAAAGTGATTGCAGCTCTGTGTGTTAGCTCATATAAATAACTGTGCTCTTCCTACAACATGGCACATCTCTGGCTAGTGCATCATCCCTTATCAGGACACAGCATTCTGGCACCATCATTTGGTAACATATGCAGTTCTGAGCTATGCCAAGCAGTTTTCTGGTGCTGATGAACCTTAGGCTGGAATCTTATGGATCCAATTCCTTTCAGCCTCTCAGTTCCACAGATATTACTCCTATAGACATGGCTTCTTTCTTATCCCAGCTTTAACTGCAGGACCAGAAATCCCAGGAAATAAAAAGACACCTAATCTGGTAAGGGTCAAGTAATTCCAGATGCAGCGGGCAGTGTCAGGTTTATGAGAGAAAAAGCCCTGCTGATAAGCTTGGGTTTATTCTCTCCTTACTTAGACCTCACAACCCAAATTTATAACTCTTCTCAGCAAGTGGATGGCCAGGTGGGCTTTACATATAGGACCAACATATCTTCTCTTTCAGGCACTTTTGTATCACTTTACAGAAGGAGCACAGCCAACCACAAAGGCGACATTCTAGCCAGAAGTCAGGATCAATATTAATTTCTGAGCATTTCAGACACATTTTAGGCTTTAATCTTGGCAACTTTTCTCCTTTCTGAGAGTACAAGTCTCAATAATCATCATAAACCTTGGATCTGATGCTTCAGCTTACTGAGATCCTACTTCCCCATACATCCCTTCAGGAATCCCACCACAGCTGTTTTGAGCTTCCTAATTGACCCAGTCTGGCAGCACAACAGGAAGAAAGTCTTAGAAAAAGGCTTCTGAATTACAGTCACTGCTGTTTTAAAAGCTCTACGCGCCCATAAGTCTCTGAAATGATGCAGCCTTGACTTGTACCCTGTGGTAGGTCTCACCTCTTCTAACAGTCTAAAGCAGGGGCTGATTTTTCTGACAATGGAAGCTTTTGCCTTATCCTTCCCCTTCAGAGATTTCTTTCACAGCCCACTGCATAGTTCACAGAGAGCATCTGCTCTCTGACATGCACAGACACCTTTTTTGAAAGTCTCCAGTCTCTTTGGCTGTGTTTATGTAGAGCCAGTGAAACGAGTATAGCACAGACCTTGGTTATTGAGGGATATTCAAAAACAAGAGTCACTCTTAGCTTTCTCATTAAAAATTTCCTACACTCTTTCTCTTGAAAATTATGTTGGAAAATAAAAAAAACCTGGTCAGGTCACAGCTGGGATACTTCTGCAATACAATGTATCATCAGGGAAAAAGCACATAAAATGGAGAATAAAGCAAAAAGAAGCCTTAACTCTATATAGTTGTTTGCCAAAACTTGTATGGAACTTGTACATTTATTTTCTTCAACCACAGATAATCCACTTGGTGTCATTTAAAGGCATATACTGCCTAGTCTCAGCTGCTGTGCATTCTTTCTATTTGTATTGTTTCTCAAAGCATTACAGTAGCCAGCAAATTACAACAAGCAATAATTATGCTATTAAGAGAGCTTTCAAGTATTTATGACTTCCCCATAAAGACAAAAGAGATGAAGGTGAGACCTGTATATTTCTTTAAAGTATTGTTAGGGAAATGACAGAGACTCAAGAACAGCATTTCACAGCTGGAGTAGTCAGAACTACTGGTAACATAGGGAAAAAAAATGTTTTCTTGTGTCTTGATATTTGCCACACTTATGAAAAAACCCCTTCCATTAAATTCAAAGCAGTTATATGCTGTTTCTCTTCTAGGATGCACCAGGGAACCACCAAACAGTCCCTCTGATTAGAATGGGACTATGAAAATGAGAGTAGGGACTTTATTTAGTGTCTTAAACATCCAGGTAGGGATATTTAGGAGCTCAAATGAGGAAAATGCTGATTTAGGTAACTACTGGCTAAGGAGTAGTTAGACCTCTTAATGGTCATGTGGTATGCAAGGAAAGGCATATAGAATGGAGCTATTTACTTTAAAAGTCTTCTTAATATTCTGAAGACCTAAGGTATGTTTGAAAAGTATTTATTCAGTCTGATGAGCAGGGTTTTTTTAAAATATTGTGTGGCTTGTGATGATCAGAAGCAGGGCAGAAAAAGCTCAGAAATTACATCTCTATGGTAGTGGTGCTCACAGTTTCTCTGGGAGTGTTTCCTTTTAACAAAACTATGAATACAAGTACTAGAGAGGGAGAATAGTCTCTAGAGAGCTTCCTTGCAGAGTTAAAAATATACTGAATAGCTTCTATAAACAGTATAAAGGATATCAAAAATCTAGATGGAGCTTATTTAAAATTGTGATAAGCCCATTGACCTACTTGAGGTTATATTTAAATGAGAACTGCTGTAAAAAGCTGTCCTGGGATACATGTTTGGAGCAATTTTTCTTCATTCCCAAAGATGAACAAAAATCTTGAGAGATTAAAGCAAATGTATTTTGGCTCACTTAAAGTGGTATTTCAGTTTCCAAATGTCTTTCTTAATTTTTTTAACCCCATTAATACTTTAAAAAAGCAGGTTTTTAAATATGTGATTTTTTTTGATAGCAACACCAAAAACTTTTGCAAAGAGATTAATTCCAACAGCTTATCTTTCCCTGCAACATTTCAGTTCATGTTGGTCAGTGGGTATTTATTTTGATTTAATTTATTTTTATTTATTTTTTTAAAAAGAGCTTTCTGTCAAAATATCTCCAGCAAGCTTTCCAACTGACCAAGTCAATTACAATTAGTTGCAGCCTAATACAACTTAAGCTAATATTGCTCCGAGCTCTGCAATGGAGGTAGTGGCAGTCTTAACATGTTCTACTTGATTTACTGCCTTGAACTAGGTATAAAGTTCCAAATTTTGCATCTTCTAGGAAAAAGTAATTATATTTTTATTGTCTATTACCTGGATTAAGTATTCATTCTCACTTTTTCAGAGAAAGTGTTGCGTAAATAACTTAATGTGTTGTCTTAATAACTAATGTGACTGCCAGGATCTTGTATATTTTGTCAAAGTAAGTCCTCTCTAATGCTGTGAACACAATTTCCAAAGGCTGGTTTGCAAATTAATTTTAGTAAATGAAAAAAGTTTTCATTTTATTTTCAGATATTATGTACTTCCTACCAATAAAAGAGATCTGAGTTTGTTGTAGGTTATCCCCTCAGTTTATGCTGTGTTTTTCCCTTATTTCTCCAGTTTTTGCTAACCAGTATCACTGCTCTTCTCCTTTCCACCTGCATTTGTGTTGTATTCTGATGCCTGATGTATTTTGTTCTGCTTTTATAACTAATGCTTAATCAATTTATCTTCTGTACTTCACTTATAATCAGTGTGACAGGCTGACTTGGCACCCTGATTTGTTTATTAACTTGCAATCTTCTAATTAGAATCACATAGCAAAATGGTTCAAAAACAATTTGCAGAGCCAAAATATGTAAACTGAGTGTGACCTCTATGGATATATTAGCAAATAAGGATGATATTTAATTATTTTTTGTATGAGACAAGTTTTTGTTACAGTTGGAGGTCTGGACAAAACTGAGTATTATCAATTCTTGTGCAGGATATGCAAGAGGGATTCCTTGCTGCTGAGGAAAGTAGATAAAAATTGTTGTTATATTGCACAGGACTTTCTTACTTATTTGCAATTACTTTCACGTAATATGACTCTAGGCCTCTGTGTTCTGTGTTGTATTGGAATCCCAAACACTTTCATCCAAAGACTGAAATTAGCCATCAGGTATGGTGTTTGAGGTGAAAGCAGGTGTTTTCCAAAAGCTAAATTTGGAAATCAGCTTGCACTTATGCAAATGTTAATATGGTGATATTAATATACTTACACATGCATTTGGATACATATTAGAAATACAGCAAAACAGAGGTGAGAAAAAGATATAAGCATTAATTTGAGGATCCAATTAACCTGGCAAAAACAGCAGCTAGACTAAAGCTTGAAGACAGACTTTATTATCTCAGTCAAGATTTACAGAGCCTGAATTTCACCTTTGTCTCTCTCTATGTTCCTCTTACAACATTATTCTTTATTGTTATACACAACTTTCATTTCAACTCTAAAAATGACCAGAAATGCTATTCCTCTGTTGTTTTGTAAGCCACATGTTTACAATCTACCTTCTCATTCTTGTGTTAGAGTTACTAAATTCCTGATCACATTGATTACAGCTTCTCAGTTCAGTCTGAAGTGCTTCTGTGCATGAAATCTTCCACTGCTACAGCATTCTCTGTTCTATTATGCCTGTCAGGTTGTTGGCAACCCTCTTGTCATACTCTCTAAATCTATATGAAGATGTCCTGGCCATGGCAGAGAAGTTGGACTAGATGACATTTAAACATCCTTTCCAACCCAAATTGTTCTATGATTCTATGAAGTGTCAAGCATTTTGACATTTCTTAAAATGGTGACTTTTAAAGGATGGCCAAACTAGTTAACATTTTTGGTAATGAAAATTTGTTATTGCCCAACAGAAATTTACTTTTATAAAATTAAGATGAAGAATATCAAGGGAATCTGTGTTGTGCCCAGCAGCTGAAACAAACAAACAAACAAACAAACAAACAAACAATAAACAAAGGAACCCTCAAAATCTGCCCTTCTCCCTGCTAATGATTTCTTCCTTCATCCAAATAAAGTTTGATTAAAATAATTTGATTAAATTTGATAAAAATAATTTACTTGCTACCCTTATGCCAGTGCGAACGCTCTGCTATGACCTGGCCTGGGAAAGGAGGGGTGGGAGGGAGCTGTACAACACCCTCAGTACAGAAAAGACTGTGCTGGTACCCCAGCCTCTCCTTTAGGTGGCTATATGTTGAAGGGTGGCATCTCAGCATAGGATAAAAAAATAATAGATCATTGGATTAAGCATTTGGAGCAGTTTCTGAGCTGTTGTCACTTATTTCAGGGTCTCAGGACATCAGACAGGAAAAATGGCAGGGAAAGAAAGGATGTGTTACACCATCCATTCATCAGAACATTTACTTCTCTGTTGTGAGAAGTACTTCTCTATAGAAAAATCTAAATACCCAGTAAAGAAATATTAAATTGGTTTTGGGTACCTTGCTACCTTTAGAAGCTCACGAAATAGAGTCTAGAACTTGAGGTACTCAGCTAAACTTAGTACAGAAAACCGTCTCTTTAACATGTTTAAGATGATTTTGTTCCTTACATGTAAAGGTTGTCAGTGTTAAAAAATTTAATTCCTTATTAAATTTCCCTATTTTAATAGGTGTTATTTCTACCCTCAAAAGCTGCTAATTTTTAAAAGATATACCCAAGGTGTTTTCTGAATATGTATTTTTCTAATCTATATTTAACCTACTACTTAAAAAAATTCAATTTTATGGCTTGCTTTCATTCTATAGTGTCTATATCTCTGATTTTCTTGGGCAGGGAATGAAAAGAAAACCAAATTCATAATTTCCTTAGGTAATGCTATGTCTATTTTGCAGACAGGATAATTGAGAAGTTCAATGCTATGATAAAGATTTAAGAAGAGCAAAGAGAGCACAGCCTACCTTATTTTCCACTGAATGTCTTTTCCACAGTGTGAAACACTGGACTTGATTAAGATTGAAATGGACTTGAGTTAATAAATGAGGAAGAAGAAGATGATCAGTTACCAGGGAAGAAGCCAAAATTTTCAGTCCTTTTGGCATTCTGGGAAGGGAATACAAAGCAGAAACAAAAAATAACTACAAAGAAGATGCACAGACAACTCTGTAGCTATCTTAAGCGAGGTTTTCAAAGAAGAAGTATGATTTGAAGCATTTCCTTGAAAAATTATAATTTTTTTTTTTTTTTGCATGACATTTACAAAATCAGATACTGAGATCAGTATTAAAAAACCCCAACAGTACAGGAGGAGTACGACATCATCTCAAGTGCTAACCTGTTTATAGGTAGCTGTTAACTAGGATGTGGTCGAAGGACTGTGTAGTGAAAATAATGAATCATCTAAAAAGCATATATTTTTTTCCTATTAAGCATCTTCTGACTATTTTTGCAGTGTATCTTGGCATTTTCCCAGTTATGCATTTGCATACAGCTTTTTTAGAAATTTAGTTCATAAAGGCATGTAAATAGTCAAGGAGTTTAGAATTTATTTCCAATATAAATAGTATTTTTCTGTGCAATGTTTAGTAAATATTGATTTTGTAGCAATGCTGTAGAAACAAATAGTGGTCTAATTGAAAAAAAAAACAAAAACGGGCTTGGGTTGGCACACACAGATGAGATTGTTCTAATCTTATAACAAGTATTGTTGAAGATGTTGGAATTTTAAAGTAGTCTTATATACAGAGCAATATATACTTGTACACTGTAGAGAGTGCAGCTGTTGTTAATGTGTTACAAAACTGTCCAGTCTCTGATGAATCCTGAGCTATTCTCCACCAGTCTGACTTCATGTTTACAATACTCAATACATCTGGCTGACTTTAATTGCATTAGCTTTGCTGCACCAGAGGTGGCATAACTTTCATGTGAGCTAATTAGATTTGCTCAATTTAAACAGACACATTAATGCAGCTCAGCAAGGCTCAATTAAATCTGTTTTCAAAGCAAAGGCACAGTTTGAAGCATTATGGGTAATGCTATGCAAATTGCCATATTGGCAGAGAAGTTGAGAGGGTTGTTTGCAATGCCTATTGGCACAATGCAAGTTTCTCCAGTTAGATTGTGAAGTCTGAAACAGCAAGACGTGTTATACATCCTCTTTCTTGGGGCTCTTCAAAATGGTGCATCTGCCTTTCCAAGTGAAGGACGTGATTTGTGAGTTTGTTTAGAAAATGGACATCTTAAGATTTCATCCCAACCATTGTGCCCACTGATTTGTGTTTTATATTCTCTCTCTTACTGAGGCAACAGCAGAACCTAATAATAATACATCTTCATAATGGGATTTCAGAACAATTGTATGTTCCTGGTGTTTCAAACTTATTACACTTACCATCACTCTTACCTTTTGCTAGTGCTGGAGCATAACTATCAATTCATTTTTTTCAGTTTTGTACTGTGACCCAAAGTGCTTAGCCTTGCGGGTTTACTTTTGAAGGGAAAGCCACTAACAGAATGCAACAAGGATGCCAGCAGCCTGTTACTAGGACCACTTTTCATTTTGGTATCCTAGAGATTGTTTCTCCCCACAAAATCAGGAAAAGAGAGGATCCTTTATGGGAACTCAAGTGACATAAGCCTGCCCAAAGTGATGCTATATTTTCTTCTTCTAAATAAGGCATACTTATAGCAAAATAAATAGTGTAAAATTGACCATGTGCTTTGAAGTTAGGTTTTTTTGTACCTAGCCTAATGTCTCCAAGCACTTGTATCTCCTCTAGTTGCAGCTTCATTTATATCCATGTGAATAACATGCATTTTTCCCAAAGGGAAGATGAGCTAGTTAGGCCATTAGATGACCTTGTTTCCAACACAACATTGCTGGAAGATATTGCAATTGAGGGGATTACAGTAAAAGTAACCTTTTTATTTTAATGTTCTGGGTTGGAAGCATAAAAGGCACACCATATGCTTGTTCAAGTATTCTCAAAGGTATGTTATGGACTGCTTTAATGGTTTGTGTTGTTCTGATGTGACATTTATGGAGAGGTTGATTGGTAAAAGCAATCTCCAAATCAGGTTCTTCAGGATTTTCTAACAAGTATGAAAACATTTGATCTCTAGGGTCCATGGTGTGACTGTTAGTGTATAGTGTATGCAATTCCTCAGTATTTTGTGTGGGGATTTGTAACCTCCTCTACCTTTCTTTATAAGGCCCTGTAGAAAAATTGTTTTTTTTGATGGAAAAAAATTATATATTTTTTAAGATATTCTTGACTTTTGCATGACTTTGAAGAGGATTTAAGAGGAGCTCACAGAATAGGGCTCATGATCTTAAAATCAAACATTTGTGTAAATAGAAGATACAGCTTAGTGTGTAAAATCAGAGCAACATTAGAGGTAGCAGCCAATTATTGAATCTCACTGTCTCATATTTCCAACACTTATGCACAGTTATGCCTTACTACTGGAGTAGTAATCACAGTAAATTTAAAATACTCTGACATCAAGAGGCTCTCAAAAGAGTGAAAATCAGCAGTTTTATTAAACAATATATAGAAGTCACAGCCATGATGGTGGTGGACAAACCAATATGAAGCAGATTGCTCTATGATTAGCCAATTGCACAGCACAATTATATTCAACACATCAATAATAAACAGGAAAGACAATTCATTTGCCATGCACTTTAGCAGATTCTGTGTTCCAACAGCATATCCAGCTTGGCTTTAACTTTAGTTGAATTTTTCATTTGTATTCTCAGAACTCATATGTTTCATTCTCAAACTGTAGATTTTGCTGAAATAAGTGTTTTAAATGGAAATACAGTTTTTTTCACAAGCTTTTGGTCAGGATCTCTAGAACTCCTTCCCTCATCTAGATCCGTATTCAGAAAACTGACATCTGGCACAGGCTCTGCTCTGTTGTCTCTGTCCTCTCTGGCAGCTCTCCAGTAATACATATCCAGGCTATAATGTTTTCAGAATTTTTGCTGTGTCACCTCCACCTAGGGGCATTTGCCCTAAGTGATGAAGTAAGTGTTCCTGGTTTAGGAAAAATTTGGGAGAAAACCTCCAAACTGCCACTAGAATATGAAAGTAACAGCATATTGGAATAAAAGTAAGTTTGAAAGAGTCTTTTGGTATTGTACATCCCAGTGTTCAGATTTCAGATACAATGGCAACTGCTGGTGTGTCAATACCTTGAAAACAAAATGCATTCTCCGAAAACCTTAAAGTTAGCTTGAGATAGTTATGTAATTAAAATTTAATAAAGATGGGAAAAAGTGAGAAGCTTGTGAATTAGATTAGATTCAGTGCTCATGTAATTTTCACTGAATATCACTCCTGAATATTTTTCTGTTCAATAGTAAAGTTTTAAATAATTTGAATAATTTTAAAATATGGTTTTAGTAATAATATAAGGTTTAAATTACTTCTTCAATTTATTTTCTCTTTCTGTCTAAAATGTCATGTTTAGAATAGTCCTTCACAAAACTGTGACACGCAACACAGGAAACCAAACTGCAGAGGGTGAATTTGCTTATGTTTTTTATTATACTCATCCTGGAATAGTTTCAGGGAGAACATTTGAGATAAAAGCTATTGAATTGCATTTTATTTTCTTAATTCTAAACTTGACAACATTTAAACTACCTACTTTTTTAACAAAACATGGCCTTTAACTAAAGTATTCCCAGATGGAAGCATTATAATTCTAATGCTTATTTATTAATATGACTCATATTGCATAAAAAAACTGTTGCAGTTATAGAAAAGTCAGTTAGGGCTACACCCTGAAGGACACACTCTAAAAGGATAAAATGTAAATAACAACAACAACAACAACAACAACTTTCATCCAGAAGGATTTAAAATTAGATTATGAGGGTGACATGGTGTCTCCATGATTAAAAGAGACTACCTCTGTTTGATGCCAGTGATTCTGTGATTGACTTTTCATGTTCCAAGAAATGTTTTCCACTATAAGTTGAGTTCACGCCCTCTCTCTTTTAAGGGGAAAAAGAAGATGAAAGCATTTGAGATGAAAAACTGTTCAAAACAGACAAACATGTTTGGGTCAAGGAAACTAGAATTTTTGCCTCTCTACCTCTGGATTTTTTAAAACATGTATTAGAAAAAGGATTTTCTAAAAGTTTTGTGTTGCACAGATTTCTTTTCTATGACTATGAAAGAACATGTCCTTGGAACACTGATAACCTAAACAAAGATTCAAATTCAATATGCTTGTCTTTCACATTGTTTGGAGAGAAATTTCTGTGAAGAGTCTCCATATGTCTTCTCTGTTCCTTTTCTGTTCTAGAAATTCTTCAGCTATCAGTGGATTTTTCCTTGTGTCATTGCATTGGTCTCTATTTCAATTGCTCAATAATATTTCTACATAGTATAGAAATGAGTCTTTTATATAATGATGTAATTTCTTTTTTGGTCTTAAATCACATCCCATTGGCCTGCTCTTCTGATATCAACTCCTTTTTTCATATTATTATAAAGAAGGTCAAGACATGCTACTCTGGTTTTTACACATGGAAAAGATGGGTAAGGAGAGGTTTTTCACTATGAGAAGCTTGATTAAATCAGACAAAAGTTCAAGCAGAAAGTACAACTGCACATTGAAAGAGACTTCTCAAGAGAGATTATGGTGCAATTTTCAAAATAAGATGAAGTATGTTTTAAGTTCTGGCCCTAATACTGTTTCTGAGGATGCTTGCCACTTGTGGGCAGGCAAGTTGATCACATCAATCGCTTCTGATCTCCAGGTCTAGTCATATAAAAACCCTTCAAAGTCAACCCTTCAATGGTCCAAGAGTGGTGCATCATCCTTGGAAGCATCTCAGAGAGAAGCCTTTATGGCAACTAGGCAGTTCCTCATTCAACAAATATGAAATGCAGTGGAGATTCTTTTCATATTCTATAGAAAATCCTACATTTTTTCATAATGTTTTATTCAAACACAAATTTAAAACCACTGTTTTCTGGGAGAACAATAATTGGATTTGATGGAAAAAAGTCTTCAAAATTAGAATAATAATTTTAGGAGCTGTATCTTTCTGAAGCCATTTAAAAATGTGTGTGTGTTTGATGGTATTCCATTACTGGTCTTGGTATTTTGTTAATAGCACTGTACTGGTATTTTGTTTATAGTAGAAAACTCAAAATCTTCAAATGCAAGTATAGCATCATATTTATATTTGTCATTTTGATACATTTATTAACTCCTTTTTTTTTTAAATCCAGAGAAAGAAATGAAATAATTTTGTTTCTCTAAAATCAAGAATTTTATGGGTATCTATTTGTTTTCTACTTTACAAGCCATATTGTTTTATTCTCTATCATATTGGGGTTATTACAGTGTTTTAAGAAAACAAGCTGATATATTTAAAAAGTGTAAGATTGCATTTTAAATTCAATGTTCACAATGCAGCAGATGAAATTTTACTGACCATCTAGTTATGAGTTTGCTGGTCCTGACTATTTTGTGGAGTGTTACTAGCTATGCAGAACTAGAAAAATTAGGTATTTTGCTTTTTATTTTTTGGTACTGTTGTTGCAGTCAGGACAGTCTAAAGTTTGTGCCTAATGGGAAGGTATTTGAATTGGTAACTATGCAACACAAAACCAAAAGAAACCAGACTGAAGAGTAAAAATTAAAATATTTATTTCCTTCTAAAAAAATAATTATTACTTATTTATTACCTGGTTGCAGAACCCTGAGCCAAAAAAACTGTCTGGTTTCATCCAAAATTTTCCTCTCTGAAAAGAAATAAAAGCACAATGGAGAAGAATGTGGGCTGTTCCTAAGTGATTTTCTTTTTTATCTGTATGTGTAGATGGCGTATCTGGCACCTTTGGAGAGGTGAATTAAAAACACTTTTTCATGTACTGTGCCTCCCTTTTTAAAGTATTTGTTGTGAGGTATTTTGTTTGCAGAAGCACATCTTGAGTTGGTGTGTATTTGCATTGGCCTTTTCTGGATATAGTGCCACAAGCCTGCTCCTAAAATCTGTTGGGATCAATATGACATATGCTATATGTCTCCTTAAGAAGCGTAGAAATTCTGAGGAAGCTAATTTAAGAAACCATGAATATGGGAAATTTTATCTACTACACTGGTTAAAAAAATGTATATGTTTACATATAGATGCAACATTTTATAAAGTGAATGTGATTCAGGAACTCACATATGCTATGATAGTGCACATAATTATTGAAAGCAGCTGATTTTGCTAATAGAAAGCAGTTAACTGGGTGCAGATGTGTTCCAACTGCATGTACATAAATTCTCTTTGGAGGAGTGGAGGAATTCAAATCGTAGAAAGCAGTTAATTGGGTGCAGATGTATTCCAACTGCATGTACATAAACAAATTCTCTTTGGAGGAGTGGAGGAATTCAAATCCAATTGTCACGAGCAGTTCAATTTTCAAAATTTCACAGAAAAATAGACTCCATCATGGTAGAAAGAAGCATTCCCCAAAGAATCATTGTTGTGATGACTCCCATAACTTGCTTTTAGAGACAACAGTTGTGCAAATGCCAGATACAATGAATCTCAAATGTTAAATGTACACTTGAGAGTTCCTAAAGACTATGTTAACACTTTAAGACAATTTGCTATGTATATGAGTATATAAAGAAAACCTCATTTGCACAGACTCATTTTCTGATAAATGGACTCCACCAGTTATGTATTATGTTTCTGGAGACATTTTTATTTAATATGAATTATGATTTTGATACACATTTGATAGCAAATGTCTCCTGGCCTCTACACAACCTAACTATTTTAGAAAATAGCATAATTTGTAAAGTAATATAGTTCCAGTAAATTGAATGCCATTAAATTATTGCAGTAATGTATAGTATGAAAAATTACAATTTTGCAAACAGTTGCAAAAACATAATTTTCATCCTACAAGTTTTACCATTCCTTTTGCAAGCAAAACTACTACAAATATTTAAATGAAAAATGGCCACATTTTTAATATGATGTCAGGTGATGTAGATTTTATGTTAGAGACTACTCATTCTTGTGAGTGGTTCCACAAAAATTAAGATACACCATCAGAAGTAAGTTCATAAAGATAAGGACCACCTCTAACAATGCTGTTCCTTGAATATTTCAAATCAAATATTTCAGTTTGCGAGAAATCAAGTTTCTAAGTAATTTCTCACTCATGCTGTGACCTTGTAGCACAAGAGACATGCCAAATTCTCTGAATGCTGCAGATCACATACCACTCTAAATACCACCAATGAATTGGTTAGGACATAAGCTCAAAGAAGAACTCAGACAATTCCCTAAATACCCTGCAAGTGAAGAGAGAGATATTTGAAGTTGCCTAGGCTGAGATGAACTGAACTGATCTTGCATATCTTCCAGAATGGAGGCCTGTTTGCTTGAGGAAAGTCTTTTCAAAGCAAAGCTGCTGCAATTTTTTTTCATGTATGTTTCATGAGAAATACCTTAAATCAATGCTAATGATTTTAGAAGGATGAGCTCTCTGAATTAGATTTATATGTTTGTTACAAATTCAAAGTATGGTATTTCAAGTGATAAATGGCAAGTTATTATCTCAAAACACATGGGTAGATACCTTTGTGTGGAACAGAATCCAGTTGGATAAACACTACTTATGTCATTATTAACAACAGTATCAAACAGTCAGTTTGTGACATGTTGCAGTGATACCCATCCATTATATGTCAGTATTTATAACTACAAAACATCTTCCAGAACAGCCAACACAAATGATTCATAAGTTAATTTTTTTCTTGACTTTTATGCTAGCACCAGCAGGAGATGCCCAGAAGCTGTGGAGGGATCACAGGTCAGCAGAGCACCTGAAGAGCAGCACAAAGGAATTCCAGCCATTCCAGCCAGTGAGTTGGCTTCATTGATGGAGGGGAGGGGGTGGGTCCTTAACTTAAATGGCTCTATGCAAATGAACACAGCATGGGGAATAAACAACTGCATTTAGAGATGTGCACATGCCTGCAGGGCCACACTCTTACTGGAAGACATGGTGGAGACATGGTGGGATGGCTGCTCTGACCAGAGTACTGGGATGGAATGATCCAGGCTGTTTTTGAAGGACAGGCAGAGGAGATAAGGGCAGCAAAACACAGTGTAATATTTGCTGAACTTTGTTATGAGAGAACAGAAGATAATCTCCTGGCCTTTCCTTTCTGGATTTACATTGGCCAAAAATTTCTAAGTCCAATGTGTGGTGTTGTTGGTGGCATTCAGTGACTCAGCCATGTGTTATAGTGAATGAATAAAGCTAAAATTCAGCTACCCTTAGCCTCATGAGTGATCCTTGCAAGCACAATCTCCACAGACTAAATGCACACATGCAAGCAAAATTTGCATTCTTTACCTGCCTGTCTGGGTTATTCGATCGTGCCTCCATGCCTTTGAAGTAGTCTTTGTCTACCATCAAGGAAAACCTAGTGTAGCAGAAGTTGCCCAAAACTCTATAATAAAGCACTTTGTTCACTGACTTATGACTTTACAAAGCTACCAGATATGCTCAGTACCTTTGTTGAACTTTGTTTATTTGCAAAAGTATATTTATTAGGTATTCTTAGTGGGTAACCTGGTGTTTAAATCAGTTTGGGTAGTTGCAGCCCTTAGAAGTTGCAGTACTTCAGAACTGGGAACATGGGAACATGAACTTTGGAAGACAATTCGCTTTCATCTCATGAGTTTCTTTTCTTTTTTTTCATACCAAAAAAAAAAAAAAAAAAAAAAAAGTTCCTATTTGGCTAAATTATGAGCCCTTAAAATGATCTTTTCATACCTACAGTAAGTAGCTTTTAGTCTGACAGTCAGCTTTCTGCAGTGTTCTTTGATGGAGAGCTCACTTTTCTTTGTAGCCTGCACAGACAAGAAGACTGCATCTCCAGGAACAAATGAACATGCTCCATCTGAGGGCTGCAGAGATGGAATAGGGCATTATTTGAAGTTTCCTTTTGCAGGAGTATGAGGTCATAGAATCTAACTAATGAGAGCCATTCCTTTGTATAGCAGGGAACAGAGACCAGTATTCCCGAGTCTCCAAGATCTCCTCTGACTAAGAAAGAGGTGTGGGACCACAGTGGTGCATCAGTGCCAACAGCTCATCCCTACAGCTTCCACTGACATTTTCAGTGACAGGGATAATACCATATTCCACCGTGCTTGGTGACACCTAGAGAAGGAGACTGCTGTATGAAAATATGGAATCAATATTTTTCCAATAGGTAGTTGCAGCCATAATGCTCTTTAGCTGACGAGGACCCTCACTGAGGACAGACAGAGTATAGTTCCTACCCCAGTGTGCTAAAGTGTTTGGTGCTTGGTGCTGGCATTTGTGTGCTCTGTATTTGAGACAGGAGTGAAACAAGACTGTGATTTTACTGAAAGCTAACAGGAAAAGTTACCAGCAGAACCCATTGGTGTGTGTATTTTCAGTACCCATATCTTTAGTACATAAGCACAGCACTTTTTCTTTTCTTCCCTCCATTTTGCCCAGACTTCATCCAGTTTACGGTGCAGAATGAACTGTTAATAAATCAGGTTATGCATTGCAAGAGGCTTTCATGGGACCTCTGTCTCTTTTGCTGCAGAATTTGTGAGCTGTGTGGTTTATCAAATTGTGTCACAGAGTTTTCCCTGTTCTTTCATCACACACTCTTGCCTAGCATTGTGATTTTTGAAAACTTGTACTTGACTATGAACTGTAACTGTAGGTTAATAACTACCTCAGTTATTTCTGAAAGGTATATTTTCCTGTCAGGTCTTAGTTTAAATTAATCAATAAGTTCAAAAATGAACAAATGTGACTATGTGTGCACAGACAGGAATAAAAATATGTCTTAGAAAATTAGGCTAAAATGTTTTCTTGGTTATGATGATTTACTGCTACTTTTGTAAATTCAGATTGTACTTCTGCCTTTAAAAGAAATAAAGAGAAGCTTACATTAATTGAAATTACTTTTTTTCTGGTCACCTAAAAATGACGTTTGATGCTCAAAAGAGTTTATGTCAAGGTTTGCAAATCAGGTCAATAAGAACTCTGCTTGTATATAAAATGTAAAAGTTTAGTCTTAAATTAAAGACTACATTTTTGCCTTTATTCCAGTTCCCAGTTAAGAAAATGAGAATAGTACCATCTTTAGTGTCTTTAGAGATATGTCATAAAGAAAAATATATTACATATAAAGAAAAATGAAGAAACAGGGTGAAATATCCACTTACCCACAAATATCCAAAACACATTCAAAATCCACTTCATAGAAAAAGTGACTTCTCTGGGGACTGGAAGAAAAGTTAAAATTCCAAACAAACCACATTTTTCATTCTTCTTGTGGGAAATAAAAGCATAAAGAGAAACAAAAATTATTTCTTTTGCTTCTAGCCAATGTTCTTCAGAGAAAGTGTCTAAAATACACTGGATCTTGGAATCCTGAGAAAGACAGCCCATATTTCAACTTTTTCTCATATGAGAGACCATTCAGGCAGTGTCAACCAGAGCTTGGGATTTGAGAATTAGATGGCTTGGGGTATGGTCCTGGAACTCTACAGTGCTCTGCTCCACAGCTGGAAGACTATAAGAGAGAAGAGTCCAGGTTTAGACTTCTAAAGAGGTTCAAAATGCATTTAAATTCTTTGGGCTGCACATTATGTTTCAAACATTCACCTACTGTGTGACACAGCTCCATGTCTGAACAGTTTCTTCCACTTAGATGGTAGGTTTTGAACTTTGTTTCCTCATCTCCAAAATGCCTCACACTCTATGCTGTGCCCAGATCAGTATGTAAGGCACACACCCCAATCCAAACTGTATTCAAACTCCTGCAGTGCTGGGTTGGGATCATAGCTTTCAAAATCCTTGTTTCCCAGTATCTGGATCCTGCAAGCCTCAGGAACAAGCTTTACAGCCTCACCTTTCTATCTGTGGAAGAGGCTTGCCTAAGGCTCATTCTATGCACAGAGGGATTTGTAATGAATTATCCTTGCTGCACTGCTTCTTCCGAGTGAGTGACATTTCCCACCTACCTTTTACAGCACCCTGGTCTCTGCTTCAGCTTTATGTGCCTGTCAATTTGCAAGTTGTGGAGTGACCAACAGGTTCCCTCTTGACCAGTCAAACACCCCATTTTTCTAGGGAGCACAGCCTCTTTGTAGCTTAAAATTTGGTCTAAAAAATGATAATTAAGATTTAAGAGAAAAAGAATTAACAATTAATCAGTTTCTGAGAACTCCATCCAATAAAAGCTTACTTTAAATTCAGGTGGAGTAGCCACCTCCCTTCTCTTACTGCATAACCAGCTGACTTTGGGGTCCTTTAAGTTGTCCACTCTCAATCATTTGAAAAGCGACGTCTGGGAGGTAGGATGTAATGATATGTGGGCAGCCCTTGCCAAATGTTTCTTGCTTACCAGCAATGTTCAAAGTGAGTTTACTTTGAGCCTGGATCCTCTATGATCATCCTCAATTTCAACTGCAAAGCCTAATGAGTGAAGTTAGGTACTTCAGAATGAAGCCCAGGTTTGAGCAATGTTGAGAGGGCAGGAAACTCTGTGATTCCCATTTGGGGCAGGAAGCTGATGGAGGTATTGAAGAAAATACAAAAACCTCTGTACAATCCAGGTTTGAAACCATCCTGATCAACCATATGTAGCTGGTGATCACAAAGCTGAGTAATCACAGCAGTTTCCAGTGAAAATCAGAGAAATGAAAGGAGGACAGTTTCATCCAAGCACACATACAGCATTCAGAAATGTCACCAAAAATGATTGAGACAAAATCAGTCACTGCCTGTGGACCTCTGTGGCTAGTGCCTTCCTATCTGGAGTAGTTTCCTTTTGAAAAAAAGCAATATAAATTTGTTATGGGGGCTTATATTACAGACACCATACACCACTGAAGGACATTTGCTTTTTGTGGCTAACCTTGTCCATTATTGCATTCTGGACAAGACTCCATCCTGTATCTATTTTCTAAGAAAATTCACTGAAGTGAGTCCCAGGAAGGATGCAGGCAGAAAAACATCTTGATAGGTACTGAGCTGATTTATGTCCAGTACATAAACAGGCATAAAAGATTGGAGAGGGGCTTCACAAGGACATGTAGTGACAGGACAAGAGGAAATGGCCTTAAACTGAAGGAGATTAGATTAGGTATTAGGAGAAACTCTACTATAAGGGTGGTGAGGCACTGGGACAGGCTGCTCAGAGAGGTCATGGATTCCCCATCGCTGGAGGTGTTCAAGACCAGGTGTGATGGGGGTCTGAGTAACCTGGGATAGTGGAAGGTTCCTTGCCCACATTGGCATGCTAGGAATTACATGATCTTTAAAGTCCCTTCCCCAAGTTATTCTATGATTCTGGCAATCTATATCTGTGGATTAAGAACTAAGCATGTGAATTTGTTCAGACTAAAGAATTTTGGAGCATTCACAAATAGCTGTGGGTAACTCTAAGGTTCTACCAAAAGTCTTAGAAGTTTAGGATCTTAAAAATCATAAAAATTGCCAAAGAAATTCATTCAAGACTGAGACAAGCAGTAGATGAGTGGATACTTTCAATAATGGATTTAAGAACCGTACATCACATTCAAACAGTACTGTAAAACTGACACAAAAGAGGAGGAAGGGTTCCCACAGAAAGAAGTTGTGTAATATCAGGAAAGATGCCCGTGCTGCCATTCAAGTATACAAAAACAGAGGGACTGAATTTAACTAAACTGACAGTTTCTAACTTCTGACTATTTGAATTTACAATCTACACAACATTTTCACACAGCGCTTTTTTTTTTTTAAAGTATTATCTATAAACAGCCCAATTCTGCCAGATTTGGAAGAGTACCTAGCAGCAAAGAGGATTTGTATCATTGGGTTCCAGCAGATAAATCACTTTTCAAAAACATTCTGGAGTTGCATGCATTTACATAAAATTTTAGAAACACATAAACTGATATTTGCATTCAACCAGAGTCTTGGAGGAAGTTATTCATGGAAGAATTTTCCTTTTTCTTGTTTTGAAAAGCTAATATACTTTTCAACACTTTTAAAAAATAAAAAATTGTGTATGCCCTAAGGTGGAAAATAAGTGTGAAAGGGGTTTAATTTTTAGCAAAATGTTATTCATATAAGCAGTATGATGTATATCCCAGTGATTATTTTATTATACTTACATTTAAAGTTATAAGCACAATGCTAATGGACAAAAATTAATTTATAAGGTAACACACACAAGGCACAACACTTTTTTCAGTACAGTTTTTGTAGGAGAAGAGGAAATTGTTGTAAAAAAAGAAGGTGCCTTGGGCATGAAGTTCAAATATTGCATGAACCAGAAAACATGTTGTTTGGAGAAGATGGTAGCACAGAGTAGTGTGAGCACAGATATCTGTGAGTTCTTTTCTATAAGCAATACTTTGGCTTGAAAAAATGTCTTGTACTTTCAAATTTCACTACTGTGAGCGCTTTATATGCCCTATTCTAGTCTATGCAACATACTGAGGTTAATGGCCAATACAGTCACTATTCCTTATGGAGTAAATGACTTTATTTGCATCTTTAGGTTCTCCATGGAGTAACACAAGCATAAAGCATATATGAAATATAGTTCTATTCGAGTACTTCACTAAATTATGAGCTTTGAAGTAGAAAAGCTGCCAGTTCTGTAGGATGATGCCTTCTATATTTTTAAATGTAACAAAACTATAAGGCTGAGTGTTTCTTTCTAAAAGGTAAAAAGCAAAAATCCACAGCTGCATACCTCCATAAAATACAAAAGTAATAAAAAAATTATATAAATATTTCATATGAGAAAACAGGTGCTCATAAAAGCTGGGCATTTCAGGATAAGCAAACTTTGAATGGAAAAAACTCTTTCAAAATCTTCTTAAAATGGCTTAATTCCTCCCACATATTTATATGAAGAAATCTTATGGCAACTGGACTTTTGAAGTAACCTTTACAGTAGTAGGTTATTATAGCCAGTGTTTCTATATTTGTATGCAAATGCCAGCTGAACTGCTTTGCAATTCTGTAACTTCTTATGGCCTTATTTCTAGACAGAAAATATTACATAACAGAACAGCAGGAAATAGAATTTCTTCATGCTTTCATTTTTTATTAATTTTTGTGTCAAATAAGTCCCAGGCTCTTCAATTAATTACTAAAGATTTGAATGTTCCTGAGTAATCCTTACATCACCCAGTAGTGAGTGACATTGACAGTTTTGTATCTAGATGCTATTAAAAAAAAAAACAAACAACAAACCTCTATATTCAGACACAAGGAAATTTTACAGAGTGGTTATTGGCATTGTTTTTGTTTATCCTACTGTTTCTAAAACAGCTAGTGATAGCAATACAAAAGTAAGCAGCACCAACCAAAAGCATCTATTGGACACCAGTGGGTGTCAGGAAGAGGCAGTCAGCAGACAGTACTAGCTGTCCCATGTACAATAAAAACTGCATATAATATTTTCCATAACCTGAATCCTTAATAGATTTCTCTTTTTTTCATTATTATTCTGTTTTGTTTTGTTTTGAGTGTGTCTATTGATGCATTTCCCATTCTAACCAAAATAAACATCATATTTCTGGCCAAATAAGGATTCACACTGTTTTCTGAGCTGCACTCCTTGTCTTGTAAGAGATAGTAAAATTTGCACTTTTCTGCTTTCTGCATAATGCAGGGAACATCTGAAAAGAATGAAAACAATGTACTAATCCGTTTGTCAAGTTTCTATTATACTGCCGTCAAGCCTCTGGAAAAGGCCCTTGTGCCAAAAGAAATCAATAGGCAAAAATGACATCTGCGATAAAACCTAATACTTTAACCGTAGCTTAAATCTGAGTCAGACTACACAAGTTTTGTGTATATGCTTTTAGTCAGAAGAAAGTATGCATGAATTATTTATTCAGCACCAATTCCTGCAGCATTATCTAAGCTTTGGAAGTTGTTAACCTCCATAACTCTGCAGGGCACTTGCATGGGTGGTGTTAAACATTCCTGCCAGCAGTCCAGAAGCAATATCCTTTTATCACAGATATTGGGGAGGAACAATCCTTCCCCTCAAAGCAGCAGCAGGGTTCAGTAAACCCCTCAATATGCAGCACCTGACACTCTGGTGCCTGTGGAAGTGGCTCTCAGCTCCCTCAGCACAAGGGA
Source organism: Pyrgilauda ruficollis (assembly GCF_017590135.1). Lineage (NCBI taxonomy): Eukaryota > Metazoa > Chordata > Aves > Passeriformes > Passeridae > Pyrgilauda > Pyrgilauda ruficollis. The sequence goes on from NW_024518095.1 coordinate 7,631,329, forward strand.
GACCCCGAAGACAGCTGCCATCAAAGACACTTATGTCACTGTGGCAAAGATTCACAAGCTGGTTGATGAGAAAATAAAAGAAAAATAAAAAGAAAAGGAAGTATTAAAATGTTAGTATTGCATTCATACTGCAAGTTAAATAACTAAATATTTTTTGCATCCATATGAATTATGTATTTAAAGGAGTATTTAAGAAAGGATAAATATGGATGTTTAGATTAACTTACACAGTAATGACAGTACTAATATGACACATATCCTTTTGATTAAATGGGTCAAAACTGTCACATGGCTGTACTTAATAGTTCTAATTATCATCACAGTTCCAACTAGAGTCCCTGAAAATTACATAGACTTTTCCATGATTTGTACGTAGCAAACATTTTATTTTTCTATTAAACTGTCAATTTTCACTGTTCAGTGGAAGACTGGTTATCTCGGAGCTTAGTGAGACTGTGCTGAATAAACGTGTCAATGGAATGTGATGTTTAGTTGAAATAGTGAGATGGAATATAAATAACAGTTTTAAAATTTGATGAAATTATGATACATCTATCCTGTACAAGCAAACAAACAAACAAACAAACAAAAACAGTCCTGTTGCCTGGTCTTGGTTCTGGCAGTTCTTGTGCTGTTCAGTCACAACCTCATCCATTTTTTTCACACAATTCCACCATATGCAGAAGGCTACCTGGCATTCTTCTGAGCAATTTTTTTAAAAGGAGAGTAAGAAGAAAATATTATGTTTTCACTCATCAATATTCTCTCAGTGTTGAGGAGTTATTCAGCTAGACAAGAAGAGAATATTGAATATTGTACATGGAAACAGGAGTTCTCCTGATCCTAGGATAATTTTAATTGATGCAGACAAGAAAGCTGAAGGATAGAGAAAACATTTTCTTTGTTCTTTAATTTTGTTTTGTAACTTAACTGTGGGAATCTATATCTTAAAAAGCCTTGAAAGAAATTATGCCGAGTGTGTTTATTCTTACTATAAAACACAACTAAGTAGTTCTAAAACATATTTATTTAACACAATCTTATTTTTACTACCACTTAGACTGGGAGCCAAAATAGAGTAAGTTTGCTTTCTTTTGCTCTTCACTAGATGTTTACATAGCGAGCCTATTTCAGAAATTTTCACATTGAGTTGTAAGAGAAAACAGTTCGTTTTCCCTGGCATTATTTATGATGCAGAAATGGGAGGAGAGATTGCAGCAAAATCTTTAAACTCTGTGGATGTGATTAATTTAATGCTATTTTTTCCACTGTATATTTTCATATCTTCTCTTTAAATATTAGTTATTTATCACTTAATAATTTAGGCATTATGAAGGTATGGAAGGAGAGTGTTAGCACTGTCCAGCTACTGGTTTCCAATTTAATTTACTTTAATAACCTGCTCAGTTATTTGGCGAGTCTTCAGAGGACATAAATTAGTCTCAAGCTCTCAGTTGCTTCCTGAAAGTGCCCATCTATGTGCTGACTACAGAAGGAGCCCTGGGAGACCAGCTGCCAGCTTAGTTGTCTGAATCTACATGATGCAATTGAGATCCTCTTGAAGTCAAAGGAAAGACTGATTTAAATTTGCCTGACAATATGTTTGTTTACAAATTCTAACTTGTCCCACAGGTGATATAAAAATTATTGACATAGCTGCAATAGCCATATAATGCTTCCCAAAGGCAATCAGGAATGCTGGAGTTTGCAGGTATGCATGTAACAAAAAGAAAGTAGATATGATTTTGTTTATTAGTTTTCTGAATAAGAGTAAACAATAAAAGTCATAGAAACATAAGAATTGAAGGAGCTTTAAGAGCATCATCTGGACTTTCCTTCTGCCCCAGGTCAGAGTCATATTGTGACAGATGCTATTCCTATCATGAACTACTCTTGACAAATTGCCTGAGTTGTCCTTATAAAGGTTCAAAGATTAAGACTCCACAATTTCCCTAGTCAAATTATTCCAGTTACTCATTATCCATGCTATTTGAAAGCTTTTTCTGCTTCTTAACTCAAATCCCTCCTGGTATAGTTAGTATCCACTAATACCTATCATGCCTACTATGATACATAGAGAACAATTATTTCTTTACTTTTGCAAGAGCATTTTCCTTGTTTCACTTTAATGTGATGATTTTTCATTAAAGTCAGAAGCAAAAAGGTTGGTAAATACCATCAGACATCTCAGTATCATATGGCAACATCCTTCCAAACCAGGGAGTAACTGACGAGCATCTCTGCCTTCTTTTTATGACTTAAAGACTGGAATGAGTTTTCAACATATCTGATATTTCTTATAAATCTCCTCTGTCTTAAATTTTGATATATCTAATTTTTATTACTATCTATTCTACACTTTTAGCCATCTGACTTAGTTTCCATTTTCTTTACACCTAAAATGCCAAGTATTGAGGATACAGACTAGATAAAAAAAGCCTTTGTCTGCTGAAATTGTGTACTGGCCCAATATCAAAATGCTGTAAAAGGAACACCTTACATCCCAGCCCTGCAGGCGAACTTGATTCTGAAGGTTCTGGACCCCTCAGTAGTACTTGGCTGGCATCCTCCAGCTCCAAAAATGAGGAAGAATGATAACTCTGCAGAAATTGTGATTGAAATCTCTATTCATATTTTTAAATCATGACAGAAAGTGAGATGGAGGTTTGAGGTCTGATTTAGAGGTGAATTTTGAAGACTGTTTTTCCTCTTAATAGAGAAGTTATTGTTGCCTTTTAAGGCAAAGTTCTTTTACAGAAGTCTTGAGAAAGGAACTGTAATTGCCAGTGTTTAGCTTCAAAAGATATTTCGCATTTGGCAGAACTTTGTACCAGATTGTTTGCAGAGGTTGTACAAAGCCAGGATCTGATTTGGTCACTGTTAATTATTTTATTAAAAATATTTTCTAACTTGCAATGATGCTCAATCCTTGCAGGAAATTAAGGAAATTAATGCTTTCAATACTGCCTTGAACAATATTTTCAGTCACCCTGGCTGTTCACAGAATAACCACCATCTTAGATTGTGATGAGCTTTTAGCTGTAGTGAGCTCACCAGCGACAGAAACAGTGAAAGAGTATGGGAAAGGAAAGAATCTTAAGCAGCAAGATTTCTTGTATGTTTTAAAAGAATAGGGAACATCATGTTCACATAAGGCAAAAATCCTCCACAAAAACAAAAAAACAAAAAGCTGGTATAAATAGTTACCTTGCCTCAAGTCAAAAAGCCTGCTGAAATCGAGGCTTGTCTCGGACCACCTTTAGTTTGTTGCCGTGGAGGGTGGTGTTTTCAGGCTCTCCATTGTGGCAGGCCTGAAAGCATCAGCTTACTGCAGCCATCTCCTCAAACATCACTCCAGCAAGGATGCAATCCAGGTTTATACAGGCCCTCACAGAATATTTTCCACAGCCAGAATGCTGCTTAATCCTGGCAGCTGGCAAAACAGTATTTCTGAAGACAGCTCTTCCATGCAGATTTTGAATTATAAATATCACTCTTTTCAGTTTGTCAGCTTGAAGTCAGCCCTAGACATTAACAGGACTATCTAATGCTTGTCTACATTCAGAGATATATGAATAGATACCTGAGTCACAGAAAATCTTGAATGCGATATTTGAATAGAAGTGTTAAAGGTGCAATCTTAATTGCAGCACTGCATTTAGACCCAAAGGGTAGCAAAGTTGGCATGAATCACAGGCACAAACACAAAAGCTGTCACAATAGAGCGGGAAGTGTGAGCTGAGAAACATAAAGTAGGTGGCTACTCAGAAGGGAAATAAAGCAGCAGAAATATTTACATGGCACTGTCTTAATAGCACTTGATACATTGAAGTGAAGCATGGATATTTATGCTCTATGTGTAAGGTTTTCCTTGCAATTTAATTTGAATCAAATATCCTTTTATTCAGCCTTTCTAGGTTTGTTACATAGTGCTATCAGTTGGCATCCCTATGCCAGGATTTATCTGCACATTTCATTATTTGAGAACTGACTAGATTGAGTACTGCCTCTAGCCTTGGGCAGGAGCAGCTTTTAGGACCTACCGAGATTTGTGGGAGTTCATGTACTCTTCTTTACCAGTTGTGCAGGAACGATGAATTTAACTTTGAAACACACAAAGGAATCTTGATAATCTGATCTGTGTGACAAGCCTTTCTAGTTACCTGCTAATTTATGTTGTGAACCAAGAACTTCAGATAAATAGGACTTTAGTGTAAATAAATAAGAGATAGCTGTCATTGAGCGGTCTTGACTACTTATCTTGGTAAAAGCCATCAGTCCCATGTTTAATTCATTTCAAGCAATAAGCTATTTCCATCCTGGCTTTTATCTTCCCATTGGGCCACCTTTTATTATAAGTTCTTATTACAAGCTGGCAACGTGTCACATGTGAATGAAAACTGATGAGATCAGGATGAGAATAAGCCGGGCACCTCAATTAAAGTTTGATTTTAATAGCACTCTTCAGGTAACTTTTCAAAAGCACTATCCTAGCCTTTATTAAAATTGGCAGAGTCTATCAAAAAAGAAGGTTATTCACCTCTTCATGTTCATCACCCGGGCACAATAAAGATATGTAGGACGGCAGAGATGAACAAATGCAACTGTGCATGTTCAGAGACACTGCAGAAATTCAGGTTTCCATAAAGTCAGCTCAACCAGTTCAAAAAGTTTCCCGATCACACTTCTGAACCTTTACTGACTGAGCAGCTAAGCAGTTTGAGTACAAATAATGAACCAAGCACCATCTAAAGGACACAGCTTTCTTTTCAGAAGATAGAGTACACACAGGTTCTTTATTAATTTCTTTTCTATGGTTTCTCCTAACTTTACTATATTGTCAGATTTTTTTTTCAAAGACCTTATTTTAAGAACATATAACAGCAAAAGGTAAAGGGAATTGACTTTTTGAAGTTAGGTTAATATCTAGGTTAATTTTTTTTTTTTTTTTTTTTTTTTGGTGCATACATTTTTGGTCTGTGTAGGTTTAAGACTGGCACTTACAACGAGATTTTTAAAATTATGCATGCACTTTTTTATGTTTTTAAAATTAAAGCTTAATTTTTTTTTTTTTTTTGCTGCAGTCCCCTACATATAAATATTTTAGATTTTATAATATTAATGCTTCCTATCTTTCCTTTTCTGTTGTGATATTAAAGTCACAATGACTGGAAAAGGAACAGATTTTACCATACTGGAACATATAAAAGTAGATAAATAAGAGACAATAATAAAATCATGTCTATTTCACTGCAAATCACATTTTTATTTATAAATAACTCATATGTCACTGAAAATAGATATAGTGCCCACATTTTCCTTATAAACCTGTTATCAGTACTCCTGCAACCAAAACCACATGCTTAATATCTAGGTATCTCTTATCTTTGAGACTTCTCATCCTTTTTCCAATATTCACGCAAAATAAAAGTATTGCTGCTCATCCTTATAACAGAAATTTGAATTATGAAATAAAAAATAAAACTAGAACTGAGCCTTTAAACTAAAGCCTTCAGATACTTCCAGTCCTGAAATGATCATGTTGTCAAAATGGTAGTGATGTAAAGCTTAAAATATTCAAAGTAAATTAATTAATCTCTTTAAAAAGCTTACTTGAAGCCTCAAATAAAGTGATGTTTCCTGATGTTTCATTTAGGAATGTCCTGTTATCTATCCCACAGCTACTCAGTCACAAAGCTGTGTTTCTGGTGATAAATCCAGCTGGAATTTTGTTGGTTTGGTTTTGGTTTGTTCTAAATACATCAAAATAAAAGCTATTTTGCCAATTTAGAAAATTCTGTTGTCTGCTGGAATTATTCAAATAGGATTTCCAGCAGTTTGATTTGAAACAGATTCATCATGTGCAACACCTAACTTAATGGTTTTTTTATTTGTTTTTTAATAAAGTAAGATTAAAAGTAAATTACTACAATTCAAATAGCAGCACACATTTTTTATGTGAGCTATTTGTCATTTGATTGACAGACCTATCATAAAAATGTCAGGTTTAATGATGACTTAGTTTAAAACCACAAATTTTCACAGTTATGTATTGTCTATATTAGCAAATAATTTAAATGCAAATGCATCAACCAATAAGATTATACACTTTCATTTTAAAAAGTGATGGCAAGTGTCTTATGGTGACTACTAAATCAGTAAAAGTATTACAAGAGAAGGAATTTTATGATGTGTTTACATTTCTTCTATATATAAAATATGTTACATACCCATGGGGATTTTTCCCTGTACTCAGGCTAGCCTGAAAAACTGTGCAAGGATTAATCATTATCATAAGGAAGATAAATATCACCATCAACCAAAAGCTCTATTAAGAATAAAAAAGGATAGAAATTTGAGTAAAACTGATTGCTAAACAAGAAAAATAAAAACCCCCATGCATAGAAAATTAATGTTATTTTCACATTTTAAAAAACCATATTTTCAATTATATCTCTTAATCAGAAATTATTTGATGACATTTTCTCATTGATGTGAAAATACATATGCTTTCTGGAATTGTGCTAATTTTTTTCAAAGGAGTCACTTAGAACAAAAAAAAAAAAAAAGAGATAGACTCAAAGTGTTCACCCTTTCTTGACATTAGGGGTATGATGAAATGTTTTCATGTTAGCGTGGAAATTATTCTTAAGTTCAGCAGTGTGTCATGCTTTGGTTATGTTGAAAGAAAATGCTTTCTTCTAAAACCAATCATAGCATGTTTTTTGTAAGCCATAAAGATTTATGGAGTTTTGAAAATGAAATAAAAATCATTTAGAAAAAGAAATAGAATTGAGCTTTCTGTTATTTAGCTGAACACTGAGTACCTGCCCAAATATTTGAGTATTTTTTGCTGTCTACACCCTGTACTATGTTTTGAAGTTACATTTTGTTGAACATTTGAGGAATCAAGCAACCAGGCTCTCTCAGCACAGTGCATGGTCCCGCACACATAAACTCCCTGTAACAATGTTTTTGGCAGCTCAGCCGCAGCAAAGCACAACTTTGCATTCACCATGTTGAGCAGCTCCTCCAGAGGAGGAGTCTTTGCTGAGCTATTGGCACCAAACAGAGAAGAATACCCAAACCTGCTCATACGTATTTTCCCAGCACGGCGAAACTCCTGCCTGATCTTTACAGCTTTTTCTTCCACATCCCTTAAACATGTCCAGACTGGCTTAGTTCATTCATGCTGGCTTGACACTTGGAGGAAAATATATTGTTTTTCTTTATTACACTGCAGATAATCTTCAAATGAGCTCACAGGCATTCTTAGCATTACTTGAGAGCTTAGTGAGATAATGGTTTAAAAATCTTCAACAAACCAGTATACAGAAGATAATACACTTATAAAACCACTGACTTCATCTTACCACTGTTTAAATCCCTCTAGCATTTAGAGAAATTGGTGTCATTTTTTTCCAATAAAATAATACTTGTAAGGTGTTAAAGTTCATTTTACAGCACTGTTGATGGAGTTCACAGGAATTTGCCTTAATAGCTTTTGTAATCCCTGGGTGAAAAAGCAGACCATTTGCTTTAGCAGATTATCTGTTTGGTTGGGTTTTTTTCCAAATAGAAAGCTGTGGAAGGGATTTAGTTTACTGACAAAGCAAAAAAAGTAAAGTAATTTCATTAACTATGTTAATTTGGATTTCCCTAGAAAAAAATCTCAAACTATAGTTTATTACATTTTCAATTACAATTAATCTATTTTTGAAATTCTAATTAAACGCCTGAGTGCCAAAAACATTGTGTGGTTTCGGGAATTTTTTTTGAAGTGAGAAGTGTAATATACATTTTATTTTTTCCAAATTTGAAGTTACTTAGCAGATTCTATCTCAGAATTACATTCCTGATACTGGGCTTGAAATACAGCATTTATTGTTTTCTTTTGAGAACATAATGTTTTTAACATAAAGTTTTGCTTTCAGGGTCCTTTCTGGGAGAGAAGAAAATGGGTGAGAAAAATGGTCTACTTTCACTTTTGCCTTAATACACTCACAGTGCATCAAAACCATGTAAACTTCCTACTATTCAGATTAGAGTTTGGCCTATTATAGGCTTTCTGTAAATTGTCAGCTGTAAGGGATCCTTCATGAGAAAATCTCTCGTTCAGGAATCCAGGCTCAGAGGGATGTTGGGCATGCAAAATACGTGCTTTGAAGGAAAATGCATTAGGAAATTGCCTCACTACATATAAATTCCATGCTGGTACTGTTAATAACACTGCTCCTGATGAAATAAAATGTGATTCTTTCACCGTAATCTGTTGTTAAGGAAGATTTTTGGCAGAGACATTAGATGCACAGAGGATAATTACACATCCTAATCAGAATTTAAGTAATTTCCACTCTACAACATGGGGGATTGAAAAGAGAAAGGATTATTCACACTTGTCTTTTGTATGTAAGTTTTGAAGAAACATTTGTATAAGAAAAGTCCAAAACATGAAAAGTAGAATAAGAGTGGAAGAAAAATAGGCCTGATCCATACATGTCAGGCTGGAAGTTCAAGAGCTTGATCTCACAAGCACATACCCTTAGGAGTTCTATTATGTACAGTAATGCCAGCCATTGTGTGAGACAAAATCCTCGTTCATAATTCTATAATATTCTATTATACAATTCTAATGTTGCAAATACTGAAAATGCAAAATAATAACATTCATTAAAACACAACTTGCTAACACATCTAGCAAATAAAAAGAAATATATCACAATCATTGAATTTCTGGAGGAGAGTTAAAATAGTCAAGGTATCTTTTCAGACAGATACATCAGTGAGTATTGCTTCCTCATCATAATATTGATTCCAGAAATTCAAAAGTTTCATTGACATGTTCAAATTGATACATTATACATTACTCCTTCCTTCCTCAGCCTGTTGTTGATCCCAGACACAGTCACTTTGCATCTCTGAATTTCCATGTCACCTTTCTCTCTGATTTGTTTTAAGACAGTAAGTTCCTTAGCTTGGAGAAATCAGTAGATGTCTTCTTGATGCCTAATACTATGGACTTGCAGTATCTCCCAGGTTCTCTGGCACTATCATATTACAATTTGTGACACCAAAGATTAATTTATTGAGGCATCTTAAAAATTCTTTGTAACAAAGGAAGCAAAGAACGGCCATCTCTTACATAAAATATATTCTTATTTTTCTTGTGACAATAGTATACTTTATAGCCATCTAATGAAAATAAGATCTGCATCTTAAGCTTTTGAAAATTCTCATGGGAAAACAGTCTTTTTTTTCTTGATGCAACAATGTTTGATAGCCTGCTTCTTTGCACATCCTTTGTAGCTACACAACCATGTCTTTGTGGATACAAAAAGAAGAAGAAATATTATTTGAATATAGTTTAAAGCATATTTTATCAATATCAAATTGTGTCCTCCTGTGACAGAGCCAACAAAAATCTATCAAAGTTTGACAATGTATGCCCTGCAGCATTGAAAAGAATGTGCAAACTGGGTTTTTTAAAAGCATAAGAAGGGCAGCTCTCCATTTTCCATTAAGGGAACACAGAAAGACATTATATAGATTTTAGTCACTTGAACCAGGCTGTGCACACTTTTCCGCCCTTGTGCAAAGAAGCATCTAATGACTCCCATACTCACCTGCCTCTTCTTCCCCTCTCCTCTAGTGAAATCCCACCTGTGTTACCAGTACAATCAGGATCAGATTTTGGGGCTGTGATTTTCTTCAAGGGTTATGAAACGAATTGCCAGTATCGCTGCAACTCTGTCCAGCTTTACTGTCAGCAACATCTGAGAAACCTTGAAATATGTTCTGTTCAGGGAGATGTGTTCAGTAAGATCTGTAATACTAACAATACTGCTTAAGCAGAGCAATTTTGGGGAAGGATTTTTGTTTGTGTGCAGCAGAAGTTCTAAATCTGAGACAGGGTGACAGAGTGTATGTGTATTCTTGGAGTATGGCTTCTGTTAATCATGTGGGAAATGACACATTTTTTGAATGTTAGAGTTTACTTCCCAAGAGAACCATTGCAGCATTCGTGTATTCCCACAGGCTTTCCCGCTCAGAATGCAAACCAGTTTGAAATACTTATTCATATTTTAATTGATGTCATGAATTCCAATTTGCAAAAGGATGTATGTCAGGTCTATATTTGGCAGAATAAAAGTTTTATTTCAGTCCTTTGAGGGTGGTCACAAAAATCAATGTTACAATTGGAGGCTGTAAGATGTGTAAATTTAACTTCCCAAAAATTGTATTTACTACCTCTTTATAGTGAATGAACAAGAAACCAGAAGAGAGATTAAGGCTACCTTGGTGTAAAAGGAAGAGCTCTTATAAAAACCGGAAATGGTAGGTAAATTATTCAACTGACTGAGGATTGATTCCTTTAATCAGGATAAAGGCTGAGTATGTGATAGGCCAGTATCATTGATCCTGGGGATTTAAGATTTGTCTGTAAACTTTAAAATAGAAATATGTAATTTTTTTTTTTTCTTTCTGAGTTTGTACATTGATTTTGTATTGGTTATTTCCATTATCCTTACAGTTTTTCCTTAAGAATCCATTTGTCCATTCAATGCCTTGCTCAGTGAGAAGGAAATATTAAGAAAGTGAAGTCAAATTGATAACTATTCACTCCACCCTGGGAATACAGGATCTGCCAAAACAGGATCTTTTTATAATTTTGCGGATTACTTTGGCAGTCCTTTTTTCTTTATGTTGTACACAGGCACCACTGTATTGCAGCTCACAAAAACAATCCAGTGCCCCTTGATGCAAGCTGAGGTACATATCTTAAGTGCATTTCCTTTAGTGCTTCAACAGCATTTGTTCTTGTCACTCAGTGGAATAATATGACAGAAACAAACGAGAGAGTGCTTCCTGCTTGCTAAATACAAAATGGTCTGCACACAGCTAAGAGAACTCTTGTTTTATTTTTGAAAGTGCTTTGTGGAAAATCAAATGCTAGTGAGACACAGCAATTCTTTAACTATTTTCTGATTTGATGTAGACCTGACAGACCTCCCGGGAAAAGGAAATAAATCTTTCTATTTATTTTTTAAACATATTTATGAATTTTTAGCCTTTACATGTAACAAAAAGTGACAGGTCCAAATAGAATTCATATAACGTGAAATAGATAACCCCATATCACTGATATACAAAATTAAGGAGCAGTGTTATAAAAATAATCCTCACAAATATGAAACAAGGAAATCTGTACTGTGAAAAAAAGTAGTGTAGCAGTGATTAACATCATAATTTTATTCACTGTGTAAGTTCTGTTTTACCAGTAAAAAAATTGAAATAAAGCAAGCTAATATTTCTAATTTACATTTAAATACTTTCTGTAAAATAAACAGTCATGCAATTAATGCCTGAGGGAATACATCAGCATAAATATTTTACTCAGATAATACCAGAGTACTTATAATACAGAGGCTACATATTTTTATTAACTGCTTTCAAAAGAATAGAAAAAACATTATATTTCATAATCATTAATCTATTTTCTTCCTAAAATTCTTAGTTTCTTTTCAGAAAATTTTTATGGAATTCAATTAGGAATTAAATCAATGAGACTTAAGAGCAACCAAATAAGATTACTGTAACAAGGAAAGTGGCAAACACACAAGCTCAAAATAAATTTCATTCAAAGGTCATTAAAAATGTAGTGGTGGCTATTTATTCTTTGAGTGGAAATATAAAATTTCCCTTGGAAGTTTTGTTCCTGATATGCATTTCTGATAGATTGCTTTTTATGTATAAAAAGTTTACATTTTGCATTGTAACAGTGTGAAAACCTAGTTTGAAGAAGAGATGAGACTGTGTGAATTTGCAACCCAGAAGCAATTTTTTCACTACTGACAAATCATTCATACATCCAGAAAATACTACAGAAGTCTGATGGAGACTTCTGAGATGCTAATTTGTTAGTATGGAAAGAATTAAGCCTACTTATTATGTGCCATGTATCCTGACATAATCACAATGAGCACTGTGAATTAGACTGTGATGGAAAATGCTAAATACATGTAGCTAGAACATTAGGAAGTTGTTTACTTTGGGGAAACAACTGTATTCTTGGCTAGGCTTTGTTTTATTTTTTGACAGAAAGCCTCAGGCAGCTGAGAGACTAAAACAAAATAGTAACTGCGATCACTACCTTCAACCAACCTTCTCCCCTGTGAGATGTTTCACGATAAGGAGAGGCTGTTTTTATAACTCCTTGTACGCATTTGGGAGACAGAACAGAGGGACATAATGCCTTCTAGATTTTCTTGCTGCCAGAAGACTTTGTAAAATGTTCTCATTCCCCTCACAGAGATGAAGAAGGAAAAGTGGCCATTCCCTTTTATTCATGGTGCGAGATATCAGAACGATCTGGGCTATTCTTGTCAGGTGCCTGTGCATGTGTGTACAAAGAGCACCACACTGATGGCAGCAGTTTTGTAATCCCACAGACCCGAATCATAGAGTGTAGAATGGTTTGGGTTGCACAGGACATTAAAATCCTCTAGTTACAGCCCCCCTGTGCGCAGGTGTTGCCCTGTTTTTCTAAGTTCTTCTAAGCATTCTGATGTTTACATTCTTGTAACAAACTTTCTCATGCACTTTATGTAAACACTTACTGTTTTACATTCCTTTCTGGAGGAGGAGAAATTTGATGGACTGTTGGTTTGTCCAGTGTCGTTGGAGAGATGGCACTGTCATCTTCCAATCCACTGTCGCTTTTGAAAATCTATGAATGTTGGAGTCAGAAAACTTATTTTTACCTTGGAGGTTACAGTGTGGGTGTCATTTTATTTCGTGTCCTAAAGTGGCAGGCAGGGACACCTTGCACTAGACCAGGTTGCTCAGAGCCACATCCAACCTGGCCTAGAGCACTTCCAGAGGTGGGACATCCACCACTTCTCTGGGAAACCTGTTCCTGTGTCTTGCCACCCTCACAGTAAAAAGCTTCTTCCTAATATCTAATCTAAACCTGCTTCTTTTCTGTTTGAAGCCATTTTGCTTTGTCCTTCTCTACATGCCCTTGTAAAAAGTTTCTTACCATCTCCCTGGTGGCTCCCTTCAGATACTGGAAGACTGTTACTAAAAACTCCCTGGAGACTTCTCTTCTCCTGGCTGAACAACCCCAGCCCTCATACAGAACTCATCTCCTATTGTGGTCATTCCAGCAAGGTGTTAATACATAAATGTCAGACAAGGCAAGACAGCACAAAACCATTTTACACATTTTACCATTTTACACATTTTACATAATAAAATGTTTATATGTTTTTAATTCACTTTTTATATGACAGACAAATAAATTATATTACATTTTTGTCTCACTTCATTGGGATGTTCACAATCCCTCAGAATATTCCCATTCTTACTCTTGCTAGATCTGAATATAAGAGAGTTCTTTTGGATAATTAGGAGGAAAAAATAGCCTTTCAATCAAAGAAATGTAGACTTTTCCTCAGGATTTTTAAAATTCTGGTCGCAAAACTATTCATTTAATAGTTGCATAGCAGTAATTTATAAATAATTGTCTTACATAAAGTCAGACTCTCTACAGAAAACATGCAATTGTTCTGGAGAAAATAAAAACTTGTCGATTTATTCCAGTCACATCATCTCCAAATTTATCTGTAAATATTTCTCAAACCAGGGTCCCCTATTTTCAAGACGTTTAATTCTTTCACTGCATTTTTTCTAACCTGAACAGTGAAGTCTACCCAGACTTGACTTTAATGGACAATAAGTTGATGCAGAGAGAAACTAGGCATAATTAGGCCCTGCATTTTAAACAGTTTTTCTCTTCATATCTTCACTCCCAAACCATTCTTTCTCATTTGTTGATTTTCCATTCCATTGCTGTCCGGCTGCAATTTGAACATTATCTGAGATAAGAGTGAAAGGTTTTTCTTGTGATAGTTCCATGAAGCCAAACACTGACTCATTTCTTCTGTATATCAAAGTCTGAAATAGATCAAATAAAACCAGTCTGAGAAATATTTCACTCTCTCTTTTTTTCCTCTCTTGGAGACATTGATGTATGTCTCTTGGGGAAAAAAAATATCCTGCTCTCCCATCCGTGGTGCTGACACATTGGTCTTGTCACTGCACAGTGACTGATAATAATAATGGTTGAAATCACTTTCAGATATACTCATGACCAAATGTGGTCTAAACTGAACTTGAAACATTGTTCATGCCATAATTGCTAGAGGAAAATGGTCTCCATAGTTTCTGTTGTTAGTGTTTTGTTGGGGTTTTTTTAATGTCCCTCTCCGAACTGCGCAATAGAACAGTAAGAAGACTGTGCTAGTGACACCCATGTCAGGAAATTCATGTCTAATTCAAATTTACCTGCCATTTTTGAGTTGCATGCAGAGATTTATTTATCTACAGACAGTTGTATCTATGGCTATAGATAAATAATTGCGTTTTTTTAGATTTTTTTCTCTAATATTTAAGAAAATAAGACATGTTTTTATTCTTCACAGGCTCCCATGTCTGCATTCTGAGCAAGCCCTACCAAGCTCAGAATTTTTTATTTGTGCCTTTGGTGATTTTAGCCTTGCTGTCATGCCGATTACTATGTATAAGGTAAAGGCCTTTGTGAAGTATTAAGACATGACCAATAGAGCACTGGCCAAAACAAGGCCCCTTTAGGAAATCTGGAGGTCAGCAGAGGTGTATTGTCTTGCAGACTGTTAGGATGACAATCTCAAGACAGTTCTTAGCAAACAATATTTTCAAGATACTACTAGTATGAAGGTAAACTTTTAAACAGCAGTGGAAGTGCCAAAGCCTGAATAGACATGGGACTAATTAGGAGTGCCCTTTAGTCAGTCTTAATAGTAATGTCAGAGAATAAGGGTGCTTTTGTGTTTAAAAAAGTGGACAGAGGCACAGAAATCTGCGGCCCAACTCATTCAAGTCGTGCCTCTCACTTTCAAACATGATTTAATGGTGCTTTTCTAACAGTAAGATAAAAGTAACTGTACTCAGTCTCCATCTTAAAATTGGGACAGGCTATTAAGAGAACTGGAAAGCCTCTAGTTTAACAGCTGTCTTGAAGATGTTTCTTTATTTAGAAGAGTAAAAGAGAGGTTGAGAAAGACTATGACCGCTGTCTCCAAATATCTTTCTGTACTAAACTGCAATGTGAGGGAAAATTGCTTAAATGAATATGTTATACTGGTAAAAGAGTTCCTGGAAATACTGGAAATATGCTGGAAATACATTTGCACTGAGGTTGTGGAACAATGTTTCAGAAGGAAGATCAGTGAAAGACTTCACTAGTTCTTAGATAATTTATGAAAGTTATAGAATGTAATTCTTCACCATAACAAAGCATGAGATTTACAAACATTTCAGTTCTTGTACTTGTGGTCCAGACATAGAGAAGAAAGCTGATCAAAGGATGTGATTGTCCTGCTCTACTCCACATGGTGCAGCCTCACCTTGAGTACTCTGTGAAGTTTTGGGTGCCAAAATACAAGAAAGATAGGAAAATATTAGAGATTGTCCAAAGGAGGTGAAGGGTCTAGAGGGGAAGCTGTGTGAAGAGTGGCTAAGATCACTTGCTCTGTTCAGCCTGGAGGAGAGGAGACTAAGGCAGACCTCATCATAGCTACAGCTTCCTTGTGAAGGGAAGAGGGGCAGGCACTGGTTTCACTCTGGTGGCTGGTGATGGGACCCAGGGAATGAAGCTGAATCAGGGGAAATTCACCTTAAGTATCTGGAAAACGTTCTTTGCCCAAAGGGGGATTGGGTATAGGACAGCCTCCCTGGGAAAATAGTCACAGCACCAAACTTGACAGAGTCAAAGGAGCATTTGGACAACGCTCTTGGCAATGTGGAGTGACTCTTGGGGGTGTTCCTCTGCAGGGTCAGGAGCTGGACATGGATGATCCTTGTGGGTCCCTTCTTACTCAGGATATTCTACGATTTTTTGATTCTGTGACCCCGTAAGAACGACTTTGTCATCACCCTCTAGGATGTTGCAGTTTCAGAACAATCAAAATGCTTCTATTTTTAGTGCTATTAACCTGACATATTTTATGGATACTAAACTGTGTTTAAAGTAAAACAGCATATACAGAGCTAAAATCAGCTGTTATTCCAATTGCTTACGAAATGATGAGGTAACTGCGGTCTTGGAGACACATTTATCCAGGAGGCACAAGGAGCCATGAAATTTAAAATTAAAAATAGCATGCCATTGAAGTGTGATGAAGTTATAACAGCTTTATGGCCATTTCTCCAGTAGGCTGCCTTTGCTTTACAGGTCTTGGTGTGCCATTAAATTCACTATGAAAGGCAAGCTGGGAAAGAGCAGAGAAACTTCATGTCAATAAATAAATGGAGAATTAAAATTGTTCCTTGTGAGGGAGTCAAAGGATTTGGTTAATAACAATATTAATCTTTTTCTGATTCTGCCTTCTTTCCCAGCTACTATATGGATGTGGTCTTATTTTGATGAAACATTTACTGGCAGTAGAAAATTTAAAGAAAGCAGATTACCATTATGTACTGCAAACACTATGGTTTTCAGTGCTTTTATACCTTAAAAATATCAGTGAGGAAAAAACAAATCAATCTGAATTCCCAGGGACTATGGTAATGCCCAGATTCAGGAGAATTGTTAAGTCAAAGCTTTTCTATTAACTCTGACATACAAAATTAAATTTTGCCCATACAAAAGCTACTATATATCTTGCTGTTGAGGCATACCAGTTTTTCTAATATGCATACAGAAAGACTCAGGAAAAAATGAAGAAACAGTCTCAGTCCATAGCAAGATGACTGGAGGATAGGCTGCTTCAGGGCATTAATAGAAGTTGAAACCCAAACCCTTAACAACCCCAGACCTGTAGGCCTCAGCTCTATGAATATGTTCTGTGGTCCCACTTTGTTACTGCTTAAGCTTAAGAATTTGCCCTGGGACCTTAGAGTGGCTGACAATTTTTCAGCTTGACTTTAATATTATTTTAAATCACTGAAATAATTAATTTTAAGAAATTCTTCATGCTTTGTTTTTGCTGTAAGGGATTTTACTAGACAGGTTTAGTGAAGCTTACCAAGCTTTAATTTTTAAGAAGAAAATGTCAGTCTGCAAGCAAGGTTTTTCTGTGTAAGAAAACAAACCTTTTTTGCTGGCACTTGACAAATGAGGGTGTAACTGAAGACGGCTTGAGAAAAGGAGATTTCTGAAGACACATGGCTAATTGATAATCCAATTTGCTCATGCTCAAGAGATATTTTCATCAGCCAGTCACTTTTTGCACAAAGCTTGTCATACGTTTAACCAAAAGATTCCCAAAAAGATAACTCATTTATCTTATTTTATATTACCTTATTGATTTTATGCTATACCATATCAAATGTTATGATTACAGTTTGAAAAACATCATATCCCTGTGGCTTGAAAAAAGAATTCTTGAATGTCCTCCAACAAGATAAAGTACATTGTTGAAATTGTATCTATTGGAAAAGATTTCTGAAGGCAAGAGATTATCCTAGTTAGCAAGCAATTCAGCAAATTAGTACAGAATTTCAGTAAGGATCCAGATTAAATTAGGATAGAATTCTGTATTATAACTGAGGTGAAAAAACTTTTTGTATCCTCATAGTTTTGACCCTTTGAATGATCACCTACTGTCATGAGAATACAGTTAAGTCAGTGTCATGTCCTTGTGAGATAGCTGCACTAAAAAGGGACAACAGTGGTTCCTATTAGTGTTCTGCATCTGTTATTTGTTTCTGTATTACTCTGGATGAAAATCTGTGATTAACGGGTCTGTGAGTTGATTTTTCACTGTGTAAAAACCAGGATGCATCTGGCATCGCCTGTGCTGTGACAGGTCTTTGGCAACAGTCTTTTTTTTCCTTTTCCAGAGGTAAACACAGATGAAAATGGATAGGGGCACCGCGTGAATGAAGCTGTCTGTGACACCTGAGCAAGGTAGCTGCATGTTGTGAAATCATCTCTTGTACTGAAGAGTGAGAGAGAGAGAAAGATTCATACAGACGTCTCCCTGTGTCACAAAGGTCATTAAACAGTAATGATGAAATGTACTTTTGGATTCCTCAAAATAATGCTAATTTGCAATTCCTAAAACAACTAGAATTCATAGTAGGCATGCAATAAACCTGGGGTTCAAAGTGATAGTTACTTATTTTCAAAGAAGGGAGATATTCGTATATAGACCAAAATTTACAGTGTGTGATATAATACTGGTGTCTGCATTGCATTTCATTACTGGTGGCAATGAAGCAACTTCAGATACCTCTGCAGTACAAAAGAGAACCCTGACTATTATGCTTTATATAGGCATGTACCAGGAACAGATTTAAGATTTAAAAAACTCCAAACAAACAAAATACTCCAGCAAATACTCCTAAAGTTTTTTTGACACAATAGATCAAAAACCTGTCGTTCTTCTGGCAAAAATGAGGGAGTTTTATATTGTAGGGTGGAAGAGATGTAAATTCAAGTCTTTATCACGATTTTGAATCATATTTAAAATATGTCCTGTGTCCACTATAAGACAAGGACCCCAGATCAGGAGAGTGCTGTGATATAACAGGCTGCCTGGAAAGAGGCAATTTAGTCTTGTAGATTAGGAATTTGTGCTTTGCCATTACTCCCAGATGGAAATAAAGCTGTAGCGAGCTTTTAGCCTATGGCATGCTATTGGTTGGCATCACACTTAGCAAAACACTGCATTCTCCTTTTAAATTCAATATGTGTGATTTCTTCATTGTCTGTTCTCAGACATGGAAACTGACAAATATTTTATTGAAATATAAATGGTCATTTAATATGAAGTTAATATTTTAGTTGATATAGCTAGCTATGTGTTTCCAGTAAGGGACAATTAGCCAGCACATTGCATATTTTGTGTCTTCCAGTGTTTGCTGTGAGTAATAACTAATAATAAATAGGAACAAAGTACTGAGTCTGTCTCCTTGAAATATTCTGTTTTGCTACAACAGACATGGGGAGTAGAAGATTAATTTTAACGTACCTACCAGAACAGAAAAAAATATTAAATAAATGGTTTCTTTATATTGAAGGATATAATGAAGCAAAACCCTCCTGCAATACTTTTTGATCTTCTCAGGGTTTTTCTGTGCCAAAAATAGAAAAGGTTTTGTTACAAATTTTCTTCTATTGCTTTTACTGGGGTATTTTTCCTCAAACCCTTACACAGTTATTTGCTAATCAACAAGTAACACAGTCTTTAATTAAAACCAAACCAAAACAAACCAACAAACCCAAAGAACAAAATATTATTTACTGTATCTACCTTCTTTTCTTTAAAAAATGCAGACACCAACCATTCTTAAGTACAAATTTTGCTTGATGAGACAAAATTTGCGATGTCTTTTTGAAAATGTAAGTTTTTTTAATGGAATTATTTTCTAATTCTGGTACTTTATTCAGTAAGAACAATGCCTTTAGAAAAATATTTTTATCTTTTAGAAAGATATGACCTAAAATGAAGTGATTACAGCTCATTGCAAGATTTCCGCCAGTGGTACCTTAGTCTTATATGCTTCCAGGATTATTACAGTGGTGATAATGACTTAATCACAACTAAATTTAGCTTGAGTTGTTATGTTTCAAGTAACAGAATGCAAGATAGATCTTATGCAAAGCTCCTTGCATATTGATATAGATTTCAAAGCTGATGCTGTTCTGTAAATATACCTTTTAGATGTTAGCGAAATACAAGCTTAAAAAGTACTTAGCACTCTGCCTCCTACTCTGTCTTTTAAATGTACAAACTATGGTAGTATATAAAATTTTGTAGTTTTTTATATTTTGGGAGGATAGTACCTGATGACTGGAAAATAGGAAAAAACAGTGCTGAAAAGGTAAAAAAAAGTGATATAAGTAAAAATGGTTCTATTAAGTTGGCCTCAATACTGAGAACACATTTTTGAAACAAAGAACAATCGGGGATGGAGGTAATTGAGAAGTGATAAAGTGAGATAAATTGAAAAGTTGATCATCAAATGTGAATAGTATTTCATTAAGGTTAAGTCTTTTCTGCTAAAATGATTAATTTCTTAGATGAAATTAATTCAGTGTGTCTGTATCAATTTAAGTAAATATCTTCTGCTGTGTTTTTCAATGAGATATTACTGCCCATGATGGAAAGTAAAGGGATTGATAAAAGAACTAGGAACTGTATGAGTAACTGTTTAAGAAGGCTATCCTGTTTTATGCCAAAGTCATATTAAAAGGAATAACATCTCTCAGAAGCTGGTTCTGAGATTGTTCCTGTTTCATGCATTCATTAGTAACATTAGGATATGCACAAATACAAGTCTGTATGGTTTTCTTAATTTGGGAGTCCTCGACACCAGCAAGACGACCAAACTATTGTACAAGAAGGGTCAAATGTCCTTTCTGACTGAAGGGTATGAAAATTGATGGCATAAAGTTCAAAAATCTCGTAGTCCAAACATTTTTAGTCTGAAGTAACAATTAAATAGCTAGAAATAAAGGAGGGGAAAGAGACCTATCTGTTTTGGCTGATCGTAAAACAGTTATGAACCATCAATATGAAACAGCTTTGAAAAAATCTCATTAAATTCAAGGGTGGAATAGTTGAAACACTTTCAGGGTCAGAGGTGAGAATTATCATTCTACAAGACATTGGCAAAATTTTGCTGTGTTCTGATGTACCCGTGATTTGGAACACATTGTAAAAGAGGTTAATAAAATGATCACAGCACTGAAACAATTGTATTATGAAGAGATATTAAGTTTGGTTTTTTTGTCACAGTTGGACCAAAAAAAGGCTAATACATTATATGACAATTCTTCATATTTGAAGCAAATATAGGGAAACAAAACAATTATTGAAAAGAAACTTAATGTTGTAGAAGAGCAAATATTTAAAAGTTAGTTGAGAATTAATTTGATTGAAAGGTTGACTATGACTCCTAAACTTCCAAAGGGCAACATTTTGAAAATCTAGCAGTGACAAGGGGAAATTTGTCCTTTTCCTCTTACTTTTTGTTTAGTTCATAAACTTATGGAAAAGACCATGTAACTAAAAGATACAGCTAAATGTGCACATTTGGTTTGGTAAATTGAATTTCTGGTATGAAACTACAGGCATCTAATATGTTGATATCTCCAAGGGGATCTGAAAGAAGATAGCTCATTTTCTTTTTTTGCTTGTAAGAGTTTCGCGTTTAAGAACTTCAGAATCTCTGTGAGCCAGCAAGGTCCTTCTGACCCTGGAAGTCACTTTGCCCTTCAGCTCTCTTGGTTGTCCTTTTTGACCTTGGGAAACACAGGAGACTACCGCCGAGGGCAGGAAATAGATAGAGGAAACTTATTGTCCTATACACATTATATTTCTTCAGCTTTCTGGTATTTATGTTCATATGGTCATGACTACACCAAACACTAACAAAAGGTGTTAAAATGGAAAATAGAAAGAAGAACTGGCATTATTCTTCATCTCTATTGTAGAACATGCTTTTTACTGGGAATCTTATTTAAAATATTCCTTCCTATTGCAGACACGACATTGGATTGTGGTGGAACGTGCCTTTGAATCCAAGTGGTATTTTCCTGTGTTACACAATGGCTGCATATTTTTGACCATTTTACAGGAGCTTAAACTTAGTGAACTTGGTCTTGGAAAGCACCTTTATGGCCAGTGATTCCTATTGCATTCTGTGGCCTTTCTGAGGTATCCAGAATGACAACCTGCAATGGTAGACATCTGGTGTTTAGAAGTCAAGTCTCCCCTCTACCTTCTGTAACATTTTAAATTCTGTCTTAAACATACCCACTTGCTTTTAATTCATGAATTCTATAATTAAAGAATTGAAATCCAACTCTATTAGTTGGATTTTACTTCTCTTTCAAGGAGCTTTCAAGAGTCTAGAGCAGTCCAGAACAATATCCGGTGAAGAGTTCTAAGCAAATTTTACTTCATGTTGTTTGGATATAGTGACAAAGGTACCATCAGCTCAGTCAGATATGAAAAATGCTAACATTTCTTCTTCTTCTGAGAAATTACCTCTCTACAATGACTACAGGGTGGATGCCAGATTCAAGCCTAAGGTTAGACGACTTAGACATTTGTATCTCACCTTTAGCCGCTGAAACTCAAATCCTAAATACTGTTCAAAGTTATCTCAGTACAGAGGCCATCAAGTCCACTGTAACAAGCCAGTAAGTTTGCTAAATCTATAAGTTAATGAGTATTAAAATGAAAATATATACATATTTTTTACAAAATTTCAAGAGATTTGGCAGCAATTTATTTGTACCTGTTTACATGTTTAAAGGCTCAGACTATTAGGCATAAAAGTATTTATCTCTCCTATTGATTAGAAAGCCAGCAGGCGACTCTTGATTTGAATGATCTGATTTGAAGTTCAACTTTCTCTTTCCATTCAGTGACAAAATATAGTCCTGGGTACAAAAATTAATTAGATTTTACAAATTACTGTATAGTGCAATATCACTTCATCTTAGAGATAAGTTATTTCAAATGAATCATAGCCTTTCTGCTTAAAAGAAGAAAATCAAGGAGAAGAATGACAAACTAATGTGAAATCCCTTCCAATTTTGATGATGAATTTCAGTGCTTTTTTCTGCTATTTATCGTGGAATGGCAACATGGCATTCAGCAGCAGAAAGACTGAGTTGTTTCTCACCATGTTCATATATGATTTTGGGTGCCCGGTAGAGTTTTCACAATATAGTATTATAGAAGACTTCAGGTATAGATGTTTGAGTCCCCCTTGACTGAAACAGACACACAAATGTCCCACAAAAAAACTAATCCAACCAAACATCTCGGGAAGGATGAAATAATTGTGATGGTTATTAGAACAGGAGTGGAGCAATTTGAGAGCAGCTAGGGCAGGATCAGGCCCTAGGATCAGGTGATTGACTGGAGGTAACTGCTCTGAAGTACTGCTTCAGGGGAATAAAATCCTATTTCTTTTGTTGCAATTGCCATTTGGATGAAGAAGAATTCACAAAAGAATTATTTTAACTGAAAGGCATATTAATATTTTTTTACTGCTTTTGCCTTAAAAACAATTTAAACAACTTTTATTGAAGCAACTTTGCTTTCCCATATACATAAAAACATTTATTCTCTTTAGCTCTCAAGAGCTTATTGATTCCTGTTGCCTTGCTTTCTTTTACTTCTAACACAACCTCTCTTTGTTTTGCATCTATCAAAAGAAAAAAAAACCTTTGGAAAGTTTGACAAGCTAGTGCACTACTGCCTAGTCTGCCTAGAGTATTCTTTAGGGATAAAGACATTTTGTTTTGTATTTAGGTAGTCTATCTTCATACCACCGCTATATTTTAAATTTCCAGTGCCTTAAGTAGCTGATGGATAGTAATTACCTACATAATATACACTGGGGCTTGGCTATTGCATATGTAACTCTTTCAGTTGCATTGCATATGTAACGTGATTGCTTTGAAGAGCACAGCAAGTACTGATATGAAGTTGAGAGGCTGTGGTTAGAATCAAGTGTACCTGAGTCCTGTATGGTGCTTCTGTCCTTTTCCACATGGTGTTGCCCTTCCTGTCCCCACTGCTTTTGCAAAAAAAAAGCCGGCTGAGAAGGTTGCAGTCTACACTGTAGTCAGAAGCCGCAGCTTCTGGTCTGTCAGCAGCTCTGAGACGAAGCCATAAACAGTGGTAGTTGTTGATGGAAAAAATAACGTTAATAATGTTAATTACATGAGAATTAACAGCCAGCCAGGAGAGCACAAGCCCAAGACCAATCTTGGACACTTGGACCAGTACCATTGCACTCTCGTGTATAAATTACATGGTATTTATGGTGAGAATATTATAAGGCAAAAGTTTTCCGTTTTTGCAGATTATAGCCTTTTTTAATATTCCTCAGCTTGAAATGTTTAGACCAGAAAACTTTTATGTTTTTAATCATCCTAGAATAACTAAGACATTTTTCCTCTCTATGAATAATTCCAGCTAGAAAAAAACACTGTTATAATCTGAATAATAAGCAGGTTTGGTGGAAACTGGCATACCTGCAGTGTCTTGTTCTCACTTTTATTTCTTGCAAAAGCAGAGAAAAGGAGATATTTGATATGAAGATTTCTGTTTTACTGGGTTCCTGTTTTCTTTTTAACTTCAAAACATTATAGCTGTTGTTGATAGCAATAGTACTTTTCTCTAAAGAGAAAGATTATTGCCTAGCAGACATTAACTTGTGTCGTGAGGATAATTATCTTTTCTTAAATGTGAGAAATGTTTGGATTTGTGGCTAGCTAAATCTGTTGATGCTTGCAAAAGAGTTCAGTGTGATTTACAGGAGGACAACACCAAGCCTTCAGAGTTCAGTATCTCTTTATTGTGCTTACTATTCTTGTGAAAAAATGCCTTTTGAAAGCCAGCATAATCCCTATGAGTAATCTCCTTAAGAAAACTTTGGCAATGTATTCCTGGCCTGAATTCTTCTCTGGCATGAATGATACAGCCCACATAACTGATTCTTTGTCACCAAATACCTACAGACTTTAAATCACACAAAACAGAAGCAAGCATAATGTTTGACAAAAATAACCCATATTTTCTAATTAAATTTTTGCTACTTTGGTTCAGCACGATGAAGCCAAATTAATCACTGCTTTTTGAAATGCTAGAATATCTAAAGTTTAGAAAGACCTTGATATATAAATCATTAAATTTATCTGAAATTAACCATCTATATACATCTTGGGCTGAAAGCAATTAATTTGAAAACGCCCTGAACTATTGCAGTTTAGAGAACAGTTTGGAGAAGGACAGGTGTTCACCCATGAGTCATTTTCTCTTCTGAATTGTTATCATTGGTGATGAGAAACAGTTATAATATTTATCTAGTATGCCTTACTAATCTTCCCTAAAAATACCACTATCTTCATCATTGTCCATCCTGATGCTGTCCCTGCTCAAATGACATTGGTATTTTAGAAAGCAAGAGTAAACGTGTGTTTCACTTTTGTGAAAGCTTTGTGCAATTACTGCGCAGGAAGTTTTACTTCTGTACTGTACTGTTCTTCCTGAGCACATATATAAATGACACTGCATGGCATAACAAAAGAACTCTTACACATTTTCAGTAGTATAACAGCTACGTGGAGACAAGCTGAGGATTGTAAATTCAGCTAGATGTGAATTCACATAGCTCTAAGACAAAAATGTAGGGCATATTTATTGCACTGGTGAATTCATTCTGGAGGTATAACAATTACTAAATCCATAGTGTTGGCATAGATAACCAATTTTTCTTCCAACCTTACAACAGGAAAATATCTACCCAAAAGCCCATTTCAAAGTCAATTTAGAAATATCGCAAGGAGGTTATTAGCAAGAGAAGGGTGGGATTTTTTGCTGTTCTATATATGATCAGAAAAGTCACTTTAGTAGTGAAATATTTGGCTCTGAAAACTGTACTTTAAATGCTTTTACATTAATTTCTATTTGTATCTTGTTTTGAAATCTGCAGTTGTTCCTGCAGTTTCACTGCCAGAATTTGCTTCTGCCTGGTATTGTACTTATGAACCAGCTGACCTGTTTGATATTTTATCTTGAAAAATTTGATGTAGTACAGACTAAGAGAATAAGCAAGTGCGCACATTTTCTAGCATTTGAATATTTTAATCTTCCTACAGCAGTGTTACTTTGAAGTGTGATGGCTTTGTGTTGTTTCAGATTTTTCTAAGGAAAAAAAATCTAAATCAAGGATGTAAATACCCAGTAACCACAGAAAACCAGATATTTTTAAGAACTGAACACACATCAGCTCATCTGTAACCTGATGCTCAGTTTATTACTGAAATAATCTCTGAAACACCACTGATTAGGAATGTACAAGTTACTGTGTTTTCCCTACCTTTAACCTTTGTGGCATACAGGAAAATATAATCATTTGATTAGAAGATAAAAATGGGCACATCAATGACAAAAATATATAACTCTAAGAATTATTTTCCTAACAGGAAATAGAACAGGAAAATTGTTTATTATCTGAATAGATGATCAGAAGGCACAAGTCAAGTACATACCTGAACTTTTAATATTTCTGCTAGAAATAGACAATTATCTTGTTCCTTAAACAAAACTCTAAAATAAATTTTAAAAAAAGAAGAAATTCACTGGATTAAAATTGTACTATCATCTACTAAGTCTATAGGCAGACCACGTGTTGCTCCTGCTCTGATAACTGAGCTGTAGGCTGATTTAATACAGGCACTTTGATGATACTTTTTTTCATATTAAGTGGTTAAATTTTGCCATACAGGCCAAGGCCTTATTATAAAGATGGCTGATTCTCCTCTGTCTTTATGATATATATTCAGTTTAAAGGAGAAAATGACAAACTGATGTCAGGTGACCGTATCCTTTATTTTTTTTACCAAAGTCTCATATCTGCCCCTTCTGCACTCTAAGTGATAAAGTCAGACATAGAAATATTGGCAATATGTTCAGAAACACAGGTATCTCTTTTATGAGAGAACCCATCTAGAAAATATAAGCTATATTATCTTTAGCAATTACAGTATTTTTTGCCCCTGGCTAGATGCACTCACTTATGTCATTACAGATGATAGAGATAAATGAACATTGTGCCAGAACCTGGCCTCAGTGCCCAATGTTTTTCCATTTTTACTTTCTTTTTTATCTCTCCTTCTATTGCCCTACATACTCTGTGTTCAATTCATCTTTGCTGCTTTGCAAAGAGAGTACAAATAAGGTGAGTAAGGTGTACCGTATTAGCATATCAGATCAGGAATGCTAAATATGTAACAGCTCAACTATAAATGACTACAGAAATAGAAATGTTACAGAAAATCAGTGCTTTTGTTTTTGTGGAAGTTTGATTTAGGATTCAAATTCATTGCAGTGAGCCATGAAGATAAGAAATCAATAAGGACAGGATGCTAACTCCAGTAAGAAGATCAGGGTGCAGCAAAAGCACAAGATTTTTCTGGTTTCCCATGAAAGGTCTGCCAGTCCTATCATTGCATTATCCTCCCCGAATTCTACACAAGAACAGGAAGAGAATATATACAAATTATATCAAAACAAATGAACTCTAAAAAAACTGCAGAAATGAGCATAATGGTGCCATGCGAGAAAGTTTTCCACTTTCTCCATCTGCTCTAAAACAATGAGATTTTCATGAATTATAATTTCTTGCAACAGGATCTCTAATCTGCATGAAGAATTTTTGTATTCCCAACAATACAGTGCAGTTGAAAAGCTGAATTAGAAGTATTGTTTTCTGTCTTGTTGTGTCTCTTCCTATCCTGATAACATTACATTTTGTAAGAAGGAAGAGGAAAATATTGGAGATAGCAAAAAATAAAACACTAAATACCCTAATTTTACAGACTAAAATAAGGAGAAAATACTTTTTAAAACTGCTAGGTTTTGGTATATTGTAAATACACTGTATTTCTGAAGTGCTGCTTTGACCTGATATTTGGCTGCTTTCAGCAGAGTTCACCATTCAGGAAAACAACATGAATGGCAAAACACTCCTTCACCTCACGTCAGGCCACTCCATTGACAGAAGAGATTTGGAGAAAAAACAAATATCAAAATTCTAGGTTTGTACATGCACCCTGAAATCAAAAAAGGTTAGAGTTATGTATGGGGAATAACCCATACAATTTCCCTTACTTGAATATTCTGCGCCCCAGTGAGGGTGGTGCCAAAGAACAGTATCCATCACAGGTGGAAAAAATTAACACGAGAATGACCAAAAGGTAAATAATCCATGTTTCCTTCAAACCTTTGCACAATTTTTTCAATCCAGTATCCCATCCCTTACTTTTAAATTGCTTGAGGCGATTTCTTAAGTGACCTGCATATTACATAGCTTCTCAAATGACTCATGGAAAAGATGCATGGGTCAGAGGAGACTCATGGATCAGAGGTGGGGCTGAACCTGATATACTTTAGATGGTCAATTGCTGAGCACTATTGTGGGGTTGGATATGTCCTGTTTAAAGTTAAAATAACCACACAGGCATATGAGCAGGGAAAAGGTATGCTATCGTTACATACAGAAATAAAGATGTATTATAGGACTAT
Source organism: Pyrgilauda ruficollis (assembly GCF_017590135.1). Lineage (NCBI taxonomy): Eukaryota > Metazoa > Chordata > Aves > Passeriformes > Passeridae > Pyrgilauda > Pyrgilauda ruficollis. The sequence continues at coordinate 7,659,429 of NW_024518095.1, forward strand.
CCTCTTTTAAAGACAAAAGAAAAAAAAGAAAAGAAAAGAAAATGTTTTGGGAAAAAAACCACATATTCTGTTGTTGACCTTAAGTGTATTTGGAATAACATCATATCACATCTTTGTTGCAAGATAGGACTTTGTTTGAGAAATTGCCTACTTGAAAAGAAAGGCCAGAAGCCCCTGGACTAAATTAAACGCATTCAGCTTTTACATTTAATTGGTGTGCGCTCAAATGCAACCTTCAACTAAAGGACAGGACTTTCAGTTTCATTGTCAGTTACTTTCTGTCTTTTATTGAATCTCACCACTGTTTTTCTTGTTTTCTTTCTCCTGCACAAAATGTGCAGCTGCTGTCGAGAGAATTAAATTACATATGCAACTATAGTGAATGATGATAATGGGGGTGAGATGAGTGAGTTGCTTTGATGTTTTCATGCAATCATTTATATAAGCAAATTTTACATTTAACTTGGATCCCCACAGTTTTAGTAGTGGCGTTTGCCAAAGAAAAGTGAATAAAGCATAAAAAATGGTAAAACTCTTTGAAAAATATTTAGCTGGATGTCTAGAGAGAGGGAAGTGATTAAAATTTAAAAAAAAAAAAAGAAAGATTAAATTTCCAATTTTGAAAAATTTCCCATATAGACCAAAAAAATCCCCAAACCCTACAGTTATGACAGTATCACATTTTCAAATTGAGAAGTTCAGTTTTTTTCTTGGAATATCTTCCCATGTTTTCTAATAAAGTATACAAAGCTCTTAATGAAAATAGGATGTTTCCAATTTATAAGAATATGGATATTCCTATTATATTAATAGATCTTAGGAACACATTTGGTTCACATTAAATTCTTAGATAATGCTTGAAATCTATACTTGAAGCAATAAAGTATTTAAAATATTGATTCTTTTTTTCTGAGTAAGTAATTTCCTACCAGTGCCAATCTTCTGCAACATGTGACAACAAATTGCACTGCTTCCCAAGCCCAGACACTAAGTGGTATCCTTGAAAGACAGATAGTTCATTGCTGATAGGACAAGACAATAGGAACTTTACTAATACAAAACTTGACAGCAAGGAGAAGGTCTTTTATTCTGCAGTCTCTTCCATAATCCTTTTTCCACCTTCGCCCTTCTCTGTAGTACATGAGAGCTAACAGAACCCTGTAAACTTGACTTTGAGTTCATCTGAATTATCTTCTAAAATTCACTGCACTTCAGGGCTTAGCAATATTTGGCAACACTGTCTGCACTGCAGGACTGAAAATTCTTTTACGGAATGGTAGTGCTGTACAATTTTGCACTGAATAAGCAGCTGAGCAGAGACACATTAGTCCTAGAGCATTCTAGGGAATTACCTGCATTTCAAAAATGTCTAAATCTAGTTTTCTTATTTCTGATCTAGTAGGGAATAATTTTCCCTAGCTTATTTATAAGGAAAATATTTTATTTTCGTCCCTTTATTGAATTTTAACTGCGCCAACTGCCAAAACAGGACAACAAATTTCAGTTCTTTAGTCTTTGCTGGCTGGGCTTCACAAGTTGGCTTTTTTCCTTTCCCTTTTTTAAAAAAAAATTATACTTCTTTCTGATGAACTACAGAATTACCAAGGTAATGAATAGGAATCTCAGTGAATTAGTGTATGTTCTTGTTGTGTATGCAGAGATACCAAGCAGCAGAAGCAACAACTGTGTCTCACATCTTATATGACTTCTTTCTTAATTACTCTACCTTCCATTTTATGATTCCTCATAAAGTCCATGTGATGGAAAGCAGAAATACAACACATAAATCAGTGTGCTCCTGCCCTGGGTACCTGTGCTCAGCGTGAGAGAAGTTCTGTTTTTATTGCTGCTTCTTCCACATGGGTATTGCAGATAGAGGAGAGCATGGGAAATTACTCCAAATAAACTCCAGCAGAACAAAACAGCTCCATTCTCTCCAGTAAATGATGCAGCTCAATGATACTTAGTTGCTACTACACATCTTAGCCTGTTTTTCCAGAAGTGCTTTTGTTTTTAATTCCAGCAGTGATCAGATTGAAAATACCCACATGCATTTTCCATGCCAAACTCTGGAACCCAAATCTGACTCCTGGCAGCTCCCTCTGGGTCCCCACCATGCCCATGTTCTTGGATGCACTGAGGGGCAATGTTGTGGCATGAGAACAGGGAGTGGGAAAGTCAGATTAGAGCAGGCAGAGCAGGCAGAGCAGGCAGATGGATGCAGGCGCCCAGGGCTGCGGTGAGTCCAGAAGCCAGTTTGTCCATTTCATGGGTGAGTGGGCAGCGCCTCGTACGCCAGACATTTTGAATGGAAGGAAAGGCAGTGTGGTTTTGACCCAAACAGCACTTTCTTAACAACAAGTTAGACCTGAACCTGTGGATGGACATGTTTAGAATTCCCTGATGTTCTCTTGGAACCCAGTGGACTGAGGTACAAAGAGTCAGCTTTACATGGGCTGCTCTGTGAAGAGAGTAAGTGATGTAACTCTTATGTTGATATGTTGGTCCTATAGATAAAGTAAGCACAATCTTTAGGGGTTGTCCCTTGTCCCTTGCAGGGTGAGGAATGCAAAGCCAGGCATATTAGATACTGCCTTTGGTATCTAAATTCAGTAACTGGAAAAAATATATGCAGTTATGAAACATTTGGCTGCAATATGAACATGAAATTGCACAAAAAGAATCTCAGTTCCCATTCCTTGTAGGCCCATTGAGCCCCACTGGTGGGTCACAGCAGGATATTCTTTCCAGAGCACAGACTCAGGACAGCAGCCAAAACAGGAATCTCAAGTTGAGAGGTTTGTATCTTGTAATAATTAATAACAATCCCAGAGTGAATTTCTTTTTCTTTAGGGTCTTTTGGTCCCTCGATTTTGTGATATGATAGAAGACTTTGGGACAGTTTTGTTCAAACACTGAAATGTTCTCATATCCAAGGTTATCTAGTATAGAGTCCTTGGGAATGTGCACATACGACTGTATACACTATTTTACTAAAAGCAATGATTTTTAATAATTATTAATCTATATTATTTACTTATTTAAGGGTGTTAAGTGCTTCTCAGTTTTATGAAGATCTTCAGATAATTTTCAGAGCAGTTAAATCACATATCACTAACACAAGGCAAAACTAATTTGGCTAAACTAGCTTTTACCATTGTGGGTTTTTTTATGGTGGGAGGTAAGGCTAGTAACCTTCTTGTAATGTCAGAGAGGTAATTATTGCTTGTCAGTTGTTTCAGCACATACTGCTTTTTATTGTTATTTTTTTTCCTCCTAAACCTTTTTTCATCTTATTTATCAGATATATTTGCAAAGTAGCATGGCAGCTAAAGGACCATTTCAACCTTGAGCTGCATAAAGCAGAGATATTTATGCCTCTCATGGAGCAGGAAGATAATAGATGCTATCTGTATAGTGACAATGAAGGTGGAATATTGCACTGAGAGTTTTAGACACCTTATTTCTTGAAAAATGTAGACAAACTGGATGAATTTCAGAGAAAAACAATGGATAATAATCATGAAGATGGAGAGATTGCTACATAAAGAAAGATTAAAAGAGACTCAGCACTCAGCTGTAAGAAAAAATCCTTCTTTTTTTGAAGATACATTCTCCAAACCTTATACATAAATATAAACCTGCATATGTATAACTGCCATAACATTAATGATATTTTCCATTTCATGTACCAGTGGAAAACAAAATGTATTTTGTACTGTGGGCATCAGAGTAAACTTCAGCAGGAGGACAAGATGTCTTTCCTCCATCACACCATGTTAGTTAATCTGCAAAAACTATTACACTGGTTCAACTCATTCCCCAAATAACCTAGAACTTCCAGTAAGCTTCACTCACACAAGCTATGATACAAATGCAAGCATTGCATTAATATTTCACTTAGTAATTCCGTGTCTCAGTTCCCTGTAACTGCTTAGAGCTCAAAAATGGATAAAATGGCTTCTTGAATGAACACTCTTCTGCCCTAACATCCAGCTTAAATCAACCTGGAAATCAGTTCTGAGATAACTCTAGCAAAGGTTTGTGCTTTTGCACAACAGCTGAGGTGAATGCTTAAATTTGTTTTCTTACCTTTTTTTGGGGAGTTAGTCCAGTCTTGTTACCTTTGCAGCCACTGACAAATTGACAATGGCTCTGAATGGACTCAGGCAGCTCAGGCAGGACAGTTATGGGGGAATACAGCAAGATCTGAACTTCAAGCAAAATATATCCAAAATGAACAAGTATATACAGTTTTATACTTCATTAGGTGTGTTTTCCCTAATCTGTTCAAGCATATTGCCAATTTCCTCTGATCTGTGAGACAAATTGAAAAATGCAGGGCTATCTTGCTTGCATGAGAGTCCACACCTAAGGTCACAACCTTATCCAGTTGAGCCCTGGTTTTAGGGAAAAGGATAGTCAAACTCAAGCCTTTAAAGGGCTTGAGTTTGAAATGATTACTATTTCTGGGTCTTAACATCTGAGAAACCTGAACTCCATAACAGATACAAGTCCCTCATCTGCAGATTTATGCTCTGTGACATAAATCAGAATAGCTCGTTGAATTTCATGAAAGGACACTGATTTTACATTTGGTTTCTACTGAACTTGAGTATTTAAAATGACAAATGTGTTGGGGAAGTGACTCATGAGAATTATCTAGTGGAAATGAAGCTGTTTACTGCAGCTTTAAAACAGAAATGATGGTTACACATGCCACAGTTTCTGTGTTGCAGATAAGCAAGCAGGGGAGACTTAGATGAGACAGCAAATCACTTGCATCCTGAACTGGGCACTGAATGCAGGGTTCCAGTGGTGAAAGTGGAATTGTGTCAAAGTCACTGTCCTGCGCTCTGTGCTGTAGCTAAATTGCCACTTCAAGTACAAAAATCTGATTAAACCTGTACTGTCAAAACAGTAGCTGAGGGTGTGTATTTGAAATAAAAAAATACACACTGTTGGTTGCAGGTTTCTTTGTTTCTTAAAGATTGGGAAAAATGCTGTGAAGGAAATAGAATGCTGAAATTTTATATTTCCACTGGGAACTCTATTACTTGGCAATTGATATGTTTCTCATCTACAAGAAATAATTATGTATTCAGGCCCCTCAGTTAAATTGGCACATTAAGATTTCTGACTTAGTGCCATAACTGTAAAGCAGAAATCCTGCAAGGCAGTGGCAGGTCTGCCCTTTGGGGCCCGTTCTGTGGGGGTGTTCAAAGACACGGGAGAGACACTTGTGGCTGTGCTGGTGTCAGGCGGTGTGCCACTCTCCAGTTGTGGTCTCAGATGCAGTGTTTCTTGCAGGGCCTCTTGGAGAAGAGCTGGCACTTGTGCACTGAATAGGACAGCTTGAACAGTGGCCTCTGGGCAGGCTGAGAAGCTGTCTCACTGATGTCAGCATGTTACCTGGCACTCGGTTGGAGACAGAGCTAATCACATCAAACACAGAGCAGGAAGATAATGCAGAGACGAGTGCTCCCCATTGGACTGAGGGAGGGGGACACAATGAAGCTTTGCCATTATGTATTCATCCCCCAGCAGATGCAATGAAAGCAGGGGAGCAGGTTCACACAGAATGGCTGCTGGCAGAGGAGCTTTCATGTCCTGAAACAACAAGCGGGTACAGAAGAACCACCCTGCGGAGCAGTAGCTCTGAGGGCCCTGTGGCAGGTGCAGCCAAATTCCAGTATCAACAGCCTGCTGCCTCCTCCTCCTCGCCTGGCCTCACACAGCTCAGAGGCAGGCCCTCCTTCTGGCAGCTGCCACCACGGTGAGAAACATAAGCCTGCCATGGCAGCCTGGGAGATACAAGGCATGTAAGTATGTCCAATGCACTTTGTGACAGCCAGCCATACTTTTGTGCTGTCTGTCAAGGACAAGGAGGTCAGCTTGAGGAAGAGGTAAGAGTATTGAAGAGCAAAGCATATAGGGGCAGGAGGTAGGAAAAAGTTTGTTTCACTGTTTCATGGCTGAAAAGCTGCATGCATTCCTAATCACTCATATCACATAAATATGTTCTTGAGAAGAAAAAGAGTCAAGAAGGTCTGTGATAAGATGAAAAAGGAATAATGAATCTGTCTCACACAGGGCAATTGAAAGGCTTCGTCTTCTTTAGCCTGAAGGCTGAGAAGAGATATGGTATTTTTTTATAAGTGCATCACTGGAGAAAACATCAAGGTAGGAGAACAGCTGAGAATATCTAAATTGGCTGGGAACTTAAACCTAACCAACAAAGCAGTAAGGCTCCTGCTGCGGGAATAATAGAGTAAAAAACCCCTTTGCCTTGCCAGAAATGGGGGCCAATATATATATAATGTCATGCCTTTATTAGAACCCTGCTCTTGAAAACAAGGGAGGCTGTGTAGATTTCAGCTCATTGCAAAGGATCACTGAAAAAAGGTAAGAGAAAACAGATGCATGCTGTTGAGCACCACTGTATTTTCTGTGAGACACAAAATACCCTGAAAGTTCTGAAAATCCTCTGGACCTGGCACAGCTAATGACACTGCAATGTTACATAGGTGACAGGTAGCTCTGATAATAACCACAGAAGTTTTGCTGATATGAAGAGCATAGAACTAGATCTACTTTATTCAGTAATAGGGGGAAGGGGTGTATTTCAATTGTTTAGTCTTTCTTTGGTTATTCAAGTTATTGCCAGTTGCAGAGATTAACATATGAAGCCAGCTGTGCCACAGTGCAGGTTTCTGACTTGAATAATAAACCGAGGTCACCACATTTTAGGGATCACAGAATACTATTTCCCTGCTCTCTGTATTCGCAGCAATAGTTTGGATTGAGGAATTGTGCTCTGACAAGAAGATGCTATGTTAATTCTAAGATTTGGCTACTTATGAAATACATCATCACAAAACACAGGAGACATTCGTTTTCTTTTTAATTAATATAGGCATTTTTTTTTCTTTTTAATTAATGTAGTGAGTGAAATTAATGGAAGCTGGCTCAGGAGAGCGAGTTGGGCATCAGCTCTTTACTAGTCGACTTATGTTTAAATAAGCTGTTTTGTGGCCAACATCACTTAGAGCACTGAGGGTCAGGTGGAGTTACAGTGTAGTTGCAAGTAAATTGAGGTTTATGATACCTCACACCAGCTGAACCTAGGCCCATGGTATTTTGGCATTCAAGACAGGCAGTTCATACTCACAAGTTAAGACTTTTCTGTATAAAACTTCCATTAGTGCTTATTCATCATACAAATCCTGCTAATGCCTCTCGATCCACCTGTGTGTTTTTGATGAAGGCTGGGCTATGCTGCCAGATTAGGATGTAGCTGTTTTGTGTCCTCGAAGCACATCAAATCCTCTAGTCTTTACTCCTTTCAGTTCAATAAGAACTGCATCTAAGTAAACTGAAGGATTTGAATATATTTATTTTCCTTCTAATTTCCTTCCATTCACACACTCCGATCATTATACTGGGATCTCAGATTAGGGTTCATCAAAAACCATACACAAATGTTCATACATATTTTGATATGCTTTTAGATTTAAAGTTCAATATTTTCCTTATCTTAATAAAGGAGAGTCCATGCTTTATTTCTTCATTTTATATACTTCCTCAATATCAATCTTGATGCTTTCTTCATCACTTCAGGGTCCTTTCCTTTCAATGACAAATTTTCCTTCAGATACACCTTCATATTCAGGATATTGTAATTCCATTAATTCTCAGGAGATGCAGAATCTCTTTTCATTCTTGTGGTGACCCAGGTACTACATTTCCATTGTCCTCTTCAATCTGTGTCTGTAAGTGTCCTGACACATCCCAGCACATTTGACAGCAATTTTCTGGCATATGCTTAGGTAGTCAGTCTCACTAAAAAGCTCTTCTTGTAGACCACATAATTTCTAATGAAATCCCTCCATGTAGGAGAGGTTTTAAAACAGTAGAGAGGAATGGGTGTGGCTTGCTTTCTTATGCATTTTACAGGTTCCATGGAGAGACAGCTCAACATTGGTGGGACAAACCCTTGAGATCTGCTTTCACTTGAAATGGTAACTCATGGTGCTGCTAAAGCCACTGGTGCCCCTCATCCCAGGTGATGCAGCTGTAAAGTACAATTATTTCCCTTCCTTTGCTTGCTACAGTAACACAGGTGCATTTTGGAAGAGATGGATTCCAATCATCACTGGAGGAGGAAGGAGGATATCTCCTCACAGGCTTTCTCTGGCTTGCCAGAAGTATGATACAGTCGTGGGAAGTAGAACTGATCTATCTTACCAACACTTTATTAGTATAGCTCCTACAGCATCTTGATGCAGAGGAAATTATATTCTTTAGACATTAATAGAGTTGAAAATATTAAGAGCTCAGCATTCATAATTTTAAGTGTCATTTGACTTTCTAAATACAGGAGGATGTTGTGGCTATTGCAAGTAGTGATGTGTTGGCTAAAGGATTTTAATGGTGCCTATTATAGCAGAGAAAAAACAGTGAGCCCTTTTTAACATGCATAAAAGCAAGGGGAGTGCCTGATGGTTTCCACGTTAGACCAAAACGTTGGGGAAAAAAATTATCTAGTGAAAAATGCTCATGCTGAAATATACAAAGTCCAAGATTTTCTATCTTATATTCAGTTGCTATAACTTCTTTTAATGAGAATCTCTGAGACATGAGAATATGTCAGGAGACTTCAATCTTGCACTTAATAAGATAGCTGAAGAAAGCTCCCCCATAAAAATCTGGAATTAATCTTAACTCTCAAACAAGTCACTCTTTACATTTTTCGGTACACTGTTTGCAATACATCAGATATTTTCATTTTAAAACTATAATCAGCTAAATCGTGAAGGGAATTCATTTATAAAAAAGGCAAAAAGTAAAAAAATTATCTGCCTCCTAACTCATCAGCTAAATATGTTCAATAAGTCAGAAGGCCTTGTGTGAATCCAGAAAGCAGAAAAGAATATATTTCTGTTCACATTTTGCACAGGACACATTTTTCCATGGAAGTACCTGCAAGGTGGTGATTACCTCCTGTAGTTTCATGTCTCATTTACCAAGACCTTGGAAATAAATTCAGAGAAAGGTGTTTTCTGCCACTCCATTAATAAGTATAACAAATTTTGTTGTCTAGCACAGTCCTTATATTTGCCCATATGTAAAATGCTTAAAGTGCTCTGTGTAGCTTTTGGTTTTTGCTGAGTGTGGTCTAAGCAGGGAGTAAAGTACTGCAGGCCAGAAGATGTACAGAGTAATGTGAAGGACAAAGATGGCGAGTTCTCTTTTATATTTACTGTGAATCCCTGACTTTTTTTCAGGTCTTCAGATGACACATTTTGCATCTCTATAAGCACCTTGTTATGGATTAACAACAAGTTGCATCTTCTGAGGATCTGCATAATATGCACATCTAGCATCCCTCAAGTAAAAAAAAATAAATATTTTAAGCTGGACCTTTATGCAATTTTTCATTGAGACTGACTGTGTTCTGTTCCTTGGTTGTTTACAGAGAGTGGCAGCTATCGTAAATTACATGGGTTGGGTCCAAATTATATTGGATACCTCTACGTTTTTTTAGTTGGTTAATCTACAAGATAATCAGACAGCTCTATTTTAAAGAAATAATAAAAAAAAATTATTAGAGGAAGGCTGTTTCAAAGCTGGGGTGTTGGAAACATTTTGAGTTTGGAAGAGAAACTAGAAATAGGTTTTAAAACAGACCTCTGAAACTCACTTTCCAAAAGGTCAAGGAAATTTTGATGGGGATTGATAACCCCTATTCTTATCTATTTTAAATACAATTATTCAAGATGCAAAAGAGATTCTGCTTTTACAGCTATGTAAAATATGGCAGTTGCAGAGAGTATTAAACCTGCAGGCAATTTGAATTGTAGTAGCATCTCTGATGTATATATTGACAGCTGCAGAGTACTCATAGAAATGTAACGTACAAGAACTCTTCAATGACTTGATGTGCACAGTAATCAAAATGACTGACCTGATATTAGATTCAAAATCAAGTTATATCAGCCTTTCTTGACTGGTTCTATCTGTCTTAAATGGTTATATTTTAATATAGTTAAGAATATCATTCTTCTGCTGGTACTCAAGCTTATTAGACTTAGGTGATTTTGTGATTAGTTTGTTTAAGCCAAGTGGAAGAAATAAAATTTGCAAACAAAATGCAAAACTTTCACAAAAGGATAGGCAGTCTGCTCAACTCAGTCCTTGTTTCCAAGGGGGCAATATGTATAGGTAAAATAGAGAAGAATGGCTAAGGATGCAGTCATTCTAAGATATGGTAACGTCTCTCTAGGATTATTGATGTTATTTATTGAACAATTAACAAACTGAATGAAAATACAATAATGTTAATTTCATGAAGTAAAGCAATTTCATTTAGCTATTGGAGTGAAGAGTGAAAGAATTACCCCATGTAATAGGAATACCTGTAGATATATCATATAGCTTGTAAATTACAAAATTAAATCTTTAAATCAGACAAAATAGAAACTTTTGCTTCTGATATTTATAGTAGTATACAGATACATCTGGGGAATAGGAAGCAAAATCAGTCTCATATTTTTTCACGAAAAAGGATAAACCAGTATATTTGACACTGGTTTTCAGAGTACCTTAAAAATTCTCATAATCTTTCCCTAATTAGTACTGGTTTTCAGCCAATTCCATTATTTATTGTAATGGCAAACAGCCAATTGTAATTTGACAGCCCTAAATTTTAGTGATATCATAGTCATCACTTTATTCACACATCCCCAGGTTTCTCCATACCCATATGCTCCCCTACTCATGACTAGCTTATCTCTTCAGACAAAATGAACAAAACATCAATAGTAAATTAATTAGGTTATTTGCTTTTATTATTATTTACGTGAGATGTGAAAAGATTCCAAATTTCATTAAGGAGAGTAAGCAATTACAGGATATTCCGCTTGGATACCTTTAACAGACTTCAAGAAATCCACAAAGAACTATTATTTTGATAACTCTAATGATTTCAAGTCTACTGAAACAGATGCATATTCGTGATTTTCTAACCAATATATTTATTTCATGATGAGCAATCTAATATAAAAATCTGATTATAGGAATCTTTCTTTTCACTGTCAATCATGCAGCCCTTGAAATAGCACAGTGATGAAATTAACTCCTTCCACTGATATTAAAAGCTGCCTTTGTACTTCTTTGATCCTAATCCAAAATGTGATGCTTGTATTTATATTACTACTGTAGAAGGGCTGGAGCCTGTGTGGATATTGTAAAAGAATATTCACAAAAAAATGTGTTCTACAAAAATAAGAAAAAAAACCAAAAACCCAAACCACAATCAAAATCTCTTTGGTGATGTTAGAAACCTTTTTACTGTATTCTCTAGAATCTGCTGTTTCTACTGAAAATGTAATGGGAAGCAAAGTTGTACGCATTCACTGAAGTAGGCTCCCACATAAAAATTGGTTAATATATAGCTCACATCAAAACTTCAGAACACTCTTAAGATCATTTCTAATAAATGTTTATGTGAGACTGCAAGCTTTTCTTCATAAAGTGCACAGGGCTAACCACATATGGGAAGCTACACAAATGCTCAGGAGCTTTTCTGCATCAGGTACGAGACATCTGTGCTACACAGGGTTAAGACAGAGCTGTGGAAGGTTCCTCCTCCCCAGCTAAGAGGATCCTGCAGCACAAGCCATTAAGTAACACTTCAAACCACAGCATATCTATTCAACCAATGTTGAGATAAGTTTTACTGCTGTTTCTTTGCAAATATTGCAGAATAAGAGAGTCTATGCTCTTATAAAATTAATAATTCATTACAGATAGTTTAGAGATTATGAGAAAAGTCACTCAAAACCAAGTGTATAAATCACCCCATTCTGACAGTGGGATGACTGTCGTTTAACGCAGTCTTAAAGAAAAAGTGGACAGAAAATGACATGGTGTTAGTAGAAGGCAGATTTTATTTTTCCATAGCATCCTGAAAGAACAATAATTAGCAATTATCACATGCCATAGATTTAGTAAAAATATTTCAAATAAGCAAAATGGTGCTTGAAATGTTCTTCTAAATGCAACAAAAATAAAAACTTTTAAATGATAACAGAGACAGCTCAACCTTATATTTATGAGTTTATTTGTGTGCTTGTCTTTCCAGTACTGACCTCATGTACAGAGCAATAATAGGACCCAAAAAAATGTTGGCAGCATTGAGAACAGTTTCAGTTCCACAGTGCATGCGCAATGCAAATTGAACAATGCAGATTAATATAAACCAATTTACGTATTTACAAACAATGAGTATCTGCCAGATGATGCAATAATCTGTTTTGCTTACTGGAAAGAAAAGAAGTAATGAAGAAATGCTGCTTTCGTTATGTCTTTTGACAATGACTAATGCATTATTTTCTTTCATGTAATTTCAATAATGTTTTTTCCTTTAATTTAGGAAGCTAAAGAGTGCCCACAGAGAGTGTATGAGTAAAAAGCTGCATGTTTGGTGTGGGAGTAGATAGAAAATAGTGTCTTCTTAAGTGTATCTGACTTGCTTGTTTGAATATGACTTTTCCATACTGGATGATTCAGTTACCAGTGGAAACTGGAGACTATTATTTTTTTGGCATAGGAAGTGGGAAATGAAGGCTGACTCTACACAAGACCTAGTATCACTCTTTCCTCAGCTTTATCCTCAGGAAATATACCCTCAAGGGAGAATATCTCACAGTCACTGTCACTCAGTCCGGAGTTGAATGAAAGCTTAAAAAAGGCTTTGGGGAAACCCATTTGCAGTAAAAGAACCTCTGGGTTAAGGTGCATTTCCTATCTCTGGTCACTTTTTGAACCTCTGGAGATCTTCCCAGGGGTACAGCTCTGGGAAGTATGGATCCCTTCTAAAGAGACTGTGAAGTGTCAGATATCACCAGGTACAGGCTTTGTGTCTGTCCTGCACTGAACAAAGATATATCTTGTGTGGTTTACCCACAATGAGAAGCACGGTCAAGCTGCATCTCCACTGGACTTGTTAGAAATGCAGTGCATAACAGCAGCCCAGCCCCAGGATACTGCCAGGACAGCAGCATCCAGCAGCAGGGGATGAGCAGGGGCAGTGCTGGGTTATTCCCCCTAAACTGTTCCAAAGGCCAGGCTCACAATGCAGCAGCGTGGGCTGTCTCATGCTGGCACTCAAACCTGAGCTCCATCTCTCTGGTTAGTTTATTACTGCAGACAAAGGTGTAGTGTTTAATAGCCCAAAAGTAGATTTATCTTCCTGGTATTTCTCTGAATGCACTTTGAACAAATATAAATTTGTAACTTCCAGGATTGATGGGAGTTTTATGGCCAATTTCAGTGAGAAAAAAGCCAAACCAATGCCAATTGTCTTCAAATCCCACCATTCATCTTCTTGAAGAGTTAAGGAACTCAAGGTCTGTATTTAAGATGTTTAGAAAGCCTTTTAATATACATGTGAAAGAAAGAAACAGTACCTGGTAATGCAGTATCAGCCAATAACTCAATACTCATACATATAGTAAGCTGAATTAAAAAAAAAGCCCAACTGTTGCTATGAAAAGGCTATGTAAACATGTATAGATTTTTGTATATCTATGATAGATTTTTACTAATTATAGAAGACATCATTATGTTAATTTGTCACATGCCATCGGCAGATTGATATCTTGTGGGAAAATGTTGCCACTCTTACAGAACTTGATATTTTACAGATAATTATATAAACATTTAGCAGATTGGAATAGATTTTAAAGCATTTTGCTATATCATTTACCATATTTTACACTAAATTAATATTATACAAAGTTTAAATGATGCCAGCCGCAATCTGAAATCTGTTAAATAATTACACAAATATTATCTATTAATTATTTAAGCAAAGCATACAAAATGTCATTTTATGAATTAGTACTGTGAATCTAATTTTTTTTTATGTTTGAGCCCTTCAACAACATGACTTAGTAAAAGTGTTAGTTTTTAAAAATGTGAGACTACCTTTGTTGTGACAGCTGCCACATTAGTGTAACAGAAAAAGAATGAACTTCAATATATGTTTAAATATATGAAGAGTCCCAGCAAAATAAATAGTATAAATAGAATACCTTTGTGCTGAAATTGATTTGATGACAGTGTTTTGCTTGATCTCAGCCTACAAATTAACAATTAAAATTGTTTACTTCACAAAACTCAAAGGTCCAGTGTCTTGACACTAGCTGAAGAAGGTGTGCTTGAAGAAAACTCTTTCAAGTAGTTATATGCATCCAAAATATTCTCCTAACTTCTACCGGTCCATAGACAGGAGAATTTCTCAACAAGAGATTGTGTCTTTGCAACAAATTACTACTGATTTATTTTTACTTCCTTGACTTAGCTGGTAATTTGGAACTTGCGTAAATTTTTACCTTTGACTCATAGAAGAAAAGAAGGGGAATGATATCCCCTTTACAGTCTTAAGGGGATAATCTTGAAGGTATTAATCAGGTTATAAAAATGTTGGGGGTAATGTTTTATTAAAAACATTACATCAAAAGATAGTAAGAACTAAATTATACAGCAAGAAATACCATGATAGGAACTTATGTTGTCATTATTTAGCAGTACTCTTTTTATCTGTCCTTCTAGTTTTCCTACTCTTCTTAGCTCAAAATAACATACTTGTTACATAACTGGTTCAGTCAAATCAATTCCAATTTTAGTTCAAAATTTTTCTTAGTACCTTTTCCTATCTTTCTTCTGAGCAATTAGAAGTTACTAACTCTGTGACTCCTGATTATGTTGATGGTAAATTGTAAACTTCACCAAATCTCCAATAAAATGGAGATTCAAGCCATATATTAGACTAGCCAATAGTTTTCTAGCTAAGCTCTAACTAATAATGCAAAGTGCTGCATATCTTGCAAGAGAGTTTTAAGAAACTTGGAAAATAATGAAGTTTCATAGAAATGTTTTTAAAATTGGCAGCTTCAGGAAAAAATAGGCAATAAATTTTGTGTGTAAGTCAAAACTCCACACTAAAGTATTGGAAAATAGTCCCGGATTTAGTAGTTCAGAAACATGGGGTGAGACTCAGCTTATATTTTTATTGGCTGCGATTCTATCAACAAAACCATGGTGTGAGATGGTTGGTAAAATAAATTGGGGGATTTATATATATATCTCTATATATATGTCTATATATTTAATGTATTATTGTCCTTTTTTTAAAAAAGCCCCTCTTTATAATAAGATCTTCTCAATCCAATCTGTGAAAAAAGTCACACCTGGAAAATGTTGAACTAGATGGTTCTGAGCAGTTCACTATATTATGATCTAATTTAATATATTTTCCTGTAGACCAACATATGTGTTTTGGTAAGCAAATTATAGTCCTAAAATTCTGCTTTAGAGCAGTGCATTTCCTCTAATTTCTTCCTAATTATTGCAGTGGAAACTCACTTGCTAAGTTCTTATGAAGCTAATCAGAGCTGAACTTGAAGTATTCCCCCATGCTTCTTGTGCAGGACACATACTGAGGTTACCCTGTGGAGTGTACAATTGAGAGACAGAACTGTCCCCCAAAGAATTATTACTTTTCTTATTAACACCCAAAGCTAAAGGTATCCTCAGTTTCCCCTTGCTTTGAAAGAATGTCCAGGAAAATTTTAGGTCCCTTGGTTCTTCGCACCAACACATTTCATACTCACAGATTCCTGTTGCTCTATACAGGATTTGTTCTAGGGTTTCATTTAGGGTGTATTGCTTTGTCTACACCCCTATCTCTTTTTGTCCCAGTTCACTGACACACCAAGATTTGTCATTGGTTAGATGAATGAACACGGTTGGCACCATTTCTTCCAGCAGGTCCATGCATTTTCTAGTCTCTGACCTTGTTCATTAATTTCTTCCATTGTGGAATATATCAAATTCTTTCCATTCCTTGTTATAATAAAGGCGATATGCATTTTCATAAAACCTTCAGCCAGTATCTCAATGAAATATAAAGCAAGGGGAAGACACAGATGATGTATGTATATATTACAGTGATACAACCCAAAGATACCTTGACAATGTGGCGCTATTTTCACATTAGCCATTTTCTCAGAACATTGGCTGGGCAATGGTTATAGCAGAAGCAGAATGTATTCAGAGAGGGATAGCAAAGAGGGGAGAAACACAAAGAAATTCCCTCATACTGCAGACATGAACAGATCAGGTTTGTTCTTTATAGACAGAGGCACCATCCTCCTCCCTTTTGTAGGAAGTAATGCCATAAGGCTGAATTAAAACCCATAAATTTACTGAGGTGATTACAGGAGAGAGGTTGTTTGTTTGTTTTATTTAGAGTACAATAAGTCCCATTTACAAGGATTTTTCTACAACCAGGATGTGCAAACCTGAACTTTTTCCCATGATCCTATAACTCAGGAAAGTTAAAAATAAGGAAGTAAGTATCAGAAGTGTAATTTTAAAATCATAAAAGATAGGAGTACTAGAGTAGTAAATGTATCTTTGCAAGAAGAGAAAAGGAAACACAGCCAAATGAGATTCCACTTAACCTTTTTTTGTAGTGCATGAAACAGGCCTAAAAGCAAAAGGCTATCCAAAACGCACAAATAAATTTCCTTTCACAAAAAATGTCTTTAACACACAGGACTCATGGCCATTTTAACTCATCGTATGCAAAGGGGTTGATTTGATTCACAAAATAATTAGCCACAAAGAAAAAGAGTATCTGAGGCTACAACGTATTTTAAAATAAATGAGGGTGTGTTCAGCTACTTAAACGGGCAACTGGTTATCTGTGTTTCAGGGCAGCATCTCAATATTGACTCAGAATGCAATTTGGCCTACAGGAAAGCACATACATGGTAAATGCTGAAAAATAAATCTTATTTGATTATTTAGGTGTATGGCTTCAGCATACTGACAAACTACATACCTACATTTATTCTTTCTGTATGGTATGAGAGGAGCAGATGTCCTAAGTAGAATAATCACTTATGGCAAGTAGGAATAGATTTGCATCATGAACTGTTGATAAGATAAAGTCCTGAGTAAGCAATTCCAGATCCATACAATATGGAGGTATCATTGGCGTCAAACAGAGGATAACCATGTTGTTCAATCAGTCTAATTAGCTGTGCAGAAAAATGTCCAGGCTAATTAACTTTGGCAGAGTACTGTTTGAATAAGACTATACTGCTCTGGGAGCCTAGTTACTATGTCTGTGCTAAGCAGACACAAGGTCTGCTTGATATTTATGATTCATTAGCTTTTTATACTATCCGGTTGCCAGGAGCTTGTATTTTCAGGGAATTTGTTCCACTGCTCTAAGTGTGTGTACTATGGTGTGCAGTATCCAGAGGCTCCATTACAAATGGCAGGCTATCTAGTCAACACCAGGACCTTCAAAGCATGGTCTGACCAAGCAAACCAATACTGAAAGGATTCATGAAGGACAATGCCTAAAATCAGTTTGCTATCTACTTAGAGATACAAAAACCTAAACAATTTCTAAAGGAATCTGAATCTTCATCGTCAATCTTTTGGGGAGCCAGTAAAATTTAAAAAAGCTTTAAATGTCCTACCTGGATTTCAGACCTTCCCACTTGGAAGTTGATCTTCTTTCCAACTTTCAGCACTCCTTCATTCTTGGAATATATTGCTGTAGTTATGGGCCACAAGTAATCCTTCAGAACAACTATTACACTATGTAACATGGCACAATTTGATGTGAATATTCTTTTTCTTTCTCTAGCTATTATGTGGGGTAGATAATGGGTAGTTTTGTCACTGTCAGACAAGCGGTTTCCCCTCTAGAAGATCTCTTTCTGCTCTCAGAAATTCATTCCTTGAATTACTTTCTTCTTGCGGGGTGAACCCCAGTAAAACTGAAATGTCAAATGCTAGCAAGGAGAGATGATATTTTATCAGGCACTTACATCACAGTGACTGAGTAAAACTGAATCAAGTACATTTTTTTTTTCTTGCAGATTGTTGGCAACTTTCTATTAAGGAAGGCTAAAGATGAGTCATAAATGTTGAACAGACCTTACAACTACCCACAAACAATGAAGACAGCAACAGACTGGTAGGCAAGAGCTGAAAAAGACCTATATGGGCATGCAGCTCAGCCTTCTGCCAGTGCACAGCTTCTCTCTGCATTTCATGGGCCAGAGAGGTAAAATTTCAGGGGGAAATAGTAATTTGCCTTGCATTTGTGAGAACAACAGAAACACTACATTTATTTGTTAGGTCTCTGACTAGGCTAACTGTAAGTGCACTGATCTGTTTTTATTTAAGGCAAGCTCTACCAAGACTACCACCAACGCTCCATAGAGCTCCATAGAGTTCCATAAAAATGTTAAGACAAAAGATGTTATTGCTTGAAAGTGAGAAAATAAATTATTGAAATAATTGTTGTTTTCAAGGAAATTAAAGATGTGTGCAGTACTGTGTCCATGTTCCCATTATCCATTTTCCCATTATAAAAAGCTGCATAAGTGTAGGTATATGAAGACCACTATTATGAGGACTCAGCCATGTTTATTGCTCAGAATTGCCAAAGATTCCAGATGTCTTGGTTCTCTTGATTTATAAGCAGGAGCTGCTCAGCCTTGGAGATCCTTGGCTATTGGAATCCACAATACAAACCCAGGAAATAGACTTCACCACAAGGATAATCAAAGTATTTCTTAGTGATCTCTGTCACAAACATGCAATAGCTTCTGTTACATTTCCATGTAAACACAGGAGGTGGTGGGCTGGTAACTAGAAAAATCTTACTGTTTTTAAATTTTTTTTAGTTACAAATTAAATCCTGATATTTTAATGATGTATTAATTCAATAATCTCCAAGACAATGTACTGGGACACTGAGAACATGGATTACAGCAAGAGAATGAGAATTATTTTCCTGGAAATCAGGAATTCATAAAGGAGCTTAGACACCTTAACAGGGTCACTTTGTATATTTTCACGGCCGGAAAGACTAATAAAAACTTTCCATTTAAATAAAGGGGAAGGTGAAGAAGAATTTAGGCAAAAGTCATCTGATCAAACTGAACTCATCCAGAAGTCAGGGATGAAGCCTAAACTGGTCAGCTTGGTTCATAAGTGGAAACAGAAGGAGAAAAAAATTGAGTATAATGACTTATTGGAAGCTTTCAGGGACTGAAGAAAGAAGCAAAGAATTACTGTACATAGGGATTCATACACTAAGATCACCTGTTCTCCACCTCCTTCTCTGTCTTGTGATGATGCTAAATACACAGACTTTCTGCAGACACCCAAGTTCTTTTCAAAGTACAAAGAGATGTATCAGAATCACTGGTTTTGGAGTTGCCAGAGGAAACAGTCTGTCAATGAACTTCAAATTACTAATTCAGCATAAATGTAGAGAGAGAAAATATGACTAAGGCCATGTCTAAAAAGGATTTTGTCATATTTCAAAAGTACGTGGTATTGCAGCTTCACTCTTGGGTGACATACAGACAGACATCTTGGAAGAGCTCAAGCTGGATCACATGACTGTTCTTTCTACCCTTAAATGCTGCCTAAAATTTAAGAGGCAGAACTGCTCCCTGCTTAGTGCTACGAAAAACATATTCTGGAATGGATTTCTGCTGATTTGGTAGTCTGAGAGGTGAATTTGATGCATTTTTGGAATGATAGATATAGAAAATGTTGGGCTGCAATCTTAAAATTATTAGCCATCACCACTAATTTTAAGGGTAAACATTTCAACAGGCTGGGCAGGGGATATGCACTTCTGGGTTTGTCTCTTTGACACATACAGAGCAAGAAATTAAAAATGGAACTAGAACCATTTAGAACAAAATTCATTCTTTTAGGATCAATATGCAACTCCATTTGAAATGCCTTGCTCTCAATAGAATGCATTTTGCAATGTATTACTCAATAAATACTATTGGGGGTCTGAGCATACAGATTTTGGGGATTTGCTCTCTATAGTACAATCCGTTGAGATTGCTTTTATTTGGTCTTGCTGTAAAGTAGGTGAGATCATATAGAGCACTTCAATGAGAATGACTACATTTACCACTGGAAGAAAAGGATGATAATTAGTGAAATTAGTGATAACATGAAATTTTTAAATTCAGGAGATAATAATAATAACAACAACAACAATAATAATAACTATTACTATTATTAATTTACAAAAGTGACCAGAACAGGACTCTGCAAGGCCTGTGCATGAAAATCCTTCTTCAAACCTGCTCAAAGAGAATTCCATGCCCAGACTGGAATATTTCTCCCAAATTAAGAAGGACATTAACCTGTTGTAGTGAGTCCATAGGAGGGCCACAAAAATGATCGGATGGCTGGAGCATCTCTCCTGTAAAGATAAGCTAAAAGAATTGGAGTTGCTCAGACTGGAAAAGTGAATGCTGCAGGGAGACCTCAAAGCAGCTTCCAGTATCCAGAAGGGAAAAGAGAGTTGGAGAGGGGCTTTTTATGAGGATATTTTGTGACAGGAGAAGGAGGGAATGGCTTTAAACTGAAATAGGAAAGGTTTAGATTGGGCATTAGGATGACAGTTGTGATTGTTCTTGTTGATATTGCTGTTAATGTTGTTGTTGTTATTATTATTATTATTACTACTATTACTATTTACTGTGAGGACTGGAACAGGTTTCCAGACAAGTTGTGGATGTCCCAACCCTGGCAGTGTCCAAGTCCAGGTTGGATGCATCTCTGAGCAACCTGGTTAGTGGGCAGGTAGGCCTGCCCATGATAGGGGGTGGGAACTAGATAATCTTTAAGGTCTCTTCTCTTTCAATCCAAATTATCCCACGATTCCTTGATAATTCATCTGTGTATCTGCTGGAATAAGGTAGAAAGACATGCACAGCAACAGACTGTGTCAGGATTGTGCAGGTACTATGACAGTCAGACTTTGTAGATTCTAGTCAAAAATTACTCTACCATAAATAGCCCCAGTGAAGGTAAAAAAACATCAAAGATATTATGTGTTATTGTATTACAATGGGAACCCTTCTAACTTCACAAAATATAAAAAGTTGGAGATTATGTATATATCACATTCCGGTAGATTGACTCCATATTCACTGATATTTGAACACTTTTTTTATACAGTTGGGTATTTATTTCAAATGGGAAAAGTTTAATATCCTCAGTAAATGGAAAGAAGAAATGTAAACTGGGGATATGCTTGGGCAAGACATGAGGCAGAAAGGGCTGCTTGTTGAGTATCTCTGATTTAAAGTTGCATGATTGCGGGATTGCCAAGAACAAGTAAGGCTGAGTGGCTCAAAGCGCAGTGAGAAATCCAGGGGGAAAACAGCTAATGTGTTCCTTGTTGCTCTGGTTATTTGCTAATTTAGTTAAATAGGACTACGTCTCAACAAGAGAAACCATATTTATATGGTATAAATTGTGGATGGCAAAATGTAAGAGGTAGGGTTTTTGTTTTTTTTTTGCCAAGCCAAATGTTTGAAATAGGCTAGTTTCAAGTACTAATTGAAATACAATTTTACAGTAAACAGTGTATCCATACTAGGATACATGCTTTTCGGTTAAACCCCAGAATATTTTATTCTAAGGCTCATGAGAACTGGAGGTGCTTGATTTGGTAAATGGCATAGTATAACATTTTGAAAGGAATTTTTGATTTTGTGTATCATCTTGTGCTCAAGTTGGCATAGATTTTAGAGGAAATTAAAACAGCTTAAGTGAAATATTTATTGTCTCTTACCATTGTAAAACCATTCAGGCAAATCAAGAAGCCAAATAAAAAAAAGTACAAAATGCTATAATTTTGTGTTTCAGGGTCCTATTTTTCTTTGGTCCAAATAATAGAAAAATTTGCTCTACCAGGAGGTCCTTAGCTTCTGCCACCAGAAATGCATATTCAGACTTTCTGAAAACTTTCAAGGATACATTCCAACTGCAAAGCAAAATATGCATCCTGACCCTACTTCTAGACATTCTTGCATTGCAGTCGCTGATCATAACAGCTTTACTACATGAAAATATAGAGAATCATGTCCACACATCCCATAAATCATAGATTTCATCCTTATTCTATACTGGTTGTTGGCAGAAAGGTGACATTGTGCAACAAACACTTTTCTCGCAGAAGTTTAGAGGTTTTTAATTACCCAGAGGTCTATGCTGAAGAGTTATTGACATTATTTTTGTTTGGCTGGATTTTTTGGCCTTTATTTTTCTATTAATACCTGTTTTCTTTAAAGTAAAGTGGTCCCTTTAGTTCTGGTCAGCAATTCCTTAGAGATTCTAATTAAGTCTTGTCCATTACAGCCCATTAGATACATTAAATGGTGTTAAAAAGCAATTTGGTTTCCTTTCCCAATCCATGCCAGGATGCTTATCCAATTATTTCCACAGAGCTTTAAAGATGAAATTTTCAAACGCATCAGCATTGGCAAAATGCTGTTTTCAGTAAGTCAGTTGTCATCCCATTGACTTCAAATCTACAAGAAAGAAAATAGCAAATGTCTTTGTATTTTTAAACACCCAAAGCTGTCTAAATTATGGCAGAGCACTGTAAAACATTACAGCAATACCACTAAGCTAATTAGTTGCTGCTTTCAGTGGCTTCTTATGTCAATATAATTCAATTGCTTGAGAGCCTCTTCGCCGTTCTGGTTTTGGGGAGTAATAGAGACATTTTTATTTTAACTGACACTGGCAATGAGATTTCAGAGTTAACTTTATGAACCTCATTTCTTCCTTTTTTTCATCTGGAAACACTACTTTTAGAGACAGAAAAGCAAATATTGGAACTTATGAGCCTGTCTATCAGGGTGGAAAAGAAAGTAGAAGCAGTCACAGAACACTTGAAACCATTCTACATTTAATAATTTACAAAACATGAAAGAAAAAGTAAACAGGCAAAACTGGAGTGTTCTCACTGCAAAAAAAGCTGCTTCCCATATCTTGTTTGTGTGTCAGGGGTATTGTTCTTATGAATGTCCTTCAGTGTGCTCCTCATTTTTGTTTTGCTTTCAGATTAAATACCATTGTGAGATGTTTTTCTCACTCAGTTTTCATTTTCAATATGTGAAAGTTAAAGTTCCTTTAATGATGGAATTAAGACACACAAAAGCTTATTTTTATATTCTGAATATTTTTATTGTTAGTATTTTCAAGCATTACAACCACATTCCTGATAACCATTGTTAGAGACCGGAGCTAGGTCTTGGTCAGGTAGGATCCAATATTTAAGATAAGCTGACTCTCATGGTTCTGTAAGATTCCTAAGAAAGGCTTTAGAAGTGAGAGCAGATTATTGTTATGGCTCCTGGGAAGAAACTCAGAGCCTTCACTCAGCCTCTTATTGCTATTAAGCTTTCTAGACAGAAACTTCTTTGTAGATTTAATAAATACTGACAAATCAACTAATTTTTGTGTCCAAGTGGCAAAGAATAAGCTCTCTAAAGTGCTGAAAAGTATTAATCACATATATTTAAGTAAGAGAAGAGAGACATATTTCCCCATTTTGGCTTCACTGGTGTTAATCTCATTTATTACAACAGCTCATATCCAAACCTTGGAGTCCTCATTTACCACTCCTTGTAGGCTGGTGAATCGGTGCATCACTGAAAATTGTGCTATGCTGATATGTTAAGTAGTGAAATGCAGCAACAGACAAACCAACAAGGGCTATGGCAACACCTCAACCCTTGCAGGGGCAGTGCAGGGACTCCTGCACATCCCTCAGGTGCATACTGCTCCCTTCCTGAGCTCCAGTGGAGTAGCTGAGCACCTAAGTGTGAGGGAGCTTAATGCCATGTAGCCTGTGGTTATATGTGATTTACAAAGCTGGAAGAACAATCTCGTTGAGAGGAAAACAAGGAAATAAAGACAAAATAGTTATTCAATAATAGGTAAGAGGTGTTAGGCAGTGTGCCAATTCCTTTCCATCTGTATTTGGCATCTGTTGACTTTTGCACGTTTTTTTTGGTGTTTTCAGCACTTTTCATTGATTACAGATTTAGATGCTGTGATTTCTACCAAGTATGATACCAGAAAGTTGTGCAAATATTTGCTGCCAAATGCACACTCCTTCAAAATTCCACAACCTTTAAACTCCAAAGTTTACAGTCAGAAAAGAAAATTAAATAATGTTTAGGTTCACAAAAGGTGCATTTGGAGTCCAATATGATGACATTTAGATTAAAACTTTTAGATTGGTTGATACTGGTATTAGAATTTTCCTAACCAAATACTTTTACCTTTATACATGCTGTGGAAATATGGCTGGGGGTAAAATTAGAGGAATCGGTGAAGTTATATTTACATCCTATCCGAAGTTATAACAATATGGAAATTATAGAGTAAAATATGGATGCTACTCCTTGAATGGAATGTGGTTGGCATGCTCGGAACCTGCTCCATGATGATTCCCCAGACACACAATGTGCAACCACCAGCAACTGCTAAGGAGGATGGAATGGAGGGTGGAGCAGAGTAGAAGCACCATAGCAGGCTCTGTTGGAATCCATGCAGGGAATGGAACTGGATGGCACTCTGCAGTTGATAAACTGCATAGCATCTGTCAGCCAGGGGAGATAGGAGATGTCTTGCTGCTGAACCAACAAATATGACAAAAAACTCTCCTCAAATAATCTTATTTCATTACTGTAACCCACCTCCAAGGTATGACCACCCTTCACTGAGGAAGTGCTCTATATTTTATTTACTGTATCTTCAAGAGCAAAGTGAGAGAATTTTACATCAATCAGCAGCTAAGGTATGTATGACTAGAGTCACTCAAGTTCCAGCTAAGGATAAAGAATTAATATAAAAGTAAGTTGAAAATGGGAGAAAGTTGTGAAGACTCCATTGTAACTACTGGGGTGAGTCAACAGAATGAACAGGGACACCTGCTGGGTAAGAATCACAGTCTGTGCACAATAATTACCTTTGCTGGGGATTAGAACTTGTCTCTGTATTGTTTCAATGTTTTTTTGCAGGTATATACCATCACCAACAATTCTCAAACCTTAACCTTTGACAATTTTATATTAAAGAGTGTTATTCTGCAGACTCTTAGTGCAAGTCCTTCACAGGTGCTGGCAGTTGCCAGCAGTGGGTAACTCAAATAAAGTGGAACAGCCACTGAGGGGTCATAAGTGGGAAGACCTGCTGAGGGCTCTTAGGCTGTGTATCCCTCATTAAATCAGTTGAACCACCCTCCAATCCAGCAGCACTGCTCAGTGCAATGTCCCCATAGCAGGACACTGACAGACTTGGTCAGGCACAAGGGTCTCGGCTTACCTGGGACATGGAGAGACAAATCAAATACTATGGGTTAAAGAAATCTTCCCTTTTCATGTGATATGTGTTTCAGATTTTCCAAGGTTGATCAATTAAATTATTTCTTTTTTTCCATCCTGGAGGGAAGATAAATTGGTTTTTGGCAATGGAAAAACTAAATGAGATGGGAAACATTTATACATCAGTAAAGAGACGGGACAAAAACAAATTGACCTGGTACCTAGATTGCAATGAACATCATAGCACTCAGATGATAAAGCAAGGGAAAAGCTTAAGGGAAGACAGTAAGACACTATTCCTGTGAATATACTGTTGAAGGAGATTAAGTCAGTTTGCTGTGTTTTTTTTTTTTCTTTGAGTAATTATATAAATACAGTAAAAGACAATGCACAAGAAGCAGGCTGTTAGGTCATTAGAGTATGGACACAGAAATGAAGGATCTGATCCACTTAATAAGCAAGCTCAACAGGGAAAATCCAGCAAGTTTTTTTCCTCAGGTTTTATTTCTTCCTTCTTGAGCTTTTAATATTTTGTTGCTATTGTTTCCTGTCTATAAGGCTGAGCAAGGACCTCAGTGAGATTTGAAGTCCCTGTAGATTTTCCTGCTGGCTCCTAAACTGAGTATAAGTACAATATTCCCAGGCTTATCCAGCTCTGCTTTAAAAACCATTTGTAATCCACACAAGAGCAGTAAAGAAGAAACATATACCGTATTATTACTGGGATAATTGCTGCCTGGCTAATCTCAAATTTCATTGCTTCTGGGCTTCTTTTCTTATTAGCTGTGAATGTTTATAATTTCAAGTGATTGTATAAGTCCTTCTTGCCTCATCTAGCCCTCTGCAGAAAGAACAATTGTCCTTGACTTTAAAGCGTGATATATCCTGCTTCATTTACAAGTCATCCAAATCCACTCTAAACAGTCTTTCTGTTTCCTGGTGAAGTGCCAGTGATTCTGAACATTCAGATCCTGCCAGCTATTACTATTGTCAATAGCCAACTTTCAGGAGGAAACACATGCTGTAAGGCTTTGAAGTAGTTGATCAGCTATGCTCAAGTGACCACTGCTCCCTGTATGGATGGAGCTTGGATTCGCTGTACACACTTCTCATTTCAGTACAAAGTCAAAGAAAGAGATCTGGGAAATGTCTCTGTTAATCTCCAAAAAATGAAAACAAGGTCTACTTTCTGTTGCTTACATATGTGGCTAGCATCCTCTAGCACACCATCAGCTCCTATTTCCTCTTTCCAGAGCAGAGCAGACACTGTGCTGCTTATTTCTGCCCAATTTAATGCACCCATTTTGCCAAATTCTAGATGGATGGATGCCTATTACAAACCACACTATGCTTGCCAGTTGATTACAAGCTCCCCAAAGACAGGACACCACAGGACCTATTCCAGGACAAGATTCCCTTCCCTTCCCTTCCCTTCCCTTCCCTTCCCTTCCCTTCCCATTGCAAAATGTTGGACTAATTATCATGACAAAGTTCTCGTCTTCTTAATTGCATCTCAGTGTTTACTATTGCTCTAATTACTCAGTCGTGAGGATTCTAGATATATTTCAGGAAGTGTGATAAGTAATTAAAAATTTTCATATGTCAGACAGTTGTTCCAGAGAAGAAAACTGTATTTTCTACTGGAAACAGCTTGGAGAATGATTGTCTTTAAACTCACGAAATTTAAGTATTCAGGTGCTTTACTGGTTTGAAAACAAAGAGTAACAAGCAAAGGAAACACATTCCTGAGGGGCGGTGTGTCTGTGAGTACTCAAACATTGAAAATTCAGACTTCTAATTTTTCTCCTTTTTATTTTTTTTTTCTCTTTTACACAAAAGTTCTAAAATTTAATGGCACTAAGTTGGTTCTCCCAATTTTTACCTATTTTAGCTCCTAGGAGCTAAAATCTTGTCTGTTTTTGCATCTCTTTTACTCCCATCTTGTCAATGCTATCTTCCTCTAGTGGAAGTATTTATTCAGAATCCTTTGACAGGATGTTCTAAAGATGTGGATGTCAGGGAAAGCTGAAGCATCACCATAGCATTATGCAAAAATGTCTATTGTAATATAAATCCCTATGCCACAGCAATTTTAGCCTCTCATTTAGTCACTTATACAAGATGTGCTATAATCATGGTGAAGGCATAACTTATTGTTGCACTGATAGATTCCATACAATCAGTGCATTGTAAAATATGATGAAAATCAAGTTTTATTCTGGCAATTCAGCATTACATTACAATAGAGAAACTGCTCCCTTAAATCCTCAGTCCTTTCTTTTTCTGCTGGCTGAATCTGCTTTTCCCAGAGGTTTTGAGATGCAGCCAAGTAACATCCACTGTCCTCCTCAGGAGCTATTCTCCATCTGACTAACAGAGCATCAGCTGGCTCCCTGATCCTTGCTGAACAATTCCCCCGATGGATCTAAAAGAGTGAGTCCCAAAAATCTCCAACACATCATAAAATCGTATTTATTTTTCTCTTCTGAAAAGGGAAGGCCACAGATGCCAAGCTGGGGAAGGTCTTCTTTGAGAAGCTGCACCTCCTTCTTTGGCAAGCTCCCTATGCTTCTGTCCTGGCATCACAGCAGCCATGGCTGGCTCACACCCAGCTGCTTTTGCCTGTTGGTCCTGCTCAGTCTTCCACCTGAGGCTTCCCATCTATCTTCCTAAGGCTGAATCTCTAAGATACAAGACCAAGACATCTTCTGTCACCTCTCACCCTGAAATAAGATTTTTGTGCCAATAAAAAATGATGCATTTTCATTTCCCTGGCCTCATTTCAGGGAGAGAATTTTCTTTTTTAGGATCTGTCCTTTGGCTTCAGGAAGACATACAGCAGCCTCTGCTCTGTTCTTATGAAACAGCTTGACTCCAATAAAAGATGCCAAGTAGAATGATTAAAACAATGAGTGAATTCTCCAGGTCTCCTCCTTAGCCTTCTCAAAGAATTGACAGACTCTACAGCAGTCCTTCACAGACCTACCCTGCTTTTCCATCAATACTTTGCTGCATTCAGTTTAATTACATAAAACATCATCTGCTGTCCAAAATACAAACTTCTTGAGCCAAAAATCAATTTATTTCATATAATAAAATCATACTTTGCATAATAAACATGTAGAGAAAAATATCTGAAGCTTTTCCTATATCAGATAAGTGATTTATGGGAT
The DNA here is from genome assembly GCF_017590135.1 of Pyrgilauda ruficollis. Taxonomy (NCBI): domain Eukaryota; kingdom Metazoa; phylum Chordata; class Aves; order Passeriformes; family Passeridae; genus Pyrgilauda; species Pyrgilauda ruficollis. Next base: position 7,687,864 of record NW_024518095.1, read on the forward strand.
GCTTTTTATGACATTATTGCTATAAAGTTAGGATAAAAAGTGGGTACAGCATTTAACAGTAATGGTGAAGTTTGAGGTCATTCTGATCTATCTTGGAAGCGAGTTCTAAAATCATAGACCCATTGCTGGTTTTCTGCACATAAATTTCACTTTTTAAATTAACAATTCCATTGTTATAGCCATGAGATATCACAACCACACAGCAAGCAAGTGACTTTGTAATTTAGGTCAACCCCACTGAAGGATTTAGAGATTAATTGAGGACAGGCAGAACATTGTCTTTGGATGCTTTTTTTTTTTTTTAAGACTACAAGCAGAAATGTTGTGACATCAATCATCCAAAAGAATCCCACACGGGGGTATAATTTTTAACTGACTGACAAATCCTTCAAAAGCCATGAACTCTTCTGTCACACCAGTGCTACCTAATGATTCAAATGAGTCCTGTACCCAAAAAATTAGACAAAAAGGAGAACTAGTGTGCTAAGTCAAAACAGGGGAACACACAGTATTTGTATTTATAGTATCACCAAGACATGCCAGTAGTATATGATTTTGTTTTAAAAGTCCTGTGACTCATTGAGGTGGGTTGACCTTGGCTGGGCACCAGCTGCCTCACAAGCCACTCCATCACTCCCCTTCTCAGCTGGAGAGAAAACAATGTATAGGTCATGATAAGGCAGTTTACTAAACCAAAAGTGAAAGGTTGTGCACACAAAAAAAGGAGAAAAAAAATTATTCTCTGCTTTTCCATCAACAAGCGATGTCTGGCCACTTCCTGGGAAGCTGTTCTTCCACATGTGCAGCAGTTGCTCAAGAAGGCAAACACTGCAAATAATGAATGTTTTCCACTTACACCACCCTTTACTTAACTTTTTTATTTGAGCAGAGAGCATATGCTATGGAAAATCCCTTTGGTCAGTTGAGGCCAGTGGTCCCAGCTCGGTCCCATCCCCACATTTTGCCCACCCTCAGCCTACTGTCCAGGGAGTGGGGGAAGAATGTTGGAGAGACATTGCTGATGTTGTGCCAGCACTTTCCAGCAGTAGCTAAAACCCTGGAGTCTTATCAACATCTTTCTAGCTACCAGTACCAAACACTGCACTGTGAGGGCTGCTATGGGGAAAATTAACTCCATCTCAGCCAGACCAGATACACTTATTTTGAAATCATCTACACAAGGCATTTCACAGAGAAATTGTGAAAGATATTTGTAGTTGGAAACTGATATGTCTGTGTAATTCAGGTCACATCATCAGGAAAGCACAGCAACTGTACTCTTTGTTTTCAACGTGAAGGCAACACTGTGTTCTATACACATTTATGAGGAAAAATACTCATTCAGTCCTGAAACAAACATGCTTTTAGAGTTAATAAATTTCTACATATTCTAGGAAAAGGAAAAAAACCCACACTTTTTCTAATCAGAAGAGTAAGCTGAAAATCTTCAGCTCCACCTGACACCATTTTTTCCCAAATATTTAAGTCATTGATAACCTGATGACACTTGTGTATCATTCAAACAAATATAACATTTCTTTGGGGCTATTTTTTTTCCTGAAAAAAAAAATCCTTAATGGTTTGGCCTTTATCAAGATCAAATGCAATTACAGAAGGAGACACCATATGTCCAAGAATCTTGAGTTATTGTTGGGAAAAAATGGCATTTCTTCAAGTTGAGTGACAGGTTGTAGGAGGTTGAATAACATGGTCAACCATTTAAAATTTGGTTGGCTGAAAGAGAGAATGACACCGTTGGAGAAAAAAACACTCAAGATCTGTCTTTCCCATCACTTTTAATTAACTCAGAACACTTAATCAAATAGTGTGACTTTACAGCATGACTTGAAATTGATAGGACCATAGATGCTTAATGTCTGGCTGAGTTTTTGTCTTTCAGGTCCGCAGTTACTTGTTTACAACAGAAATTGACAGTACTTAGCTTTTATTTATAGTCATTTTAAAAACAGCAAGCCTAATTCTGGTGTTCTGTTGCCATGCCTCTGATATGAATAAGGCAGGCCCAGAACAAGCAGCTGAGAATTTTTTTTATGCATGTCCTTGAGATACTCCTTCGCATGGCACAGAATCAATATAAGCAACCTTAATCTGCTGTTGTATAGCCCCAGTAGAGATGATCAGTGAAAACCTGTGAGACTGTCAATGCTCTCTGGGACACCCTGGAATGCCAAGGGTCTAGGCATCTATGACTCCTCCTTCACTTTACCTAATTTTTGACACAAACCATACCATAGTCCTATACCCTGCAAGGATAGCACAGTCATGTGCTGCTACTTTCCCAGAATACTCTTCCAGAAAGTTGAGGAACTTTCAAAACCCAGAACAGTTACTTTTTTAGGCTAATCATAAAATCACAGAATTATTTGTGCTGGAAGGTACCCTAGAGATCCACTTCCCACCTAATGGGTAAGGACACCTACCACTAAACCAGAGCCCTATCTGCTCTGTTGCTCAGAGCCCTATCTTGTCCTTGAACACTTTTATGGGTGCAGCTTGCACAACTTCTCTCTTCCAGTGTTCACTGGAATATCACCACCATGGTAATAAAGAATTTTTTCCTAATATCTAATATAAACCAACTCTCAGTATAAAGGAGAAAATAACCTGTTATAGGACCTTTACATCACTTTGTAAGACTCAGGAGTCCAAATAATACTGAAAGTTACCTGGGATTGCATGCCAGAAAAGAAAAATTATGTTCTTCCCACCCGTATCAGATGGCTATGTGGTTGAAAAATTTTCTTGTGGAACTCTCTGTAGAAGAAAAACATGGCCAGAGAAGATAACTTTCAAAAATCTTCAGTGTATTAGTGCAAGTGCAGTAACCCATCCTTTTAACTGAAGCTTCATTTGCACAGAAAGCTAATGTCAAATTTTGCTTTTACTAGAGGACTAATTCTTTAATGACACTGTGCCTCATGCATTCTCATCAGTGAAACAAGAAGAGGATTTTGCTGCTGTTTTCTCCTTTTTTATAAAACACAGGAAGAGTGGAAATCATCCTGCCATATGCATATGTCTACAATGAAGGTGTATATATCTGAACTCGCTCCCTTTTGTAACTGCTGGAGAAAAAGAAGCACCGTGTATCAATAATCTCATCTTAAAGTCTAAAACAGATGAAGTTCCCCATAAATGTACTTGGTTTTTCTACCTTCACTGAGCCTCCCCTTTTAAGATGTCTGTGGTGTAGAAATCTAAAGTTAGACAAATTAATTCCCACCTAAGATGTCTAAAAGAAAATAAGCATGGAAAGTATCTCCAGACCACTTTTTTTCAGACTCAATGTATAAAGTTCCAATGTAAGGATGCCAGACAAAACTGTGAGTTTTAGGTCTACCCACAGGAAACTTGGGCTTTCTTTTCACCAGTCAGTTTCCAAGTTCTGCACTGGATTTTGCAGACTAATTGGTGATATGGTGATATTGCTACCCTAGTTCTTATTTACCATCAATCACTTTGAATGCCTGACAGCTAAAACACTCTGAGATATCAGTTGTCTCATCCATCTGTTACATTATTGACGAGACCAGATAGTAAACATTTTTTTCTCACTCTGCCAATATTACAACAATGTCACCATTCTGCCCTCTACTTTAGCAGTACAAACCCAAACAGGTATCAGTGTGTTTGTATTGGACAGTGACAGGATAGTTCCTTCTCTGGGATTCTGCTTTATATAGTTTGTGGTAATGCTGGACACAATGACAAGCCTGAATGAAGCAAATAATGCCCCATGACTAAGGCAGATTTCTCATAAAATACCTTAATTCAGTCTAGATTAATGTTATTGTATAGAAAGATTTTCAGCAATTTTCTTAGTTTGGAAGAGCCTTCATCACCATGTCAGCCATTAGTATACAGCTTCTTTAATAATTAATTCTAGTAGATTTCCTGGATTAACTTGGGAAATGCTAATTTGTTTATCAATCACCAACAACTATTTCTCTACCAAGAGATTTTTATGCCAAATAATACTCGATGTCTTACATTTGCATCTGTGAAGGAGTAATGCATAGCCTGGTTAATCTTTTCAAGATCAAGTACTTGATTGGAACGCAAAGACTGAAATTAATAAAAAATAATTGCTTATATTTTATAAACAAGTTTGAACTCATTGATGATGATAATATCAATTTAGTAAGAAAACATACTAGCAAATTCCAATGTAGTAGCCAAAACTGTAAGGACTAGTCTGATAAGCAGAGTTATAATTAAATTAGGTATTTAATTTTCAGTCAGATGGTTTTCTGTTTTACTAGTATAATCTTTAAGTAAATATTTTTCTTTTAGCTTAGCTTCCCAGCTGAGACAAAGAGTGCTTTAGGACTTGAAAAATTGTTCCCAAATGTTTTCATGCACCACACCGAAGTTTCTTTCAATATATTTTTTAACATTTTTAAAACGACCTTTATTGAGAATTAAATACTCTAAGTGTGATTATTTCAAGGACTCCAAATCTAGTTACTAAATTCAGTTGCAAAAATACTATGCTCTTGCTTCATAAGTTTTTGCTAGCAAATATACTGACTTGTTTGACCATATATTAGATCTAAGTCCTAAGCTGGATAAGGTTCAGTGCTAAATATCTACATTAAATTTCTTGTTCATTTCTGTACATGTATTTGCACTTATATTTTTATATAAGTTTCAATTGTTGTTGCTAATTTTAATGTGTTTGAAGACTGATATTTTATATGTTGGGAAAAGAGTAAAGTAAGTTCAATTTCCCTTACAACTTTTATTTTAAACAGATTTTCAGCTATATTTATGTAAAATACTTTTTAGATTGTTTTCATAAAATACTATTTGTTCTTTTTTTTTCTGCATCTGATATCCTTTCTTCATATTTTTCCTCTTCCTTTGCTGCCTTTTGTTCTTCATTGCCCTTTTTTAAAATTGTTTCTTGTTGACACAATTTATCTACATATACATGAGAACAGAGCTGTTTTAAAAATTTGGCCCTGGTTTGGGTACTAGTGTCTTTTGAAATTATGTCATAAGGCACAACTGGGCCATTGCTAATTACTTCTACATATAATTACACATACAATTAAATGCCAAAATAAATTACAAGTGTCCATTTATTTAATATATCAACTATGAAATTTTCTTCTTATCAGCTTCTTCCCTTACCTGGCTCAAACTCCAGCTTCTTGCTAAACAAAGTTTGATTTGTGGTGGTCATCCCCTGGTGCTCACACACGCTGCACCTGGGCTGTTACCTTGCACACTGTCAGAAAAACACCCACTACTTTTTGCAAATGGTCAATTGTTTGAGCCTTTAACCATTAACATTTCAGTCTCTCACACAGGTGAAAAAGAGAGGAGATTATATTTAAATAAGGAACGTCTGACTAAATCAGTATCTTTACTTAGCAGAAAGCAAGGAGACATTTTAATTCCCTGGAAAGTTTCCTTTAAAAAAATCACATGCTATCAGAATTTGATTTAGTGCTAAATATTATGAGACTGTGTGACATCCTTGGAATAATAAATTAGTTCCTGACTCCTGCCCTCACCTCCTCTCTGCCCCATAGATACTTGCCTTTGACTGACTCTCATTTTGCACACTGACAAGCGGTATTAACTGAGGACTCTGCTCATCAGATTGTTTGCAGATAATATACAATATACCCCTATTTTGTTCAGAAGTGAATAGTGAAAAGGTTGTACATAGTAGCTTTATAGAGTCTAAAGAAGATTCTGCTCACATTCTCAATTCTACAGAAAAATATTTCCATTGGTATCACAGTGCTGCTGTTTTTTTCTGTAACTTTTAGTGATTCTGCCTTTTAGCCCCTTTATGAGCCATGGCTCTCAGACACTTTTTTATTTCACTAGAATCATTACAGCTCTACTATGCACCAATAGTGCTTTTAACCTCTATGAGTGTACTATTTCTATAATACACATAAAGTTCCAAGTAGAAATCTAAACCACCTATTGGCAATTTAACAATACTGGTGGTGTGAATTTATGAATAGACATTTTACTAACAATCTAGGATTCAATTGTAGCTTGGTCACAAACTCTCAAGATGAAAAAGCACAGAATTGCAGCTACTGCCAGAGCAGAATACAAACAAAATTGTCAGTAGTTTGAATTCCTGTTTCTGCTGTTAGCTTCCCTTTTGTTTTAGAAAAGACAAAGCATGGAACTAAACACTTCTCTAGATTACATTCTTGGTCCAGTCTTGTGTGGTGGCACACTGAAAGCCCAGGTTCACAGAAGCACAGAATGGATAAGTTGGGAAGGAACCACAGTGGATCACCTGATCCAGTCTCCCTGCTCAAGCAGGGTCATACCAGAGTCCATTTCACAGGATTTCATGCAGCCAGTTCTTGAGTATCTCCAGCGAGAGAGACTCCACAACCTCTCTGGGCAGTGCGTGGACACCTGCAGAGTAAAATTCTTCCTGATCCAGTTCAGGTGGAAATCCCTGCGCACCAGTTTCTGCAGATTTTCTTTTGTTCTGTTGCTGGGCACCATTGAGAATAACCTGTCTCCATCTTCTTGACACGTTCCCTTCAGATACTGATAGACATTGATGAGGTCCCCTCTCCGTCATCTCTTCTAGAGGTTGAAAAGGTGTCAGCCTTTCCTCATAGGAGAAATGCTCCAGTCCCTCATTCATCTTTGTTGACTTACAGAATTTAAACCAGAGCTATGGGTCAGGATGAATCCTGGCAAGAAGAAGGAGCGATTTCCAAGAACAGTTTCCTATATCTTGTGACACAACAGGTGGCAGTTCCTCCTTCACTTAGTAAACTGGGAGCTATGTGGAAAAAAATTGTTAATACAGCAAAATACTGATGCAACCTGTCCTAAGAAAAAGAAATGTATTCTACACCAATGAGTCTGTATAGACTTTAAATGTCTTCATGGACAAATAACTCAACATAACTGCTCAGTGTGCTTCTATAACAAAATCAAGCTAGTGCAAAAAATAAGCAAGTGAAAAGAAGTGACTTGACTTAGATACAAATTTAATAGAATGTTGTGTACCATTCTGGCACGCTGCTTTCAAGGGGATTTTGCACAAACTGCAGCATGACAGATTTTGTACTGTTCTGAGTTGAGCTATTCAGAAATGCATAATAAGAAGATATAATTTGCTTGTTTTCAAAGTTAGAAAATTTAAAGAAAACAATTTTTATAGAATCAAATTCTCTGTTGTTATTGTGTCTCTCGTACCGAAATCTGGGCAGTAAACTTTGCTCATTATTATTCTGAAAGCTTGATACATGCTAGGAAATAGCTGACACAGAGATGAATGACAAGATCTATAGTTCTCAACTGCTTTTGGTCTTGAGGTAATACAAAGATTATCAAAATGCATGGAAAGGATGCTTATGACTACTGCATTACATAGTTCTAACACATAGAATAAATTTAATAAGCCAGTGAGTTTCAATTGCAGCTCAGCAATACAAGCCATGAGAACATGAATGACTTTCCTAAAATTTTAGTATCTTAAGAGCATCATTGTTTCATGACCAGGCAAAACTCCCTAGAGTGGCCATCTAAAAGATCTGGATTTGCTTTGGTTCACTGTAAAGGTAAATTAATATATTTAAGTGCCTAAATATTCTTATAATACTACGCTGATAGTATAATGAGCATGAAATATAATAAGCATGAATGACTAGAATCCAAAGCCAGAAAATTTAAAATTCAAAATTTAGCTTTAAATTTAAACCCTTAGCAGTCAATCACTGGAACAGACAATCAAATGAGGCTAACAGATACTTTGCTCCTTCTTACAGTCAAGTCACCAAGTCATTCAGGAAGACAGATTTTGACTAAGATACACCTTTAACGTCAAGTTAAATTATTATGGCAATAGCAGAATTAAAGACAATAGACAGAATATTCTATTTCCACCTTCTTTCAGTGATAATCCTGATATTGCACTCAGTACCACACTGATTGTGCCATCAAAATCTAATGAAGGGGGATAATGGAAAGGAAGAATGATTGCTATTAGTAGAAGTCCAAAAGGCTAGACTAAATCATGGTTTGCACTATGGTGAAGTGGATGGATTTTGCTTCTGTTTGCTAAAGCAGATGAGTACATAAAATTTCTGACTTTTGCATAACACCAGAGATTTTAAATCATTTAATATTTTAAAGATTTGTGGCTTCTGGTCATTCTTTTCCAGCAAATACATTAATGCGTCTGACCTTCGGCTTCAGCACATTAATGCACAGTTAATTAAGACAGTATTGCACTTTATGCAGAGATTCTTTTCAATTCCATTCATTTAAATCAAATTACATTTTTAATAGCATTAACTTGAAGGTCAATACTTTTGCTTTGGCATAAACTTTTAAATCCTTGATAATGGGATGTCAGTTTGCAGAGTAGGGAGGGGCAGCAACAAAAGCTATTTGCAAATAATGCCATTTCCATTCCAAATGTGTTGAATTTATCAGCTGCATAATATAACTCCTCTCTCAATGCTTTACAGTGCTGTTCTGTAGACCCTGCTGAAATTATCAGTGCCATGTGCCTGCAGGTGACTCAGGGCCAGGTTTGTGTGAAAAGAGGTGTCAAATATCACACCTGTTAGTGAGAAGTTAATTATCACAGTTTAAAGAGCACATGCCAGAAGACAGTCCTACTTGCTCTCATAGCATTCATAGCTCTCCTGTTGGCATTCCTTTCTGTGGTCTGCTTTTGCCACTTCATAAAACCTCTAAGCTTTACTCAGAGGTGAAAGGTTTATTTTTCTTTAATTTTAAGATGTCTCATGAACAACTAGTCTTCCAGTTGTGAATCTGTAATCCACAGTAATTAAGCTTATTTATTCCAATAAAAAGGCTAGCCAGTCATTTGAAAGGTAGTGGATTTGAGCAATGCTTTTATTTTTATACTGATATTTTGAGGACAGTGTACTGTCATCCCTGTTTCAAAAGACACTCTTTTCATTTTGAGCCATCCAAGTGATTACTGAGCATCTGAAAGGTTGACTTTCCCTAAACAGAAAAAAAACAATGTTCTCAGCACAAACAATACTTCTTTTTGATTATTGCTATAGAAACGAAACCATGCAAACCTTTATGTGTGCATATCTGTAGACACAGGTATGTGTGTATGCTTTTAAAGGGAAAGGACCCCCTGTCACCTCATGTGAAGAACTGACAATTCTGAGATTTTAGTGAAAATTGCCCCAGAAAATGATAAAAAATATCTTGCTGAGGAGAGAAATCATGAAGAAATCATGTGCATATTTCAGAAATAAAGTAGAATTTCATAGAGCTGTGCAAACATTTTATGATGAATACTATTTTTAATAGCATAGCCTGATAGGCAGGCCAGTAAATAACATGGGTCTGACTTTGCAATTGATTTTTGTTATTTGGTTTGGGGGTGTTTTTGTTTGGGCTTGCTGCTTTTAGGTCAGAGAGAGGAAGAAGAGGGTCCCTAGAAAGGAAATGTTCTTACAAAGACATTGACGCTAATCTTTCTAGTGTGTATATGGGATTCTTACCACAGGCACCACCATTCACATTTTAGAAAGGAGCTCTCTATTTTGCCTGAATAACCCTGACCCTGTTTTAACCAGCTTGAGAGAATCTCCAGGGTCAAGTGTATGAAGTGATATTTTCCCAGCTCAAATTTTTATATCCAGAGAGCTTTTCTATATTGCCATGGCAAGACAGGTCTTGTTTACAGGGGGAGTTTGTCTAAGTATAGGCAAAGCTGTCAGAATAAAATAGCATCTGTGAAATGAGGCCTGACAAAAGATTTTAGGATCACCTGAAGTGCATCAGTGATTCTAAAGATATTGTCTGAAAAAGGAATGTCTGAAGATGGAGAGAAAGGATCTGAAGAGAAAGCACCTAGTATATCTAAGACAAAATCCTGACCTTTTCTGGAAACACTACATCCAGGTGCAGAAATGAATGATGTAGAATCCTAGGGAAGGGAAAGGAAAACCAAAACACACCAAAAATTTGATGAGAGGGAGGTGACTGAGTGTTAAACACAAAAATTCTGTTATGTAGTCAGAGCCTAAAGGTGAGGCAGAACTCAGGGATAATTCCATAGGTCAGAATCCTGCCAGTAAAGGAAAGGTCCTTTCCAGAAAAGGAAATTGCAAGGGCAGCTTTCAACATCAACGGAAATAGAGACTGAGATTTTAATTGACGTAGTGTTTAGAAATATTTGAAATGGTACAGGGTCAGTAGATGGCAGGGTGCATGTTAAATAAGAGGAACTATAGAGATGTTGGCAGAGTGGAAGGTGGGGTGGAAACAAAGAGATGAGTTAATCTGAGCAGCGCATGAGAGAATTATTATATGTACCAGAAGAGCCCATCAAAGATTGATGGCTTTGTCTTAGGGGTATTGACCACAGTGCCTCATTATTGCTGTTATTACCTAACTTCAGCCAAGTTTAAGAGTTTTGGTCTCAGCTTTTACAATCATAAGTCAGTAGTAAAATCCAGAAAACTCTGAAAGTGATTGCAGTAAGGTCAGGATCCATCCTAGTAAACAAATCTTGTAATTATTTTTAACACTAACCAGAGCATCCTTAAGAGCACCTACCACTTCTTCTGTATGGCCAAAGACAGAGAAAGAGGACCTGAGCAAGGTGGGCTTATGGATCAGAGGTAACATAGCTCCTCATAAACTCTTCTATTCAATGAATTAGTCAGAAAACAACCCATAGCATATACAGCCTAGAGCCTGTCATTAGTATATTCAAAATCGAATTTAGTAATCATATTAATCTAGATCTAGTTGTTAGAGAAAAAATATAATATATACTAAAAATAGTTTCATTAAGGAAAAAAAATCAATACAAAGTAGTTAAAATTGAAATGCGTATGTTGAGTTTTTATCCCTTCCTGATGTTGTGCTCATTCTTCCACTGCTCCAGTGGGCTGTAAAGTTGGTATCTCCATAGTGCTGGCAATAGTGTTATAATGAGATGTCAGTCTCTGATGTCTCATCAGGAAGCTATGGTGTTGCTTGTTTGTTCCTTCACCTCATTCTAGGATTCACTTAGGGAAATTCTTATACAGTTGACAGCATGCTTTTACACTCTTGTTCTTCATTGATCTGTAGCTGCATGTTGCATCTGCATTTACTAAATGTGGTAACTTTTATGTATTAGATGTTTTCTTCTTTTTTATTTTGTTACCTGAAAAATCAATTTTGCCCATCTTCAGGTATGTGTTCCTTCAGCTGACCATTGTTGAGATGTTTATAAGCATGGAGTCTTCTGTATCAAGTTTGTACACCATCTCTTACCATTCCATACCTGCACTTCCCTCATGCCACATATATCCTATGCCCCACTTCTCAAACCTTCTGCTGTCATAGGAAAGCTTCTGCCATGTTAGAGGTGACAACATACAAAGATAAACAGAACGAAAGCAAACTCCCCTTAGACACCTGGTCAAATACAAAAAATGGTGTTGGAGTTAAATCCAGTAAAACAAAGCTGCAGATGGGTCAAGAAAAGCTCAGTAAGAGTGGAACTGACAGATTTATCCCAAGACCTTGCAAACTCTGTGCAGAGTCTACTGCCTTTTACTAGCAAGGGTAAGGTCTTGTTATACAGTGACATAGTTACGACGTTAAATACAAAGTTGGATTTATTCCTGGTAGAATTTCTTTAAGCTTTCTACTTCAAGAATCTGCAACACTGAGAAAGTAGAAATACACAGCAACTGAACTTGATCAGTTTTATAGTATTAAGTTGGAATGTAGACTCAGATCTTCTGTCCAAGATCCATAAAGGGCACTAAATCTTCTCATCACCTTTACCTATGGCTCTCCTTAACAGAAACACTTTGTTGCCTCTTCAATCCCTCTTTTGCCTCTTTTTCATACAATCATATCTTGTTTCTACAAAATGCCCCAGGTAACAGAAGAATAGAATATTTCATATCAATTGGATATCAACATCCTTTATTGTGAGATTGCTTCTTTCTGCTGTGTTAGGAGACAGAAAATATACGTCTTTCTCTGCTTCTCTTACCAAAGATCAGGTATTTTACCTCTGATTCCTTTCAGTTTAAACTGTAGCTATTAGGGTAGAGCAGCAAACACTTCTCTATTTGATGTCTTCAATTTCTTTAGATTTTATGCAGAAATTATGATTTCAGCATATGGAGTAGAAAAATGTAAAGCAACAATTTATTCTCCATTTATTCCTAATACACAATGTTCCTGAAAACAGGTGTTGTTCACTATTCTTCCTCTGGAGTCAATGACCTTTCCTGTAATCCTTTCCTGCAACTCCTTGTGATTTTAAAATACTTTGAAGTTGCTGCCTCACCAACTCAGAGCTTCAAACACTATAAAATGGTGCTGCTGTAACATGGCATTAATGTTGATAGTGGAGTTGACGATAAAACAATTACTTTTCTCCTGACAAGAACTTTCAGACAGAAACCTTTTGTTTAGTTGGATGGTTGTGTTTTTCAGATAAGTGACTCTTTACATCAGTATTTTCCCTGGAATAATTAGAAATTATATTTTCTTAAGGTGAATGTTGATTTGATTAAGACTATCTTCTTAACTAGAAAATCTTCACAGTAAAATTACTATGACATTGAATTTATATATTTTTGCTGCTTTTATTTATGCCAGAGCACCTCTGTGCGTTGGATTGGTTGTCAAGGCTTTGGTGGGGGGGGACGACAGGGGTGGCTTCTGTGAGAAAAAACAGAATCAATGCCAGCCAGCATTGTGAACCCATGGGGGACCTGCGTTGTGGCAGTGTGTTCCTGAAGGACTGCCCCTTGTGGGAGCAGTTTGTGAAGAACTGCAGCCTATGGGAAGGATTTGGGTCCGTATCTGTGGAGGACTCTCTCCCATGGGAGGGACCCACCCTGGGGCAGGAGGAGCATGTGAAGAATCCTCCATGTGAGGAGGAAGGAACAACAGATACAATATGTGGTGGACTGACCACAGAGCCTATTACCCATTCCCCTGCACTTTGAGGATGGAGAAAGTAGAGAGAAAATCATGAGTGAAACTGAGTCCAGAAAGATGGGAGGGTTAGGAGGAGGGTGCTTTCTAAGGTTTGGATTTATTCTTCTTTACTTGGCTCTGATCTGATTAGTAATAAATTAAACTTATTTCCCTAAGTGTCGAGTCTGTTTTGCCTGTGATGCTAATTGCTGAGTGTTCTCTCTGTGTCTTTATCTTGACCAGGAACTTGTGGTTGTATTCTCTCTCTCCTTTCCAGCTGACTGGAAAAGGATAGAGTGGCTTTGGTGGGCACCTGATGTCCAGCTGGGGTTAACTCACGAGTATGATATATGCCATCAGATTTGTGAGAATCTGAACCATCATCCACAAGGTTGCTTATGAGGACATTATTTTATTATTTTCTTAATTCTTTGAGTATCTTCTTATCAGCAGATGTTATCAGTAATCCATAAGAGACACCGAATTTTTAATATATGGGGCTATATTACCAGAATTTTAAGTATGGATGCTTTAATTTTCCTAAATGTTTGGTGGAAAAACTGAATGACTACTGACAAAGTTGTGGTCATCTTCTAACTAAACAAATTGAATAACAAGAAATAAACACACAAACCTGCCCAACAATCAAAAAGTCAGCATTTTAATTCAGAATAGTAACTAAAAACTTCCTTGAGTTTAAAGACCCATAACTAAATAACCATTAGGTGACCCCAAATCTCTATTTTATTTTTATTTTTAATTTGCTATATTTGGCTTGCCAAACCCATACATGAGTATACTCAGAAACCTGCAATATTTAATAACCTTTAACATAAAGCTTCAATATTTGCCATAGAAAGGTGCAGCTTTAGAGCTCTCTTCTACTTAATGTATCTACAGATAGTGTCATTTCAAGCAGTATATTATGTGCAGTTTTGGTGAGATAGAAAAACATCATCGTGCAATACATTTTTACCCACCACTTAAAATAATCTATTATGTAGCAAAGATTACATGACAAGATATTTGATTTTCAAATGTGTAAGTGCAAAAAAGAAGAAAAATAGGCCTTTATTTGTTTGGGTTTTATTAAAAAAATATTGTTTGAAACTAGTGCTTTTTGTCTGAGATTTATTTTGGAATAAAAAAGCAGTGATGTACACCATTTTAGCAAGTGGATTTCCTAATGCATAGGATAGCCTAAAGGTTTCAAAATCCCTGAATAATTAACAAGCGCTAACAGGAAGTAGCTCTACAAGGAATTGATTCACTGAAGGAGGTTTGGTCAGCCTTAAAAAGGCAGGGACCTTGGAGGTTGATTGCAAGTCAAGTAGAACACTGAAACAAGGACAGAAAGGGAAATAGACTCAAGTTGATTGCCACCCCCTACTGAACCTTGCAGGAGAGAGACCCCGTCTGGTTCTGCCCATCCCAGCATCATTCCTGCTCTAAGTACTTAATCAAAATACTTTTAACTGTTTTCCTCTGTGGAAAGAAACTGCTTTATCAAAGCTGGTGGTGAAGCTCAAAATACTATATGAATGTTAATTGGTCTTAGGATTCAACATTTCTTCTCAACTTAATTGTCAAGTGGTCTGAATTTATTTAATTTCCAATCTCATGTTTTAAATCCAGTATTCAGGCTTGTTGATTCAGTTTTTCAATGTGACACTGCTCAAGATTATAGTTAGCAAGACCTGCGTGTATTGTACGCAAATCTGTAATGCATGTCTCTGTCTCCTCATTTCCTTTATATAAAGAAAATACCCTATTCTTTGTGCTCAAGGCTTTCTGGCTGTTTCAATATCCTGACAGTGTAACTTACTTTGCCTGACCTTTGTAATTCTTGTTTAGTTGACACATCGTGGCAAAATGTCTATGCACTGTGGAAATTTGCAGCTGTATCAGCAACTTGTGGCTGACCAAATTTTGAAAAATGACATAGCCCTGTAATTGACTTCTTATTTCCATTCCCTTATGAGGCAGTCAACAAACTAGAAGCTAACTGAAATCAGACATCTTCTCCATTTTTCTGTGCATTCTCTTCTATAAGTTTCAGTAAAGCAGAGCAATGAGTGATTTACTTGATTAACTGGTGAAAGAGCTAGCAGAAACGGCTAGTTAGCAATACTTAATGTATGGGTAAAGGTAGGGTTCCAAGACATCTCTTCCGTGAAAGAACTACAGTTATTTCTAAAACGATTAATTCTGAGATATTTCTAATGTCATGTATATACAGAAGTAATAGAGTTATTAAAGAAAATGGTGTGAAGAAAAGATCTGGACCCAAATTCATCCCTGGGGTAGTTTCAGCAATTAGAGAAGAGTCATGCTACGAATAAAGCTGACCCCCTGTTTTAAATCTCAGGGACTTTTAGAGGCAGTAGAAAATACTTAGTGAAATTACTGATATTTTTTAAATAACGGTGTGATTCAAGAGGATGTGAGCATGCACTCAAGTATTCAGTTAATGTGATGGAGCTCCAGACCCTGCACAGAACAAGAACTTTCATGACTATGAGTATTTGACAGTTTATTGAAGTGGTACCTAATACTGTGGTGAATATCAGAAAAGGAAATGGTCATCTGGGCATGTTTGAAAGCAAACCAAAGATAATATAATGTTGAAATTACTTGTGACAGAGAGAATTAGATATTTCATATGCAATCCCAAAGAAGGCACCATTTAAAATGCTTCAGAAATATTTTGTATGTTTTATTTTTGGCTGATCTTGCATGTAGGCAGGATAAAAAGGTTCTAAAGAAGCATTAGAGTTTGAAAGATTCTCATAGGGACTGAAAATGTGGAAAGTGAAAAACAGTAAGGGACTTCTGTGAGGGACAAATTTGAGACTGCAAGGTACAACAATTCACAGGTAAGTTTTCTTTCATTTTTTGCATGAGGAAAAGCATAGGGCAAGGAAGAGGCAGATAGCTCTCAAGCTCTCTGATGAAGTGCAGGTCTCCTGTAGATATTTTAACTGGACTTATCTTCTTCTTGGTATTTGCTCAGTCCTGACGAGCATGTCTGGGAGTTGTGGTTTGCTTTGTGTCTCCCCTACAGTTTGGCAACAGCAATCACCCAGCAGTGGAGGTTTGTCCTCTGTCCTCCAGAACAGTGCCCATCACTTCCCACTCTGATGCTGAGTGTCCCAAAGGAGCCTGTTTAATCTGCCCTTTGTCTGGGTTGGCAAACATGACTGCTTCCCTCCAGTTACTGCAGAAGGCGTTCCATCCAAAAAGCACAGCAGCTGGCACATTGCTCATGCATCATCCCCTTGATGGAAAAAACACTGCATTTTTCTAGCCTGACCTTCTTTTTTCCTTTTTCTTCCTCTTTTAGAAATTGTTTTGCATTTCTACTATATCTGCACCTTGCTTATGTTACAAGCTTCATACTAAAAATCTCCCACACTGTATTTCAGCCCTCAGGCTGGAAAAATCCCTTCCAGGAAAGGAACTATTCCCCAGCCACTAAACATACCTCTTAAAGGCATGCAGTTCATGGAAGAAGTTGCATTTCTTATCTGCAGAGGTTGATGCCACTTCCTAAAGAATTTTGCCTGTGGTTTCAAACTAGTGCACAAAAAAGAGATTTGTATGAACTCAGATCAAATGAGAGGAAAAGAGTACTGGAAAAGAACAAGACTATGACAAAATCCAGTAGTGATGGAAACCTCAGTTCCCTCAGAAATTTCATATACATACAGGTGAAAAATAGCTGGAAGAGCTGGTGTTTTATTTTGACCCCTGGTAGGCATTGAACAGATTAATCCTTCATTTATTAGAGATTTTCTTCCTCATAATTACCAAGTAACAGTGCCAGTGCCATGACACTTACTGCACTGAGGTTCAACATTACTGGAGGAACTATGTAAGAGAAGTCTGCACAATTATCCATTTATCCAGAGGGGACAGTGGAAGAGGCAATGCAGACCATGTATTCCAGAGTAAAAGTGTAGGATGGGCGGATAAAACAATTTGCAGCTGATGAGATCTTCTGGTATAATTAATTTCTGGGTCAAACTGAACATATCATGAAGCTAAACAAGTTTAGGTGAACACTTTTCAGTATATAGAGATTTTTAGAGATTATTCTTTTCAGAAAGTGACATGCAAAATTCTGCTACTTGCTCCCCATTTGATGTAGCAGAAATAGGATTTTCTATTTATTCTGTAAGAAAGAGAATTAAGAAAGTCCAGCAGAATTTCTGCTTTTGATGATCTATTTTATGAAAAATTGTACAGGTGGAACTGCAAAAACATTAATATATAATATACATTAATATAGACAGAGGAGTTGCACTGTTATGTTAAAAAATAAATTCCTATCTGTTATAACAAGATATAATAATCTGCTGTTCAGAAATACAAACAAATCCAAAACCCAGCCCAAAATGAAACACACAGTCACTGCTGTAGAGAAAAAAAAAGATGACAGAAGCCTCTCTCTCTCTGAGTGTCTGTTAGCATGAATTTGAAGATGTGTAAAAAATGCTGCCCAGGCATGCCCAGCAGACATGTTAGAAGTGGCCATTAAAAAGATCGCAGATAATGAAGTATTCTCTTCCCCTTGACAGAGATGATGAACATGAATGAATGACCTGCCTGATATTACTTGGTCTGAAAGAGTTCAGAACCGCCTGCTGGGCTATAAGTTATTAGTGGATGTCATGCATAAAACCAGGATCAGAATGCGTCAGCTCTGTTCATCGTAGAGTTCTACTGAGAACATTTAAAATGTATTTTCCTCCAAATACATCAGGTATTTCCATTCTAACATATAAGATGCAGCTTTTTATAAGTAGTGAGTAGCCTATTGATCACAGTTATCTGGTGACACACTACAACTTGTGATACAAATCTGGAGTTACTTCTAACAAAAAAGTGGAGTATTCTGGCTACGCCACATACTGGAGTACGTATAAATATTTTTTTTTAAATTCCTATTCAGGCTTCTCCTACAAGCCTTTAGCATTTTGTTGTGCTGAAAAGAAAATAAAACCACAGCATTTCATGAAATTATATTAAAAAAAATATGGGAAAAGATTTGATGTCAAATGGAAAAGTGTGGATTTATGTGTACAATTTCCCATTTGAAATTCTATTTAGTCATCTTTTGTTCATTCTGGAAAGAACTACATAGAATGAGTTGCCTTTATTTGTCTTTCACTGAAACAATTAAATGCTTGCATTATAGAATGAAAAGGGAAAAGTACAATTCATTTTCACTTCACAGAGAAAGCTGAAGATTTAAATCTATGCACTGTCTCTTAAATAGGCCACATGTTTAAAATATGGCTGTTGCATATTTTGGACAAAATTTATGTGTCAATATACTATTCCCCAAAACAGATAGAAGACCATTCTGCAGAAAGAAATGGCTGGTGGTAGAAATGTCTAATAAATATCTAGGAACTGAAAGTAGCAGGAACATTTTTTATGTGTAATGCAGGACATTTTATGAGGCAAAGTTTTTGTAACATGTAGAGAATTACACACTAAGAATTACACACTATTTGCCCCTTACTGTTAATGAAAGCTCCCTGCATGCTACACCAAAAGTAGTTTGCTCCCCCAGGTCTAGCAGTTAAAACAAATTTGATATTATAGACTTTCAACTGATTTAGAACTGAGAGACAAATGGATGTTTAACACACAGGCACTGCAAGTCACATTGGATGCCTGATCCTAAAACCCACTGAAGTCTGTGGGAAGCTTTCCTTTGCTTTAAATGGGCTTCAGATGAGGCTCCCAGGGGGTCACTTGGCAGAGCCACAGTTAAAACATCTGACAGTGTTTGTATTACAAGCATCCACTTGTACAGGGCTATAATCTCAGTCATAAATATTCACTCTGGATTCAGCTCTTGCCATATTCTGTAGACCAGTTTTCAAAAGTGGGTTTGATATTTGGTAAATTATTATCTGCACAGGTTGCATTCTTTTAATGGGAATACACATATGGCTCCACAGAGACTATTTATTCATGTGTATATATGTGTGTGTGTGTTTGAGTGCTTGCATAGTGAATGCAGAAACACGTGCTGAACAACTCAGCACAGCGAGGAGATAGATGTTTGTGTCCACAGTAGCCTTAGAGCCTCTCTTTATTTTTTTGTTAAATGAACACTTTGGCCACCCCTGTGTGACAGTGCCCCACCACTCCAGCTCTCCTCTGATATTGAGACCTGGGAAGAAATTTCACCTTCTAAAGACGCCTGTATTCAAGTGTGCATCAGAGCTCCTCCAGCTCCCACAGTAGGCAAAGGAGATCAAGTCAATGCTGTGTATCACACCCAGAGTGAGTCATCCAAGCCTGAGATAGCAAACTGCTTCCTAGCCTCCACAGATGTATTGAATAGATCTTTACTGGTTATAATGGTGAAATCGATTGACGCTGGCTGGATGTCAGATGGCCTCCAAAGCTCTGTTATCCTTTCCCTCCTCAGCTGGGCAGGGGAGAGAAAATATAATGAAGTCAAAAAGGGTCAAAATAAGGACAGGGAGAGGTCACTCGCCAGTTACCATTATGGGCAAAATAGGCTAAATGCAGGAAATTTACTTTAATTAGTTACCAATAAAATCAAAGTAGAATAATGAGAAATAAAAATCAAAAAAGCAAAACACCTTCCCGCCCAACCCCTCTCTTTTCCCCGGGATCAACTCCACTCCCAGTATTCTCTACCTTCTCTCTCAGTGCAGGTGGATAGGAAATAGGGGCTGTCATAATTTCTTCACATTATTGTCTCTACTGCTAGCTCCTCAAGGGCAGGACTCTTCACACCCATCTCCTGCTCCAGTATGGGGTCTTCCACAGGCTGCAGTTGGATATCTGCTCCCCTATGGATCTCCAAGGACTGGAGGACCACATCCTGCTTCACCACAGGCTGCACCACGGACTGCAGGGAATTCTCTGCTCTGGCACCTGGAGCACGTCCTCCCAGCCTTTCTGCCCTGACCTTGATGTCTGCAGTGTTTTTTGTTTTCCCCTAGTCTCTCTCCCAGCTGCAGCTGCCCTTTTTTAAAAAATCTGCTGTCCAAAAGGCGGTACCACCGCCACTCATGGACTCAGCCTTGGCCAGTGGCAAGTCCATCTTGGGGCCGGCTGGAATTATCTCCGTGGGACATGGGGGCAGCTTCTGGTGGAAGCCACCCCTGCAGCCCCTCACTCCCCTCCACCCCTTCCCTCCTAAATCTGGCTATGCAAAGCCAGTACCCTATAATGGGATCTTAGAAAATTAGTTCACAGCTTTAATTTATGTGTTTTAATCTTGAATTGACTTCCAGCAGTGAAGTTTGTCTCTGTTTCCAGAAAAGTGGCTGGAGCTATTCACAGTCATTGTAAAGAAAAGCAAATAACTGAAAAACAGTGCACTGAATAACATTTTATCCTGTTCTCCAGTGCCCACATTTTTGTGAATTCCTACTGTCTCATCCTCTTCACTTCACAGGGATCATTTCTAGGGAGCACTGAGGTGGTGTTGTTGCTTCAGTTCTGACATACATTTAATAAAGCAACTGATTTGGATGATGGAGTCCAAAATTTATAATCCTCCAGACACAGAGCAAGAGTAATGATCTGCTGAATCTGATATGTGAGATATTTATCTGATACCCTATATCAAGAATGGACACCCAACTTGGCCTTGAGAGGCACTTGGGTCTCAGAAGGAGTAGAAGAATTGCTCAGTTTCTGCAGAGCAAGCTGTGCCATGTGCCAACATCACCCCTCTGAGTTGCATGTAGCTTCCTATCCCTTTAAGAGTCTCTTTTAAGCTGGAGTGGCCATCCAGGGAGCAGTGACTGCCTGCTGAATGGTGAATAGGTGCCCAAGGGTGTGCTATCCCTCAGGGATGGACCAGGACCAGTATACTCTTGGGAAGCATTGGGTCACCTCAGCTGCCCACTGTGGCCCAGAATCACCTGGCAGATTGACTGTGCAAAATGTGGTGAAGTGTCCCTGCAGAACCTGGGTAGCTCAGCATCTGGGAGCAAGTAACAGGCTGCCACAGGGAAGGTGCGGCAGATCCACACCAGATACCAGCCTGCAGCTCTGGCACACTGCCATCATGCTGTCCCTTTAGACAGAGCTTGCCCTGTGTTCTCCTGTATTGGATTGCCAGGATGAGCTAAAGAGGAAATGCACTAAATTAAGCCTGGCTGTGAGAGACCTACATAGCTCAGGAGATATGGTTGTTGTTAAAACAGAAGTATCATTGGACCCAGCTGCAGCCCTAATTTATTCCCTCAGTCAAGAATGGATGACTTGGATTTCTTTGTCACATTTTGTAATGAGAACTAACCTTCTTCCAAAATGCTTTGGCATCCACTGTCTTATTGTTTCAGTGGTCTATTGACTTGTTTTACACTTTATCAAGTATCAGTACCCATATGAACACTTTCCTGATACATCCTTCAAGATCTTTTTCATGTCTCACTAACTATGTTCCTGGGATTAAACTACAGTCTTATCTCCTCAGTCAGTTCTGGGAACACACATTAGCACAAAATTGCATGACCTGTGTTTTTGTCACTCAGCTGGTTAAATGAGGTATGTGTTAGTTTAATTGCAAATCTTTGAGGGAACAGCCTTGAAGTACACACCTCAAGGTTTTATGCTCTTTATAGCCTTTCAGTGACAGCTGTAACAATGACTTTGAATTGACTGTCAGTAGTATGAGCTGTACAGCAAAAATAAAAGTGTTACAAAAGTAGTTTGTTGTTTTACTTTAAAACTGATTGCTTGGTAAAATGTAAATATTTAATGTAAACATGCTTTCATTTTAAGATACATATGCAATTGAAATCTAAAAAGTTGAAAAGGCCAAATATCCACTATGGAACATAAGCTCAAAGATGTGGAGGGCAGGGCTTGGTTTATTGTTTTGCTTTACTTTGGTTTGGCCTTTCCATGAGGAAAAAAAGTCTTCAGTGATAATTCTCTACACAAAATTAGAGGCAGAAAGCACACTTATTTGATTCCAGAGACCTCATGCTTTAATGCCATAGATGATATTGTACTCTGCGTGATTAAGCAAACACAACCCTAAGCAACTCTAGTGCTTATATAGTGCTATCTATTCTGCATCAGCCAATGATTTAATCAACTGTGACTATAGCCAGACAGTAAACATATGTTACTCCTCCCCCAAGAAGCAGTAGATCTACCCTTGTTTGTTGATTCAAGCGTAGTGTACATTCCAACATTATTAGCCAGTCACCCATGCTTTTAAACAGAGATCTATTTGCTTGCATAGAAAACTGCGAATACTTACAACATAGAGAAGAGACCTGAAGAAGAAAGGTGGCAATTACCCACCTGAGAATGGGAATTATTTTCTAGCCTGTAACCATACTGTTAGATTTATACAAGAACACTTTTGCCAAGAAAGCAGTGTCTTGTTTTGCTCCCAGAAGTACAGCCTGCTGAAAACTACATTGTGGAGCAATAAAGCCATTGATACACTGATGCTGTAACATCATTTCCTGGGAAGTCACTTGCTTCAGGGCATGTTTCTCAGCATGGCACTACAAAGCTGTGGTTACTCTTGGTGATATGAGTATTACAAATAAATGCACTCAGCATGCAACAAACTAACCACAAAGAAGATAGACAGGTTAGTTCTCCTTCAGTATTTTTATGTTTTTCTTTCTTAGTGTTTCTCCAGTGCACAGAGATGTTTCGTGCTCCCTTTATTGCAAAATTTGTATTCCTTTCCCACTTGCTTTTATACACAGCATCACTTAATTAGTGGTAATACCATAAACAGACTACGAGTAGGATTTTCCAGGGCTTGTACAGCTAACTCACAATGACTATAGGCTATATTCCCTTCAGTGAATGTCATGTCCTGCATTAAAATCCAGCACTTTTGGCACTCAAGGCCATGCTAAAAGTGGTGGGGTTCTCATGTCACGCCAAATACTGGAACCACACAGTCTGTCCTCTCTTCTGCAGTTCTTTTAGTAGCGGTGGCTTCACCCTCTTGTTCTTTGAAGCAAGAGAGGGAGAGTTTTCTCACAATTTTTCTGAGAAACAAGGAGAGGAAACGGTTAAAACTAATACTGCATTTGTATCAGACTCACAAGTCCTGTTAAATTGCTGTTGCTGCAATATTTCAGAGATGTGTTACCATTTCCTCTCTTGACCTCAGTGGGCCTGCCACAGCTAGGATCTGCATTTGTCAGAGATTGGAATAGCAGTCATAACCTTGTGAAATGTGAACCTCAGTATCTACCCTCAAAGGTACTCAGTCCTTCACTGCGATTTTTCTTATGGTTGCTCAGAGGAAAAGTGTTATCTTAACAAGTGGTCTTTGCAAGTGTCATATGCCAGATTTTCCTTGGTTACTATTTTGGTTTAGCCTGTAAAGTGAGGCTTTTCAGCCTCACTTCAATCCCTGTGGAGGTAATTGAGAAAATCCTCCTGGAAACTATCTCCAAAGGTACTAAGAAGTAGAAGATGATTGAAGAGTAGAACAGCATGGATTTACAAAGGGGAAATCATGCTTGACCAATCTAATAGTCTTTTGTAATGAAATTATTATCTTAGTGAATAAAGGGAGAGCCGTGGTTATTGTTTATCTTGAGTTCAGGAATCATTTCAGTACTGGACACTGCTTAGCATCCTTCTAGACATATTGATGAAGTACAGACTAAATACATGCACAATGAAGGGGATTGAAAATAACTGCTGATCTCACAATGTTGTGACCAGTGATACAAAGTCCAGCTCGAAACCAGTCACAGTGGTATACCCTAGGGGTCAATACTGTGAAGAATACATTGTAGAATCTTTATTAGTCATCTGAGTGATGGGGCAGAACACTCCTTCAGCGGGTTTGCAGGTGATGCAAAATGGCAGGGTGGAGTGGCTGATATGCCAAGCGACTGTCCTGCTGTTCTGAGGAACCTTGAAGGGCTGGAAAACTGGGATGGCAGGAATCTTGTGAAGTTTATCACTGGGAAACACAAAGCCCTGTACATGGGGAGGAATCATCTCATGCACCAGTGCACACTGTGGGGTGCCTGACTGGAAATCAGCTTTATGAGAAAAGGCATGAGGGTCCTGGTGGTGGAGACCAAGCCAGCAAGGCATTCTCACATCAAAGAAGGCCAACTGTAGCTGGGGCTGTATGAGGAGGAATGTTGCCAGCAGTTCAAGGGAGGTGATCCTTTCCTTCTGCTCAGCCCCAGCAGGACACATGTAGAGTGCTGAGTCCCTTCCTGGGATCCTTGGTACAAGTGGGGTACAGACATACTGAAATAGGTCCAGTGAAGTGGCACAAAGATAATTAAAGCATGGAGTATCTGATAAAAATTGCTAATATTCTGGAGAAGTTTTCTTTACCAAAACTTGTTATTGTTGTCTAATAGAAACAATATTTGTCTTTTTCATGGTTGTGCTAAAGCCCTGCCTCGCTCATCACCAGAAAACTCCCTCTAAATAAAAATCCCCAAACCAAAAATCAACCAACCAAACAAAATACCCCCAAAAAGAAGACAAAACAAAACTCTAAACACACAAACCCTCAGTAAATTATATTAATTTTCAAAAAAGTCATTGTTTTGAAAATGTACTCTTCATACTCCATGCAATCTACAGTATCAAGTCCACAGACCACTAGAGTGAAGAAATAAATTGTTTTCACATGTATTTCATTGAAATCATTGCCAAACAGCTTTTTCACATGTATTTCATTGAAATCATTGCCAAACAGCTGTCCTGTAACAGCTGTAAAACTTGTCCAGGTATGCTAAAATGGATGTGAGTAGCTGAAGAATATTTGAGTTTAAATTTTGGAACTTATAAAGCTTACATACTTTCAGGGTTGCACTCTTTTGACTATAACTTTTTATCTGTTTCATTCTGAAGAAGTGCAGTGCATGTTGAGAAATCCCCAGTTTGCCACGGGATAATGGTAGGTTTGTATGGAAGAGGAGTCATCCAGGTGCAAAAGTTAGCAACCTGCTAAGGATGAGAGCTGGTAGCTGGGCTGCAGGCAGTCTTGTGAGCAGAAGTTGCTAATCAATCATACCCAGTGTTTAGAATCCTTGGGTCACTGTCACTACAAATATAACCCTGGTGACCCTTCTTCTAACCCTACTATTTTCCATATTTATTTTGTGTCAATGTGGAGACTCTTTCAGCAGTTCTTCTGGGAAGTTGAAATCACAGTGTCACCACAAGGGCTTCAAAAGAGCAGGGCTGAAGTTGTTTCCTCCAGAAGAAATGTTGGTGGCAAATTTCTTGACAGAATCTTGTGGTTGATCAACCAAGTCTTGTTCCTGAGTTCACAAATTACTTTCTTCAGTGTCTTTCCTACAAACATAATAGCAAATGGCTCCATTCTGAAAATTTGAATATGCAGTCAGGTAAAATTTGCCCTCACAATGCCTAATGAAAATGATGATAGATAAATCCCCAGCTGCTTGGAATAATTGCGCACTTATACTGAAGCTATATACATTAAAAAAGTTTAGTCCAGGCTAATCAATATCAAGTAAGTATAAAAAGTATGATTGAATGACATTCAGAATGCTCCATCTCAGACAGGGGAAATGTGTATTAAACAATCCCCCCCCCCCTTAAATTGAAAGATTAATTGTACTGTTAAGCAAAACTTGACATAAAATATGTAAAAATTACTAATTCCTGTCTATTGATAAAAGGACATAAATCACTGTAGATACTGTATTTTTAGTGAGTCTGATTAGCAATTAGATGACGTTTCTAATATATTTTCTTCAAAGTCTGTTGCTTTCTTTCCTTAATTTTCAGTTGTATACATGCATTTTTCAATCCAATATGGTATATAGTATTAAACAACAAAAAGGGTAGATGAATCACAGGTAGTTATTAATAGTGATGTCCACCTAATTAAAAATCATAACCCTAAGATGCTAATTTATAACATCTTCAGTAAAAATCTAACAGATTTGAATGTATTATAATCATGATAGAAATAAATTATTACAACAATTCTGTATCACTTACTCATTTGACAAAAATAAATTTTTTAAAAATAAGTTTTGCACCTATCAATTAGTTTTATGCCTTTGAATTGAGAAAGCATCTTCCTTCTATGCTGTTGTGGCACTTCACTGTAGAAATCAGATACTTTTGTGGCTGATGGTTAGTAGGAAATCTTGGGAGTTACAAATTACAAATAACATCAAGTCTCAGGAATGATTTAGCCCTTTGCTATTAGCAAGTTTCATATCTGATATTAGATAACCCATGTTTGTCAGAGTACTTTCCTCCTATCTCTTATTTCCTTTTCTGCAATATCAGATATCAGCTCCTCTGTAACTACTCGTTTATCATGCCTATTTACATAACCCAAAACTAGACATCTGAAATGCAGTGCAGTACAGCTACATAAAATGCTTTTTCATTGGAAATAGTAGATTGAGAATGCTGCCTGTCATGATGCAACAGTTTTTATTTTTAATCAAAGGCCTGTGAGTGGCAGCTCAGATTCAAACTAAACATATTTCATTCAGCATCCATTCTCTAGTGTAACACAACAAAGTCAATTGCAATGTTCCTACCCATCTCCCTCCTCCTCTTCGTACAAATCAATTTTGTTTGTTCACTTATCACCTTTTGGATCATATTTCATTTCTATTTGGGGACATCAAATACAGTACAAAATAGCTGCTACCTATTTGTGCTAAATTGTTTCTTGCTGCAAATTCTTATTCCTTTGCTGTGTAATCCATACCAGTTCTAGTCTAAGGGTCTAATAACACATCAGAGTTTTTCAAATGCACAAGATTAAATATGTAGTTTTCTTCATGAGTCTGGTTGAGGTCTGGTCCTCTTATATACCATCTAAATGTAGATTGCAGTTGAGGTTGCCTTCTGCCCAGGATCTGATAGAGATTTTTATTTACTATGCATTTTCCTAAAGGGCCTGAAAGTTTAGAATGCTCCATCGGCAGGTCACCCTCATGATCTGCTGTGATCATTTTTAGGTAGACAGGCACTTGAACTCTCCCTTTATTCCATCAGAAAGAAGAAAAATTGGACCTGAGCAGAAATATAATTGGCTTTACCTGCCAGTGATGGAAGATTGCAGTTATGCAGATTTGACAGCAAGACTTCAGTCCCTGCTCCCAAATAATACTGTTTAGATGACTTTTTTTCAGACCAATGGTAATGTAATCCATTTTAATGCAGCAGGCTCTTGAATTCTGGACCTGACTTAATCTAGCAAAAGTAAGAACTAAGGTACTGTCAGACTTCTTTTCCTCTTTTATCTGACTTGCTGATGTTATGAACACATGGAAGATACCAAGACAGGAGATTAACAAGGATTTTAGGCAACATACCAATCAGTTGAATATTTAGTCTAGAGAAAACATATCTAAGGAATTTCAGACCCAAAATTTTGTGTGTATGAGAAATAATTGGCAATAGAATATCTATATTACTACCTTCTTTTTTTATCTCTGTAATATATAGTTTACTATAATATAGTTTATTTTTTGTAGGAAATAATAGAAAAAGCAAAACCATAAAATCATTTAATATTTCTCTGTTGTGAATAAATGTAAATTTTTCCATTTTAAATGATTTTTTGTTTCAAAAATGACTGAAAGAATAAGTTTTTTACAAAAAAATAGCCTTCTAAACTAGTATTTTCCCCACACATATGCTATTCTTAGACTGAATATCCTGTCTCAGTAATGTCACTGTCAATCTGAAAATTCAATACAGAACCAGTTCAACTCATGGACCTATGAGTCAGATCCATGTGCTAACTAAAATAAATGAAATTGAATAATGTGTTTAGACACTCTGATGCTAGGCATTGCAATGGCCAGATTAAAAATACCTGGCTTTGAATTGGAGCTATTTAAGTTTCTTTGCATTATTTCACCTAGATACATCCGGGCACCTTGAAGGAAGTTCCAAAAAACTCACACATGTTTAGGGAAGAGAAACATAGATGTGAGGTAATGGTGAAAGTTTTTTTAATAAGAAGCACCAAGCATATGTCCTAATAATAGACTTTCAGAATAGTTTAGAGTTACCACACCTTCACTGGTGTTTGTAACTTTGAACCCTCCTCTGAAACAGGGCTTTCACCTCCTTTTAAAACTACTTTCACAAATGGAGGGGGAACCTGTATTACCCTCTGAAACCCAGCAGCAGAAGGATATATTATATTTCACATGAAGATAAAGTATCAGAGTAATTGAATACTTTTTTTTTAAATTATATGACCAGAATGAAGAATGTATTCCTGTGTCCTTCTTCACTCCAAAGCACACTCAGAGCTGCCCAGGTGTAGACCAACAGTGCCACACAGCAGAGATTAACCCCATTCCTGTAGGTAGGGCAGCTTTGAAAGGGATTGACAAGGTGTCTGCTCTGAATCTCCTCAGCAGGTGACAGAACTAAACAAAGAGTTACAGCCACTCTGCTGTTGTATGAAGAGCTTCCT
This sequence comes from Pyrgilauda ruficollis, assembly GCF_017590135.1. Lineage (NCBI taxonomy): Eukaryota > Metazoa > Chordata > Aves > Passeriformes > Passeridae > Pyrgilauda > Pyrgilauda ruficollis. The sequence goes on from NW_024518095.1 coordinate 7,716,278, forward strand.
CAGACTTATTTTTCTCTTTTGAAGAGGAAGCTCCCAGTTTATTTAGTAAAGATCACAGATTTGCACTACTCTGGTGATAAGCTAGAGAAATCTAGGTCCTGGGCTGATTGGCGAACGATACTTGATTTAATTTAGTGCTGACTTTTTGACCTGGTAAGATAAAGGTGTACAAGGGAATTTAAATATTGGGAAAAGATGCATAGGGAACATGAATTCGCCCAGGGCATTTTGGACATTAAATGCTCATATTTAGGATTAGTGTTTAGGACTTAGATAGTTAGTTCTCAGTTTAGCTCAATAACAATATTTTTGACATAGCACGTTGAGCCTTTTCTACATGAACTATCTTGAATTGAATGGAAACCCAAGACTGCTCAAGGTTTCTGAGAGGATTGCTGTCAAGTCATGGAGAATGGATAGAAAAAACATTTTTTACTCCTCTAAGAGCTTCTTTGCATTATGAACAACAAAACATTTTCAGTAGATGAGTGCTGAAAATGAAAGGGACAAGAAATTGATAGTTCAGAAAAAGAATCTAGAGCAATGACCAGCTAAACAATAAAAAAATGGGCTTGAGAGACTGAAGTTCATTCTCTCTGTCAAAGTGGCAAGAAGCTCTCTATACGAAGAATGGGGATTACAGCATATTCTCTTATCTGTCACCATATTGGAGGAGGAGGCTTTCACAAAGACATTTTTAGTAAACCCACCAGGACAGAATTACAATTACTCATTGTGGGCAGATCAAATGAGAAAACCATCACTGATTCAGTGTTTTTGCTGTGACAGCAGTTGGGATCTAGATGGCAATTGCAATAGCAGAGCCTTAAGTGAGTGAGCTCAATTACAACTTTATGCATTTTCTTGATTACAACAGCCATTAAAATATGCAGAATAGTATTTTATGAAAGCTGATTTTCAGGTGAAGACAAAGAAGGGACAGCAGAAAGGAGTCTCATTTTCAGGAGGAAGCTAGAAATCATTGTCTCGGAGTTGAAAGACAGAATATCACATAAATTTTAAGTTTGTTTTATACATTTTTATAAATAGACTTCAAATAAAGCAGGTCATTTACATCAAAGCAGTTAACCATTCTATTCATTGCTAGCAGATTTTTTCCTTTTCTTTGAAAGTGGCAAATCTGTGATTTAAAAATAGTGTGACAGGCTGGGCTGCTACTGTTAATAGGGAAAGAAGGAGCTGTGCAACAAAGAGACATTGCATCAGGTACTAACAAAGAAGCCAAAGACTTTTAAGAAAGCACTGTGTCAGTACTGTGCTCTTCATTAGGGATAAAAGGTGCTGATGTTAGCTTAAATAGCTTATTATCTTCGAATATATGGAGCAAATGTTAATGTGCAGGTCACAACAAAGTGTGCTAAAGCTGAAACTTGTGAAAACTCTCCTACCTTTACCAGCCGGTAATTGTTGTCAGTCTGTGGAGATTTGTTTGAATAAACTTGACTGTGAAAACTTTAACCTGAAATAATGATATTGATGTCATCATGCCTAACCTTGCCATGAGAAGTTTTTTTTTGATGTGTGGTGACCTAAGCAGCTGTAAGGCAGGTAAGTTGGTAGCACATGAAGTAAGCCATGAAGTAAGCCATGAACAAGATATCCTATCCAGTTCACTCCTTTTTGAGTAATGCTAATTTTTTTTTATATTTACACACACTCATATGTCATAGGAACAATAGAAGACACATTCTGAGACTCTTGAAAGTAATGTTCTTCCTCCAAAACACAGATCAATGTACCTGTGCAATAATCTTTAAAGTGAGATTTTAACCTCTAATACACCGTGTAAATGGCCTTCCACTTTCTCTGTAGAGGCTGTAAAATAGTGAGTCTTATCCCCACACATTTAAAAAAATTTAAATATGATGCCTTCAGTCTTCTCTCTCTAGGTTTTAATGACTGTCCAAAGCTGAGCTGCAATTTGGATAGCCAAACAACGAAGACAGAGTCAGGATAGGTTTAATGCCCAGACCACAGGTCCTTAACACAAATTCGTTGAGAGACTTGCACCTTCCCTGCCTGAGTGATGGCCCGTAGCAACCCAAGCCCTTCAAAAGCCATCGACCCTACACTCAATCTCCCCACAGGTAACAGACAAATCCATTGATGGACTTTTAACATGTCAGGTCTACATCTTGTAAAACACAGTGAAAAGTCTCTGCATGAGAAGTGATAGCAGTTGGTCTCTATTAGCTTGGAAGAAGATGTATTCCCAACAACAGTGTCATCCCTTTTGGCAACAGTGTTTTATGTTATTATTATACATATTTTACAAAGCTAAATCAAAATGTAGCTCAGTCTCTAAAACAACTGTTTTAGAGATTGAGCAACAGAGGAATTTTAAATCCTAAATTGAGTAAAGAGAGATCAATGAGGCACTCAGAGAAATGAAATACTAAAAGGAGGACAGGGGTTCAAACATAAACAGCCTATCTTATAGACAGTCACCAGCTCTGACAGTCATGCACAGAACTGTGCAAGCCTGACAGAGATGTGTAAGAAAGACAGATTTTCTGTTAGTAACAAAGCAATTCAGCTAGGAAATTGTGTTCTCTGCAACAGCCTGCAATGTAGGCTGCAAGCCTAGATTCTTGAGTCTGAACGTTTCTTTCTCAACATATATTTACCTTCCAACATAAATGAATTTCAGTCCAGATTCAGGCCTTTGCCCTTTGCCAAAACATAGCAGTATTTCTCCCATTGGGGCAATTTTTAGCCTTTGTCTGGTCTCATCAGTGCTGGGAAATTGCTCTATTCAAATCCTGCTACACATTAGAAAGTACTGCAACACTGTCTGTCATGATTAATCTTTTATGACTACTGCAGCTGCAAAATATCTCCATCCCCTGCTGAGCCTAGGTTTTAATAAAACAATGAGCATAATACATTAGCTAATATTTCAAAGTGTTTTGTGAAGTCCCAGGTCACTCGCTGTAGTCTGTGACCCAGCTCCATTTGTAATTCTTCTAGGTGTTTGCAGGTCAATTTTGTGCCATCTTAGGTAGTGGCTATATAACGTAGGTCAAGTGGTTAAAATTCTAATGAATTTGTTGAAGATAAGTCAGTCCTATAATAAACCTCTGCAGAGGCCCACTTGTCAGTAGAAAAAAATTAATCAAGCTGAGAAAGTAGATTTCAGAATATCCTTTTTTATTGGGTTTGCAATAGTGTTTTCACCCCAAGGTGAGAAAAAACTCCTTTTGAAATAGGTCAGTACCAAATAGATAATTATATGAAGACAAAATAATCTTCATCAATCTACAGAAAAGAAAAAAAAGTAAGTTGTAAGAATAGTAGAGGCAGCTAGAGAGCCACCATGGTGTGCACCAGTGCATTACAGTGTGTTCTATGTTATCTGTTCAGATGTGCAATACCTGAAATAAATGTGAATAAAGTAATCTCCAAAAGTTGTCTTGTGGAATTTATTGCTTAAGGATAAAAGTAATATTTAAAAACTTTCAGAAAAGGAAAGCAGTTCCTCAAATATCTGCAGATCACAACCATCAGGAAAACAAAAGCTAGGTTCAGAAAAGGCCTAAGAAGAAGCATTACAGATTATTGTTCAGCTAGAGATTGGTACTTTTGAGTTCAGAAGAAAAAAACAACCTTATGATTCCAAAGTAGTTTACCTTATGAATTATGGAGTAGTTAGTTTACAACTGCAAAGACACCCTATGGGGTGGTGCCCGAAGCCTGCTGATCCCTCCACTGATCCCTTAACCATGCCTAGACAAATGACAAAAAACTGGGGTAGCATAAACATTAAGTAGTGAAAGTGGGGTGACATCTCATTAGGAAAACTCAAGCCAACTCTTGGCATATAAATACTCAGAAGGTAAACCAGAGTGAAGAAATAAGTGTACAACTATGCAAGTTGTCAGAGGATCTTCTAGCCCAGAGTATGCTCCTAATCGAACTATAAGAAACTGATTGTCAATCACAGTCAGGAATGTCAGAATTACTGCTCCATTAAACCTAATGGCTCTCTGAAGCAGGAAATAAGGTGGGTTAACTAATATTAAATTTTGTTCATCCAATCAAAAATGTGGTGACATGTCCCTGCCCATAAAAAAAAAAAATTAGAAACATGATTATAAAGAATATCTGTGCTGTACAGCACAGAAGTCCAGAGAGAAACATTAGGGAATTAAAATGTGGACCTCAGAAAAAATTCCTTTCTCCAAAAGATTTCTTGGCACAGCAACTTACCAGGTGTGCTGTAAATACTCTAGTAAATTTGTTCCCATTACAGCTGAGAAAGTAATGCATTTTTGCCCTTTACAAGGAAGTCAGAAAATCTCTTCTAAATGAGAGAAAAGCTATGGGTGTATTTTTTTTCTCTGTGGTTTTATTTTTAGTACTTTCTCATATTCTGAATGATAGATTCTTCTTTCAATTGAAGTTTGGAAAATAATTAGAGAAAAGGTGAATTATAATTCCTATTCGGCATGAAAGTGCCAAAATAGTGTACACACAAGTTGACATGGTACAGTGTGTGGTGGACAGCTTTTATGACACCATAAAGTCCTGTCTTATTCCAGTTCTGTCCCAGCTGCACTAAAACCAGTGGACTTAAACCCAACAAAATAAACAGGAAGAAGGGATTAGAAGCCCCACAGTGCATGGGGAACATTACAGAGTCTTTAATGTCTGCTTGTAAAGAGCTGTAGATGGCTGATCTTAGGCAATCAGATGTTAAATAAATGCCCAAAGCAATTTGATATAATGGGTTCTTTTCTGTGCTAAACAACAAAACCGTGCCCTCTCCTTTCTACCCTGAGAAGAGCTTATTCTGGCTGTCCAAGCAATTTTTTACCATTCTTGCCCACAACACACTTTCTGCTCTTCAGCACCAGAGATTCCTCCCTCTGAGGTCCTTTATTCCCACCTGGAAACACAGATGGCAGAACTGCCTCCAATGTTGCCAATGTGGAACAGATCAGGCATGGTAGCATCACTGCCAGTCATTTGTCACAAGTTCCCCTTTGTTCTCTAGTATGGTTTTTTTTTTTTTTTTTGCTTGTTTGTTTTTATTTTTACTAAATTATTTCCTTCCTTTTGGCATCTTCCTTGCTCTGAAGGATTTACTCTTTCATTATATGTACGGATGGTATTTAGTGAAGCAGGGTGTTCTGTGCTACAGCAGGGACAGAAATAATTCTAAACGACAGGTGACCTGAAACAATAAAAAGTGGGCAGATGCAGGCAAATTGCCTCAGTAAGCACTGTGATTGTGTATGATCCTTTCCACCTGCTAATGAATATGCATGTGGAAAATAAGGAACTCTTTTTTTTTAAACTGTGTTGAGTTTGCATTGGTGAATAAATCAGGATGATAAAATGTGAAGTCATCCATATTTAAGATTCAACAGAAAATGACAGTTATAATGTGCCCAAGAATAAAAATAGGTTCAGAACCAGAAAGTTTCTGAATGTCAGAAAAAGGAGATCTGTAATACTCAGAAAGCATTCAGGTCTGGGACAGGGGAAAGGGTAGTTTTCAGGTAAATTTACAGGTGGGATGCAGCTGTCTGAGGCCATAATTTTCAGAATGCCAATGAACTTGGTGCTTCTTTTCAACTGTACTGATTACTCTGTCAGGCTGAAAATAACTGTATGTAATTAGAACCAAAAAGAAATTAATCTGAGAAGACAAATGCTATCATCAAAGGGTAGTGTGGTAAGGAAAAAGACAAGGCTGATGATAAAGCCATAATGGGAACTGGCAGAAGTGAACCCCCACAGCTGCAAATTTTGGCATAATCTTGGGCATTTTTAGAAGAAGAGAGTCAGACTTTGTTGCATTAAGAAAGTTGCTTCTCTTAAATATCCTAAAATAAGGATCATAAATAGATCAGATAAACAATTAATAAATGAGATGTGTACCTTGTCAGCATCTACATAATCCTGGACTTGATTAAAACACTTTGGCACTTAAATGTTGACCCTTTCCTAATGGCAGATCTGGTTTTGCCACTCATGTACTGCACAGACTCTGGCAGTACACATTTATGACATAGACCCAGCTGGATCTTCAAACTCAATATTCTCTTGATCATTATACTAGTGGAGTTGTATTCAGTGCAGCTTCCAAACCAGCACAACCAGACCAGGCCTTTTCCAAAACAGAGAATTCCTGATTGCTGTGTCATGTGTACTCTCCTCCCAAGTGTATACCAGAATAATTTAATGTATAGATTTATTTGTTCACATGGCTAGCTTGAAACAACAGATGAAATTCAGATATATCTGTGTTATGCATTATTGTGATTTCAGTAGCCTTTCTTTTATTTAAATATTAAATGGTTGTTACATTTAAATATCATTTTAATTTGCAATATGAATGTCCCTAAATCTCACGGCTAAGATACCTGCATAAAACAGGAAGACAGCAGTTTCAGGTCCTTCTTCAAACTGAGGAATACAGGAAATAGACCTTGAATCTTGCTAATTGGTTATTTAGGCACAAAACTGGTCTCAGAAAGATAAAGTTTCTTGTTTGAGATAAGTGATTTTTACATGAGTTCTAGACATCCTTCCACTCTGGTGTCAGAAAATTACCTTTAGTACTAAAGATTTAATGATTTTTTTTTCCTTGTCAACTGTTTCACAAGGATAAAATTCAATCTTCCAACAGAGAAGCATATGGGGACAAAATTTCCTACCCTGCATGTCAGGACTGTGTCTTGCCATAGCCAGAATCTGAGTTGCAATATTGAATGTCATAGTGGTTTTGCAGTGTAACTTTAGGCTGACAAAGTGTGCACAGCAGCTGTCATTGTTAAAAGCAGTGATTCACTGTGAAGATTAAAAATTACTTTTCCTTTGAGTTAGGACCTTCTTTCACCCTCACAGCCCACTGTGAAATTGTGTAAAGATGCTTTGCCCTAAATCTGTCCAACCAAAAACTACAACCAAAAGTGATATTGTACAAAGTGATTCTTCAGTAGGGACAATGAACCTAGCTAACCCAAGAGCATTGCCTTTGGGAAAAAGTAGCCTGCCTTGATGTGATCTGTCAAAATCATCTGTGAGACCTCTACCAAGGAGTGAATTATTTCCTGTGGGCTGCTTTCTAGTATGTTTTCACCCCTCAGTTGGTTTGCAGTTGGACAAAATTAAGGATTTAGAAGTCTTAAAATGGGCAAGCCCTTGAGGACAGTCAAGGATGCCTGCTTTCCAGCACTTGTCCCTCCACCATCCACAGCTCAAAGGTCTTCAGTTGAGCCTGAGCCACAGCAGCTTGGGCTGGCCATGTCTTTTCTTGCAACCCTCTAAAACTCTGCAGTGATCCAGGTTCACCTGACCTACATCACACCCACAGCTTCACCCCTGCTGAAGTTAAAGCTTTTCTGGGTTTAAGAAGTTAAAGCTTTCCTGGGTCGTTGTTGACCCTGCAGGCAGAAAATGCAAATAAGTTTTGTCTTAGCGCATAATTGACTGCAAACCAAATATGGCCGTGTGCTAGGAATACGTGCCAGGACCCTTCATTTTCTGTTGTCCCCAAACAAGTGGTCTAGCTGCCAAATAGGAGTGAGGCTCATTTGTGCCTCGTGGAAGTGCTGCTTGATGGGCTTCATAAGGCTACACGCAGTGCCATGGTTGTGAGGAGATCTGTGGGGAGAGCACAGGCCCATGCTGAGACTAAAGCTGCCTGCTGCTCATGCTGGGGGATGGCAGATGCTTGCTGAGAGGGTGCCCTGAACTATGAGAAAGAGAGATTCCAGTTCTGGGAAGTCCTCTAATACACAAGTAAAGTATTGAAAATGCAGCATCACTCTCTTCACCTAATGTTCTTTCCTCAGACTGGATCAGCAATTTTCTATTAATCCTGTAAGCTCCCAATGGAAGACAGGTTCCTGACTTAAACGCCCCTGACTTCTGCAAAGACACACTTCTCCCAAAATAGTTAAAGGACACAGAGAGGTCTCCCAAAGCAGGAATTTCTACCTCAGGCTTACAGAGGAGCCGGCTCTATGCAGAAAACAAGGGTAGCCAATGTGGGAGGAGGTTAATAAGATCTGTCACTGGCTATCCAGGGATGCAAGCTTTGTTAAAACAGTTTTTACACTAGGCAGCCAAACAGTGCAGGCTTAATCTTAATTTAAATTTGTACCTGCACAAAATATTAAACTTAATATGACCATACAGTAGGTCTATTTTTAATATCCACGTCTATGTAGGTTTGCTTCCATTGAGTCATAGCTAATTAAAATAGTTCTCTTATTCACCTCTAAATAACATTATCTATTTATATTTATTTAAGTAAAAAAAAAAGCTTTTAAAAAAACACTCATAGACTTTTGAAAAATTGGACACGTGAAAATACATCTTTGTGTATTCATTTAATGATCTAAATGGTTACTTAGGGAAAATCTGTTTGGTGGAGCACTGGTTATTTTTTATTGTCTGGAGAGAAGGAAACTTTCAGCATCAATATTTAAAATTAAACTGAACACCTGTTCCACTTTTTTATTGTTTTTTTACTACTTTTATTTCAAGAGTGTGAATTTTCTGTGCAAGGCAGTATTTGGAACAGGTGCAGCGAAGCAGAAGTTAGAAGAATCTGTTTGCTCTGATTGCTGGCCAGAGGGCAACACAAGGCTACATAGCAATGCTGAGGGCAAATGAGCAGCTTTTTCGTACTGATCAGTCTGCAAATCACACAACTTTTTCTTCCTGCCTATTTCTTTGTTTGTTATTTTTTTTCAAAGAGCTTGACATATCAACATGTTTTCAAACTTTGTGGTTTTAACACTGAATCATTGAGAGGTCAGGTTTATTTTAAGAACATGTACGTTTTATGTAAAGAGAAGAACGGTGCATGTACAGGTGAAATAAATGATATCATAAAAAGCTATGTAGCTCACATTCAGGCATAAAGAATGAAACTATTAAGTACTCTATTAAAAAGCTTCATGGAAGTTTGCATGCATAATTTATTTAATTTAAACTTTTATAATCACTCATTCTTCACAAAAGTACAGATTTTGCATTCTGTCTCAATATCCCAATGTGCACTGCAAACATTTTGTGAAAAAAACTTGTAATGGCATGGTAAGGCAGGAAAATAGGAAAAGCATCATATGGCTGCTGGAAACCAAAAGAAAAGGGACAATTTCATTAGCTCTCATGAATTTTTCATGTCTCAAATAAGATGGCATTTTTCTTTAAAAAAGGTTATTATATCCCCATGGGTTAGGGTTTAGGGTTAGGGTTACGATTAGGGTTAGCGTAAGGGTTAGTCCTCCTGGCTGCCTAGGCACTGCTGACTCATTGCTGTGACAGTACACAAGTGTCTCTGCTACACCTGAATGTGTAGAATGGCTTCTCCATGGGCCATGGAAAGAGTTTTCACTGTGTGGTAAACAGACACGAGTAAATTTGTAGGAATGATCATCACTTTCCCAAGAGGAGAGATAAAGGGTGAAGCTGTTGCTGTACTGAAACTGAGCACAGCCATGCTGTTGGGTCAAAGGACCCACGATTTCAACAAAGAAATCAAAAAGCCTCTTACCTCTGCCTGAACAGAGCAAAGCCAATGTGAGAGAAAATATGAATAATTTCAAAGAACTAGTCACAAATGTCTCATCATGATACTTTAAAAATACATTATCTTAAAAATAAATTATGACCCAAATATTAGACAATTATTTAAAAAAAATCATAAAGATTTTATAAGAATTAAACATCAATCAAAGGCAGTTATTTGCTTACTTGTAAATATTATTCAGGTATAACAAAAGTAATACATATTTTGTGAAAACTTCAAATATTTCTTTGAGGATGGTTACTTGTAAGGTCTGAAAAAAATCATAAAATTGAGCTGCATTGAGGAGATCCATTTTTAGATAGGAAAGATGAGGTTTCTCTCATTCTTTTACTGGACACTTGATCCCAATCCTCAGAAACACGATCAGTTCAGAGTGCTTTCACCAGCTCTCCTCACTGTTGCTAGCAGCAGTGAATGCTTAGCACAGAAGAGAGCTTCTCATTTGTACTTCAGGATCTCATAATCATAAAAGCAAGCAAACAATACCCTGAAAAATTATGACAGATAAAAGAACAAAGAGAAAAGAAAAATTAAAATATTAGTGGAACGAGGGATTATGTGCTAGAGAAGGAAAGATGGGAGAAACTACAGGAAGTTAGCTGGTCAGCAGGTTACCAAACCCCAGCAAATTTTGTTTTAGATTGAGATCATTAAAACTGCCATTCTTTCTCAGAAAGGCTGGAGTTTTCCTCTCCAACTATCTACACTGTATTTTTAGTGTTTTTCCTTACCTTTATCTGATAGACTGGCAGGGAACCATTAGAGAAAGTAGCTCTGAAGAAACCAAATTGATTCTTTTTTGCAGGTCTAAAGGATAAAGTAGAATATTTTGGCAGAACCAGACCAGAAATAACTGTATTTATAGATTAGCTCAGAAAGAGCTCACCTTCTATAAGATCACATGACTGTGTGCAAAGAATGCCTAAATCCACTCTTTTCCCTGAACTACGGACAAAGGGTGGGAGGAAAATCACTGTATGAAAAGGTGGGCAAGAAGGGGGAGGATGATGAGTAGGACTCCTTATGACTAGGTAGCTCTTTAAGCTCTAAAGTCAGCTGCTGCTGTTTGTTCTTAAAGACACTAAGTTATGCCACAGTAGTGAACCAAAATACATTCCATGTTGCAACACGGCTTTTACTGCACAGCACTGAAGGGCTGCTTTGCTGATCAGGTGCTCCACTCTGGAAAAAGAAAGAAGTTGAGATTAATACTTATGAAGACTGTTCTTTGCTCTAAACTTAAATGGATGAAAGTAGCCTTTAATGATTGCAGTTAGAGTAAAACAAGTTGAAAGGGATGGCATTGCTGCCAGAGGTTGCCCTGTATGCATTTTGATGATGAGCACTTTGCTATCATTTTACCTTTTGTATTGGTCCCAATTCACAGTAGGGAAGGGGAGGTAGGAAAATGATGAGGGAGAACAGTAGGAGAATGGCTACAGATGTTATAATTTCTAAGTTTTAAATTGCAGCATCCAAATGTGTTAATGGCTTCCTTTAGACCAATATTCTTATGATTCCTTCTGAAGAATAGTATTCAGGGGTGTATCTCCTAAAGTGTTTTCATAACCCACTTGATTGATATTCTTGTCCTATACCAATGATTTACTTGCATTGACAGAAAATACAACAGTGCCTGTGATAGTTTGTGGAAGAAGAAAGAGCTTAAGTTTCATTTTGAAGTAGACTTACTGTTTAAAAGATCATTGTAAACTGATTAAAATCTGTCCAGGTGGCATCAGCTAGATCACTCTTGCTGATGTCAATAACCTGATGCCTAGCTACTCAGTGCCCAAAGTCCAGTTGGTGACATTATAGATGGAATGTGCTGAGAAACTAAACACTGTGAGATTGCTTTTCAAGGTAATTTGGGCTAACAAGAACGTGAACTGACCTAAAACTACCTGTTTTGTGTTTCTTCAGCCAAATGCTGTGTTTCTCCACTGAGCTCCTTTCCATACTCATAGCTGTTGGTATAAAACCTTGCTGCTAGTTTTCCACTTTATCTGTGATTTCTTTTCTGGAAGAATGAGATGCTTGTAAGAAAGCTGAGGCTAAGGAAATGTCACAGTGAAGCATTATGGAAATTCAATATAATTGAAAAGAAAAAATAAAAATGAAAGTGCAAAATGCTGGATGAATGCCCTCCATGCTTCCAGAGATTAAAGAAAAAAGAGCTGTTTTCCCCTCCTGAAGTTTTCTTTCAGTATTGGGTAGGTAGGACCCCTGTTCTAATGTTCTAATATTTTCAATTTTCCTACAGAAGTTGTGTAATTGAACTCTGCATTATATTTTACGGTTCCAAGCATCTCTGTCTTGTTGTTCCTGCCTTCTGTGAATCTTCAGATATAACGTGCCAAAATTTAGCTAGCCAAGAAAGAGTTATCTGGAAGACTATCTCTGAAAATTATATGGCTCATGTTCACCCCTCATCAGTAGAGGAGTTTTACTGCAAAGAGGCAGTTATTTTATTTCTTATATATTTAATTGTGTTAATATATAGTAGTGATATTTTTGTCTATCAGCCCAAAAGCTCCATTCTTTCAGCTGTTAGAGAAAGCAGCCTGAAGTACTCAAACTGCCAAAAAATGTTAAACTCCATCCATTAAAATTATTCAATGGAAGATTTATTTCAATGGGAAAAGAAACAAGGCAGACGGGAATCCATTTACACAAAGAATAATTTCACTACTTATGTCGGAGTCAGCCATACAATTTGAAATTAAAAAGGTAGTTGACGTAAGGGACACATTTTTGTGAAAATTTTAATGACAAATGTTTCCATTTTCCACCTGTTTTTCCTTATGTTTTTCAGAAAAGCTGACATTCTAATAGGCCTCGGCAATTCTAAATGCAAGTGAACACAGGGAACAGAGATTTCTTTCAAGAGTGGTCATTACCAGAGACAGATACTTGAAAAATTATCGATGCCATTACCTACACTTGAAACATAATATTCTTCCCCAGATTTCTCTTTTTTTTCCTCTGTTTTATTTTCACACTGAAGTCCATTAATGATTATCCAATGTCATACACCTAGCAGATGCATCATGGGTTTTTTTCGAGGGTATTTCAAAATACCTCAAAACATGAACATTTTTCCTTAAATTAATATATTCTTACTAAACCTTTAAAGAGATGACTTCGTAAGAGGACCCACACATGCAAAAAACTGTGACAAAAGAAATATAGCAGACAAGCCAAAATCTTACATCAGTAATGGCCCCTCCATCTCTCTTGGGAGGTGAGGAAGGGATGTGCCTTCCTAAAAGAAATCTCCTGGGAAATCCCAGTTGAGCCATCTCTGCCTCTCCTGGGACCATTGCATTCCCGCTTATATCACTGTAATTCCCATGCATAACCCAGCATCTTAGCTCCACGCAGCACCTAGGAGAAGCTGCTTGCAATATTGCTGACAGAGCTTGTACTTCAGAATCAAAGATTAAGTTTTGTAATTCTGACCTATTTTTAGCACTGCTTAGGCTTAAATTATGAACCCATTGTCAAAGTTAGTCATCCATTTGAACTCTATCTCAAAATTGTCAGAGGAGGGACTGAGCCTGATAACTCAATAACTCTTTCTCTCAGAGAGGGCTTTGCCTATGCAAATTTGATTTCTCATCTGTCTGGAGTAACATTTCTCTTCTGTTTCTCACATGCCTGAGATTTCTGCTGTAAAGTACAGCCATGTTTTAACTGTGTCCTTTTTTCCAGTTGGAATTCCTTCTCCTCCCATGATAAGCTTTCAGGATCAGCTGCTAACAGACAGCTCCTCCACTATCTCATTACCTGTCCTGGCACAAAAAATCCCTGCCCCATCAACTCTCTCCTGTATATGTGGGGTAGGACACTGACATTCACTCCAATCCTCTTTTGTTCATCTACTTCATGGTTGCCAGATCTGGGGGTGATGTCTTTGGAAAAAAAAAAAAAAAAAAAAAAAAAAGCCAACCTGGCAAAGAGGTAATAAATCATGCCAGAAGATAGAAAACTGTAAATCTGAAAAAATCTGAGACCCTTGACATAAGAGTGGTTGCAGATAAAAAGTGCTTATAAAAATAATTATCTCAGTTCCTCAGGCAGAAGTTAAGATAAGCAGTTAGGGGAGGTGATGCTCATGATATCACACTCTACAGAATACACAGTATTTGGGTAGGAATCAAGGCATCATATTCCTGATCTCAAAATAGTGTGAGTCATTGCCCCAGTGAGGAAAGCAGGACAAAAGTATTTTGCATTCAGATGAATACTAACCCCTTATATTTTGTGACAGGTGTCATAGAGGGTTGTAACACACCAGTACCATGTCAAAGAAACATACAAGAACATGGAAAGAATATTGGGTCTCAGACATTGTTGGCCAAATAATGTTTTTTTTTCCTTGTTGTTCTCATTCCAACACAGGAACACACAGAACTCTTCAAATGTCACAGTAAAAAATGGATAAATCGCATTTGTGTGAACATTCAGATACTCTGTCAAAGACTCAAGATCACATTGGGAAGCAAGAAACAGCAGCTGTCGCAGCCCTTCCATGCTGAAATGAATACAAATTTAAGGAGTAAAAAGGAGCTGTAAAAGAAAATGCACAGTGCAAATCCAAACCAGAACTGTACATTAAGAAATTCTATTTTGAATGGAGGGACAAGTTAGAGAGTGAGAAAGACATGGAAATACAAACTAGAGATTGGAACTGAGTCAAAAAACTAACCACCTTTGGGGCCAGTGTGTTTGAAGCTACACAACTGTATTTCAGCAGAAAAGGAGCAAAACTGCAGGATGGCAGAAGAAATATAATGCTTCAAGGAACTATAGAAGACCTCAGGAAGGACATTTTCTTAAATGTGAATTTCAGTAAAATATTGAAAGGAAAAGCAAAGGAGCATGAAATAGAAGAAAATCCCTGAAAGAAAAAAAAAAATAATCACAGGTTTCCTGAAGATTTGGTGGGAGTCTCTGCTTTTATGCTAGAAAAAGGGAAAAATAATAAAAGTTGGGATTAATCTAACATAGTCTCACCTAGTTTCCTCTCTAGGCAATTCAGAGGAATAAGCATTTTTAAAGTGCATCTCACCTCATCTTCTACAAGACCTCCAAAGTAAATCAGACTAGTGGTGGCTAAAAGTTCCTCTGTCTCTTTGTCAGCTAAAAGAAGAGTGAAAATGCTCAGATGAAAATATCTAGATTACAGATGTCTATATATAATTTCCCAAAGTGTCTAAAACTCCACAGGGAAATTTCAGAACAAAAAGCTATGAGATGGAACAGTTTACACAGGTGTTCACAAGGTCCCACTTCAACATCACATGCTGACATGTAAACTCACAGTTTGACATTATATTGGATAAACTTTGGTGTTTGAAGTATCGGTAAAAAATGAGAAGATAAAAACAGCAAACAAGAGCCAACTAAATCACAACAGAGGTGCTAAAATGCACCTGACATCACTCTCCTAATGAAACAAGAGTTGACCATCACAGTCTGGAGAATACAAGACTTCTGTTAATTAAAACCACAAAACTATTAGAGAACCCAGAAGTAACACCATACTCTGGAGAAACAAAGGTCATTTGAAACATAACTATGAAGAACAGAAAAAGATAATGCAAAACAGCAACTAGATTCTGGGCTTGTAAATCCTGTTGAACCCAGGTGTCACAAAGAAGTTCTCTTTGGGAGTATTCTCCACTTCTTTCATTCAAGTTAGAGAGTTTTCTTGGCTAGTGGTAATTATTGTCTCTTTTTCCTTTTGCACTGCTATTACCAGCTCTAAAACTCTTTGCAGAGTTTTATCCTGCTACATTGGCACAGAAATAGGAAATGTACAACAGCAGAAGAAAGCTGAATTATTTTACCTCTAATAGGAAAATTAATACATAGCTGGGAGAACTGAAAATCAATAATACGGGTGGAAGTATTAAGTTCTTCTGGTTTTCAAGAGAAAGAGCAATATGAAAAAATGAAGATATCTTTAGCTGCAGCCCAGCTTCAGCTGAATCAGAAAGGGATGTGTGACAAACTTGTGTCTTGGATTGTGATACGTAGATACCCAGAGGAAGCTAAATGAAAATTAAGTGCTCTCTGGAAAAAAATTAAGAAAAATGTTTAGCAGAACAGTCAAACTGCTTAATAAAGCTATTTAGGGGTAGCAAAGAACTGAATGGAGATTTGCTATTTTCAGCAGTCATTCCTGTAAGCTGTGCTTACTTTCTCTCGTGTCACCCTAACCATAAAACACTATGGTCATGTTTCCCCGCTATTTTCAGCAGTCATTCATGTAAGCTGTGCTTACTTTCTCTCTTGTGTCACCCTAACCATAAAACACTATGGTCATGTTTCCCATCTGGCAGAGTAAGTATTTTATGAATGCCTACAAAACAGAATAGCTTTGGCTGGAAGGAGTCAGAGAAGATATGTTTATCTGGGAGGCAGGCATTGCAGTTCAGATTTTTAGAGCTGAGACTGAAATGACTACACTCACAGAGTGGCCTTAAAGCTGGACTCCTGGGTTTGGGGGAGATACTGCATGGTGCCAGACTGTAAAGTGTGCTCTGGGCTTCCTGATTTAAGGAACTTCTAGTGGTAAAAATAAACAGGACTTCAAGCCCATTTTCAGGTCTCATAATAGATCCAGTGTGAGTATATAGCAGCTTTCCTAGAGAAGCATTTAGGGAATATTAGGGAAACATGATTTATTGGTTTCAGTTGCCTCCAGACCTAATCACTAGCTAAGTAAAAATATTGTGTATACTGTATATATATTGTGTATACTGTATATACATACATACATACATATATATATATATATATATATATACACACATTGGGTTTTTTACACAGTGACTGCTGTGGTGAGTGATTGGTTTTCAGGTACCTGATTCTTGTGGGGGAACTGCAAGGGGACTGTAGTACAGCATGGAATCCCAGCAGAGAGTGTGTAAGTGTGCCTAGCCAGCTCTGTTCAAAAGAGGACATCTGGAAGTTTGGGAAAAGGAAGGAGGAGGACCAGAGGGCAGTCACCCTGACTAAGGGAGAAAAGCAATATGTCCAGTGTCAAAAGAGAAGTAAAAATAAAAATAAAAAAATTAAAACATAAGAACCAGAGATGAGATAGAGGTGTGTGGAATGTACCTCTCTGCCTCAAGAATATCTCCATCTCTGAGACATTGCTGGTACCATACTCTAAGGATGTCCAGAATCACAGATTGCTGAGGCTGGACTGTTTCCACTCTTTAGGGAAAACATCTCTCCCTGCATGCTTGTGCTGCTTCATACTACCCCTCAGACATATGTTGCTGATGCTGTGGCATCAGAGACAAGATGCTGAACTGCACAGACCCTTCATGCAATCTTGGACAGATGCTCTAATGCCCATGGCTTAATTGCAGCATTACCTTTGTTTTTACATGCAATTGTATCTGCCTAATATTCTTCTCAGTAGGAATGCACTTTCAGTGTTTTGTTCTAAGTTAGAAATAACAGAACATTAGCCTTCCTTCATTATCTGGTCTATGCATTTGTTTTGTACCCTCCATTTAGTGCTTTGCACATTGCTTCTCACTGCAGGGCTTTTGCAGGTTAAAAGGAGGAAGATGTTATGGAGGACATAAGGCAGGAATCCATATTGAGGACTGAGAAACAGTATACACACAAAATGAAATTTCTGCCCTCAGTGTGTGCTCTGCTACACTTCTAAAGTCCATATTAATAGTGTTTTAAGCATTGACTGAATTGCAAATAAAAGGCAGTTTGTGACATGCAGTAGGGTCAATGGGATATTTCTTTTAAATGTTATAATTAAAATAAATGTTTTTCACCAGTGCCAGAAGTAATCAGACGAAAGAAGGAGCTTTATATAAGTGGAAAAATCATTATAGTTTGAGTGTCTTTGTACACTAGTATTAGAAGCTGTCTATAGCTGAATAAATACTAAACACTCCTTTATAATGCAAGGTAGCTTGTGTGTTTCAGCTTTAATAGCTACTAACTCATTTAACTGGAGGGTGACATGAGGCTAATCAAAGGTCACCCGAGTCCTGGTTGATGTTGAATGGGAGTTGACAGCTTTCCAGAGTAGTGCACAATTCTTAAGGTGCTTTTTTTTTTTTTTTTCTCCTGCTTGAGCAATATTCATCTGGGATTGACACAGTGCTGAATTTCAAAACTATTAATTCAAATCCTTAAATACTCTGGAATAGCAGACAACTTTTTAAGTCTTATCCTGGTGTCATGGATTGACACTGGCACAGTGCCAGTGCCCCCATGAGGAAGAAGTGTTCACCTGACAAAGAAATTCTGGTCTCAGGCAAATTACTGAATTCCAATTGCAATATGTTTCATAAATAGCAGCTGGAGTCAGGAACCTGCTCAGATGACAAAATACAGATTTTGTAGTTTCATTTTAAAATGACACAGACCACATAATTTAATAGAAAAGCAGCATGTACTTTTGCATTCACAGGGACCAACAATAGAAAACATGAGAAAACCCAGAAAGGTATGGGAATATTTATATTTAAGACTAAATAAGAGATACTTCAAATGTGCACAGTCCTTTCCCAACACAAAGAAACTAGCAGTGACATGGTGAATGTAAAAGAACAGATTAAAATGCCAGCCCTTGTTTTTTAAAATCCCTGTGTCTGACAGCATCATAAGCTTGAATTCGTGTGGTATATTTTACTACCTTTGAGAGTAAAAGTTTGTTGCTCAAATGAGTGCGTATACACGCTCTCTGGCAGATGGAAGTGTTGTGATTGGGCATGCAAAGTGATTATCCTCCCCTGCAGACATGCTGAATGCAAGTGAGGATACATGTGAAGACATGTAGCCTATTTCACAATTGCAGAATGTTACACAGAACAAAACCACACCTTTTCAATAGATCTTGAAATAGTTCTTTCTAAAAAGCTCCTACAGCCAAGGTTACCCTTGAGTATGCAACACACACGCACACAAGCAGGTTCTCTTATAGTGTACTTTGGTAGATACTTTAATACAATGTACCATTATAGAAATAATTATAGTGGATTTAAGATCAGGTCAAGAGGAAATGTGAAACTCATCAGTTAGGGGAAAAAATGAGAGGAAAAATCATACAATTAGAAAATAATTAAAATTGTAATGAGCCTATCTCTGACAAGGATATTTGTCCATGAACCCATGGAGAGAGGGGATGTTCTTTGAAAAGATAATGAAGTAGAAAAATGCTTTGCCATGTGGCTACAAAGGAGATTAAAAAGCCTTTATGTCAATGTGTAATAAAAGTAATTACATAAGTTTTGCAACTGCAGGGTAGAATATATCTATAAATATGTCTGAAACCTACAGCTGTCTAAACAGCCAACTGAAATTCCTTAATCCTCCTTCTGTCAGTCAGTAAAAATTGTTCTCTGGAACAAGATCTCCAGGATGGTGACTATAATCACTGTGGAGAAGATGGTCACTGTACAGAACACATACTCAGAAAAGTTCCTCCGTATCTGTACCTCCATTTATAACACAACTCTGAATTTCAGCAGCATTGGATTTGAAAAATTATTGAAGTGAAAAATGGTATGTAAGCTCCACTGCTGCCAATCTCTTACCATTACCACCAGGTAGCAGGAGCAGGGTACCATACCTTCCCATAGGAGAGAGATGACAGAAGTCATTACAATTTTTAAATACTTGTACCAAGGAGAGAAAAAGAAACCAACTGAAACTAGTAATGATTCAGAAAGGTGGAAATGGCATTAAAAAATCCAAGTGAAACTTTCCATTCCATTTTAACATATTTTAAAAAATTAATTATTGATAACTAAAATGTTTCATCTTTTACAGTTTAAAATTTCAGCTTTTGAAACTCCTGTTGGAAGAACTTGAGTGTCAGGGGTTGTGAAAATTTATCTGGTAGAATTCTCTGAGTTTTGCTTCATTCCCAGCATCCTCTCTTCACTTGCTTTCTATTTTGTGTCATTTCTATGAGCTCTTTTTCTGTATAACTACACTCCTCTTTAGTATGCGCCCTCTCAAATTCTGATATCATTCCTCTTTGGTTTTCCCGACATCCAGAAACCTTGACTGCAAATGGGTCTCCATGAAGCCTTCATTATCACCACAACTGGCAGCGTTAGTTAGCCACCTTGAAACATCAGGAAGCTCAGAGTATCTGAGACAATATCAGAGCAGAAGTTCTCTTTCTTTTTAATTTTCCATTCTGCCCCATCTTCTCTTTCACCTTTTCAGTTGGCTTCTCATTGCTGATGGAGTAGAAATACTGTTTCAGAAAAGAGAACATATCCTCCCTTTAGTATTTGTGCTGGTAGTTAATGCATATTAAAACCAAATTACCTTCAAATAGTTCTCCTTTGCCTTTCCCCTTCCCTGATATATTAGAAAGCTGCACTAAAACAATTTGTAGACTAGTTTTCAAAGGGCAAAATCTCACTCAGGACTCTTTTATTCCTGATTAGCCTGACCACACATTCAATAAAGTGCAATTAAAGATCTGCTCAGCAGTGAGAGTGTGGGAATTAAAGGGAGTAAACCATGGCCTGATTTTTTTTAATTTCAAGTATTTTTCCATCACAGTAATCAACATTATAAAGGTTTCCTAAGGAAAAATTCCACAAATCAACCACATTCTACCTTCTTCTAATCTATAATTTTCACTGCTATCCTTAGTTTAGATTTTGATGGTGTTGGTTTAGTTTTGCACTTTCAATATTTTTTGGGTGTTTGCTGTTATAAAGCTCAAGTCTGTGAGTGGAAAGGAAATGCTTCTCACACAAATGTGTTGCTGCATTCATCCTTTCTAGTGGTACCTCTACTGAAGTAAATTGATTAAATTTGCAGAGACATAGTCAATTCCAAACACAGCAGGGACTTGATTTCTAGACAACGGCGTTGTCCTACTTGTCCTCTACTGTTGTAGTCCAGTAGAGTTAAAATAAGAGGAATGTGTTAAATTTAGTCTACTCTCAATCAATTTATGTGCTGCTTAAGCAACAACAACCAATTCTCCCTTTCTGTGTAGATCTATTTCACAATTTTGACAGGAAAATAGTAAAGAGCTCACCATAGTGGACAGCACAAATTATTAGCCATTTTGCATAAAAGAATTCTTGATTTAGTTT
Source organism: Pyrgilauda ruficollis (assembly GCF_017590135.1). Lineage (NCBI taxonomy): Eukaryota > Metazoa > Chordata > Aves > Passeriformes > Passeridae > Pyrgilauda > Pyrgilauda ruficollis. Next base: position 7,736,969 of record NW_024518095.1, read on the forward strand.
GTTTTTCAATAATTTGTGGATATCTATTATAAGGTAGTGAATTAATATTTCCTGAACAACCATCTGCTGAGGGGGAAAAATATGTAATAATGTCCCCAATATGATGGAACTACTCAGTTAATATGCAGGTAGTGTGGGAAGCAACCTTTCACACAGATGTTAAGTAAAAAAAAGACTGTATACACTTATATGTGATAATTAGGATCACAATAGATGACAACCCTACTTAAATAACTGATTTCTATTGAGTCAAATGCCCAAGAACAGTTTTGCTAAATATGTACCTGAAATATTTGAGATGGGAATGAAATAAGAATCAGACAGCAGGCCTAGGATCTAGGTAGAGAGGAGAGGAGCTGCTGGTTTCTTTAGCTTGCAGCTCAGCTTCCTGAGGTCAGAGGAACCTCACCAAATTACTTGAACAGTACATACTTTTATTACTCCCATTTGCTTGCCCAGGTATCCTTGCAGTTTTTCAATACCAAGTTTTATCAATTTAAACTTGATAATCAATCCGAATAAAGTCCAGAGGCTGGAGCAGAGGCTATATGTTAATTTGCACTTGAGCTTCACTTTGTGTAATGCAATCACGCTGATATTGTCCAGTGGACAGCTCTGGTGACAGATGCAAAGGAGCCCTGCTAGTCTGTGATAACCAGCTTCTGCATTGCCAGCAGCATGCAAACTAGCTAGCTTGAAGGCAATGCTCATGCAAAGTATAGTCAGAGCCAGACACTGTCAAGGGCAGCAGACAGCTGATGATAGCAACACATGGTCCTGTGCTCTGTTTTGCTCGCAGCAGCTCCCAGGAAAGATGAGCTGAATGCTGCTGATACCAGGAGAAAAAAATGGGGTATGTGGCATGCATGAACCTGCACCAGAAAGTTCTCTCTTATAACCATCCCTGTTTTGAGCCTTTTGTTTGGGCACTTTGAGCATTGCACAAACAGGCATTGTAAGCAAGGTGTATGCTAATTAAAATACAAAGCCAGTATTTATGAATATATCATTTATCAGCTCTACAGCAGAGCTAGGATTGAGGAACCACTGGTAATCTCAGCAGTAGAGACCTCACCATGTGTTTTCTGGAAACCAGGCAAAGGTCTCTTAGGAAGCAACGGGTTGACTTTTGCTGCTCCCTGGATTTGATTTTCAGTGTGGCTGATGTGCCACAATCCACCCCTTTTAAATATTTTCTGCTTTTTATGTCCACGTTTTGCCTCTTTAATCTCTAAAACCCCTGTTTTAACAACCCAGCCTCTTCAATTTTACCTTTCTTATCTCATGTGGCTCTGCTCTCCAGACTGTTTCACAGCCCTTCTGCACTACACAATTTCTTCATCAGCCTAAGGCAAGGTTATGCAGCTGGGCCATATTAGACCTGAGCTGAGCCATGGGGAAGGGGGGGGTGTTAAAAGGGGGCCACAGAGCAAGTGGGTTACAGATACTCAGATGTAGCAGATCAAAAGTTGCCCCTGGACTAAACACACTGAACCTTTTATCTCTTTCCTGAAACAGAAGCCATTACTCCTTTTGCTCTCCCACCAATAACTTCCCTCCGAGGCCCCCTAATGCCAATAGTGGCAAGCTAGTACCATATAACAGAGAGCAAAACCCATTTTTACCACTTTCACTGAAAATGCATTCATTATCTGCTGTGCTTGGAGCTTATTCTGGCTAGAAGAGTTGTTAGACAATATTGTCAAGTGCCCTATGACATCTTGGTGTTGGCCCAAGATTACGTAGGGTTGGTATAAAAATAATCTCTTCCCCTCTTTTTCTCCTTCCCCCAACTGAGCAGAATATTGTGCAGGCAAAAAGCTAGTTCAACTGTTCTTTCCTTTTCCTAGGAAACTGCCTGCCAGAAGTGGGAGGATGACCATCTCTACTAACATTACAGTTACTTAAGCATAAGGTTTTGTCGGTGAATTGAGACAGGCGTTCCCATTGCAGGAGTAAAACAAAACCAGGGGAAGACACAAGCCTTTGAAATCTTCTGCTGAGATTCTGTGTTACAGGAGTCCAGAATCCAATTATCTAACCTCTCATTTTTGATCTGTTAAATGTCATTATAGATAAACATAATTTGATGGCTTTTTCACAAACTACACTTAAATGCAATCATAACTTTTTCTTCAAGGCATAAACTGATTATTGAAAGAATGAAGGAAAATGTTCTATGCCTCAATCCATGAGCTGCATAATTCTGTTAGTTAAATATAATTAATGAAGCCTTTAAAGCAGCTTGCTAGTTGCTTCAAGAGACAGAGAATAAAACAAAAGTCTACTACCATGTGCCTAAACTTTTTGGGTTTTGGCAGTTTTCTTTGATGGTTATTTACATGAGGAGCTCAAAAATGTCAAAATGACCTAATTAATCTAGCAGAGTAGAAAAATTTGGGCTTCACTTTACAGTCACTGAAGCTGATGGAAAATTTGCCAATTACTCCAGTGGCAAAAGAATAAGACACTTAATTGGAGACATTCAAACCGTGATAAGAATATACCAATGTTAAAATGCAATTCACTGAAAATTCTCTTAGGTTTTAGAAATAATCTGATCAAGAATTGGAAGAGAAGAATCTATCCAAAGTCAAAACGTCTGCATAAAAAGTCTTTCTGCTTTATTTGTTTCCTTGAAAAATTAATTCAATGCAAAAGCGTTATTCAGCATAAGTGAATACAAGAATTAATTTAAATATCTTATCTTTTCATTAAAAATCCCAGTCAAACACTGCAAATTTTCCTAGTTTAAGGCTGAAGTCAAATCAAACCCATTCAAAGCCTTTTTGCCTTTTGCCTAATTAAATGTTATGTGTGTGTGGGGTAAACTTGATAAAGTATAATAGACATAAATGTAATGTTTCCAACAAGAACCAAACTATGAAAACAACAGATAACAGAACTCCTTTCTGTCTGGGAGGCTTCAGTGAGGTGTTATTGAGTTCCCAGACCTTTACATCTTTGAACCAAGTACCTGTGAGTTTTCTCGATTAAGTTCCCCTACCTTTTGTATACTTAGTGGATTTTTTTGGGCAGCCATAACTTATTCTCAGCTCCTGGGAATTTAAAAATTGCATACATGCACCATCATTATTTGACAAATAAAAGGTACCTGAACTATGCTTGAAATATTTTTATGCTCTGGAAAGCTCAAAAGTTAGCAGTATAAAAAGCATATTCAGCCCTGTTAAATGGAGCCTTCTCACCCCCACTGCTGACACCCCCACCTTGTTCTACCAGCAGTGCTGTACATCTCCCAGAGACCAGCTGGTATCCAGAAATACTGCCTGAAGTATTGCAGCCGTATGTGCAGGTGTTGAAAGGCATTTTAGCAGGGCAAAGTAAACTTCACAAAGGACCCATGGGCTTTTGTTTGTTCAGCCTTGCTGCGCAGGGGAGGCCAGGGGCAACACTGACACCTTCTGATAAGAGGTGAGTACATCCATTCCCTTGCTATTGCAGAGAAAGAAGCAGGATACTCAGCATCTGCAGGAGTGGGTGGTTCTCACATCTATTTCTATTCTATTTCTATAGTTTCAGGCATCTCCCCAAGTCCTCTCAAACATTGCACCTTTTCAGTATTCAGCTTGATGCAAGTTTCAGCTTAAAAGGCACACAAGAGAAGGAAAACAGGGGGATGAGGGCTGGCAGAGTCCTCCATTGGAAGAAGCTATCAGAATAAATGCAATTGTGTTGTTTCTATGTTGAGGTCTTTCCATTTTTAGAAGTTCAGTTGCAAAATAATACCAAATGTGGAAATTAGATTCAGAAAGTCATTAGGTCATTGGACACTGCAGATAAAGAGCCTGAAGAAATAGACTTGTTTTTCCAAAAGAATCATTTATAAAGAGACACAGATTTAACTGCAAAGGGAGAGTTATAAGGTGGCTAAAGAAGAAGAAAATAAATAAAAATGCTTGGGCTAAGTGAAGAAAATTTTGCTTTACACATATGAGTTGTATCACATTGCTTATGGGGAGAAAACCCAAAATAGAAGAATCTGAAAAATGATGTTCACTGGAGCGAGTGTAATGGGATTCTGTTTGCTGCAGGAAATCTGGGAAAATACAATGCACTGGTTTTCCATTCATATTACCATAGTCACAAAATCCACTTAGTGCTAGTGACAACAATTTAAAACTCCTGTTTATGTTTTGTCCAGGATAAGAACACATCTGAGATCAGTGCAGGATTGGAGTATACATTATAAATTATAGTAAGATCAAGTTACCAGTGAGCGGATTAAGAGTGAAAGGCACTTGATATGCTCAGATCAATATCCTGCCCTTGTTCTCCCTAAACACATACATCACAACAGGTCAGGCTTCATACAGAACTCGGATTCCTGCCAGGCTAGTTTCCTCCTAAAGCTGTCTATTCTGGAGGTAGGAAATCAGGGAAGTGTTATGGCATGCTGCTCTTTTTTCAGCCAATGCACCAGAGATACCTTGCAAAGGAAAGTACAGGACAGGATGATACATGCTGAGTTTCAACCCACTACTGTATCAAGGCTCAGCCACTATATTTATTGATTTATTTTATTATTATAGTATATTATGTATATTAGATAGATAGATAGATAGATAGATATAATTTTATATAATATATAGTTTATAGAGATAATATATAAATAATTATATTTATTTATTTATGTGTATATATCTGGCAGCTGCAAAACACATTTTTTATCCCACACAAGAAATAAATAACTTCATTTCTCAGTTAATTTTTAGGATGAGGCACTGCAATTATGTTTCATAACTGATAATATGGGGCTCAGGAGTCCTAGAGAATAGTAGTTGTGAATAACGGCATATATTCACCTTTTTTTTTCTGCTAAATAGCCATAGTAGTCATGGAAACCATTTTAATTAACTGAAGAGGTCTAAGTTCCTTTTTTAAAGAGTGGCTATCTCAAACATCTTAAATTCAGAGTCATAGAATAAGCTAAGTTGTAAGGAGCCCAACAGATAAAACCAAAACCAAAACCAAACAAAACCAAGACAAAACCAAAGCAAGAAAACAAGCAGAAGGAAAAGGTTTAGTTTTTTTTTTTTACTTTCTTCACTACCTCAAGTTTAAAAGCAGCATTGATTAACAAGGAGGAAAATTAAATGCATTAAAAATTAAAATCAAGATGCAGAAATTGTTTCACTATACCAATTCATGTTTAGCTTTCTGAGGCTTTTTTTTTACATCATTAATTCATACTATTATTTCTCACTTTTAATTGGTACTGAAACATTGATTTTACTATGATTGTGCACATAGTAACTCCTGTATTCTTTCTTATGAAAGAAAGGTCCTTCTAAAGAACAGTTAGAGTCAAACCCAGCTGTTCAACCTTGCTGTGGACAATCTGAGCAACATCTCCCCACACTGCAGTAGCAGCAGCAGGACATACATTCTGGTATTTGCAAATTTTCTCTGTGAAGAAAACTATTAATACTCATTGCAGGAATTTCAGATCAAAGTCATTTAACGGAACAAGCATTGGGAATCTACCAAATAGACCTGATTTGTGCAGAAGTCTATATCCAGCAATAATTTTAATACAGATAGATTACTTTTCATGTGGGAGCTCTGTCTCAGTTTGGCTTTCATTCTTTCTTATACAGCTTTTATATGACAAAAGCCTGGGTATGAAAAGTAAGATTGGTCATTTCAGTGGCTGTTTTTTATTGCACCCTTGCATTAATGACTGATGCCACTATTGCAGCTGTATACAACTTCAACAACATATCTTTTTTTGCACAAATGAGGTTATTTCCTTTTCCTTCTAAGGATTACAGTACCTTATTCTCCTAATGAATTATATATCAGAAAAAGACAGAAATCTGTATTAGTTTCTCTATGTTTTTTTCCACATAGTCTATTTCATGTAATTGAATGATGAGGAATCAGTTTATTGTCTGATGGAAACTTGCAGTTTTAGGGCACAAGAAAGCAGCTGCAGAACATAACTAGCTCTATCAAAATTTTAAGAAAAATTTTTTAAATTTTCAGAAGATCACAGTAAATCTATTAAAAAATTTCTTTATCTGAGTGCAGTAACACAGCTAATAAAGGGAAGTATAGGTGATTTGTCTAGTGGACAGCATTTTCCACATTATAACTTATTTAGTTTTCAATTTACAAAACATTTTGTTGCTATGAATTAATCCAAAATGAAAATCAAGTCCAACATTAAAAAATATAAATCTTTAAATGAAAGCTCCCAGCATTACATCTTTTGAAATATGCACCTTTTTATTTAGTCCAACAGTTAAAATGATAATGGCTATGATCCAGATGTACCTGCCTGTAATTTTTGGAGAGTAATCTCATATGATAATGAAAAATGGCAAAGATAAAAGTTAAGGAAGAATACAGAATGGACCAACACCAGGAGAAAGATCAAAGTATTGTGTAGAACAGCGTAGAGTAAAAGTTGCCAAAGTCAGGAGAGCATCAGCAAAATGCACACCATTACTGGATTGGGGAGCAACCCATTGGACCAAAACACAATGTCCTTTGCTGAGGATACAGTAAAATTAGAGTGATGGCAATATGACACAGCTGAGTCAATGCTGGGGTAGAGTTCACTATGTAGCATATAGCAGGGCCCCTCCATTCAGCTTCCTACCCTTTACCTTTCCCAGAAATGCAATGACATTTGTATGTGACAGAAGAATTCAGCACCCATCAGTCTGCCATCATGGACTGCTGGGCTGGCAGGATAGGGCAGTGGCCCTTCTAAGGTCATATATTTTTCATTCCTGTCTTAATGTTCATAAATGCTTTCATACATTTCTGACATTGATAGAGAAAAACTTCAATCTCAATAAAAGTATTGAACCTTGAAAATTAGACTCAAATTTATGTGGCAGTTTAGAAACATGATGCCTCGTTCCAACAGACACATCTTGGAAGCACTGGCAAGGCGTTATCTGATTAGTTTTCTCATGATTACAACACATTGCTGTACCATCTAGAAGGAGGTCAGAATTACTTAGTCTCCTCATTTTTATGATGCATTATACTTCTGCTTTTGTTGCTGTGCCTCCAATATTCTTATAGTATTATGTTTCTTAATTTGAACTTATTTTCCAGGTCATCAATTCAGTTGTCCAGTGTTATTGTGCTAAGGATTTACAACCAGATCAATGTTTTTCAAGCACTATTTTCATCTGCCTCTAGTTTTGCCTCAGCTTTCTGTAATCTGAAACTAATATTTCCATTGTGGTCATAAACTGTATCACTCCATGCAATCCTGTCATACTGAACAAGACCAGTTTTAGGTGGTAAATGAAGTGCATGTTTCCAGATGCCCTGAGATTTTACATAATAGAACAAAATGAAATGAGATGAAATCATACCAGATCAAATAGAATTGGATAGGAAGACCACTATTCTCAGAAGAGGTTGAGTTCTGAACTGTCTGTCCAGAAAGTAATCCTCACTGCATTTATTCACGCAAGGAATAACATAAAAACTTTAAAGTCCAAATCTAACAATAGCAAACTCTGTCAGTATCCCAGTTCTACATCCCTCAAAAACTTTGCCTGCCTGGAAATCAGAACAGGGTGCAGAGATGTCCCTACAGGGCTGTTGATACTGTAATAGCTCCCAGGACAAAGAAGTTTTTATTTCATAGTCTGTCATCTGGGACTGTCAAAAAACATGAACATGAACAGGTGAAGCATGCTGCCTTCTCAGCAGCAGCCAAAGGGCTTTTTCAGAAGTCCCTAGAGGACTTCAAAGCTGGTTGTATCAGAGTACTGGCTGAGAGAGAGCTAATGTTCTTCACAGTAGCTTGTATGGGGCTATGTTTAGGATTTGTGTCCAAAACATTGTTGACAACACAGGGACATTTTAGCTATTAGTGAATAGTATTTATACAGGATCTGGGATTTTTCTGTGTACAGAATCTCTAAGTTGCTCATTTTGTCCATGACAGGTGTAAGTAGAGAATAGACAGAGTCTCCTTGTTTTCTCCTGTATCTCCTGAAACAAGATTTTTTGAAAAGTACATTAAAAAGTTTGCTGCTCTCGGCTTATAAATAATCTCTAAATGACTATGAAATATTGCCATGTTTAGTATCCTTAAATCTCCTTGCTACCCCTAGGTCAAGTGAGAACATCAAATTATGCAAAACTGGTGTACTATAGAGAGATAGTGAATACCAACAAGACGCTGCTTTGTCCTGGCAACCAAAATTCTGGAGACAGAATTATTATGGAAAAAAAAAATGCCTCTAATAAATATTTTCTGGTTTATGCAAACTGGACATTGTTCCCTTCCTCTTGCCCTTGAACCCATCTCTTCCAAGGTTACATCTCTTTTGAGTGGCGCTCTTCTCAGCCACCACTGACAAAAGTCCTGTATATGTCCACATGCCCACACTGAGATGCACAAAGCTAAGTTGCTTTTTTTTTTTTTTTTTTTTTTTTTTTTCTCCAGTGAAAGAAAAGGAGAAAAAGGGAGTAAAGGTAAGAGGAAGAACCTACAGCAAAAGTTCCATGGTTCAAGCCTGAAGGATCAGGGCAGGTTGCATGTCATGCAAGGCATCAACAGCAAAACCCCCAGACAAACCTGAGGCAGCAGTAAGGAGGGAGCTGGCTAGAAACGGGGTTTTAACAGATGGTTCTGCTGGAGCAGATTGAGTTTCACAGACTTGATATCTCACAACAAGAGATGAAATATGAAAATGAATCCAAAGCTTGCATGAATTTAATGAATTTGGAGGAGAAACATTCATTCTACATTGGGGTAGGGTAAATTGTATGTTGTCTTGTGGGTAGCTATGATTAGGCAGACTAGGAACGATAGCAATGAAGCTGAAATGCAGTTGGAACATGAAGAAGAGTTTTGGCAGAGGAAACACTGAGAATTCTGGTAGTCTTTTGGGCATGACTTGTAGATGGAAGTGACATAAAGATTATGAAATCAAAGTCATGTCAGATATCAGCTAGGTGACATTAGAGATGAATGTGAGACGTGATGAGAGGATACTGGAGCTGTTGCTGTTAAACTCTCAAATCAAATGTTATACCCCCAAAATATGTGACAATCGAGTTATCATGACCTTTCTACATCACATTAGCTCATCTATTGTGTTCTCATTTCCAGAAATTAGTAGTTTAATTTTATTTAGTCTTCTGTAATAAGTCACAAAATGCTGGACTACTAATTGAATAGAATGCTTTTGCTCAGGAGTTCTTTGGCATAGTTTTCCCTTCCAGTGTGTCTGAATGTCTTATAAATAGCTTTCAGCTCAATTACATATAAATTTAAGCCAGATTAGAGTTCATGTGTTCCACTGATATGTTAATCCCTTTCTCAGTTTGTGTCAATTTAGGAACTTGATACCTCCCTGAATATTTTGGGTGCAAATTAAAATTGTTTAAACATAACAATATTTCATAGTTTTAACAAATTAATTGAAATAGGTTAGCAATCTCATTGTAAGCTGCTGAATTTATTCATCAATATGATTATGCTAGTTATACTTTCAATCCACATTTGTTGTAAATACATATGGAAAACATAGTGGAAAATTAAAACATACACCAGGAGTGAAGCTTCGTTTCCTGCAGTACCTTCAGGTGGTCAGTGTTTCAGCAGTATGACACGGATGGAATGAGCTCAGTTAGGACAGGCAGGTTCCATCCACTGAAGCTGTTTGGCTGTGAGCAGCCAGCTGCAGGACCCTATGCACTTTCATCTTCCCTGGGTTCAGGAGAGGATTGCTCTTAGCTCCTGGCTCTGAAGATGAACACAGATGTTCATAGGTGATGGAGTTACTACTGTGGCAGATTTTGTGGTGGCAGACTTCTAAGATTGGCCGTTTTTGCCATCCCATTGTTCTATCCTTAATATGCTCCAGCAAATTATAGATTACTTGGGTATGTTGCAGGAAGGTTATTTGGCAGCTAAACTTCCCATTCTCAATTTATATCTCCAAATTTAAGACAGCTACCTTATGAAAAAAAGCAAATTTTCTTAAAAGAAAAACACGTACATATATTTTACATCTCCATATACGCAGATATTGGACATGTTTAAGTGAGGAAGCCTTTCCTCCACCTTTTTTCAATTCTACAATGATGGAATGACCTTTATTTGGAAAAACATCTCTGCCTGTGAGATGGGATCTTTCTATGCTACTGGAGTACTTGACCGCCCCAGTCACTTCCATGCAGTGGATAGCCCAGTGTCCATGGCCCTTCATTCCCATTTTTCCCTCTCTGGATGAAGAAAGAAAAATAAAAATTTAAATTAAGCTTAGGCAGATCTGGACTGTATCAGCCTGTCTGTTACAGAACAATTAAATAATGTATTTATGCATTCATAAGTAGAAAAGGAAAAGTTGGCAGAAGAATACATGGGAGCCTACCTTATCAGCCCAGTCTGGAGAGAAGGTTTGCTTTTGGATTTGTTTCTGATCTGTATTGTTCTTAAATATGAAAGATTGCTTCATTCTGCCTAAAACAGCCTACCCAAAACCACTGATCTAAGTAAAGCAGAAGAGAAGATGTATGTGTGAGTGTTTATTCCAGGAAGTCTTCCAGTAGCTGCACTAGTGTTGTGCTCTGAGGAGTTTAACATTATTTCAATCAGTTGGTTTTAAAATCTGATATTCACAAACTGTAGAAGAAAGACTGTAGAAGAAAGACTCAGCACACCCTCTGTGTAACTTTCCACTTTATTTTTAGTCTTTCTGAATCAAGTGACAGGGGGGAAGTGAGAAAGGCAGTTGCAGTGGGGGAATATTTTAGAAATTTCAATAGGCTGTCAGAAAAGTCCTAGAAACCAAAGCTGTGAGCTGCTTTCATTCCCTGCCCCTGCTCTGAGTCCTTCTATGTCCCAATCATCAAACACAAAGCTCTCACTCAGAAGAGATTTGTGGCAAAATTCCTATCACTGCTGCAAGACATCACCAAAAACATTGGTTCCTTGGGGCCAAGAGGCATCAATGTACTTCATTAGCCAAGAAACTGAATAGGTAGAGAATGGGTGGAAAAACCCTCATGTAGTCCTTTGTAAAAATGAAGGGTTAGTAAGTAATTAAGAGTTGCAGGTAGGAACAATACTTGCTTTGTTGCTATACATGCCCACCACTTCAAGGCCATAAGCTAGAAGCTAGAGTGGTAAGTAACCTAACAGCCTGCTGGGATTTTTAACAGCTCATTAAAAATTTATTGAAAGATATATTAATAATTTATTAACTTTATACACATATTTAAAGGTAGTCTTAGATTAAAAGTCTGATAGAATAAACTTATAATAGAAAAACAAATTGAGCACTTACCTTAAAAAAAAGGACCTTGTTTAACTAATTCTAATAAAAATTACAGGTGTTTTGTTTTAATGGGAGGGAGAGGAAAGGAAGAAGCTCTTCTGTTTTATTGAACAAAGTACAACATTTACAAATCCTCTTATTTTGAATAAAAGAGTACTTTAGTACTAGTCTGAAATAGGAGGAACATTCTAAAGGGATTGGGCTTTTAAGGAGAAGTGGGTGGCTCTGGAAGACCTGTCTAAAACGAATGGGATGAACATGACTTGCTCTACGGCACTGAGACACACTGTATTATTTCTGCACTTCAGAAGAGTGTTTCTTACTTGTATTTTAAGTTTCATTATAGAAAAGGATGGTGTGAGCAGCAGTGTCACTCTCTGTTTCACAAACATTTAATAAAATATTTGTCTTTAAAATATCTTACTGTAAGATGTCTTTTTTCTGTTGGCTGACTTACACAAGAGTTGGAAGTGAATAAATCGTTTTACTTCTTATCAGCTCCTGACATTTATTCTAGTTGTATATATAAAGAGTGATAAAGAAAAGAAGACAAAAAACTTTACATACCAGGACAAGAGAAAGGTCAGATTACTATTATCTGCCATGCGGTTCCTGCCCAAGAAACAGAGAAAAAGAGCTGCAGGAAAAAGGGACAAATATGATTTGTTGTGTCAGAAACACAAGTCTGAAATAGATTTATTGGCATTGTGCAGCATATAGACAAGTTGTGACAGTGACAAATGGACTTTCTGAAGGGAATCTAGGGGGTTTGCTGTTGTATGTTTTCTTGGAGTCAGGAAGTACCTTGACTCTATCCTGTCATAATTATCTAGCAAATCAGCCATTGATTTTTTAAAGTATGTTCTTGAAAAGGGACTTTTCTCTACAATGTGTTCTTGAAAAGGGACTTTTCTCTACAATGTATGGCTGTATGCTTTTAGCATTTAATGCAACTACCAAAATATACTCCTATGTTTAAAAAAAAAACAATTCAGCAGCAATTGCAGAAATACCCCAACCCTTCTAAGCTGAACTCTCTCTCCAATCATGCCAAGCCAACTGTCCTGTGCCTGAGTATCTGCCACAGGCACAAAATTGCAGCACAAAGCCCACTGGGTGCTAATGTGACTATCACAGGAAATGTTTCCAAGCACCAATCCCCCTCGAAAGCTCACTCCCAATGACCTAAAATTCTGTCTCCTCTTTACTGCTGTGCAGCCCTCTATCTGCTACTAGCACTGCTGGTCTCAGAGCAGAAAAGATGCCAAAATATTACTCAGTGAATGCGGGAGGCAATCTGCACAGTGAAAGAGGAGAAGGCTGGCACCAAAATATATGTCTTATGCTGGATACAAAAATGTATATACCTGACTGCTGCAGCCAGCTACAAGAGGTGCAAGAGGAAGAATTGCAGAGTAGGGAGGGGCAGGAGCAGAGCAGAGGGGGCACAGCTGTACACAGCTTCCTTACCTTGGCTTGAGGCAAAAAGGGAAAGATATGAGAGATAAAGCTTATTTCCAGGCATCTGAGCTCTCATTACTGCCCTAGCTCCTTTAGGCATCTAATTGTTGCCTTATAGTCAAGGAAGTAGCTCCAGGAGCACCCCCGTCCTGACTTTTTTATCTTTTATAGCATTAGATGAACATTAGAAGAATTAGCATCTAGTGCTTGTGAGAGTCCAGGGTGACTAGTTTCAGTGTGGACAGCTACTTTCCACACTTTGATAACTGGGGTGAATATTGACCATGCACAGAGCTATATCCCTGCTATTTCTCAGGATATAATATAAATGGTAATCCCAGCAGGTCCCTTTGAATGCAGGGTCTCAGTGAGTCATGCCAATCAAACCTGTTTAAATCTGCTTCTGGTTGGTGCTTTCAAATATACTTATATACTTTCACTGCTTAATGTAGCTCTCCAAACAGCAGTTTGACAAATAAAGTAGAATGCTTTCTATCACTGAAAAGCTGGGGAAAAAGTAAGATAATGAAAAATTTGTCCCATGATGAGCAGTTTAGAGTCATATTATCTGTCTTTTTTTTCCCCAGTTTTTAAACTTCTCTTTATCTGTTTATGGATGGAATGAAAAAATTTTATTTTCCTTTTCCAGATCAGCTAATGAAGTGAAGTGGGAATATGCATGTAGTGTTTGTGTCATATAAAAAAAGTCACCACTTTATATATCCGTTCAATCTTGTAGCTACAATGTAACAAATGTGTTTATTTTTTACCATGTTTATTTTTACACTCAGCTGTAACATATAAGAATTCAATTTTAAATGACATTTTACTATTACATTATCCCTGTACATCAGTTTATCCCTAAATTTTCTAAAGAAAATATATTACTAATATGAAATTGAAGAAAATGTAACTCTGGTGATCTGAATCCATAAAAAGCTGTGTCTTGTACCATTGAAGTTAATATGACTGCTGTCATGTGCTTAAATAAGAACAGAAGTGGTCCTGTGGTCATCTGGGGCTTTGACAGAAAAAGAGATTAGCATAAAGTTAATTAAATTAAAGATAAATCATTAAACCAAAATACAAAGAAAAGTAGACAAGAGAGAGCCTAGAGAAACATGAACTGTGAGAACAGATTTAACACAAGTTAAGAAAAAAAGAGGAAAACTATGGATTTTATTTTTAATTAAAAATACACATATATAATACAGAGGCATTTATTACATATCTGAGGTAAAAATAGTTTAATTTTGAAAATCTTTGGTCAGAAAGAAATAAAACAGTAAGCATAAAAATCTCAGGAATTCCCATTTCCTCAAATCAGTAACACAAGTGAAGACATTGAACGGAGTGCTGAAGGGGAAGATCTCATTCATGTTAGGTATTTTCTTTTTTTTCTTTTTAGTTTGGTTGGTTGGTTGGGTGTTCCGAGAGGTTTTTGGTTTTGTTTGGTTTGAGTTTTTTAATGGGTTGTTTTTTGGGGGAGTGTTTTTGTTTGTTTGGTTGGGGTTTTTTTAATTTTTTGTAGGTTTTTTTTTTGTTTGTTTTGGTTTGTTTTTTGTTGTTGGTTTGTTGGTCTAGGCTTTTAATTGTGTTATATTCTGAAAGTTTGGGAAAAGAGATACTTAGTGTAAGTTGGTAAAACAGACTCAAGCCCTTCTCTAATCAATGTTCTATTGTGCAGACAAAGGGGAAGTTTGTTCCACTGTCCAGAACAGAGCAGAGCAAGAAAGATCAGCAGCAGGGTGTGCCAAGGGCTGCAGCTGGGGCAGAGCTGTGCACCACGAGAGAACAGAAAGCAAGAACTTAAAGAAAGTAATCTGTCATAGAAGCATCATGTTCAAATTAACAGTGTAATGTTTCCTGTCCTTCCTGTGTGTCTTTGACTTAAAAAAAACCCCAAAACACTCTAATCCTGGACCTCAGACTTTGCACCAAGTCACTTAAGGCTGGTTTTTGGTGGACTCTAATTTTATAGAGAGAAAAAGTTCCTACTGGAAAATTTCCAGCCAGAGGCAACCTCAACAGAAAAAGGTTCTTTCTGGAACTTGTGAGTAAAGATTGGAACAGATTAATCAGGTGAGAGCAAGAGTCAAGCTTTTTGTTCAGTAGATTTGCTGCTAATTGTTCACGTAAGAAGACACAAATGGGGAATCATATCATCCCTCATAGAGAGATGTCTTGTTGCTCCTTATTCCTATGTCTGAGCAAACAAACACACGTGTACACCCTCCTCCCACCATGCATATCTTTATTAATCTAAAGAGATACATATGTTATGTATATAATATATACATAATATATATTATGTATGTAATATATGCCTGCATGTCTACTATCTATTAATAGAGAAAGCGTTTTTTGAGCTAAAAGATTTATGACTCCTGATTGTATCAGGCTTCCTTCCTAAAGGCATCTAATCCATCTGCGCAGTTATCACGCTTTTCTGGTCTTTGTCCTCTCTGCTCTTTCCACTGGTCTCCAGCTACCTCCATGGTAGCTATGGCTATCTTCCACCATGGTGGAAGCTGGAGCTGTGCCCTGGTTCTGCACTCCTGATCCCACTGGAAAGTGTTCACTTCACAGCCTGGAACCTCCACTTTATTTCCTCTATTTCCTTTCTTTGGAAAATTGTGTCCATCAATACATTTTGCAGCCAGCCATGTACAACAGAGAAGTATAGGATTTATGAGTACATGGACTGAAGGTAGAATAGAAAATAGAGTTGGAAAAGAGGCTAAGAGATCATCTACAGAAAGACCAGAGTGCTTTGCCTATCTCTAGACCTTAGAAAGCCACACAGCTGATTCTAGCCATCTCTCAAGGATGGAAAAAACATAAAAAATCCCATAAAAAAACCATCAAACCCCAAACCAAAACAAACAAACCAAATACAATCCCCACAAAGTACTACAAACATTACTTTACTGTTCAACTATTCTGCATGCTGTAACTCATTTCCTAACCCCTGACCATTTTGCAAATTAAGCTTATTGCTTCTTGTTTCAGCTAAAGTGAATATGACAAGACAGTTTATCATCATAATCTTGGAAATAAACCTTCCATGTATTTAAAGTCTATTGTTGTGACTTCTTTAAACTAGATAATTCAGCTCCTTCAGATTTTCTTCAGAAATCATATTATTTAGACCTCTGATCATTCCTGTCATTTTTCTCCAACTGTATCTTGTGCTACAATTTTCTCTCACTACATTCAGAACCAAATAACAGCCCTATTCAAAATCTTAAAGTATAGATATTTGTACATACAAGAGTGATATTCATGGGTTATTTCTTTTTTGCTTTGTTGTGATTTCTTTTTTTTTTTCCAAAATTATTGTATTTGTATATGCGTTCACTCTGCCAACAACCACACCTCTCAGAGTTTAGGCAGGTGCTCCCCATCCTCTGTCTGTAAGGATTATTTCTATATAGTATAAAACTTTAAATTTATCTTTATTAAATTGCATCTACTTTTCCAATTTTTCAAAACTATTTTAACTTCTAATCTTGTTCTTCAAAGTGTTTACAAGTCTTCCCAACATGGAGTGATTTGCAAGTTTTGAAATCTGTGTTGTTTGTTCTCTACTCCACTTTCCAAGGTCATTAATTTAAGTTCTGAACAGAAACAGCACAGGCAAGACTCCTTCAATTTGGGAATATAGGACTGACATGACTGCTTAACTACATTTTTCCAGACAGTTTTCTGGATGTTTACCTGTCCCCCTTTACCTGTTACCTACTCTGTTTCAGATGGTTGTCCTACTTTTTACTAAGCCTTGCCTTCCTAACATTTCTGTCTGGGTAAACCACAGCACTTGTTCACTAGTACATACTATTTTTTACTTTCACCATGGCTGCAAAATCATTGAAGTTTTCAGTCAGTGGATCCTCCCCAGTCCTTTTTCCAAAGGATAAAATTTAGCTTGTAAATGAGAGAAAGACATGAAGTCAAGACATAACAGTTGATCACAGTAGAGGTTATTTACTTAAGAAAAAGGGTGTCAAAACTAAGGAAATGAGAAAAAACTCCTAAGTTAAATAATCCTTTCTAAAGTTCATGCTTATTATCTTGCCAGGGTATTAAATATTTTGTCTCATTTTTACGTGTCACTTTTCCTAACATGATATTTTTTCCATTATGCTTGGGAAGTACCAATAACCCATGGGTGCCAGTATAAGAAAATAATTAGCAATAATATAAAAAAAAAGTGATAGATTAATTAATTTATTTTCTGCATGACACCAATATACTTTATTGTTTGATAAATACAGTCAGTCAAATTCTTCATTTATACAGTGTCTTTTTTCATATCTTAGTTCACAACATTTATTTGTATAGAAAAAGACAGAGAAATCTGTCATCTGGAAAACTAAAAAATTTAAAGATAGCCAGCCCTGGAACAGAGTTTCTTGGTTGCCTTGTTCATGATCAATTGTATCATAAGCATACCGAATATTTCAGGGTTTTTGTTAGGAGTCATTCCTTTAAAGTACTTTTGTTTTGAAGGTTTTTTTCATTCCAAATATATTTTTCAAACAGAAAATCATAAATAATACTTCATATCATAGAAAAG
This sequence comes from Pyrgilauda ruficollis, assembly GCF_017590135.1. NCBI lineage: Eukaryota > Metazoa > Chordata > Aves > Passeriformes > Passeridae > Pyrgilauda > Pyrgilauda ruficollis. The sequence continues at coordinate 7,754,297 of NW_024518095.1, forward strand.
CAATGTTGTGTACAAAAGAAGGAATCAAAATGAAACAAATGGATATATCAGATGAGATTCTCATCAGTATTTGCGTCTTACTCCATATTTCTTACAGTAAATCAATCATTTTTGACAATAAGTAGATAGAAGGCCACTGAAAATTGTGGATATATAATTTTAAAAACACATTCAGCTTATGCAGAAGCATGAAGCAGTGCAGCTACCAACCAGTATAAGTGCAGGGGATATTTTTTGCTTTCTCTCCATTCACTCCCTGGTATTTGCAACAGTAGCTTTATTAAAACTTGTTATAAACTAGAAAGAAGGCCCTTCTCCACAGAAAAGACTTTTTTTCTCTGTTCATCAGCATAATTATTACAATGCAGTCAGTCTAAAATGGAGCCAGCTGGGAATCAGAACTAGTGAAGTAACAATTTAAGTTACAATAATATTTTCAATTTTTATCACAATTAGAAGTTAGATTTATTGCACAGTCAAGGTGTAGGACAGGAGAAATTCTCTGGTAAAAAAAGACTTTGCATAAGGAATGAAACAAATTCAATGATGAGCAGATGTGGTTATACAGAATCCAGAAAGACTAATGGACTTTGGATTTGCCACACAGCTCAGTTTGCACTAGATAATCTCACTGCTTAATGTAAATCTTCATCTATTTCTTATACACTGATAATATTGAATGCTAATTATAATCTCTTTTTTTATGGAACCCTTATGTTACAAGAAAAGAACTTAGACTTGAGTTTGTTTTTTTTTTTAATTATCATTTTCTCACTGCATCTCAAACTATGTGAATGTAGGAGCAAGATTGTTAAAAGAGTTGGATGAGTGAAAAAGTATAAAATATGTCTCACTCTGAAACACTTCTGTTGTCTATAGAAGCTAGACTGATGGAAAGATTTTCTGTTAAACTTTGAATGAATTCACTAATAGCTGTCTTACCTATTAACAAGACAACTTGTTCCAGCTTTTGCAGAGAAATAACTACTACAGTTTTTATTCCCAGAAAAGTTTCCTCATCACAGCAGAGAAAGAGGTGAATGGCTTTTTTTGAGCAGTTCTGTCCACACACAGGATACCTCTGCCTCTATATCTAGTGACACCAGTTTTCATAGTGGTGCGTGCTTCCAAACCTCATAAATTCGGCCAGAAATTATGCTTCTATGCCACTGAGTGGTATAGGATATTATATGATTGTCGACATATTTTAACAGCTTTACAAATCATGACTGGATTTCTTGCCGTAATTTATAGGGCATCACCCTAAAATTACTATGGTAATTGTGGATATTGTTACAATGAGGGGGTCTAGCTAAGTGCTTTTTAGCCTTTATGTGCTCCCAGAAGATAAAAAACAAAATGAAGATGTTCTGGTTTCATACCACCACCCCCACCTGAATCCAAATAATCCTGCAGTGACATTGAGAGAGCAATACATTAGTAATCCAGTACTGTAACTACAACATTGTGTAAAGATTGTAGCAGTGTGTGTTGAAAGGTCCAACATGTGACAGTTCTCTGTTTGCAGCATGTGACTACCTCTACAAAACGCTGTTTTGAAGAGCCATTATATAACACCTCTCAGCTCAAAAGGAAGGATGGCACAGGCCACAGGGAGCTGCAACCCACAACTGCATTTTATAAAAGCAATTTTATTACTGTTACGTACTTCCCACCATGGTGCTCAACTTTAGAAACAGTGAGAGCTGTCCCTATTTTACTCAACCTATCAATCGGAAATTTCAGAAGATGTTAAAAACTTCCTCAAGTTGACTGTGTTTTGAACATTTTCTATTGTATTGGTGAAAGTGACAATAAAAGCTCTTTAATAAATCCTAAGACATGCTGCTTATATTTGCCAAGTTTTAGCTTCTTTGGTAGACCAGTGTTCATACTGTTTTCTCTTAGAAGAAATGAAAAATGTTATTGGGACTAGTTTATATATGTCAGGGTTAAAAATACTGTATTTATACCTCATTATAATCCATTCATCAGCTTCCAGACCGTGGGTACCCTGGGAATGTCAAAACTCCGCATGATGTCTCTGAATGCCGGATTTTGCATTTGGATATTTGAAGTAGCAGGAAAAGTGTACAACCGCACGTGTAATAGCAAGAAAACTCCCTGTTGACTGCATAGCTGCAGGGGTAAGCTCAGAAGAACACATTTTCCCCAAATCATGGCATAAATTAAACTCAGCAAACTAGTTCTTTTGTGTCCAGTGACTACTCAGAGTTTGTTGGGTTTTTTTTTCTTTTTTGCCTGTAACTGTTTAGCTTGTTATTAAACTTTATTTTTTTTCACTTATATCAGCTCCTATTTTTTCTCCCTATTGGTGGAAATGGATTGGTTGAAACTAAAGAAAGGGACTAATTTTAGAGTGTCAATTGCCCTAAACTGAGAGATAGTTACATTTGCTTTGTGGGGAAAAGGGCACCATACATTTTAGAAACATAGGTAAGTATTAAGTATGCTCATGCTAAAATGCTTTTAGCAGTGGAGATGATGAATCAATGAATGAAACCTCCCATGCAATAGGACAGTTTCTCTTTTGAGTGAGTCAAGAGTGAATGCAGTTTCAGAAAGTCTCTTTGCAATGCAGCATAAATCCAATCTACTGATTTCAGTGCTGGGTAACTGGATTAAATTCCAGGGCTAGCAACGGAGTAAATGTCTGACTAGATGATGAATTGGTGCTTTCCAGACTGAGAATCTGAAAATTTAAGAAATCCACAAGTCACATACTCTCATAGGAGATGAATGCCCAGCATGTGCATGTCTATCTACAAGTTATCCCCACATGAGTAATGTCTAAAGGTTCCTATTTCATTTTGTTTACCATCAAATGTGTTGTGAGTCAAAAGCCCATTCAGAAATGCACATTCTGAAGTAAGTTGTGCTATCTGTCTGATAGATGAGCATTTTAAGTGCATGCAAACATTAAAGGATAAATTGTGATCCATAATTTGTCCTACTGAAGATAAGGCAAAGTGGCAGCAGATTATCTACTGCCACTTGATAGTGCTAAAGACTACTGCAAGCATAGTATTTATTTGACTAGAATGATGGTTTTAGCTTAATGTTTTGTACATCATACACAGAAGTCCAATACTGTATAAACATAAAGGGATCATTATATAAAATGGAGGTTAGACAGTGGAATACGTTAATGCGTTACACACCACATGGTGATAGCCCTGAAACACAGCACTTTCTATTAAAAGCAATGAAGTAAGGAAGAGATTATATACATAGAGATAGTTTTATGCAGCAGTCAGTGCTTTAAGGTATTTACTCAAACACTTAACAATGTATTTTTAAGTGTCTCAGACATCTTGTCAAAACTTACAATGCTGCCAGCTGTCTTCCAAACACTGCGAAGCTACAGGATGCAAAAAGTTTTTTAGAAATATCTTTATAATATTTTTAAAATCTATCCATTTTTATCTTAGAAAACTATTTTCCAGACTTAAAGACTAGTCCCAAATGAAAACGAGCAGTCTTCAATTACTCTCACAGACAGTATTTCATATCACCTGCCCATATACATTTGTGAAGGGAATTTGGATGATAAACTCTTACCTTGTGAGACTGTCAATTCCAGTCTATCACCTCATGTACACATACGCTTTATAAAGAGAGGTTCAAAAATATTTTTCTTAATTTTTTTTAACTTTGAAATTGCAATAAAGTTTAGAGAAACTTAAATCTCCTAGGTTTTCTTAGTTTGGATCTGTTTCTCAGGGCCACAATAAAACAGATTTAGGGCTCCAAAATCCTAACTGCTAATTATTTCAAGGGGAATTCCATAAAGATTTAAAGGTAAGGAATGGTAATTTTTTTCACCATACAGCTGGTATTTGTGCTACATTAAATGTAAGTTCATTAAATTAGGGGAGAAAAACAAAGCAAACAAACCTTGATACCTCTTAAAGGTTCTTATGTCCATTTCTCAGTTCATGTGGCAGAAATTAATAAATAATGATATTCAACTTCTCCAGAATTTTGGAGTAAATTTGTGAAATGCTAAAATCACCCCTGGGCTTAATTTTAGCTTTGATAAAACTGCATGAGCATTTCCAGTAGAATTCTGTGAACATTTCTATATTCCCATTCTAGAAAAAGCAGATTTCTCGTAATTTTGAGGCTCATAAAATATTCTGAGTTTTGTGTTGACAGTCAGTGCAGGTTCTGAAAAGTGAAATTAGCAGCTGAGTAATTCATACAAACAAAAGAAAACCATTTTCAGAAAGGAAATATCCTTATTTTAATTCCTGGTTATTTTCATTGGAACCCTGTTAGAAAGAAGAATGAGCTTCTGTCAGGAATATTAATTCTTTCAGCATTTTCAGAACCAACCACTGCCCACAATGGAATTGACCTGAAAAGATGGCCAAAAACCAAGGGAACATAGGTCTGTGCATGTTCTCTGGTCAATTCTTGCACAAATTGATAAACAGTGGAAGAAGCAAAGAGACAAGGGTCTGTCTTTCATAGGCAGTCTTAGAGAACCGTTCTCAATCTTTGGTTTTATGGAAAAGTTTCTATGTCCTGAGGTTCCAGGACTCCATGCTGTGGAGTTTTGCACTGGTAACCACTGCTTCCATTTCTCTCATGTTTCATGCCATCTCTCCCAGCACCTTTGCATTCACAAGCATAGGGACAGAAGTAACTAATTGTTACATGGTGCAGAATGATGGGGGCCATAAGATGATAGCAGAAGAGCAGCCTGACTTCTTTGTCCATAGCTGGCATAGGGGGCAGGACTGGGGATACAGCAGTGGATGCCTTCGATGTCTCCTTCCAAGTCTAGGTCCCCTAAGGTTCTCTGCACTCCATCTACTGCCCTTCAAGGGTAAAACAGAAATGATAGGAGGGGATATTCAGTGGTGCATGTGTGGTGGTCAAATAAATCATCCTATCTACAAGTTCATTCATTTTCCCCTTCCTTTTTTCTTCTCTTGCATTTTGAGCTGTGTGCATCTATTTTTCAATGAGCTGCTACTCCATCTGTGAAGTGTGTAAATACTTGTAGCCACCCCTGCTGTTTTGAATGAGGACTCAAAGGTAGAGAAGCAATGAAACGTGGACCTCCAGCAGAGGAGGAGAAATGTGCTGTTTGGAGAGTGTGGGAGAGTAAGTATGAATCAACACATCTCCCAGGAAAGGAAAAGGGGAGTTGGACACTCAGCACACCTGTTCTACTAGCTGGGGACATGGGCTCCACTTCTCTCAGTACCTTTAGGCCTGCTTGCTGAAGCAGGCAAAATATCTGCTGATGTGAACCATTGCTGATAGAAGAGAGGCAGAAAAAGGGAGATGATGCCACTGTTGACAGGAAATTAGAGTGCCTGACATTGCCTCTCAGGAATTGCCACTGATCCCTTAAACGAGGGTTGTGCGGCAGCACTGTGAGAGAGATAATTTCATGTACACTCAGAGGGAGCCTGAGCCAGCTCTGAGAGCTCCCATCAACAACTGACGATGAAGCAAAGAGGTGTCAGAGACAGCAGAGCACATATGGATGAGCACCATAACCCAGCCAAAGAGAAATGAAAAATTCTGACTCAAGAATGTGGATCAGGCACTAAAAAAAAACAACCCAAAACCCAACAACCCCCCAAAAAATACTGAGATAAGAGCCAAGTGTTAACCCTTCTATGCACTGGACAGGGGAGAGTTCTGCTGTAGATGAAAACATGTATTTGATCATGTAGATCAAATAATGGGCAGGTAGTTGAAAATTATCAGCAAAGGCAGTGAAAATGAGATTACATTACAGCTGCAAAAGCAGATGTCTGACATTTTTTTCTTTGGGGAGACTGGTTTTGGAAACTTAATGATGTTCTTAGAATGCAATTGTTCATAGTAGTGTTGTGTGATAATAAAACATGGGATTGTGTGAAACACTACCGTGTTAATGAGTATCTGCTTACAGCAAGTACTTAACTCAGTGACCCATTTTCCCATTAATTTCTCATCAGGCCCAGAAACTAGTGTGATTTATTGTAGTGAGAAGTCTTATTGTGCAGGACCTTTTTCCAGGGCAATTTTGATAAGAGATGTTATTTGATACCATTAAACTATTTTAACTCCCAGCATAGAAGGAACTCTTCATATATTGTAGAACTGCTGCTCTGTTCTGGGTGGTTTTACCTTCTGAACAAAATGCACATGAAATGGATGCTATTTATTCTGTGTATCAGGCTATGGCTGGGTACATATGTTCATACTTGACCGAGTTTTACATGTGGCAGGGTTCCATACATAGTATCATGATGTTCTGATGACAGGATATAACCATCACAACCCAGAACTCTAGTCCTGCTTGAGCTGACCATAGCACATTGGCCCACAGAGTCATTCCATTACAAATCTCTCAAAACAGGTGTAATTAACTAATCCTCTATATTTCAAACATTCCATGGTGTTCATTTCACCTGTCTTTTTCTGCTGCACTATTGAAAGAAAGCTGCTGTTCTGCAGTTTAATTAATCAAAAGAATGTGAAACAGTGTGTATTTGAATAATTCCTCTCTGCCTCTTATTTTCTACTTTGTGTTTTCCCCTGCTTTTCTTATCATGCTGGTCCCTAAGGATAAACTGTTTGTAGTCAAAGCACTGAACTTAGTGCTACAAGGATCAGGAATTCCTCGGTGGATAAACGCAAACCATTGTTCTCACTTTTGTTTCTATTTCCCTGTTTTATTATAAACCTGCATTTTCATACAGAAGCTCAGCACAGGCTCACATGGACAGATCAGATCAAATACAATTATTTTTTTTGTAGCATTCCACATCCAACATTTGAAAATCAAGGATTTGCTTGAACATTGACTGTTAAAATAGTCAATACGTATGCAGCATTTCAGAACACTTCTGATGTATTTGAAGGCATGTGTAAACCTACTACTGAATTATAATTTTTTCAGCTGCAGATTTTTAAAGAGGATTTAATTAACTCTTAAGAGGAAAGCTATATAGGAGAAGAAAACCCAAGGAATTTTGAAATGAAGAGAACATTCCTGAGTTTTTACTTAGATCTAGAAACATGTCCTAGAAAATGTTTGCAGGACAAACTTTCAAGTACAAATGATTCTATTAAATGAAATATAATGACTTTGGAACTTTAGGGTCTTAATGACTGCAATAAATTTTCAAAAATTATATTAAAATTTCCTTTATTGACTTTATTTATATGTTCCACTACAGGTACAACTAGAACTTTTTACTGCCAGAAAAAGTTATGATTTTGCAATTACTAACAACTTTTTGTTCTTTAATTCTCTGAGATGTGAGAAGCTCAAGAGTGCTTTTGATTATAGCTCATGATAATCAGACCTCCCTTTTCAGCAGAAAAATGAGAATGGAAGGGAAAGCTTCAGAAATAGTTGCTACTTTGAAAAGACAAACAAACCAACAAACCAAAATCCAATGAACCACTCATAGACCCCAGTGGTAAATATTTCAAAATTTCCATTAACAATTTTAGTTATAGAAACTACCTTAAAAGGATGTGCACATGTACATTCACTACTATATTTCTGTGAGCTGTCTGATATTAACATTATTGTCCCTTTTTGTCTGAAAAATAGCACCATCTTGAAAGAAGGAAAATAGTCTTGCAATAGCCAACACAAGTCTACTTTGGGGAAAGCTGAGATCTGCTCTTGGCTCTGTGACTGACTGAGGCTTTGTTGCATAAAGTCTTTGTTTTCCAATCTATAATAAAGGAAAATCAATATGTCTCTACCACACAAGGGTGTTGCAAACCTAAATTCATTCGCATGTGGCAAGTGGTACAACATGATGGAAACTCAATATAAATTGTTACATATATTCTGTTACCCCCAGTGGAAGGCTTTCGTCCATGAAATTGCTGCCGTACAAGCAGCACTGGACAAATTGCAATAGGGGAAAAAAAGAACCCAAAAAACTTAAAATAAAAAAGTTTTAGCCCTGGAAAGTGAGGCTAAATTATGAATGTTACAAAAACTATTAATAGAATTTTAGAAAGCTCACTTCCTTCCAAAGGAGATGGATTGTCTCCATAGGCATTGTGACAACTGAAAAGTAACATAAGTAGGAAAAAAATACACAAGATAGTTACTATTAGTTGTTAGATAAATATGAATGCTTAGCTGAGAATTATAATCAGGGCACATGGATAAGCTACATCTGTGAAAGGAGTCCATTTCACAAAGTTCATGTTTATATAACACTCTCCACAAGAGATGCATGCCTTAGCTCAGCCCTTCCTCTGGGGCAAGGTGCAGCAGTTTCCATCATAACATACATTAACATTTTGGTCTCATTTCCATAGAATTTTACTCTTGATTACATCTGCTGGAGTCTTTCTGGAGATGCCCTCCTAGCTTTGATTCATCTCTTTCTCTTTGATATTTTTTATACCTCTAATGCATGCTTTATGTGAGGGTATTCTGGGCCAAACCTTTTGCTTCTTTATGGAGATTTGCTTTGAAAGCTCTGTGGAGTGAGGTTTGGAAGTTTGGGACAGGTGGTGCTCCTGTCAGGGTCATGGGCTATCTGTTCAGAGAAAATGTTTTATGAATATTATATCAACGTATGTCCTTGGCAGGTTTTCAGGAGAGCCTATAAAACTGACTGGCAGGTGAGCTCTACCTCTTCCTTCTATTGCCTGTCAACCTCTCTCAGCTATTGCCAGCTACACCCTGTGACACATGTATTTTTGTCTGATTTTGGGTGTGTCGCTGATGTGGATCCACACCCCTCTAATTTTTTTTTTCTCTCTGCAACGTTTTTTTTGTAGCTGTACAAACCTATGACTTTTAAAGTTCCAACCATATTGAGATCCATCCTTTGGCCACAGCGTTTTGGCGAGCACATACTTTGCAATACCTGATGGAGAAGAGTGGTATGGCAGTGAACATCTGTACAGCCCCACTGGGAACACAGGTCCTTCAGCGCTGCTGAGATGTGCTGAGGGTGGGGCACAGTGGCTGTCTGAAGGCTCTGGGAGTCCTACCCACCTCCTCATGGCCTTTGGACCATACAGATAGCACGAGCCGTGCTCAGATCTGCAGTTTCCATGTCTGGGGCAAGAGAGCCACAGCCTGACTGCAGGCTCTATCCCAATCCGTATCAGCTCCTGCGTAGCTATGGCACATGAATGGATAATAATGGATTTAATTGTGGACCTGCCTGCATCCCAGGGCCATGCAATAGTGCTTGTAGTGGTGAGCACAATTACAAGGCAGCTGGTTTTGTTTCAAGAAGAGGTTGCCCTCAGGGCCGTGGACCACACACTTGGTTTTGCCCCATGCGTTTCAGTGCCATGGGCTGCCTTGGGCTGTGTGGAGATGAATGGAGACACCTAGTCACTTCTCAGCTCTGGTGGCAGCTTTTGGGCCTGCTGGGGTGCAATGTAGGCTTTGCAACCCATATCACACACAGTCTAATAATCAGACAAAGCAGGTGAACCAGATCCTGAAGCCATATGCCTGTTATATTAACTGTTGTGGGTGGCTGGGCTTACCTGCTGCCACTGGCAACATTTGTCTGGAACATCAGTGCCGGCTCTTCCAAGCAGCGGACCTCCGTACAAGCAGAATGGTTTCCAGTCCCATGACAATGTAGCTATGCTGGGGCAGTTCTCCAGGAGTTTTCCCTTGAGGAATCTGGCTTGGTGGTTGCAACATATACATTTGTTTCCTTCTGAACAGCTAGAAAAAGCACAAGCTGCTTACAAAGGTTATGCGGATAAGCATCTGCAACCAGCTCTGTACTTTGGGGCTGGGAACTGTGTTTGTCCCATGATGTTCAGTTCATCCTCCTTATAGGTTGGACCCCTGTTACTTGGCCCATATAAAATTGTGGGCCAAGTTTCACCAGCAGTTTCCATGTGTTTGCAGAACTCACATAGTTTGCACCTCCCTGCTAAAATTTTGTTCACATAAATACCTTCAGCATCACCACCTGTAATGATGGTAGTCAGAGCGAATACCACGTCTGGACTATTTTGGATTCCATAGTATTAGAGGGTAGCCTGCAGGACTTTTTGACTGTGCAGGGTATGATCATAGTGCAAATTGTATGTAAGCAGGAATTATCCAGTACTGAAAACTAGTTGTAATTAGAAACGATAGAACTTTTTAAAAAACGTAATTAACTCTTGAAACAATATGACATAATTTATATATTTAAAATCCAGTCAAAGCGCTCATCAGCTATGCTGCAGAAAACAACCATATTATATCAAGCATGCAGAGAAGATTCCTGCATTTCAAGGGACAAGTGGAAACAGTGGCAGAACTATCAACAGTTATTGCAATACTAAATGCAATGGAAATAGAAAGAAATTATCCATATGTTGCACAGCAGAAGTTAACAAGAGTTTTGCGCCCAAAATGATAATTGTCAAGCAGAGAAAGGCTGAAAAAAGTGATGCATATTATCCTATTTAAGGTGTATTTTTTACTGTTATGACCAAATTTGTGTCAAGTAAACAATGTTGAAATAAAAGGAGAAAAAAAGACCAAAGAGTAACAAGTAATGAGGAGGTATTGAAATGACTGCAATTTAAACACCTGAAGATGACAGTGCATCTTTGACCTATTACAAAGTTAATTTTCAACTACCAAAAATCTAATGAGAAAATAAATATGTGCCACTTGCAGTATGGCACAGATCATTCCAAGAAGGAATGAAATACCCAGATATAAGTAGAGATGTAGCCTATTATTTTAGAAAAGTTTCTAAAATCTCTGCAGCAGATTAATATTCTTATTCTTAATAGTACTTGTGAAGTTTTGTTCTTAAAAAATCACAACTTCCAACAAAAAGTCCTGATTTTCCTGTCACATCCCACTTATTCAAGCTTCTGCTGTGCTGTGAAATAAAGAAAGAGAACAAATTTTCCCTAACATGAATTATCCTGCCAGGTGAAAAAGTCTCCCTTGGTTATGATCTACAATGTCAAGAATTGGACATGTTCATTTAATAAGTGCAACAAAGAGCTGAACTCTTACATGTTTGCCTTCTCATATCCCATCAGCAGTTTCGGCAATACATACTGGTATGCAAACTCCTCAGTCCTCATTTTAAACCACAGTAGACACTATTAAGTTGTGAGCTTCATTTACAGACTGAATCTGGCAAGGATGATGTTGAAAGAAGATGGCCAGTTCTGCTGTCATCTTTTGTTGGCTCTAAAGCCATCTTAAATAGACACATATTTGTCATATCTATGTTTTTGAAGAAAAAAAATGTATTCCAATTCCACCAAGTTGTTCAATATTAAACACTGAGCTTCTATTGTATTGTTACAAAGAATTGCATAGCAAATACCTATTATCTTCATTTTCTTTAAAAAATTCCTTAGAAATGCTAACATGCCACAGAGAGTTGGGGAAAATTATTTAAAATATTCACTATTCTCTTTATACTGCACATGCAAAGTTATAAAGTCCAAAATAATTATATTTGTTTATCCATGTGCACTTACAGAAAAGCTCAGTAAATTTTTAGCAATCATTTTCTCACTTGTTTTTCAGTTCAGTGTAAGCTTTTACTATGCAGTATTTTTTTAATTTAAGAGACTGAGTTTCCACTACTCAATTTTTAATTTTTTTCACAATAAATCTTAGAAAAGATTGATCATTTAAAGGTTTTAGTATCTGGAGGGGTATCAATGATTTTTTATTTGATTTCCTTCCATATTTTAGACATTCATTATTCTAATTTTTTAACTTTTATACAAATTCTCAAATTTTTGTTTCCTATACAACAGACAGGATGCTGTCAGATCCATCAATAATCATCATGCTTTCAGAACAGATGAATCATTAAAATAGTAGAGAAATTGTTTTTCCACAGTCAGAAACAGATTGCAAGGATATTTGCTTGTATCCTAATTACAGATTCCTCTTCTCAGGATATCAGGGAAGCAGGAAGCTATTTCTGCTGCTCCTCTGAGCCATGCTGCTTTCCCAGCCGTAGCAGTTTGCTGCTCATTCATCTCCTATGTCCTTTGTTTGTGTCCCCTCTCTGATGCTTGGATCTTTTGCTATCTCTTCTACTGTACTGCAACAACTGCAAGTCCTTAGGATATCGTGCAACATTAAACAAACACAAAAAATATTGCCAGATACAGCAAGTTGCTGCTTATCTTTCTGTGATGCTCTCTGCACATTTGGAAAGCTCTACTTGGTATTTATAGGGGCAAAACTGTAATAAGCTATTTTTAGTGTCAGCAGTTATGTTTACATGGAAAACTGCAATAATGTTAGATTCAGGTACATTTTTTTATCAAAACTGTGGCTTTGTGAAGATTCAGGTTTTGGAATATTTTTTTTTCCTAAAATCTGAAGACCCAAAGGCAAAGAAATATATAACTGTTTCTGCTTCTCCTGTTCTTTTTGTTTTTCTCTTGGATGAGCTTAGTCAAGGTTTGGGATTAATTTCTTGCCTCTCATTTCCTTGAAAAATATTTTCTCCAAACTTTGCTCTTAACTGTAGTCTGACATTTTTTGAGACTCTCATATAAGCAAGGTCTGAATGTGACTGGTAAGCTGAGGAAATCATAGAAATTTTACCTTGGATATTTGTCTAGCTGAATAATGCACAGAGCTGCAGGAGCAATCACTGTGGAAAAGAAAATACACAGAATACTGACAAAAACAAATTTACAGATGAAAGGACTTACCTGGACTCAGGTATTTGGATGAACCACCTCCTTATTCTTTCAGAGGAGCTGTAGGAAGATTTTCTGCCTTTGCAGTCTGATTTCTGGGTATGCACATACCTTCTTCAAAGATGCTAGACAAAAATTCTGCAACCTGTCTTTTCTCAGCCTTTTTACTGCTGTGACCTGTAAACCAGTATGTGTTTTTAAAATGAAAGTAAGTCATAGGTCAGTATGATGGTAAATACAGTAGAAAGAATAAAATCTGCCTTTGAAGTGCTCTAATTGTTTATCTGAAGAAAGGTTATATGTCAAACTCTTCAGATTCACAAACTGCAAATTTATAAAAAAAAAAAAACTCACTTTAAATATTGTCTATAGCTATTATAAATCCAAGTATTAGAAGCATTTATTTTGTATTCATATTAACCTATGTACAATAAACTAGTGACATCATAAATGGACTTAATATGGCATTTCATGAGACAGTGTCCTTTGTGAGCTGAATAGGAAAGTTAGATAAGGTAAGAAAAAGTTTGTTTTGTCTCTGAGGCACAGCTGTGGTTTCAACCCTTTCAGACACTTGCACAGAAACAGCAGAGAATGTTTTAAACATACAACCCCAACTTCAGCAAATTTTGATTGTCATATTCTTGCCACCAGCTTATTAAATGTTTTCAGATATTTTAAAATGGAATGGTAAAATAGCCACTGCTAATTAATCCCCATTGTTTATTTCATGTCACTGCAGCCATTCTGATTTCCGTTTGTGACATGAGGTTTTTAAATATGTGATAAACTACTGTAGTAGCGTAAAAGCAGGCAATCTTTCAGACACATAAGACTTTTCTGAGTTCTACTTACAAACCTTCATTTACTTGTGCTCCAAGCCTATAACACATTGCCTTCCAAGTATGAAATATGTCCTTTTTAATGCATTCCTCCAACATACTCCCCAGATCTTTTCTGCAGATATGTGATGTTCTCTTTGAGCTTTAAAAAACATTTCCCATTTAAATCAACATCCATCAGTGGTTTGGAACCCCTCTCTGCTGTGGGATTTTGTCCTTTCGTTTTGGTTAGTATTATGTACTGACAAAGAACAGAACAAGGACACTCTGTTAGATTTATAAGGAAATAATGTCAAAATGGTTAATGCAATTCACCAGTTCAATAAACTGGATTACATTTTAGTAGGACAAAAGATCAACGAAAGCCTATTTATATTCATTGGGTGAAGGCTGTACCAGCAACCACATAATGCATTCCCCGTCTTTGGGCTCATTAGCTATGCCTATTAGATTTGTTAGGTATCATAACATCCAGATGTTTCTAGACAGCTCAGCTGACATTTTATCCATGTGCAGATTAAATATTAATGGATAGCAGGTAAACATGCAATAGCCAATCTTGGATTGGGAGTATTTTCAATACTATCAGGGTTTGGGGGTAATTTTTTTTCTCTCTTCATGTTTCTCAGAAAGCATGAAAAGACAGCAAATCACCTTTAGAAAGCAAAATTCTTGTGGAAATAAGCGGCAAAAAGCAGTTTGCCATCTCTCTTTGTACAGGATCTTTATGTGATCATACACACCCAGGACACATATTATCTAACAAAAATGTTGCCAGCTTTTACCGAGAAACTTCACTAAGCTCAGATTGAACTTTCATTTAGGCAGCTGAACTTTTAAAAGTCATTTTAATGGACAATGTGTGTTGTAGATAGATGATTTTGAATCATGACATGTTCTTGCCATTCTTCACTGGAATGATAAGTAAAGATTTTGAGAATCCTCCCACCATACCTTCTCTGCAGAATACCATGCAGTTATGGCTATTCTGCTCTCTCTTTCTTTTCCAAAACACTGTACTTAGTGGAAGACTATGGGAAGTGCATATGGGGTGCATCAGGCACAGCATCACTAACTGGACAAGGAAGGGGACTATCCCACTCTGCTCTGCACTGCAGCAGCCTCACCTCAAGTCCCATGTGCAGTTTCGGGTGCCACAGTATCATAAAGACATGAAGCTATTAGAGAGGGCCCAAAGGACAGCAACAAGTATGGTGAAGGGTTTGGAGGGGGAGCCATATGAGGAGCAGCTGAGGTCACTTGGTCTGTTCAGCCTGAAGAAGAGGAGACTGAGGGGAGACCTCATTGTGGCCTCATGAGGGGAAGCAGAGGGGCAGGTACTCTCATGACCAGTGAAAGGACTCAAGAAAATGGCATGAAATTGAGCCAGGGGAGGTTTAGGTTGGATATCAGGAAAAGGTTTTTCCCCCAGAGAGTGCTTGAACACTGGAACAGGCTTCCCAGGGAAGCAGTCAAGGCACCACTCTGACAGAGCTCAAGAAGCATTTGAGCAATACACTCAGGCAAATGCTGTGACTCTTGGGGTGTCCTGTGCAGAGCCAAGAGTTGGACTCAATCATCCTTGTGCATCCCTTCCCACTCAATGTATTCCATGATTCTGTGAAGTGTGAAATTTCACCTATGTTATTATCACTGTAGAGTAATTGCTATACACAATACACACTTTAGATCTTGATGACTTTGTTTCCTGTTTTCATCAAATGTTTTTGGTTTGTTTTTTTTATTCAGGAGAAACTCTGATCCTAAGCCAGCACAGAAACAGATTTTTTTCTTGAACACTTTATGCTTCACTTTTCCTCTCTAGGACATATGTGCAATTGTTATACACTTATACATTTTCACTGAAACGAGTGGATCTATTCTAGTTTACACCAGTTAAAAGAGTTAACCCATTAATTCAGTATAAGAGGGAAAAATCAGTTCAAGTGAGTACTGGTGGCAGAATCTGTTTGTTATCCTCTTGGGTTTCTTAAAAGTCCTATGCAGTAGTAACTGCCTTCTGAACAGTCCAAAGGAGATTGAAGAAAGATGACAGAACCTGTCCCAGTGATTAATTTAGTGTTCTCCAAAGTAAAAATGATCCTGCCTGTTCATTAATAGACAATATTTTGCTGCCAGACATGCTCTAAGACATTTTCTGAAAGACAAAAAATTTCAGATCCTTCAGACCAAAAGAAAAGACCTAGGAAATTCATAAGAGAGTTCAAGTGAATTTCTTTGAATTACCAAGCTTTAATTACTGCATTTGCATAAGTTTGTCACCATGTGGGCTCTCCATAGACTGTTTTTGTTTGTTTTTTTCTTGTCAACTCCGAGAGCCTGGGGAGTGAGCTTTGTTGTACCAAGGAGGGCTGCTGTGCTCTGACATTCACATTTTATGAGAATGCATAATTTAGGCATGAAATTTGTTACATCATCATTTAAACATTTTGGTGGGTGTACATGGTCAATATTCTCAGTAAATGTCGCCCAGGGGTCTGTTTTGCATGACAGTGTATAACCACCTATGAACCAAAACAAACAGCCCAGAATGAGGCAAGCAATGCTGTAGCCCCAGCTAAAACAAAATTGAATCACTGCATCCTCCAAAAACATTCAGTCTTATATATTCAGGTATGAGCAATGTGTTCAGCTAATCATGAGTCTGCTGGTTGGGCCAATAAATAAATTCTGAAATCATAGCCATGCAGAGCTATAAGAACAACCAAAGTAACTTTTATCTAATTTTGAAATATACTCAAGTATCATAGTTTTGACTTTTTGTCTTGAATGACAATGTTTTGGCTTTTCAGACTATGGAGAAGTGATTTATTTTTCTTCACTTCATTGTTTTCTACTGCTAGGCTAGCGAATAGAGAGTGAAAATAAGACAATCCAGTGGGGTGAAAAACAGAACAGAAAAACTGGTAGAAAGAGGTGATATGAAAAACAAATTTGAATATAAAAGATGTTCTTTTATTTATTGTGTGGGGCTTTTCCCAAGTCAAAACTGAATATTCTTCTAAAATATAAACTGAAGCTCCTACAGAAATTATAAATACAATGCAGAATTAAAAAGACAATATTCTTTCAGCTTTGTATTGTGTCTTGAGAAACAAATTTTATGACATTTTTTATAAGATGCTTTTTATCTGTGACCCCACAGAATGTACATAAAAGATGACATTTGCTCCAGCTTGACTCCTGGGGTACTTCTACTCCAAAATAATAACAAAGGCATTCTTCTATGAGTGTAAACTTCTTTGAAACAGAATTGCCATGAGGGCAGTGTAAACAGATCTCAGTCGAGTAAACAATCTTCTATTCACTTCTATTTGACTAATTTTTGACACTGTCAAAAAGAGTTGAAAATTTTTTGAAGTCTATTTCTCATCTGGCTTTCTGAAACAGTTTATATTTTCTTGACAGAGCATTTTCCTCAGACACGTAAAACATTTCACAACCTTTTAATTTGTCCTCCCCTAAATGACTAAAGTTACATTGAAGATTATTTTATTCTAAGCTTTCAAAAGAACAGCAATTCATTTCCCAATATAAACTGTTCCAAATTTCCTTCAGGTCAGATATGGACAGGAAGAAAAATAAGGAGAAAATGTATCATGTAGATTGTTATTAACATGTGGTCAATGAGTGTGTTTTATAAGAGGTCAGTATTTCCAAATGCACCTCAAATATAGATCAGATTGTAGTAATACATACAGCAATATGTAGTGAATTTTATTTTTAGTTATTCTATTCTGACCATGTTTGAGATCAGTCTGTCCTTTGCTGTTCTAAAATCTTCTTGATGTTTTTTGACATTCTAAATCTCAAACCATTGGGGAGGGAAGTTGGAGGAGGGGCAAACCAGTAAAAGCTGACAAAATTAATTACACTGTATTGCTCATCTTAAATGTTTAATTAGCCACATTGTACCTGATTAGAAACAAAATCTTCAGCATCTTCTTAACCTATAAAAACTGGAGTGCAAAATGACTTTTTAACACAGCAGACCATTCCAGTTGCAGTGATTTTTTTTCTCCTTTTACAGAAATCCACACTCTCTGTAAATGCTGCCTCCCAGTAACCATAGGAACAATGTCCACTGTAATTTCTTAAAGAAGAAGGGCAGACAAAGTAATTTCATCTATAGGAAAATATATGAACATAGTTCTGTCCTAATTATCCTATATGATATCTCACATTACCTCTTACATTTTAATATTCCCTGTGCCTGAAAGAAGAATTAAACCAGTGACCTTTTCTTCCACTGGTGATTGTGATACATGCAATTGCATTCAATAATTTTTTTTAAATGGAAAATGATGAAACCTCATCACACAAGAGACAGCAAACTTCAGCACCAAATCCAATCCTGCCTTCTTTATATCCCTTTATCTTTGCAAAGCTGCTGTCATTTGACCTCATGGTGAAGGAAGGACTTGGTCTACTGATGAAAAATTCCTGGGAATGGGGACTATCTTTGAACTTGCATCTGCTAGGATGTGAGCTCAGCTGCACCATTTCCACCCTTCCTTCCACCTGCTGCTTCTGTACTTTTTGTGGTACTGTCTAGAAAGAGAAAGTCCACCTCTCTCATGGCATCACCAGTAGAGAGGTTTTGATTTACTTTCTTATCAGACAGTTCGAGAGCATTCAGTAAATAAAATGTCTCCAAGATTCAGCCTGAAGATGCACCTAAATTGGCTCTCAAAGGACCAAAGCCATACACCTTGCTTAATCATAAGCTTCCTCTCAGGTCTCCCTTGGCTTCATTACTTCTCTCACAGTCCAGTAATGTATAGTGGGCGGGGAAAAGAAGTTATTTCCCCACTGGACTTCTGAGCTTCTGCTCTGGTCCCTTTTTCTCTGTCCTCCCATTTAACTTCTCAGTAATTCCTCTGAGCATCAAAGCACAGATTCTAGTGTATAAGACAAAGAGATCTTGATGAGAATTGATTTTTAGCTGGCAAATGTCACTCCTTAAATGCCCAAGGGCTGTTTAAACTCAGACTTAGACAGAATGTTAGTAATGGCAGAAAAATCAGACCCAACTTACCTTAACATACTGTTATCTAGTTTCTGCTCCAGAAGTTAGCATGAATGCATGGCAGGTTTTTTCAAAATCAAAAATGCTTTAAAAAAGCCTTCATGGTTCTCCTCATAATGCATAGGCACTTGTGCTACTCCCACCCAAAAAATTGAAACAATTTATTCTTTTGCAGTATATAGGCATCATCTTCTGTGCTATTTACTAATCATAAACTGATAGCTTTTTCTCTCTCTCTTCTTCTTTTCCAAACCGTCAGAGTGTGTTTTACTTCCTCTGATTTCCAGTGAGGCATATGTTACTTTGTCTGAACTGCCCTCTAAAAAGTAAAATATCTTCATGCTTGTAAACTATTTGAATACATTTCCAAGAACATTCTCCAATGAGATGGTCATAAGTGAAGTTTTTCCAGCATTAAAAATACAGAATACTTCTGCATACTGGATTTTCAGCATTAGAAAAATATGAACATTTTCTCTCTGCTTTTATTCAGAGTATAAAATTGAGAAAAGTGGTAAAGAATCTGAAAGAAACTAAGCACATATAAATCACAGAATCAATGAAAAAGAGAAATATTTCATCTTAGAGAATATTTATACAAAAGAAAGGAGGACACATTAAGAATTTCAAAACTGTAAGGTAGCTCTGAGGAGAGATGCAGCAGGAGTGGACTTTGATGATCCTTGTGGGTCCTTTCCAGCTCAAGACATTCTATGTTTCTATGATTTTTTTTTTCCGTGGTTCAACAGACAGTAATTGTCCCAGCACACAGGGACAGCAGAAGTCATGTTTTACCTTCATGGAAGGCAAAGGAATACCCTAGAAATTCTGTGTGGTTATTCAGCAATATGACAGAGGATATTTAAGCAAGAGGATAGAATAAATAGCTTGCTCAAAATCATCACACTGAAGTATTGGAACGACCATCAGAAAATAAAACAAATGTTAACATTAACTCTTGCACTACAACCTCATCTACATGTGGTTTGGTTTTTTTCCTTTCAGCTTTGCTCTATTACTATTTCAGTTTAAAGAAAAAAAGAGCCCCTGTACCTCTTAAGTATCAGACTCAATAATCACCTTTGTCTTGTAGATAAACTTTTACTTTATATCTGGCTTCATCAGTCAGTCATTCTCCTCCTGACAGCATCTCCTCCTCCCATTTTATTGGAAACTAACAAAACAGTCACAACAAAACTATTATTTGTGGTTATTATGTTTTGAAGGATACAGGCCTGAAATGACTAGTTCAAAGACAGCTACACGTGTTGTAGCTCTGGTATCTTTGCAAGCTCCTTAGAGGGTACACGTGACATTTGATCCTCTTACTTTCTTTTTGTGGGAGTTTTCATTACTAAAGCCACTTGCCTTTTATGCCTGAGCATATGCATATCCCCTAAGCCAAACAACCCTGCTGTATTTCCTCTCTAGAGGCTAAGAAATCTGTTTGCAAGGTGTTCTTATTTTTTGTGCTGTTTCTTCATTTGGGAGTTTAATAACCTTCTCTCTCTGCTGGTTGTGTTATTCATTCATGCTTTTTATCCTCAGCAAATAGGACCCTGCAAAGAAAATCTGCAGAGCACAGAAAACAGCCAGGATTAAGAAAAAAATTGAAAAATACTTTCTTTTCTTCACTACCTTTTAAATTAGTTAAGCAAATGCCTTTATTTATTTCATTTGTTTATTTCCAAGACAGAGACAAATGTAGAAGGGGAAAACAGCCTAATTCTTTATATTCTTTTGATATAATTTATGGGGGAAAAGGATTCAGATAAGATTTTGTTTGATCAGCAACCTAATAGATACCTCTATAATATTTTTGACAAATATAGAAGACCAAATTATTCTTTCCTTTGCAGGGCTCATATTTTCCATCTCTATGGTTTAGGTCATGCTAGCAAGAGCTATTAGTTGCATTTTTCTTGCCTACATGACAATTTTAATTTAAAGATGGATTTTTTCCTTCCATTCAAATAAAAGTTTATAATCAATCTTTTATTTTGCCAAAGCATGTGTAACTAAATCTAATTTGTATTATTTCTGCTATCTGTAACTGTATATGTAGTTCTTAATGGTTTTCCTCAGCTCTACTTTTTCAGAGATTTGACCATATTGGTACAAAATAAGAGTATCCTAAAAATGGCAATAATTTATATTGAAGGAAAGCATCAGATTGGCTCAATAAAATTTTTATTTAGCTCTTCAAATTTTTTTATTTCAACGTTTCATTCTTTTAATATAAGTTAATTAGATTTTGGAAATTAAAGCCATTTGAATTAAAAACAATCCTATTGAGTAGAAATATATGTAAAAATAATCCCCCTTTTAAGACAGAAATCTTTGTACAAAAGCGCCAACTATATTGAACTGTTCTTTGAGTTATTTTGTGCGTGCATCCATAAACAGGAAGGCACTGAATATTATCATGGCTCTGATGCAAGACAAAGCACCCCAGACGGTGTCAAATAGCTTCTCCATGTCTGAGGTCAGCAAAAATTGAACCTATATCTAGCACTGAATTCCATTTAGATATCATTTTTACAGACTCTATGTTTCCTTGAGTGTTCTACAATTTATCTCTCTGGCAAAATTGCCTAGTTAACTGTTGTCTATAGACACACTCTAAAATCTGGACCTGATGTAATTTTCTTTAGCACTAATGTCTTCAGGTCCACTTCCCAAAGTTGTGGAGGACAGCAATGGTGCAGGCACTGCACACAGCTGCACTTTGGTGGGGACATTCAGCAAGACCAGGAAGCTGCCAGGGGGATTTGGACAAACAACTCCATCAAGATCTTCTTCCTGACATGCCTGAAAGTTGGACACCATAAATCAAGATCTGCATTTTGTTTCCAGGCATCAACAGCATCACTTGGATGCCACTTTTAGATTCTAAAGTGTTCAAGCGTTGTGCAGGGCATCATGAGTTAAGTATTAATGATGTTTGAAAATTATTGGAATTTTTTCCCAAATAGCTGTCACCTATTGGGACTGTGATGACTAAAACTCATTTCAAAACTAACCTCTTTAAATTACCTTCTTTAACAGGGGTAAATCAGGTCTGATACTGGTTACCTGTACACTTTTATCTTGTCAAACTGTTTGTTATCCCTTCTCATAGTTCTGAAGGCGCTTCTGCTACTCTTACTTCCCTTAGCTGATAAAAGCAGCAGTGTGGGACAGAGGAGAAGTATAAAGGATAGGTTGGTAATGTGGTCTTTCCTTCTCACTTCATCGGGTATGAAACTTTCTCTCTAGCTTTTACTATTACATTTATTCCGCAAAGTACACATGCACAGTCATATTCCTAAATGTTATTGAAGTTTATAAGATTTTAACATGTACTTAAGTGCTTTGTTCAGATAAAAAAGCTGCCTTCCTAATTAGTTATTTCTATTTACTACTTCTGTCCAAACATGACACAGAAATTGTGATACTTTTAAGAATCTCTGTATTAATCACTGTCAGGTTGCCCCATTTTCCCAAGAACATCGAAAAAGAGTCTGGCATGGAGAAGAGCAGAAGGGGACTGAAGGCTGGAAATCTAGAAGAAAGCATATGAACAGTACAGCCCCATTAGCAAAGTGGTCCTTGGAAGAGTAAGACAAGAAATATATTCCTGTGGAGGATGATAATGAGGAGAGAAAACATCAGCTTCAGGAGACATAAAAAAGGGAGATGGTTATATGTCCTGTACCACAGCATATTTGCCTGCCCACACACACAAACAAGTCCACTAGCACGTCTTAATATCAATGTTATTCTGTTAAGAAATGTTCAGGTTTAAGGAAAATATTATCTGAGCTCCCCTGATTTCTGCTAGTGCTGACTCAAACAAATTCCATCCTAAATGCCTGCACATTTTTTATAATTATTTTTAATGAATGACCCATTAAAAACAAACAAACAAACAAACAAACAAACAAAACAAAACAAAAAAAACAAAAACAAAAAAACCAAACAAACAAACAAAAAAACCCATACTCCTAGAATATTTCTTGAAATAAAATAAAGTTCTGGACATCCAGCAGAAGACATCTATAGAAAGTGATAATAAAAATTCAGTACTGCTTCTACCAGGAAACTCCCAAAGATGTGAGGAAATCAAACCTGGCAAAGTGAAAAGAGGGATTAAATAAGGTGAATAGAGATTAAGTTAATTCAATTCAATGCCAAAACAACCTTTCTGTAAGACTCCCAGGTGAAATCAATGTTAGGTAGTTTGAAAGTACAACCTTCAAGGAATAACTTCAAGAAAAAAAAATAAGCATGCTGTTTTTGGAAAAATTTTACCCTGTGGGATAAACCATTTTGCTAGGACAGGAAGGTGGAATCTATACTTAATTTTATCAGCAAGAGGAAACTTAGAATTTACCTGTCAAATATTTATCTGGTTAAAAGAACAAAAATTACTGAAAATATTCAAAGTACAATTCAGATTATGAAGTCATTTTAACTTTTAATGATAGGACAAGTTTTTGAAGGTGTTTCAGTAAATGTCTCCAGAGGTGGTTGATTATCTACCTTCTCCAAGTGCAATATTTATCAGAGGTCAAAGCACAAAAAGCATGTGACCATGAAGATAAGATTCAACTGATGAAAATATATTGCCAGCAGTGATATGTAGCCTTCAACCTGCTGGATCTAGCACACTGAATAGGATCAGCTGGCCAAACTGCTGCCAGTAAAAATTGAGATATATTTTTATGAAGCCTGTCATGTGATTCTAGACATAAGCTGTAGATGTGAAGCTGTAAGCCTTTTCATGTCGCTGCAAAGATATTTCCTCTTCGGGTGAACAAGCTGCAGTCCCCTCGTGCTCCATCCCTGCTCACCAGGGATGTCCCTGCCCTGGGCTTGCTCCAGTTTGTCGATGCCTTTCCTGCACTGTGGAGCCCCAAACTGGACACAGGTCTAACAACTGCCGGGTACAGGGAAGAATCCCTTTCCTTGATCTGCTGGCTGTGCTCCTGCTGACAGAGCCCAGGGCACTGCTGGCCTTCACTGCTGCCAAGGCTCACTGCTGGCCTGGGCTCAGCTGCTCCCCAGCCACAACACACAGTCAAAGATCACACAGCCTGCTCTGTCCCAGTGCTGAACACAGAGCTCAAGAGATAACATGTTCTATTTCTTTCCTTCATGAGTTACTGGATGAGTAGTCCTACTTGGAGGTAGTGACTTGAACAAATATTAATCTTCTTGATATTTTTTGAGGAACTGCCACTGTGATATGTGGGTGAAAGACTGTCTATTATGAAGATCTTGACCTGTTTTGTAAGATAAAATGTTAAGGATTAAATAAAATAGAATGACTTGAGAATATATAACTTGGAATATATTTCAGTAATTTTTAGACCATTTTTTTCGGTTTGAAGATCCCTTTTTTCCTAGGAGCACAGAAAACTATGACTAGAAAATTTAAATCCACTGACTGTGGATTTCATTTTTGTAATTATCACTCGCAGAGCTCAAGGGTTAAAGGAGCACTGTTTGAAAACCACTGGTAGATAGCTCAGCAAGCAAATACTCACCTCAGGCCAGTAAGTCAAGAAGCAGCTGGAGGTAAAGGCAGAGGTGGCAGATTATGTGGGTTCATGTATTTTTTCATGTTTTTCTTGACCATTGAATTCAAAACTGAGCTATTTAACTTAGATCTCTAGTCTTATTTATAATACTTGACAGCGCTCTGCAGAGAATAAAATATGCTTCAGTGCTGGATCCAAATGCCAAATGAATATAGAGATGGAAATGAGATGTGCAGATGCATCTGTGTTCATAATCCATTCACAGCATTCACGCAGAAAGAAGGCTGCAGCTCTCTGCGCTCCCTTGCCTGTCTAAAATCTGTTTCCAGACAGCTCTTCTTGTAATGGAAGATAAGCACCTCCTGAAAGATGAAACCTGAAGAAGATGGCTGCTCAAAGGAAGAGAGAAAACTCCCAATCCAGTCCTCAGAGGTGATGAAACATTGAATGAAACATTGACATCTCAAAACCATGGAAAAAGAATCGAATAAGATCAATGAAAATTTTACACCTTCCCATTTTTTATCAATTTTTATATCTCTAAGGTGATTTTTCCTGGTTACTCTAAGCCAAAATAAAATATTTCTGGTTAAAAACTGCAGAAAAGGAACATTTCAGCTGTAAACTTGCAATTGCAGGGCCCAAGCCTTTGGCACACATATAATTTTGAAATTCTTTCCCTGCTTTTTGAAATGCTTTCCCTGTATACAAGTCAGAGACATATCTTTTAAAATGTACATAAGATAATGAATTAATAATTTCTAACCTGTCAATAACAGATATTTTATCAAGAAATACAACCTTACATATGACTACATGGCACAAATATATTTACATATCCAAATATTGAAAAGCAAAGACAGAAAAATTTTGTAGTGAAACAATATTTTATTAATCATGGAATACAAATTAAGCCTAAAATCTGTTTCTCTCCTGAGGCTGAGTGATCAGATCTTTTTTTTTTTCCTTTCTTGCTCACTCCCTCCTGCACTCATTTTTCTGCTTTCCAACATCCCTTAGAGAAAAGTCCTGCCATTTCTCGCAGTCAAACAATTCAAGCTTGAATGCAAGAACCTCAAGTTCTTCTGCCTTGAACTGTCTCATTGAAGAGGGACATACAGACATGGGGCAGATGGTTCTCCCAGTTTCCCTCAAGAAAGAAACGTCATGGATTTCTGTCCCTGCCCAATAAAAAAAAATAACAACAAAAAATACAAAAAAAAATTTACAGCACTTTTCAGAATTACTGGATCTTAGCACTCTAATTCTTCATTTCAACCAAATGTTCCTCCAGTCTCTACCCCTGTAAAGACCAGGCACACAAAAAATACAGGCTAATGGCTAACATGTAGTTCTTCAAAATTCATGTTGTGCTGCCACATAACTGAAGCAAGTCCTAGTCTTTAGTTGGTAATGGGGTAGGAGTTAGATCTAGAGCTTAAGCTCTCTGCTTGTGACTTAGCCACCACAGGCTTCTTTAACAGTTAAATGAGAGAATGAGACCCTTTAGGGAAGCTTTCATCCAATCCTAAGTCTGCTATGTGAAATGGGACAGAGGAAGTTGTTTTAAACATGCCAAGGACAAGTATACCACAACTCTTACCAAGCTACAGATGTAGTGCATTGGGCAGCAGAGCAGGTGACTTACAGCTGCTTTTTCAAGGCTTGAAGTTGTCAGGAAAACTGAGTGTACTCTGTTGGGATAAGGAAAGCTGGGTGTGCTCTGTTGGAATAAGATGGGTAAAAAAACTGTGGTAAAATTGACTGACTCAAAAGTGAAACATTTTCATCTGTGCTGGTCACCTGGGTCCTCTCTATCCTAACTTTGCAGCAGAACAGGAAACCTGGGTCATCCGTCGGCACTAAAAGAGATGAGATTAATCACACTCTAAACCCATCAGTTTCTTGCAATGGCTGTAAAAAGTGAAATGAATCCCCTCTCCTTGGGACAGATAGGAAACACTGCACTAGTAACTGTAAAAGGTTTTCAAGTCAAGAACCATAACATCCCTCTAGGAGTGTTATGGGATGCAGATTTCAAAGGAGTTATGTGGTGTGAAATATGTTCATTTGAACATCCTGATAATACTGACCCCAGAAACTGAACTTAAAGAATTCTAAATGTATAAGTTATTAAGAGGCATAAACTGGCTTATATTTGAACTCCAGTACATGCTCCACAGGAAATCTTCAAATTCAGGCAGTGAAAATAATGCAAGATTTGGAATTACTTACAAGGAAAGATTATGGGACCCTAATTGCTTAATGGAAGGACATATACCTAAAGAGGATAATTCAGATTGATATCTAGTGTAGAACTGGCATACAGAAAAAAATAAAGCTACTGGATGCTGGAAAACTGTTAGGAAAGATACAAGTTAATGTGCACAGTAGAATTGGCATGGACTTTCTATGTCACCAGGATTATTCCCCTGTAATCTTGGTCATTTATGCCAAAGGAATATTTTAGTAAACTCATTTTAAAGCAAGGCAAATTCCCTGCCAATTAAAAGACCATTCAAAATCCCCACTTCTCTAATGAAGAAAAAGCTTATCTCAATTTATACATTAAATTTATTGATGGCTCTTCTGTACCCTAAAGCTAAATGATGATACCCCTGATTTGGCTGTATACAGCTATCACGCCTGTGATTTCATGTGCCATTTGTTTTCTAAATTATGGACATACTGAGCATTAAAAAACCCTTTCATTTTTGTCTCCATTTTGATTGTATAGTTGTTTGTATTTCCACAAATATTTTTCTCATCAGACCTTCAAATGCTCAGTGAGTAGGAACTAAGCTACAGTGTATTGTAAACTCATAGCTGCATTTTCATCCCTATCCATCAATACAATGCTGCTGCCCCACATCATCTCTCTCCCTTTCTTTTGTTATTTGTTCAATGTCCTTGAAATATCTAACTCAGCTTTTTTGCCATACTTCATTTTCCCTACATGTTTCCTGGCCACTCAGAAAAACCTTTCCTTGTTTTATAATATTACATAGAGCAATACCTATCCATACAATCCAGACTATTTTAGACCACCAAACATCCTCCTTAAAGACTAAATATTCTAACAGAGATGGCCTTACAACACAATGACAGTTTCTAACAGATTTCAAGAAGGCTTCCCATTCACTGAAATGCAAAGCAAAAATTATCTCTGTATTAATTACTGTTTGCTCACCCACAAAACTGGTTGAAAGGAAAAAATTTGAACCAAATATGCTAGTTTTTCATAGATAGAGTGAAATGCATATGAAAATAAAACAAACTTCAGAAGGCAATCACTGGTTGCATTTAAGGAAAGGTGTATTGTGGAAAAAGACTAATGTCCAACATGGTCCTGCCTGGTGAAGCAGTCAGAGCATTATGTTGTAAGGGATGCGACTCACCTCTGTGTCAGAACAGATCAGATCAGAAACTTGATAATTTCTTCATGATTTTCATTTCAGGAGGGGTAAGAAATTTTCCACAAGGAAATGTTTAAATAATTATTTCAGCTTTCTAAGTTTCTTTCAATAATGCAATAATAGTTTTTGTCCAATCAAGTGATAAAGTTTTATCTTTTTCTTTTTTTACTCATTTTCTTTAATTTCATTTAAATGTCAACAATGTAAATTTTAATATAAACATTATATCACAACACACATACACATACATAGGATATTTGTTGCAACCTTCCACATCACTGAATCTAGTTTTATTTGTCTGAAAGGAAATTGTACATACATATTTCTATATGAATTCTTTTAAAGTTTTCTCATACATTTTTATTGTTATCTTTGTTCCAGCTGAGAATGAAAACAAGTTCAGAAATGTCAGAATTTCACTTCTGAGACAAAGCCTGGTTTTCAACCACCTATTCACTTGCTAGCAGTCTATAATCTACTAGCAGTCTCTTAAGGCAAGAAAATACATCAGAAGAACCATTTAAATACATAGATGGGTATTCAACCAAAAAATGGATAGAATCATGTTGCGATCAACATAGTGCTTCCTCAAAATCCTTTCAAACTTAATAGTATTTGTACAATTAATTAATTCTGTTGCAAAAGAAAAAGAAAATA
Organism: Pyrgilauda ruficollis; assembly: GCF_017590135.1. Lineage (NCBI taxonomy): Eukaryota > Metazoa > Chordata > Aves > Passeriformes > Passeridae > Pyrgilauda > Pyrgilauda ruficollis. The sequence goes on from NW_024518095.1 coordinate 7,782,459, forward strand.
CATTAGAATATAAATTATATAAATTAAACACTTAGGATTCCATTTTGCTCCAAGATACTTAACTCATTCCTGTTACCTTCAACAGGAATTGTTTCTATTAAGAAACACCATAAACAAGCAAAACAAAAAAACAGATT